>NC_084544.1:3810000-4547500 GCF_024500275.1 Phycodurus eques
TATGTTAAAAGAATTTTTCATATCGATATTTTTAATAGTAATTCGAAATGCCAGCTTAGACTTTGTTGTTGTGCGGCTTTCATTGTGGAGACTACTGGAGCAGTGAATTTCCCTTGCGGCTGAATAAAGTATCCATCGATCCGTCTATCTATTTTATGAAGTAAAAACAGATGAGTAAAAATAAAACTTACCATTCTGTCGAACGTATTGTAATAGATTTGACTTTGATGCTTTTAACATTCAGCACCTGGTGAGTGATGCGTTGATGTCACTGAGCAAGAGTGGAATTGGCTAAGATGTGGAGAATAGCCTGTGTGTGAGACAGAGTCAGATCAGGGGGTGGGGTAGCGCTGGACCCCCTCCTGAAATCTGACTGGAGGCCCCCATGACGACGAACATGGCATGGCACCGCAAATCTTGTCAGACGCAGCCAGCCTCCTGTACAGTAGATGGCGCTCTGTACCACAAAGTGTTGTAATCCACCATACTGAGAGAAAAAGAAAAGGAACATTCGACTACAGTAGAGTCTTGGAACCTGAGTACTGCACACAGCAAGAGAAAGTCAGAAAATGAGGCTGATAAACAACCTTGATGAACTTTTAAATCCACATTCTAAAGTTTCAGTAAGTAATATTTTACGCGCCTGGACTTGCGCACTTCTCATCAAAGCGATTCTCCCATCCAGACTTCTGGCACACCCACCACACATAAACTGAGAATGAATTTGGAAACAATGACTCAATGCATGTCAAAGAGGTGTGATTCATTGACAGCTGAGGCTGGCTTCAAATCATGGAAACGTGGATGGATCCGTTATGTGATTGTCATTGAAATCCATGAAAAAGATAACGCACACTAAATTTTAACATACTTTACACCAGGTGATGTATAGTCGGCCAGTCGCGACATGCGGACCGCTTCGGCGACCTATTGAAAAATGCCATGCTTTTAAAGCCAATAACAGTAACGTAGTCAGAATACCGTGCTAATGGCTCAATGCATGTTTGGGTCCATCAATTAAAAAAAGGGACTGACCCTACTACTGTGCTTGTACTAGATCAGCGGTCCTCAGAACAGAACAGAAATTGGGGGAAAAAGGCAGAAACCAGCAGCACTCAAGAACAATAACATGGTATATGACTTCAATAACATTACATAGAAGTCATGTTATTATCAGTGGAGGAAAGGGACACCCTGTCGGGAAAGGATGCAACTACTAACCAACAGGACAGGACACAGGTAGTGAACAACATAGTTATGCAGTGTCTAAACACCACATGAAAAGAAACAAGAACATTTTGACACACAATGGCAGGCGTTAAACAGTATTTAGCATTTATTTTAGCTGCCCCCCTTCTTCATCACACCCGGGATCCGCTCTCCCCGGAGTCGCCGTTGGACTCCCCCGTCTGTCCGTCAACGTCGTCGGCCAGAGCTCTCTTGTACAGGCCCTCCAGAGACTTCTTGTTCCGGCCCTTCAGCTTTAAGCCCACAAAAAAGTAAAGAAGCGGGTTGACGCAGCTGTTGAAGTAGGCCACGCCCTTGGCGGCGGGCAACCAGAGCTTGACCACCGAGCTTTTGCTTTCAACCATCCTGAGCATCAGCAGGCCGTGGTATGGGGCCCAGCACAGGAAGAAGGCACCCACCAGCAAGGCCAATACCCGCAGGGGGCGCGACTTGCCCGAAAAGCGGGTGCGGCGGATGCCCACACCAGCCAGGAGGTAGCAGCCCAGGATGACCAGGAATGGCAGCAAGAAACCGCACAGGAAGCGGATGAAGTAGAGCGCTGTCCTGGTGTCTGCGTTCTTCACCTCCTCCACTGTGCACTTGCTCAAGTTCTTGGCACCTGGGAAAACTTGCCGGTAGAAGAAGTAGGGTGAGCTGAAGACTACAGACACCGCCCACACGCACACGGCCACCACCCGGGCGGTACACACGGTGCGGTGGCGCCGGGTGAACACCGGGAACCAGACGCAGATGGCCCGGTCCAGGCTGATGACGGCCAGCATGAAGACAGAGCAAAACATGTTGGCATATTTGAAGAAACCGTTGAACTTGCAGATGAACAAGCCGAAGGGCCAGTGATCCAGGAACAGCTTCTTGATCAGGGAGAAGATTCGGGTGAAGCAGAAGATTATGTCTGCTACAGCCAGGTTGACCAGCCACACGTTGAGTACGTTTGGCTGAGGAGCAGGAAGGACAACGCACAAATATGAGTAGTGTACTGCATATACAAGAAATAATTTCATTTCTAAACTACCACATTGTTAGGTTTAAGCCCTTATATTCAAAGTTATACTTTTGCATATGAGATCAAAAGTAGACTTCTGGCATTCTGCTCTTAATCTAGTCATTAATAATGATTTACGCTACATTAGACAACAACCAGGAATGGAGTAGAAGTAGGGTTGGGAGAAAAAAATCAAATAACTGCTAAGTTGACTTCAAAAATAGGGCGATGCAAAATTTTGGCCTCGAAGCTCCGCCGGGACCAAAGTAAAAGTTCTGCCCGGAACCATGGTTGTGCCGCCGGAACCAATGTTTCACACGGACATTTATTGCAGACGGGCGCAATGTTGGGCCACCTGATAAACTTTGCCAAAAACGACAGTGTATCATCTGTAAGTGATTAAAAAAAACACTGTTAGATATGCAATGTACATATAACATGATTTATGGGTGGGCTGAATGGTAGTTATTTTTTTTAACCTAAAATGGTAATCACTCGCATGCTAATGCTAATCATGATTGCTAACCGTTTAGCATTTTGCCGTCTCAAATTCTGGACACCAAATTTATACCATACGCTCAGTACCAACAAATGCAGTTCAAGGATCATATTCCAGCACTCATAAATGAGAATAAAATGCATATTAGTATTGTAGCATGCCATCTGTAGGGTGTTTAAAAGAACGCTCTTCAACAGACAAATTACCGGGAACTTGGACTCTTTTGGGGCGAATTTGCAGGCTCCGTTTTTAAGCAATACCACCTTCGAACGATTCTGAAAAGGATTTGATAGTGACAGCCCCAGAAGAACGAAAACTTTGACAGACAAAAGATATCCATCCACCTTGAGCTTGCAACCCGCCACCCAGATCACAATAGAGTTGCCCGGGATGCCAAGCAGGATGGTGAACGTGTTGAGGACAACGGAGAGCGTGTCCATGTCGCTTCCTTTACTCGCCTTGGCCGCCGGGACATTGAGGGAGGCGTTGAGGAAGAGAGACGACGCTGTGGCACCGGGATCTATCATTGCACCTGAGAAGGAGACACAGGTGGGGGGACTCCAGTCATATGACTTGCCTCCAGCCAATTTTAGGACTTGGGACTTGCATGGCCAAAACTTAATGAAAGACTAGTCCTGACTTTGACTTGGTATTCATGAGACTTGACTTGAATGACATGACTTGACAAGTCTTTCCTTGTTTGTATTTGAAAATCAGCATTTTCAAGGTAGTGTAAAAGTTATTTCTTTGTGTAGTGCCCACAGAGCGTTTTGACAGAGGTAAAGGCAGATGGTCCTGATTTTCAAACTCAAACTCCTTTCAGACTCCAGACCATCAATAAAATATATTTTGCTGAATTTGGTACCGAGCGACCGGTATCAGTCCGCGGCCCGCTGGTTGGGGACCCCTGGTTTAGCTCACCGGTAGCTGGTCAAACATGAATTCAAGTTTATGTGGGTTATGTGTTTAATTGACTAAATAATAAAGTAATGCACAATCCAGAAACCATTAACACAAAAAAAACTGTGTGATTGTCAATGTGTAAGTGCATGGAAGCTAACTTTTTAAATGTACATTTCACTGAAGCTGTTGGCGGTTACTGTTCAATATCAAACTAACAACCATATTGTTTTGACATAGTTTATTTTTTTTTTTTTTATTGTAACATAATGACACGCTTTGGAATTGTCCTGAGGGGGGGGGGGGGGGAATGTCTGGTAACTCATGTTGAGTCACGGCGCGCTGATCCGCTCTCCCCATTGGGAGTGTCCGAGAAAACCAAACCCGTCAGCATTTTGAACGTGTCCGTTTGTGGTCGCCAGTCAATCGCAGGGCACATATCAGCAAACAAGCATTTCCACTCACATTCCCACCTATGGACAATTCGGAGGCCTCAGTGACGCTATCATGAATGTTTTTTGGAAGAAACGCAACATGGAAACTCCACTTGGAAGGCCAGAGTCAAGATTCAAACCCTGAACTCCAAAACTGTAAGGCAGACGTGCTAACCACAAGGTTTATAAAAAAAAAAAAAAAAAAGTTCGACGTTATTGTCAAAAAGACTCTTCCGACTTTGCGATGTACGTTACCTCCTCATTTCGAGAAAAGTGAAGATTGTCAGCCACCTCACACTTCTTCAGAATCACAGGAGATTGCGCTTGAGAAATTAGCGTTTATGTGAGTCACTGTGAATCTTGAGTTAGGTCATTCAAAATTAATAGATTGTCTGTCTGTCAGAGCAAAACGATATGAATATCAGCCAACTTAGTGCGTCAGAATCGGCATTCACTGGCCATTTCATTAGGTACACAATCAATGGCACCCATGGCATCCTCGATTTAACGGGCTTTAAATGAGCTTTCTGTTAACTCACAATCACCCCTCCCATGCACCAATGAGGTAAGTTTGGATAAACGTTAAATCTTTTCACGCATTTTAAAGTTTCTTTGAAATGATTCACAATAATTTTGCGTGAAACTTTAAATATTTGATGAAAACAAGGCATAAACAGACGACAACGTGAACAGAAGCAGTGTTGAATGCAGAAAAAAATACGCATGTGAATAAATAGCCTATACAAGCAGTGGACTGACAGCTATACATAAGACAAACAATCTATGACATAGCTGTATATACTTTACATAAATATGACATTGTGAACTAAAACACCAAGAATAGTCAGTGGTAGTGTGTGTGGCGACTGTACATGGATCAGGAAAGTCTATAAGCAGTGGTGACAACTCGTATACATGAACAATAATATACTATATTACCCCTACACCATACTATACCGTATATGCGGATGAGAATGTGAACAAAAGCAGCAATAATAGTCAGCAGAATTGTATGTGACTACTAGAACATGGATAAATATATTGGAAGAAGGGACCCGTGGAACACGTCATAAGAATAAATTATGACAAATGAATTAAGAGTCTCACTTGTTGAACAGCAGGAGCCAGATCGGCTGTCCACTCGATGATGTGGAGATGAAGTGAAGAGACAGACGCACTCATACACACACTTTGGTACTTCCCCTTTTGTGTCGTGTGTGTTATACACACACTGTAAAGTAGTCATCACCATAAATAAATTTACAAAGCAAATGACGAAGAGTCTTTTTTTTCCAGCCCAGTGGCGCTTCCTAAACAGTACGGGCAGGAAAAAGGAAAGGTTTTCAAATGTGCTGCCTTCTAAAAGCGACGCTTCAAAAACAATTGGGTGGTTTTGCTGACGTTTAAGACGTACCAAAAAAAAAAACCCACAAAATTGTTGCTTTTAACAAATGCAGACCTCCACCAAGGCCCGGCAGACATGTCAGACTGAGATTAGGTTTTCCCTCTCACTTAAATTACATGTGTAATGTTTGTAAACTTGTTTAAAAAAAAAAAAAAGTGTCAAGACACACTTCTTAATAATTGTTCCTCTTAACTAGATATTTTCTGCGCTTCCAACGTGGTGGAAAGAGTTTGGGGATGTTCCTTCGTCGTTCCCAGCGCACAAAGCGAAGTTTGGTGTGGAAGAACAAAGCCCATCGATTACGTTCCCAATGAATGCGGTGGAGGAGGAACGAGAAGATTGTGTCCTGCGGACACAGATGCCGGTGAATGAAGGTAAAACAGAATTGAACCTGAGGTGTTTTGCTCTATGGTGGTGATGAGATAAAACTTTTTCTACTCAAATGTAACACCTTAGGTTTGGTTTCCTGTTGATTATTTTTTTTTTCCACTTCCCTTGCTGTTAGATCTTATCCTTGGCACAAATGTAGAAAACCTGTCGATTAATTTCCTCACGGGGAAAATTATGTAATTGCATTTAAAAGTTAAATACAACTCAACTTTACGTAACAAAAGGTACTGGATTAAAAAAAGTTTAAAACGACTAACGTTATGCAGAATTTCAAAATTTAAGTGATTCTTTCATCTTCCACTAGGGGAAAGCCTACATACCACTTTGGCAATCACTGAAATAAATGTAATTAAAATTAAAACAGAAACTCGTGGTTATTATGGTAATTAGCCTCACTGTTACATTACAATTCGGTTAAATCCAGAACTGCTCGCTTGGAGACACACAAAAAAAGTAGTCAGATCACGTACGAGTCACTTTGTTGTTTAATTTCACACTGGAAGGGTGAACTCCCAACCTACTTGTAAACAAGACATTTCAAAAGTCACTTTTACATCATAGTTGCGACCCAAAATGCTCCACTCCAGTGCACTAAGCGGAAGTAATGGGCAAGTCCCGTAAGATTTTGTTAAGTGCTTTTTGGTGACTCGATCACTCTTTTACAGTATGATGGATACATACTACCACACCCTCGTATGGGGAGAATCCACACTATAGACCCTATAAACATTGTTTATATTCGTTTTACTCATCCCGCACTTTCTAAACATATTGGAACACAACAATTCAAGCATATAATGTGTAGAAAATACTGTCCGTGTTGTAGTGTCTGTACATGCATGCGTCTTTAAGAGGCGGGGCGGCACGTAAAATACGCACATGTATGGTGAGAGCATGCAGGGAGGGGCGGGGGTCTTGACTCTATGACGCTTCTCACGGGCCTATCACCCTCTGTCTACGAACTACTCACTAATCCAGGGGTGTCCAAACCTTTTCCATCGCAGGCCGCATACAGAAAAATGGAACGATGCAAGGGCCACTGACATTCTCTAACTTTCACCATTCCATCAAGTTATTATGTATCGTTTATTGTCATATATATATATATATATATATATATATATATATATTTTTTTTTTTAAACTGCTATATCACAACTTTGTGTTAAAGGTAATCTGATCTCCACATTCAGAACCAAAACAAGAGATATCTGTAGTAAGATGACAATCTTGAAAGCAGTGATAATGTTCACAATGCAGACTTTGACACAGAGAAGAAAGTGGAGCAAAACCTTTGGCTCCAGAAACTGAATTATCTTTATTCACCAGGGTGTTATGAAAGAGAAATTTTGTAACTTTAGTTGTAAATAGCTTCTTTGCATACAGTTAGTCTGGTAGCATAATTGCTCAAGTCATTTTTGACTCACTAGAACAATGTATAATAAATTGTGCTCGTGGTAATCTCCAAAGTTGAACTGAGGCAGCTGGACTTTTTGTGTTCCGAAAACCAACATTGAATGCCCGTGACCTTCGGTCCCTCAGGCGGCACTGCATAAAAAAACGACATCAATGTGTAAAGGGTATCACCACATGGGCTCAGAAGCACTTCAGAAAACCAATGTCAGTAAATACAGTTCGGCGCTACAACCATAAGTGCAACTTGAAACTCAACTATGCAAAGCAAAAGCCATTTATCAACAACACCCAGAAATGATGCCGGCTTCTCTGGGCCCGAGTTCATCTAAGATGGACTGATGCAAAGTAGAAAAGTGTTCTGTTGTCCGACGAGTCCACATTTCAAATTGTTTTTGGAAATTGTGGACTTCGTGTCCTACGGGCCAAAGAGGAAAAGAACCATCCGGACTGTTATGGACGCAAAGTTCAAAAGCCAGCATCTGTGATGCTGTGTTAGTGCCAATGGCATGGGTAACTTACACATCTGTGAAGGCACCATTAATGCTGAAAGGTACATACAGGTTTTGGAGAAACATATGCTGCCATCCAAGCAACGTCTTTTTCACGGACGCCCCTGCTTATTTCAGCAAGACGATGCCAAACCACCTTCTGCACGTGTTACAACAGCGTGGCTTCGTAGTAAAAGAGTGCGGGTACTAGACTGGCCGGCCTGCGGTCCAGACCGGTCTCCCATTGAAAATGTGTGGCACATTATGAAGCGTAAAATACGCCAACGGAGACCCCGGACTGTTGAACAGCTGAAGCTGTACATCGAGCAAGAATGGGAAAGAATTCCACCTACAAGGCTTTGACAATTAGTGTCGTCAGTTCCCAAACGTTTATTGAATGTTGTTAAAAGAAAAGCTGATGTAACCCAGTGGTAAACATGCCGGCTTTTTTGGAACGTGTTGCAGCCATAAAATTCTAAGTTAATGATTATTTGCTAAAAACAATAAAGTTGATCAGTTTGAACATGAAATATCTTGTCTTTGTAGTGTATTCAATTAAATATACGTTGAACATGATTTGCAAATCATTGTATTCTGTTTTTATTTATGTTTAACACAACGTCCCAACTTCATTGGAATTGGGGTTGAAAAGGGCTGTGTGTAAAGGGACATTTCCTCCAAGAGGAAGTACTTTTATTTTCACATAATCTGTAGAAATATATATATATATATATTTCTGTTCTTTCTGTGAATGTTGATATAAATTACTGTTGAAAATCTGTTAGTCTGAGTTTGGGTTTCATTTGAATGTCATTTTCATTTTATTTTTATTGAAGAGGTGGAAGGGGAATTTTTAAGGCTATATCGCTCAGCCCTAGCCAGTAATAGCAGTAGTAATTGTCAGGAGCGACGTATCCATAAGAGAAGTGGCAACACCCATGCTTTACACCCTGGCCCCATGCTCTCAACTTTTTTTTTTTTTTTTTTTTATAAATGTAGCATTGTAGCAAGTCAAGCAAATGTAGCAAGTCCTATGTTATTTTTAATAGTGACCAGACATTGGACACCCCTGTAACTAATCACAACTATAATATACAGAATAGATCTTGTAAGGGAGAGAGAGAAGTAGTAGTAGTAATAATAGTCTTGTTCAGGTCACTTAGTGCTGCTGTTCTCACCAACACACTTGTGCTTCTTCACCTGAAACTTGAAGGGAAAGCGTTTGTCGCACACGTTGCAGCTGAAGGGTTTCTCGCCCGTGTGCCGCCGCTTGTGCTTGCCCAGCGTGGAGCTGTCGCTGAAGCTGGTGTTGCAGATAGAGCAGGTGAAGGGTTTTTCTCCGGTGTGCGTCCGCGTGTGTTTGATCAGATCGCCGTTGGAGTAGAAGCGCTTGCCGCAAAACAGGCAAGAGAAGGGTTTCACGCCTGTGTGAATGTGAGAGTGTTTAACTAAATGTGAGCGGTGGAAAAAACGCTTGGTGCAAACCGAGCAGCTGAAAGGTTTTTCTCCCGTGTGGATCCTCATGTGGGATCGCAAGCGGTCCCTGGTGGCGAACATTTTGCTGCAAACGGTGCAGTGGAAGGGTTTGTCCCCCGTGTGGACGCTTAAGTGACGGGATAAATGGACCCGCTGGTTGAAGGTTTTGCAGCAAAACGGGCAGACGAACGGCTTCCCGCTCGGGTGCCGCTCGCGTTGCGCACAGTTTAAACCCGACAACGTGCTACCCGCTGTCATCGCATCGCCGGGAGCCGCAGTCCTTGGGTTGGGAAGGTCCGACGCGGCTCGCTGTGAGCGCGTAACCCGAGCCAAACGGCCGTGAGGTTGCACTCCCACGCGGGGGTCTACGTCAGCACGGGCCTCGGCATTCTCCTCGGGCGACCGGGCGCGGCCTCCGGCGTCGTCTTCGCTCTTCACAATGACGCTAGTCACCTGGTACTTGGCGACGTCAGCCCGTTCCTCTTGTTGCTCGGCCTCCTGACTGCTACACACGTCCACGTCCTCCTCCACTTTGATGAGGGGGGGCTCGGGCTCCTTCCGCTCCATCCTGGAGCACCACTCCTGCTGCCTGGCAGCAAGATCTGAAGGACACAAGATTACTTAGTGACAGAGTGAGAACATGCGCTATCAAAGAATGAGAGACTGGTATAACTTTGAGGAACTGAAAAAAATTATCCCAGTCGCACAGTTCTCCAACTAAGAGGCGCAGTGTGCTAGCTTCAAGCTGATTATTTGTCACGACCAGTTGAAGATTACTGTAAAATTTAAACATCAAAAAAAGACAATTAAACATTAGTCACTAAGACTGAATTAAGAATTAAATATATTTAAACACCAAAATGTTCAACCAAAATCATATAGTAATTAAACAAATAAGAATAATTGATACGTTGCCAAGGCAGTGATTTAATCACTTGTTGGAAACTTTTGACCCGAGGTATGTACTTCCAAGCTTTTATATATATATATATATATATATATATATATATATATACACACACACACACACACACTTTTTTTTTTTGTGTGCAGCGATTGTCGTGTCACCCGTACAACTAAATGAGAAAAGCACTTGAGAGAGGTATTATTCTTCGATCCATGCAGTTTGGCGGCTCATTTTATGGTGTTGTTTAACATTAAAAAAGATAATTTGTCAAAAATGTTTATTTATATGCTTTGACTAAAGGGATATTTCGTTTATAAGTTAAGGGGAAAATATCCAATAAATATATATATATATATATATATATATATATATATATATATATATTTTTTTTTTTTTTTAAATGGGACATCTTATTTTAAGGCCATATCACCCAGAACGATGTTAGTTGAACGAAAGATGACAAAGTAGAACTTGACATCTGCTCACCTGCTGCCGGTGATCGAGCCTTAAAAAGAGCGTCGAGTAGTTTGCGTTGTCGCTCGTTCTCTTCTTTTGTTCGACACAATTCGTCCTCGTACTCTGTCAGCGTTCTTTCGAGCACTACAAATATCTCCTCAACGGCAGTGTTAAGTTGCTGATTCACCAGGGCTCTCAGCATTCGGACTTTACACATTTTCTACACGGTGCCGCCGGCGGCGTTGCCGTCTGCTTTTAGCGTGCGTCGCTAACTTCCGCTTCTCTTTGTTTGCAGCTAGCACGCTAAAGCTAATTTAAACAACGCCGAGGCTGCCGCGGAGTTTAGCGCGACACAAATAAGATGCGGTGACTTTGCATTTGTTAAATATCAGATAAGTCTCGTGAGAGGACAGCAAACGTGGTGATAAAAGGGGGGAAAACACAGACTTTGACACTCACGCTGGTTCTGTTTAGCGACGTGATGCTAACGTCCGGCTTTTTCTTCTTTGCTTGTGCTTCACGGCCGACTGCGTCCTCGCCGTAACGTTACTGCTCCCTATGGAGCCAGTGGGCTACTACATGCAAAAGTCACCCAAATTGTTTTCAAGTAAGACTACCGTTCATGTACAATAATGACTGAAATAAAAGTAAACTTTCCTCCCCCAAATAATCACTTGACTAAGAGTAAGTAAGTATTAGTATATAGTATAGTAATAAGTATTGACTAACTGGTGAATAAATTCTGATTTATTTATTTAGTTAGTCAGCATGAATATCAAATAGACAAACATATACAAAAAGGAATCTGCAAATTGAGATATTGCCCAACAACATGAAGCTCAATGGAACGGATCGAAAGGAGCGTTAATCGTACGCTAAAAAAATACTCAGTAAAGTAAAATGTGTGTTGCATTAAAACTACTCTGACAAGTACAATTTATCCCAAAAGTTACTTTTGTAAATGTAACTGAGTAGATGCAACATGTTACTACCCACTTTTGCATCACTTTACTTCAGTAAAAAACTCCCAAGGTACATCACCAAACAAAAATGTCAGAAAAGGTAGACACATAGTATCTGCAGTCGCCCGGGCTTGGATACAAAGAGAAATGCTATTTGTAGTAAATAAATCATTTTCGGACTGATTAAGTGAAATTGGATCATTTCCTGTGGCACACTGAATGATCTCTCATGGCACATACACTTATGGGCCATGGCACTTCAATATGGGAAAATAAAAAACTATAATACATGTATACAGTAATGTTTAATAATTATAATAAAAAATAATAAAAAAAATAATAAAAAAATATTGTCTTTGTAGTGTATTCAATGAAATATAGGTTGAACATGATTTGCAAATCATTGTGTTCTGTTTATATTTATGTTTAACATAACCTCCCAACTTCATTGGAATTGGGGTTGTAGTTTTTTTCCCCCCCAAATCGTGCCTACACAGCAAAATCCCCTCATGTGAACACCATGTCGTGGCGGTCCACCCACTCTGCAGCTTAGCGCTGCGTGATCACCGGCCCATCTGTCAGCCTACATCCCGCATGTTTGCTCAGAGACAGTCAAGCTATACGTGTTCGCAATCTGATTTGACGTGCAGTCGCTTCCACCGTGTTATGTGTAAATCGATGTTTACGCGTCTTTTTTTTTTTTTGCCATGCAAGTCCCTTTTTATTTAGTTTTAAACTCCACTTTCACCTGACATAAATTGTAATACAGCATTAACATTGTTAGTTATTCATAAAATGCAAACACTTTGATGTTCAATAGAGTCGATTACATTTTTTTTTTAAATAAAGGAAAACAATGGACCAACACAATTTTTTTTGTCTTAACGAAATTAATGTAGAAGTGACTAAAAATAATCACAAATTGTTTTTTTAGTTAACTAATTACAGTGTGTAAAAATATTAAATAAAACATAGTATAAAAAGGACTGGAAACCATTACAATTTAATTAATTACAGTATATAGAAAATACGAAATATAAAGATTTTATTAAATAAAAATATACGTGTAGTCTTTTTAGAAGCATGTCAGTCATGTCTAAAAACAAAGACATATGAAATAAAAATATTGCAATATATATATATATATAATATACATGAAAATGAATTCGTCCATTTGAAAATAAACTACATAATCAGTTTATATTTTCATTATCCTTTTCATTAGCACTCTCTCAGTGGTCACCATCTAAGAAAAAAAAAGTGTTTTAATAAAAAAAAATTCAAACTATTAATAAATATGAAATAATGACTAAATACTGTAATTGATTAATAAATTAGGAGAACATCTGAACTTTATTGGGGTTAATCGAGGCACCTTAATTTAACATGAATTTAAATGTGATTGGTTCATTTTGAGCATAAGCACATATGCGGTCTGTCACTAAATCACTGTAACTAAGTATATGATTAAATCTGGTCTCATTTTTTTACTTTACAAAAAAATTGACATTTGAACAAGGGGGCGTGTAGACTTTTTACATTCACTGTAATTGCGGTATGAAAAAAAAAGATACATTAAAATAAATTATATTCAATAATAATAATAATACAAATAAAAGTAAGTAATGGGCTGTTAAATCATTACCATCAACGGCCACCATGTTTTATTGGGGCGGGGGAGAGAAAAGATAAATAAATAAATGGCTGGTCACGTGATTGTGGGACGAGCCAGATTAGATGAAGAGACTCTCACTCTTTTTTTTTTTTGTCTTTTTTTTCTCTCTCCCACAGGGGCAGAAGGCAAACGTCTCGATCGGCATACCTTCGATGTGACTGTAAGATCCACCTCTGTACTGTTATCATCTTTAAAAAAACAAACAAAACAAAACAATAATTATTTATATATATATATATATATATATATATATATATATATATATAAAAGCGTAGCTAAACGACGTTTTTCACCCCCGGCGGTCTTGATGTAAATTAGTGGTGGTTTTGGTTCGAGAGAGGAACATTTTGAGGATGATTTCGCCGTGGGACCGCTGGTACTCGACGAGTTGCTGCCTCTGCTGCCATGTCCGGACGGGCACCATTATTTTGGGCATTTGGTACATGGTAAGTGGTCTCTTTTTTGTTTTTGAAAAAGCAATTCAACTGCGAATTATCGATGTAATTGCCACGCGTCGCATGCCGATGGATTTGCGTTGGACAAGCTAGCTGCGATGTCGAACCTCATTTGCTTTGTAGGATGAAATAATGTTTGCCTGTGGTTTATTCGTGGTGTTTTAGACCTAAAAACATTCTGGCGCGTTTTAAGAAGCATCGTAGCAACACGTGCAGATCGGCTACAGTATTGAAGCAAATGTGTCACAAAATTCAGGCTTTATTGAGATAAAGTTTGCAGACAGGAGCGCGTATGGACAAATTTAATATACCCAGTTATAGGTGGGTGTGCACACTTTGCAACCACACGATCTCAGTTGTTAATTTAACTTCCCCACTGAATTTTTAATTTTTTTTTCAACTGAGTTGGAGAGGTTATTGGTCACGTTAATGATGTAAAATGTTTTGAAGTTATTGAGCTTGGTCTCATTTTTTTACATGACAAAAACAGGGGTGTGTAGACATTTTATATCCACTGTAGCCTTCGGTAAAATATTGTAAAAGCTAATGATGTATGTATTTAGGTAACCCATGGTTAAATGAAAAAGATAATTGTGAAATATGTTACAGTTCGTTATAACTCACAATACGATTGATTATTTTAGTGTTGTACAACTTTGCTCCTTCATACTAGTTTATCACAATTATACACTATTTGTATTTTGCTTTTAACATGTTCATGTCGCTGAAATAAGTACCCACAATATAAAAGAATACATTATCCAGAAACTGAAGATTATTGTTGACTGACTTTATTATTCAATTAAATTGTGCCTGTTTTAGTTGAGTTGTTCTAACTGATAGCATTTCCGTCATGGCCGTCAGCCGTTTCGTGCTGTTTGCCCGACATGTGCACTTCGGTTAAATTTAGTATAGATGCTTTTGTACTCACCTGAGCTTTTAAACATAGTAGCACACCTCTTAAGCCTGCTAAATCCCTGCCTGGGCTTTTGTAAGCCATATAGCCCCGCCCTAGCGTCCACTTGGCTAACGTAGAAAATGGTGATAGTATAGCAATAGCATTAGTCTGTAACTACATTTCGGCAAACTGTGTCATAGGGGATTAGCATCAAGGTCAGATTTTCTGCCACCAAAGCAGTTAAAAAAAAATAAAATAAATAATTGATTTGTTTTTCCCCGCAGCTCATCAACGCGGTTGTGCTACTCATCCTGTTGTCAGCCCTCAATGACCCCGTGCAGTACCGCTACCACCTCACCAGTTCCGAGCTGGGCACCGACGTCGATGTCATGGATGATGCCAGTGAGTGCAAAGCCAATCTTGGTTCCTGTTTCCGTTTGACAGTGTGTCATAATTACGCATTTACGGAAATAATGGAAGTCGAAAATAATCTGTTCGCTGGTCAGACAAGACGAAGACAAGCCAGCTCTCTGCGTGAATTAGGCTATTTAAAAAAAAAATTAAATAATGAATTAAAAATGTACGCAGTTGTGTGAAAATGGCTAATGCAGCCATGGTTCAGCTACTAAATAACTTTGGTTTGGGGGGGGGGGGGTGAAAGCAATGGTAGGAAGTAACGAAGTACAAATGTTAATATACTGAAGCAGATTTTTCAGGTGTCTATACATGTTATCATCAAACTTTCGGGCTTCAGCTCGATGGCAAAAATATGTCAGGAAAAGCCTACTGGAACAGCTGAACTTTATTTAGGGATAATCAGAGGCATTTTTAATGGTGGTAGTTGTGCACTGCTGACTCCCATTGTAACATGAGTCTGAATCTGATTGGTTCATTCTGAACACAGCCACATCCCCAGTTATAAAAGGGTGTGCGCACATTTGCAACCACATTATCCCAGTTGTTTATTTTTGCTTTCCCTTTCACAAAGATTTTCAAAAACCTGGATTTGAACAGGGGCGAACGTTTTATATCCACTGGAAGTACAAGAGTTGAATCAGTACTTGTACCAGTCTTTTATTATCTTTTTTTTAAACAGTATCTGTACTTCTACTTAGGTACAGGGTATAAGTACTTATGACACCTCTGCCAAAAAGCCAGGAAGTAAACTTGAAAGAAGCGGGCCATAATACCAACATTACTGCTAATCCTATCCAAACCCAAACATGCAGCCTGTCACATCTTGGCAACATTTAGCAAATCCCGTCATGGGATCAGTCACTGGAATGGTGAGTCATTCAAGATGGACGCCATAATCCAGCGCGGAATGACATGTCTGTTTTTAATCGGACTCCGCATTGGTGTGTGCAGCTTCGCTCCGTGGCCGCCACGGTCGCCCAAGGGGACGCTCGTCAGCTGTGTCCGTGCTGAGAGCGGCATTCTGGGGGGGCGGGGGGGAATAAAGAAACAACAACAACTAAAAAACCTGCCATCAGCTCAATGGAGAGGTGGGTGGGGATGATTAGCTTTTAGCTTTAGCAATGAAAAGCACAAACAACATGAGTCATTTTAACGAATGAAAAATGATAGCGCTCTGGCGGAAAGAAAGCTCGATGACCAGAATCCAATTATTACTCTTTGCGCGTTTGGCATTTCCTTTCAATATTTTGCGACACTTATTCCTATAGAAGAAGCAGCCTCAACGAGGGCCGCTAATGATAGCTGCTAGCGTAAACAAGCCGCCAATTATCGCGATCAGTATCGCTACAAAGTCCCTTTGGTGTTCTTGTCATCATGAAAATGGAGCAGAATAATGAAACTGACGTCTTATTTTCAGTGGACAAACATTTGCGCACATACCAGAACAATGATACTCATAGGCTTGTGGTTAGCTTCTTTTGTAAAGGTTCATGTTCAAAACATAAAAAGGACTGAAAGTGCAAGCACTTGTGTAAGTATTCCATCTTGGCGGGGGAAAAAAGGGAATAGCGGCTAAATTCCAGATGTAATTTTGTGCTAATTTTGCAGTTTAAAGCAGTCAGTCAGTGACAGTTTGATACTACTACTTTCCTATTTAGACAGGGCTTTGTCAGCATCTTAGGTGCTTTTCAGAAGGAGCACAAAAAAAAAAAAAAAAAACAACACGAACAGGTGACTTTTTCAGCGAATGAGACCGAAATGATGATACAGATTACTGTATCATTAGCCTAGCAACATAATTGCTTAAGTTATAGTTGATGTTTTGGGGGGAAATTAAAGCCAGCATATTCGTATTTTTTAATAGATATTGTGACAGTAAGTTACAAATGATTTATGCTATTAGGTGAAGTGTTGTTGTGAAGCACTCATACAAATGCCTTTATTCAAAACTTTCCACGCACGACATTGGCGGAAAAACGCCGTCTGTTTATAGTTGGCTATTGATAGCGCTGCTTGGGAACTATCAACACACCTCTGGATGAACCCGGCCAATCCAATTTAATTTAGAGATCACACTGAGTTCAGATTCCACTGGCCAATAACCGAAACCAAACACCGCTCTCGTCTGTCATGCCAGCTAATGAGCGTTCCTCAAGGGACTCATCAAAAGCTCTTTTTACCTCAGTAATGTTTTACACATCAGCGCTTGCGCAACACGCGTCACGTGGACTCAAACATCTCTAGAAGCTATGCCTCAAAAGACACACAAGGTTTGCCATTTTGATGCCAAGCTGCCATTTTTGGCTCTTTTGGCCATTTACAGGGTTCTTTCAGAGAGAAAATACGATAGATTTTGTCTGACTACCACCAAATTTCAAGTATGGTCTTTAGTACTTTCCCCTTGTAGACAGTTTCACTTAGCAACATGCAATTTGGTAGGCATGTGTACAACCATGAGTAGACCAGCAAAAAAAATCTCAAGAAGTCACGCTCGAAAAGACACACACAGGACGTCTGCCATCTGCGTTTTCTGACTCCAGACGTTTGTTTTCGTCCCTTGCAGATATCTGCATAGCAACAGCAATATCGCTCCTCATGATTCTTATATGTGGCATGGCGACATATGGTGCTTACAAGGTGAGTTAACACCCTTTTTCTGCCATTACGATATCTCCGTTTGCGCCTCATTTGAAATTCCCCGCACAGCAACACGCCGCGTGGATCATTCCCTTCTTCTGCTACCAAATCTTCGACTTTGCCCTTAACACCCTGGTGGCCATCAGTGTGGTTGTGTACCCCAACACAGTGCAGGACTATCTCCAGCAGCTGGTGAGTCGCAAAGTGTTTGCCTCCTTAAAATTGAGTGGGGACATGACTTGACTTGCTTGTGTTTTGCCACAGTAGAACAGTAACAGTAACCTGGGACTTGCCTGAAGGTTAAGACTTGAGACTTAATAATGACTCGCACGTACACTACGCGACGTTGTTTGATCTTCCTCCTCCTTCTAGCCGGGGACCTTCCCTTACAAAGAGGACATCATGTCCACCAATAATATGTGCCTCGTCTTCGCAGTCCTCCTTTTCATTGGCGCCATCCTCTCCTTCAAGGTAAGGTCACAACTACACTGAAACGTAGTGGGCGCGTCACTAATGGCACCGTTTGCTGGCATCTAAATACTGCCTTTGCAAACATAATAATACTCACTTTTAGTTGACACTGTCAGAAAATATGTTGGTAGTCAGGGTTTAAGGGAAAGGAGACCTGTTTGGTGACTTAAGTCGATGTTTAAAATGGTCCCAGCATACATGAACGTTACCATCAATCATTTCTCCAAGACAAATCAGCCCCCAAAAATCATTTTACTGGAAAAAAGACAGATTATTATTTTTTTTTTTTTTAATTACAACTTTTGAAAAATAATATTAGAATTACTTGTATTAGAATTGAATATATACTAGTAATTATTTCAGACAATCTGTGACATTTAAATATTTAACCAAATATTGTGAGTTATAATTATTATTTATACACATATAAGTAATATATAATTGTCAGCTTATCAGTTTAGATGAAAACTCGGTGAACATTGCAGCTAAATGTGTTCATCATATCCTTCTGTGACGAATCAGAGCACATGTCACACATCATGAATGCGTGAACATTACCATGGAGTCAATGTTCTCTCCGAGATGATCACGCGCTCAAGAGAGCAGCAGGAAGCAGATTTCCCCCCACGCATCAACACGCAGATGCCGGTGGTGGGAAGGAACGAAGTGCAAACACATCGTCGCTATACTTAAGTACATTTGTCAGGTATCTCGACTTCACAGAATTTGACTAAGCCACCTCTGACGGACGCGAATCAAAAGTACGCTGGGCACACGTCCAAAGATGGCAGAGTGGCTTTTATTGATACTTGCTCTGAGGAAGATGGATGGATCACTTTCATTCTCCTCACTTTTCAGAATGAGCAGATGGTTCAGGGGGAAATTGGACCGGCGCGCCGCTTTACTGTTGGCACGGGTGTGGGCCCGGAACGCCACTCAAGTCTTTTCACACACAAACACAATGAACCTGCTGTTCGCCTGCCAAGTCCCACCTCCGCGCGCTACCCACGCCTGATGGGATGCAGGCTGAAGGAGCACAGCAAGAAAACAGACACTCCACAAACAAAAAATAGTCACATTTTGGCAAAAGTACTCACATTCTGTACTTAAGGGGAAGTAGAGATACATGTTGGGAAAAAAATAAATAAATAAAAGACTGGTAGAAGTGCTGATTCGATCGTCCAAATAATCCATCGAGCTCTCATCAAGTTGGAAAAATTATGAATTGAAATTCTACATAATTAAAGACTCTAAAAGTTATCATGCAACAAAGCAAATGAAAGCGCTTTTGTTGAAATCGCTACGTCCTACCGCGATAAGCCTTACAGTGCATTCATTCAGTCATTGTTTCTCCAGGCCTACCTGATTGGTTGCGTGTGGAACTGCTACAGATACGTGAGCGGCCGAGGCACCACCGAGGTCCTCGTCTACGTCACTACCAACGATACCGCGGTAAGTCCCTAAAAACCCTACCCTTCTATCTATGCATCCATCTAGCATTCACACCGAGGCGAACGCTAGTCTGTAAGGTAAATATACTAAGCATTAAAACAGACAGCAATTATTAATCGTGTGAGGCCAAAAGCTAAATGTTAAAATGTTTGGAGCGTCAAGTCGGAGGAATCACATTTATAAAGATTTGGTGTCAAAAAAAAACGTAGCTATTTATTATTATATTTTTACAATTTTCTTGATTCCGACAACTAATTGGAGTAAGTACAGATCAAACAACAGACGGGCCAAGAACGCATCCCTGTTGGACACCACTTTCGACAGTAATTTAATTCACTACAAATGCTTCAAACATTCAATTGGTTCTATGTTAAAAACATAATTTAAAAAAAACAACAACAACAACAACCTCACGTTCAGGTAAAAAAATGAGGTTTTCATCTGACATTTTTAACACTTATCTCAAATTTGTCCTTCTTTTTCAATTCTTTTTGATGTTTCCTTGAACACGTTGATTGCGGTTTGCACCGGTGTTTTTTGAGACTCCCTGCTTGAGATTGGAATTGGATCGGCACGATTGTCAGATTAGATCTGGTATTCAGAGTACAGTTTGTGCGTCCGTCGGGTCCTCCCGAGAGGCTTTAAGCGTGGTCACACTTTCCATCTGCCTGTCTGCGCTAATCCCCAACACCGATACATAAGACATTAATCGGCGCTCGCCTCGCCGTTGTCACCAGGCTCATCATCATCATCATCATCACCGTCGTCGTCGTCACCATCGTCCATCACGCACCACGGTGACCGCTTGGTCCCACATGGTTGCACAATAGTGACAAGTCAGCGCATTCGTTAAGCAGAGTGGCAAATCCCATGAATATTAATAGCGCGTCTTGAATGAATGCGTCTTTTATCGTCATTCAAAAGGCAGCGGTGGATGTTTTACTGCGTGCTTTTCTATAAATGCCGTTTGCTACACACACACAGCCGCCATGCGCCCTTTATATGTGTCCTCGCTTGTCGTGGACATGTTACGCAACGGTCTGCTTGTCCGCTTCATTTCAAATCCCGTCCGTGATGGGTTCATAGCCCCCCCACCCCCCGCATCTGATGTCCCCTCGCAGCATCTTTCTCCCGCTCGTCCGAATTAGCAACGGCAGCCGTTAGGAAAAAAAAAACAAACAAAAAACAACTACAACAACAACAAACGCTCTACGGCGGACGTTTGTTATCAAGTCATGCGGCGAGTTTGGCTCACTGACTCCAAAATCTCACATTGACTTTGCGTTTTTAACGGACTGCAGTAATCCCGCCTCCATCGCTGGGGTTACGTTCCTGACCACCCACACGATAAGCGAAATCCACAATATAGAAATTAAGGAACTTAATTTGTTTTGAAGGTCTTTAAACACACCATTAAAGCAATACAAACACATAATATATTAAGTGGGGGGAAAATTAACAACTAATTCCGCTGCGATATAAAGGATTACTGTATATTCACGTAAATTAATATGTATTATACATTCCTATATATATAGCCTGTCTTTATTTAGTGTAGTTCAGTGTTTTGTTACAGTCAACTGGAGCAAGTTAAGATCAAACAAACAACAAATGGGCATATTGTTGAACAGAATCCTGTAGGTTTCTGCACAGTATAGAATATGGAAAAACATGTAATTGAAAAATTGTTGGAATATATAATTTTTTTTTTGGGGGGGGGGGGGGGGGGTAAAAATACAGGAGAACCCTATAGCACTCCACACAACAGATATTATATTTGGCTGAAATATTGTTGTAATTCTTTAAAGATATTTAAAAAGGCAAAAATTTAAATTAGTCACCAAGAGCAGACCCCTGAGTGACTTATCATCTCAAGTACATACTTAAAATTTATTATTTATTTATTTTAAACAACTTTTTGTTTTGTTTTTAAATTCTATCCTGCGTTAGACTGTCTCAAAATTCAATTTTTTATAATTTTTCTATAATCTTTGAAATGCATATTAGAACTAATATTACTGTATATTTTTGTCCATTGTATGCGGAAGAACAAAAGACAATTCCTATTCTCGGTTTCCCATGACGCAACATTCCTCCACTTTCCGCCCAATAGCTTTGTGTTCTGTGCCCTATTTCAGGTTCTGCTTCCACCCTACGAAGAAGTGGTCGCCATCCCGCCAAAGGAGCCTCCTCCCCAGTACATGGAGCCTTGAGCCCACCCCCTTTCCCTTCTCCTTAACCCCCCCGCACCTCCATCGGTAGCTTTAGCTGAGCCCTGAACGTCGACTCTTGCCGACGTTTCCGTTAGCTTAGCGCCACCTTGAGACAGTATTTCTGTCAGCGTGACATATGGTCCTCCCCGCTCTGCAAGGACACGGACATGCACTTTGAGTCGGCCGCCGACTGTTAGCCCTCTGATACTGTGAATCTCCCTCGTGGTCGTTTGTCGGGTGAGGAACAAAGAGCACTTTTTTTTCGTCCCTCTTTGAATGTAACGGTGGGGTATTTTTGTATGATTTTTTTTTGTATAACTGTGAAGGTAAAAGGGGTTGGTGGTCGTCCCCGCGAGGAAATCACGGTCTTCTAAAAGTCTTCCTCTAAGCATTACACAAAAACGTCGACGTCTTCCTCCTTTGTGTCTTTTATTTTTCTACACATTCATCTAGCTCGGCAGGACTCCGGGGCATTTTTCTGTAATGATGTAACGTAGCGCTCTTTGTGTGCATCACTGACCTTTTTTCAAACAAATAACGTATGAGATCTCACGCAGTGCATTAGCTTAGCATAATAGCACAAAATGGTAGCGCACGTAAATCAAATTGGTAGTATTTTATGAATAGCATTTGTGTATGCCGATATAATTTGCTACTTACATTTTATCCAATAGTCCATTTAAAAAAAACAAAAACATTCCGGATTTAAGATTAGCCCTACTTTTTCATTAGTCACAGTATTTGGTTCCTAACTAAAATAGACTCTGTATTGCCATAGCATCGGCATACAGTGTACTATATGTAAGTAAATGATTCCATTTTAAAGAAACTGTATCAACAAACGATCACTGAAATAGTCAACAGACACAATTTTCTACTTTCAGATGTAAGAGTCAATTTAAAAAATTCAGTTTTAACAGTCAATCGATGTATCCCAAACTTTTTCATAAGTTATTTGGTTCTTTCTTTACTACAAAATATATTGCGTATTACCATAAGATTGGCTTGTAGTATACAGTAGCTAATGCTAAAAAAATGTTTTATTTAATGACAATGAACAATCTGTGAAATAGCCTACAGCTACAGTACAAAGACAGAGTAATTTAATACTTACAGCATATGGAAGAATCCACTTAAAAAATTGCATATTTAAGAGTATCAGTTTCCGATAGTTTTTCACGAGTTACTTGGCTCTTTGGGTAAAATTGATCACGTATTACCATAACATCGGCATTTAGTGTAAACAAGTTAATGATAATTTGTTTTTTTAAATGTAATTCGTAATTCAGTAAAATAGCCCTACAGCATAAAACTCGACCTGCAACCCTCGCTACGGAAAAACTTAATGGCAGAGCAACTATAGTGGGCGCCTTCATGAGTGAGTCATGACCACTGCTTTTGCACATGCAATAGAGCTGCAATTAGAGTGAACTCGCACTTTAAAGTGACAGACATGACATTGCATGTAGTCGTGACGTTGCGTCCGGAAAAGTAAGTAAGTAAATAAATAAATAAAGCTGCAGAGCGGTTTGATATTCCAAAGCAGCGAAAGGAGAGCTCAGTCGAGTTGGTGAGTGTAAAAGACAAAATGGCAGAAGTTGGGGTGGCTGATGCCTCGTTCTGTAATTGTCAGAATCCCTTTGACTGTCCTTTGTTATGATCCAGTGATGTGTCCTCAATTCTAATAAGTAATTAAAAACATGAAATGGTGTCAACTGATTTTATTTAATGTGGTCTTATTTCTATCATGTAATCATTTTCTGAATAATTAACAGCCAACTAGAGAAAGAACAGATTGAAAAACAAAGGGGCCAATGATAGACCCCTGTGGTACTCTGCACTTCCTGAATACCGTTTCAATTTTTTAATATAAATTTGAGACTTTTCCTAATGGAATACATTTATTTATTCATCCATACATTGGATAGAAACGAAAAAGATATTTCAAATATTTCTGAATGTTTATCTTTTAGTTTTTTTTAAAGTCCTTTAGCATTCAATTCATTAAAAAAATGTTTGACGTGTAAGAAAATACAAATCATTACAATATATTTTTTCTTTATTAGGAAAATAATTTAAAAATAGATATTGTTGTGTACCACCAAAAAATGTTGTCAATTGTTGGATAAATATCTACATTTCAAAAATGAATATTCAGGATGACTATTAATTCAAGTCTTAAACAATGCGTGGAGTCCCACAGGGGATCTGTGTAGTAAAACAAGCACAATCAGCTCCCATAACACACCCGCCCGTCCGCGAGCTGTCATGTTGAAGTGAAAATAAATTACACAGCTGGTGTTTGACAATATTTTTTTTGCAGGTTTACCTTACGTAAAAACAGCAGACGGGCATCTGCTGTAGTAGCATGTTAACACACGCGGGCATTAACAGCGATGGTGGATGTGTACTAACACTTTAAGAGCCATTTTTCCAAGGAGACTCTATAATCCTACCTCCAATTAAATATATTGTTACATGCACCACTTAATGCCATGAGAATAAAAAAAAATGCCTATTTTAGAGAAAGAAAGATATATTTTTTTTATTTGAGGAAAAAGAAGGCCAACGGCCCTCGTATATATATTGTACGCGCTTTTTAAATTAATATTATAATTTATTGCAAATTATTTTGCGGAACTCCACGCTACGGCTCACAGACTGCAGTTCGAGAACCCCTGATCAAATGGCTCCACTGTGGCGTCCAAAACGAGACATAATCCACGTCACGCTTTGGCCCACTTTTTCCCCTAAGGCATTTTCTCCATTCACAATTAAATGGAGGGAAATCATCTCTGCTCATACGCTCCCATGCAACACGGCATTTCCCTTCAAATGGCAGCTTCGTCATCATTTCATGCAAGTTATTTTGCTATAAAAAATAAATACTGTAATCCATTGCCCATCAAACCTCTCTCTTTAAATTAACTTTCTAAAATATTTGAAATTTGTCAAACAAACATGTTTCTTACAACACAAGCGAAAGCCCCATTTACCATTAAACATGGTGTTCATTAATTGTAACATTTTATTATTTAAAATATATTTTTTCCACGGTCTATATTTCAGTGTTTAATATCTTAAATCAAGGTTATTTTCAACAGGTTCCATGTAATTTTATATTGTTAGTTGAAACAAAAATGTTTTTATGTTTTAAATATATTTATGTTAATCTTAAATAATCACATATTTTTAGTGTATTTATTATTTATTAAATGTAACTACAGATGCATTATAAAATGACTACAATTTGCATTTTCTTTATAACACGTTCCGAGCAATTTAATGTTAGTTAAACAGAAATATTTTGTCATACAGTGTTTAAAGATATTTATTTTATTATAATTTAGAAATATTTTTTGGGGTATTTAGATCATTGACTTTTTATTAAATGTAAATACAAATATTCAAATAAATACAATTTGAGTTTTCAGGTTCCGGGCAACAATAAAACCTTAGCCAAATTAACATAATCGCCGTAGTCATTTTTGAACATTTTTGGAAAACGGGGGAAAAAAAAAAACAACGCAACAATCAGGAGTCCAGTTGCCTCGATTCAACCTTCACGGATAACCGTGACCTGGATGACTGAGAATCTACAAAGAAAAGAACATTATGTCAAGCGCATTGGTATTTTCATTGATATCGCGGCAGTAATGCTATTGAGCTAACAATATAAAATATATATACATATATTTTCAGACCAATTTTCTAACAAAAAACCCTAATTCCTGTAAAATACTGTAGGTTGCATGCATTTTCACCACCTCTGGATGGGACACCATGAGACCATTATAAATACAAGTGATGCAGTTTTATAGAGGAAGTTGAAAGAAACTAGATCAGAAAACATTTGCTAATTGAGGACCAAAAAAAGTACATCACGTGCAAGAACGTAGACAGATTGTGACCCACTTGCCCAGTCCCTGCAAAGTAGGTGAGCGGCTATCTGTCTCATATCCGAGGTAATGCCCGGTCTCCATTTTGAACCGCCAGACAGGATAATAAATCCTTCCTCATCCCGGAGAGATGAATCCAATACATGTGTCATCATGGAAAAGCACAGTTTCTATTATTTTGACCTTTCCGTGCAGCTGAATAAGGTCACCAATATATCAACAGTTGGGGAAAAAAATGACTTCTATGACTAGAACGATGGGAGTAGTATGACATGTCCCTTGACGCTGGTCAGTGCTGATGTTCTCAAATTGATCCTTGAAGGTTGTGACTGAGTGACATTCATGTTCACACACACACACACACACACAAGTCAATGTGATATTGAATGAGGGCTTTGTTTTGTTAAGACTGGGGACATTGCTTTAGTCTTAAATGTGCCGCAATAGTGGAATTAGTTCGTCACAGTCCAACAACGTATCTCACAAGTGCTTTGATGAAGCCAAAAAATAAACATTCATAATGTTGCATTTTATATAATTAAAATTTTGTATATTTCAAGTTGTAATAATTGGATAATTTGTTAAATATTTCAAGAGTTTAACATTTTCTTTGACCCAAAAAAATAAGTTATTTAAACTTATTGAGAATCCAAATACTAAAAAACATGTTGTATTCACTTTGGAAAACTAATGTGTTGCATTATTTTCATTTATAAAAAAAAAAAAAAAAAAAAACAATTTTTAAATAAATGGGCAAAAAAACATAGGCAACAATATTAATGACCTAAAACCACAGCATTCCATTCACATGGCGACGACCCAAAATATATATACAGTATATATTTGTATGGGGGGAAAACATTTCTAGCCCATGAATACAAAACATGAAATTCAATAAGTATGGTGGTAACTGAGCATGATTTCTTGTGCTGCGTGACCACATATTGTAATGCTGCTGTTCAATCTACTTTGTAGCCTCGAAACATCTTTTGTTGTGCCCTCTTAAACTGAGGACCACTTGTAAAGACTTGACTGGACTTGAGGACATCGTCGCCCTCCTCTGGACACTTGCTGTACTTATCACAGTACTGTTGAGTTCATAAAAATAAAAAAACAAGGACAGATACTGTCAACACCAACTTTATTTATGATAATCACGGTGAATGAAGGGGGGTTGGGGGCAGTCTACTGAGATTGCTGCTGCTGATCAGGCATGCTCCTGATGATGTCAGAATCGCCTGTGCAGGGAAATAAAAGAACAAAATAAAGAAAAGTTAAAACTAAAGTACAACTACAGATGCCAAATATTATCCATTAGGGTTTCGGCGTCATGCTATTGACATTAACATATGCTTGGCAAAATGTAAAAATGTGATCATTTGTTTGTGAAATTGAAATTTAATTGCACAATGTAACCATAGGGACGCCCCCACCCGCCACCAAAAGGGCTTGTAATTGCATATAGATGTCAAAAGATGGCAGCACAACACAACAGAGGATCATAAACCACCAACGCCACCCATCTAGCATGTGCGCAATCATGGACCCATGTTACATAACTATTTAGTCAAATTATTCGACAAACAAACCACATTCTAGCATACTTTCTCTTTAGACGGTGCACGAGCTGCATTCGAGGTTCGCTAACAAAACGGGACATCTCACACGCTGACGTAAAAACAATAAAACAGTGAACAGACAAGATTTTCAGCGAGGAGAGGTTCCCAAAACAAAATCTTTGAATGTGCAACACTGCGAATGGCGAGTCGCTAAAATGAGAGACTTCACTTTATTGCTTATTGCTTGTTCAATAATTTTCACCCTTTTCCCCTGATATCACTAGTACCCTGCTCTAGTGGCATAAAAAAAGCCACTAAAAAAAGTATTTTGAGGCATATTGTTTCACTTTTGGTGCATTCAATGCTATACTTTAGCAATACTTAATGATTGACAGCAGGCTAGTGAATAATCTTCATAGTAAAATTAAATCCTAGTGGTGGTTTTGGACTCACCGGGGTCAATAATGGCCAGCGTGCACACGCGGTAGTATTTGCCGCATGCGGTGCCGAGCTCGATGTTGTTGCCGCTGTAGTGGTGCACGCCGGTCTTGGCCAGCATGGCGTAGTACTCTATCTCGGACTTCCTGCACGGTGGGGACAAAATGGCGTCACAGCACGAACATTGTGTCCTCAAAATGCATGCCTCACTTTTGTAATCAGGGGTGGGGTGGAGGGGAGGGGAGGGGAAACATGGGTAGTCAGTCAAGAGTGTAATGTTGAGCCCATTTGAACACTGCTGCAAAAAATGTGAGTGCTTCTTAGGTCTGTTGCTAACCAAAACAGCAGCCTCTAAACAGTCTCAAGCGTGGCGTGTTCCCACATGTTGTAAACTGGTTCCCTGCACAGTATAAAAGCTGAGACGGCGTTCCCCCCCCCCCAATGTAGTGAGCGTCCTGGTTAAGTAAATGTGTTCTTTTTGTGCCCTTTGTTTGGCGGTCGTTACCTGAGCGCCGGGCAGTTGTTGGCCAGGATGACCAGCTTGGCTTTGCCCTGTCGGATCATCTTCTGGGACTGCTTGTAGCCCAGCACGTACTTGCCGCTCTTCATCACAAGCTGGAGTCGGGAGTTGATGGACTCCATCGACTTTTTCTACGGTTAAAAAAAATAATAATAATAATAATAATTTATATAATTAAAAAAAAAAAAAAAAAAAAAAAAAAGCACATTCTGAACAAATCCGTGACGATGTTACCAAATGACAACTGAGCTCAATTGCAATTAGCCACCATGTTAGCATTAACTGCAAATGACGTTGGGTCAAATCACAGCCTCTCATAAATAAATGGCTAACACTTCACCTAGTTGAGATGTAACTTTATAAAATGTGATCATTTCGTCTTAGCTTGTTAGCTTAGCATTGGCCTCCACGTGAAGCTGCCTGCCACTCACCGTCTTCTTCGCGGCCACCATTTTTGCGGTTGTAAGTCCGAACCCGGCCAATCTACGGGCGAGAACAGAACGATGATACGTTTATTCATGTTCTGGATGCACAGACAAAGCACAAACGGACAACTGTGGGTGTTTTTTAATTAGAAAAGCAGGAGAGCTTCTTACGGTAAGTTAGCTCCAATATGGCCTCGGAGTGGAAAGGAAAGCCCAGCATGCTTTGCGGCTCTATCTGGAGGCGAGCATGCGCAAACGACTTTTGCGCGTATTGTGGTGCGTTCAGGAACACCTGATAATGTTTTTTATCTCACTAACAAAATTGATACGTTGTCAGCATTCGCTCTCGTTTCTTTTCACCCATAATGACATTAATGTACTTGTAAAGCTAAACAACACGCGCGCTGAGGTCGCCAGTCTTGTTTATTTTTTATTATCATTTTTAACTTTGATGTTGGCTGTAGGAAGCTCTAAAGTAGAATTTCCTACTTCAGCAGGAATATGTAATGTAGCATTAGTGGAGTACTGGAAGGATTGATTAAATCCAGTGGAGGGATCCAAATATCGACAATAACGATACAGACGTTGGTATTGATATTGATCAATATCGAGAGATCGGTCCTTGAGTTTCTGTCTCTCTTCTGTATTCTTGCAATACGACGATCTCATAGTTGTTATTTAGTGTGTAATCAATACATGTATTGGCATTTAAATGTGCTAATACAACACAGCTCAGATTTTGATTTGAATTGTCCGCCCTCTTCAGGCACACTCAGGTCGCCACCCAATGAGGCGGGGCGCCCTCTGCACGCAAGCAAGCCCCTGACCACTTGAATAATGTATTTCTGTTGCCGGCCTCCTGGAAACAGCCTCAGTTACAGTCAACAACAAATCCGACACTGACAGAACCGGCAGTGTCTGGGTAACTCGAGGCCACCACCACAACAACGCAGGAAACACCGCAGGATGCGCGACTACGCGCAACACTGAGAGGGACGATTCCCAAATTCTCTTCTTTCTTTCCCATTCCGTCTCCTGCGGAAAGGACAGGATGGGATGTTCCACAAGCTCCCAGACTTCTGCGGTGGACTCAACCAAACCTGGAGTGAAACCAGGGGAGAGCAACGGAACCAGCACCACAGGTATGAAATGTATCACGTCAAGAATTGACAAGTGTAACAATAGTAAAAGTAATACGAACGCAGGAAATAACTGCACAAAATGTAATTTGCTGTGGTGTATGTTAGCTGTGGGAATCACAGTCACGCGCAATATAATCCGGTGATACAGACAGTATCACGATACCATATTTTATGTAACTAGAACTATTTTATGTTTATGTAACAGGTAACACACTTTTTTTTTTTTAACTGAAACTATGTATCAGTAAGCCATAAACAATTAAAAAATGAATAGAAGATACAAAAAAATAAAAATATCGACTAATGTATCGATATGATTCACTGCGATATCGGTATACTTGTACAGGTATCGGCCCTCAAACAGTATCACTCAAAAGGGCAGGTTATTATGGTTGCAAAGGCAGATTTACATTGCACTATATTGTAAATATATATTTTTTTAAAAGCTGTATCAGTGAACCCAAAAAAATGGACTATAATAACATGAGTATCGCTATCAAATGCTGCATCGGTACGATGCACGGCGATATCGATCTATTGTCCCTGAAACAGTGTCAAGCAAAATTGGGCATTGTTATTGTTGTCGGTAATAAAGGTTTAAAAGGAATTAAAGATTGACTGAGCGGCTCGACCCCCCGTGGAGAGTCTGTGTTGGTTTCCTCCTCTGCGTGTCAATCATTAAAGGGACGGTGCCGAGAAAACGCGGAAACGCGTAGCAACGCACAAACACGCCCAAGTCACTTGTCGCTAACGCCTCCCTCAAGTAAAAGCCTCCCATCAGGAACAAATAAGGTAGTCGGTATTCACTTCCTCGACATACAAGAGTCAAACTCATGGGTTGTCATGCTGTCGCTAACCAAAACAGAAGCACCTACACAGACGTGGAGTCTTAATGCGCGATTTAGGATGAGCTTAGGTCGATGTTGCTCTTGTTGTTTCTCGCCATCGTCGTAATACGTGGTTGTTCTTTTTGAAGAACATTTTAAACTCCACTTTCACTCATCATCACATTTGTAGTTAAGTAAATAAAGGCCATAAATGGTTTCACTGGTCCACTTGTCTGTTTACTCAAGTTTGAACCGGACGTGAACATGCTCTCAGAGTACGCGATACAGTTAATATCAAAAGTTTACACACCCCTGCTCAAATTCTAGGTTTTTGTGACATGAAAAAAATGAGACCAAGAAAAATCATTTCAAAACTTTCTCCACCATTAATTTGTACAACACAATCAATTTATTATTATTTTTTTTTAATCTTTTCGAGAGGGCCAGTAAAAATAAACAAGTGAGACCATGTGGTTATGCAAGTATGCCGACGCTCTTATTCCTGGGTATGTGGCTCTGATCTGAAATTAACCAATCACATGCAAACGCGTGTTCAATGTGAGTCAGCACACACCTGCCACCATTTAAAGTGCCAATACTTGTTTCTACATGATTATGATGTCATTTCCTGTTCACCCAACACAGTGACGGCCAATGGCAACGTGGCCGAAGACAGCGAGAACATTCCCGACCAGACGTTGTCGCCCCCGCCGCCGGAAGACTCCTCTGACGCGAACCCCGCGGACGAGACAGCAACGGCAACAGTGCCGCCGCCAGGGCAGGAGGAAGATCTGCAGCTGATAGACGCAGACGCAGACGTCGCCAGTGTCGAACTTCCACCAGAGGCGGATGCCACCCCTGAGACGGCAACTCCAGAAAACGGTTGGTTGAAGTTCACGGAATGAATCTGAATCTCACTACTAATGCTGCATCATTCATAATCCAGAATCTTTTGAACCAACCATCATAATAAGATGATTCTAATAAGTCGGTTTGGTCAGAAGAACTGTGAAAACAAACAGTAAACAGAAAACTAACCTTATTCCAGGTACAAGCAATATGGTAAAACACCCACACACCATTACTACTAGGAAGAAACAACAAACTACAACTATGTGAACAATAAATACATATTTACAAACGCTATTTAAAAAGTGCCGCTAGGAATGCTGGGAAGTCCATGGGGCATCAACTGCTACTGTATCACCGGGGAGGTTGTTGTGTTTTATTGTTAATGTTCGTTGTTGTTTGTGTTATCTTGTAGCGCAATAGTAGTCGTGTGCGTTCTACTTGTTGTGCAACATTTTGTCATACTTAAAACATTGAACAGTTGGACATTCAATAGTTTAGAGACGATCAAATTGAGTTGACCTGGAGAGGTTATAGTGCATTTCAGGTTCAGCCCAACTTGTTGTGAGTGGTGTTAAAAAAAAATATATATATATATATATTATTAAACCTTTTTTTTTTTATCCCTTTTAATGTTCTATTGAGATTATGCAAATTAACTTTAGCTCAAGCAGAAGCTGCAGACCCAACAGAACCCAAACGAGGAACAACAGCGGAGGCACCAGGTGAGCTCACTCGATAAGCATAGTGCACAATAAAATATCACTCATATTCATATTCCCCCCCCCCCCCCTCCCCTGTTTAGCTTCAAGTGAATGACATCCTCCATGAGAGCGTACACGTGCTTTAATATTGCCAAGATGGAGAAGCTGTGACATCATCACTGTGTGCCTTCCAAACCCGAACATGACAGCACTTAATCCATTTGAGGGAACGTTTTGCATTTATAGCGACATCATCGCCAAAATGCCAAGAGTGATGAGTCAATATGGATGTTGTGACCGTGAAAAAAAAATTCGGAAATTTTGCAATTATGTATTTCCAGTGCCCCACTATAGTGGAAAAAATAAATGCTTCCCTCAAATCATATAGAAGGCTTCTTTTCCTTCATCAGGAAAGAAAATGGCTATCAAAAATTTTTTTGGTTGATAACTGCGCCACCATGCCCATAATTTAATATTTATAATTTAATAATTACAAAATATCAATAATACAAATAAATCCTTTTGAGTCACGACTCCACCCTGCCCCTTATTTATTTATGTTAATTTCAGTAAATAATACATAATAATACATAAATAATAAATAATAATAATACCAAAATTAGTTCAAATTACAATTAATTCCTATTAATTTTCTTTTTTTTTAATTTAATAAAAAAAACAATTCTAACATTCCATGGAAAATTTCTGGAAAGTTCTAAGGAATCTTTGCAACCAATTACTTTCAACAACATTAAGAGTGGTGGTGGTGGGGGGGGGGATAAAATCACCGGAATGAAGAAAACACTTCTTGCTCAGGTTCTTTTATTTGCCATTGTTAATTGTGTAACTCACCTAACATTGTACCACAGTCCAAAACAACTGTCAAATTAAGTGCTTCCGTCCATTATGTGGGCTTTTCTAATCAAAAGCCAGCAGTGAAAGTGGTTCCGCGAGCTCAGCCATCATGTGTTGTTAGAAAACATTTTGTGAGAAAATGGTTGCGCTATAACTTGTTTGTTAGATGGCCGTCTAGTCAAGAGTCGGCGAGAGGACCGACGACCGCCACCGCCTCGATTTCCACCAGGCCGCCCTGGAAAGATTTAAGAAAAATAATGAAAAGGAGAATAAATTTAAAAAATTTAAAAAAAAAAAAGGTCAACCACAAACGCTCATACAGATGTACCTTGACTTACGAGTTTAATTTGTTCCAATATTAGAATTCAATTTGTTTGTACAGCAAATCAAATTTCCCCATTGAAATGAATTGAAATGCCATTATTCCATTCCAGCCCCCCCCCCCCCAAAAAAAAACACAAATGTTTTTGTTACGTGTTCTTAATAAAGAAAAATAACAGCGTATTGTATAAAATAAGAGAATGTAAAGAAATAAACTGCTATGATGAAGTGTAATACTACTGTACTGTATTATTCTTGTGTTGGATGTGTACCTTTAAGGGGCGTGGCCTAGTGAGTGACATCAGGAGCTGGAGTTAGCCGCTCCTTGCGAGTGTTCTCATTTTGCATTTGTGTGTTTGACTGCATGTCTCGTTCAATAAACGGCTGAAAGCGTACCGGCGACTGTGGCTCTCCTTGCCCGCATGCGAGGGCATCACAGTACCTCAACTGCTCCATTACTTAAAGTGCAATCCATCAAACTACAGTTCTTCACTGGAAAAACGCGTAAGTAAGCGGGTACTTACGCGGGGGAGGGCCGCCACTTGGTAGGCAGCTCTGGCAGGGGAGTTGCTGCTGAAAACTGCAAGACAGAGAGCAAAAGTCAATTACTATTGTGTTTAATCATCCAACTCGATTACGAAAATAACATTTTAACTAGCAAGCAGGTGCAGTAGGCCGTCTCTGACTGTTTTTCCTGGTGGCACGTTTGCAGGGGCCACTTGTTGCTAGGCAGAGTTCACAGTGATCAAACATAGCTGCCTCATAAGCCAATGCAAACGAAATTGTCGTATGTTAGCAAATAAATCACAAAGTGGTAAGTGGTAAATTGAATTAAAAGTAGTTATAATTACAATCACATGCTATATTATAAACATCACTGATGGATTAAATGAATGTAAATGATTATTTTTGCAATTCGTTTTATTTTTTTTATTAAAATAAAAAAAAAAAAAATTCTAATCTGGTGGGCCACTTCTTCATGGTAATATTTTTCTATTTATTTTCTTTTTTATTTCAAAACAATCTGGTGAGTCACTGATCCACCCTGACCCAAATGTAATAAAATTTCTTTTAAATTAACAATACAAATGGTGTGGCTCAAGTGTATTTAAAAAATATTTTAATGTAAAAAAAGAATAATAAATCTGTTGGTTCACTTCACCCTGCCTCAAATGTATTTTTTGTTTAAGACGGGTGGCTGAGCGCTCTAAACTGTCCCTAAATTTATAGATTATCCAAAATTATTTTTACTTTAAAAAATCTGGTCCATCCTTGCCCCAGAATGCCTCCAATAATTTCTGTTTTGTTTTGTTTTTAAAATTTTTAAAAATTCAGGTGGCTCAGTGCTACAACTTGCCCCCCCCTTTTTTTTTCTTTCAATTAAAACAAAATATTTTCAAATCTGGTGAGTCACTGCTCTACCCTGTCCCTATTTTTTTTTTATTAAATGTGATTTTAAAAAATCTGGTGTGTCACTACTCCACTCTGTCACAAAAAATAAAAATAAAATAAAATATGGTGAGCTCACTGTTCTACGATGCCATGAATGTTTTTCCACATTTACATTTCAAAAAGATCATTCACCACCATTCCGCTAATTGATGCATTCTATCCAAATTAAATTTGCCAAAAAATTCCCCTATATTTTCAAATAATCATAATCTGACAGGTTAGTGTGCTTTCGTCGGGGTCGAGTAGAATCTGGAGTACCGATAGAAGCCTCAACCTCACAGTCAGTGCGGCTCGGTGGAGGTCGCGTTACACGCCGACCTCCTGCGTGGCGGGGTCGGCTTACGACCGCGCGGTGGGCTCGCGAGCTTCCGTTTCACCTGTCTGTTATCTGCTATTCATGTATCGAGCGAGGGTGCCCGAGATGACTGTCAAACTGCACAATGCACTCGTATAAAAGAGCTACGACAGGGCTGGCGATAAAAGCCCCCCAAACACCCGCCAAATCCTCATTACATAATTATAACGGCATTGACTTACATGTCTTGTAGACTTCATTGACGCCATTAAAGTCATTAATGTCCGCCAGCAGGACGGTCGTCTTCACCACTGCAATGGACAAACACGTCTCATTTGTTTGTTTCATAAGGGGAAAAGTAGCGAGATTTGAGTTGTCACCGTTGGTGTAGTTGCACCCTGAAGCTTTAAGGATCTCCCCCATGTTGACCAGAGCCTAAGGAATAACATTGACGAGACAACATATTCAAAGTATGCGTGCTTCTACTTAAATTCGCTGCCGGCCTTCCCAGTTAACATGAATATTTGATTTCTAAAGCCGTCAATGGCAGTGAATGTGTTAAACACAGAGTGCGAGCACTTTGGCCACCTCTGAGAGTCTGTGCGGACAACGGCCGAGACAGGTCACAACAATTGCGAACGCCACAACGTAGCGACAGCAGCCGAAGGACGCAGCGACGTTAAGGTACAACGCAAGCGAACGCGCGACTCCCTCCCGCTGTCTAATTCATCCGGGTCACCTGGGATTCCCGTCGCCGACCTGCGTTGGCATTTTTCGACAGCGTTTGCAATTGCTGTGACCCGACTCGGCCACCGTGTCTAGGTGTACGTATGACCTGTCGAGCCTGAGCCTGCACTCCTCCCTGGACCAGCTGACCGGAGGCCACGTCCAACCCCAGCTGCCCGGAGATGTACAAGGTCCTGTCCACCAGCACCGCTTGGCTGAGCAAAAAACAAACAGCAAGACTAACTCAAGACCTACTTGTTATTACTATTACCAATCTTTTACGGCCTAGGATGTGTTGTGACACCGCAGACACACAAGAGTTGCCAGCATCTTTAACAAACACAACAATATTATCATAGCAAAAAATGGGTAAATAATACATAAAGCTGGCGTCGGACTGAAACCTTGTACGTAGTCCTCCGTCTTTATAGCAAAGAAAAACAATCATATAAATGTGTGTAGTAGTAGTAGTACTAGTAGTACTAACAGGTAGGCATTTGTAATGAGCAGTTTCATCTTTATTTGGACACTTCCAAATAAACCCACTTCTTTTAATATATAAAATGTATGTGACAAGAGTCAAATATTTGCCGTTGTTGTTAGAATGACTTTTTTTTTTTTTTTTAACTCCGCCCACAAGCATCCCGATTGGTCCATACCCGGAAGTCCCCGTCGGCACGCGTTGCAACGTTATACAATAAAAACGTGCTAATAACCAAGAAAAAAAAGGAGAACAGTAATATGAATATGTGAGTGCCCGTTTTGTTGATCTTACCTGTATATTCCCTGCCTGACCGGAGCTTTGGCCGTGTATGTAATCTGCCTGCGAATGGTCGCCATTCTTTCACGTCACCGATTTGTCGAAAGAGAGTTTGTGGACTTTGTAGCTTTTTTTTTTTTTTTTTTTTTTTTTTTTTTCTGCAAGTTTCACTTATACGTGTTATCGTTTGCGTTCACTGGCCGCTAAGACACACCTGCCACGTGTCAATACATTGAAAACATATTTCATATTCACGCGTTACCTGTAGGGGCCGATGGCAGCCGGTGCTGTCGCGATGTTAATAATCTTCCTGATAAGAGGGGACATCTTTCCGGTTTTTGTTTTAGCTTTGTTGTTGCAATTCTGCAAAGACGAGCTGCATGTGTGCAAAGTGAGCGTTGTACAAATGGGACTTTGCCCCCAATTCTGTCTGACAGGCAAGCCCGCACCAAGTGAGGATGCAGGTGTACACTGTATCTAAATAGACAACTGGAGAGGCGTGAAGGGGGGTCAACGTAACGTCAAATAAATATTAGTTAGTAATACATTTTCAGAAATGTTTAAAGTCATTATGTCATAATTCATGTCATGAAAAAAATAATCTAAAAAAAATACGACAAAAAAATACAATATGAGTCGTAATTAATTGCTAGTATATGTAATGGACGTTTAAAATTGTTAGTTTATTATCATAAAATGTATTGTTTGTTAAAATGATTTCAATATAATAAACTACTAACATTACGACTGATCGCAAAAGTGCAATGGATTTTGATTCAGGCTATTCCCGGGACTACTAGTTCAGTAAGGGTCGATTTTAGATTTATTTTACTTCTTATTGTTAAGAATTTAAAATTTATTAATATAAGATTATAACTATTATTTCAACGTCAAGATCCTTGTTCGACTTTTTTCTTAGTTTAATCCAATGAAGACGTATTGCTTTTTGTAGTCAGGCAATATTCAGGCCTACTCCTATTTCAATAGGGGTCCTTTCATGTCCCTATAAGCATGCTAGCTTTTCACTGGTTGTCGCGTTAAACGTGCGATAATTTGACACTTTAGACTCGTGTACAATCACTTTATTCACACTTTTAGTCCGTTTCGTGACGAAAACTCCACAATTAATTATCACGTTGTCAACATGTTGAACTCCGGCCGCCGTGCCCTTCAGGATCTGCTCGGCCAAATGACTATCAGGAGTTTTTCTGTGACTCCAGTCCAGGTTAGTGTCTCCTCCATTAGAATCTTCGAGATAAATATTCTATCACGCGTTGTTTTACATGGGCCAGATATTCACACGCACATGTCCACTGTAGGACGCGACTGACATACTATGGCAGTTTGCCTGCTCAAGGGCACAAAGTTGCTCTGACAGTGAACTAGCATCCACAGAAGTCCTGATTTGCATATTTTTTTGGGTGGACCTTGAATCTTATGAGCTTCTGGAACATCCATGATGAGTTTAAAAGACATTTTGCTATACTATTTGGGCTGGTCTAGTATTTTTTTGATGTTTTATTTTTTTTCCCAGAGTACCGTGGTGGTGGAGCGCTGGTGGCAGGTGCCCCTGTCCAAAGTGGGCAGCCCCCCGAGGTTGCACCCCCGCAGGCACCGCATCTACAAGCTCACGGAGGACACCAAACACGCTCCCCAGAAAAAGATGGAGCTCATCCTCACACAGACCGTCCCCAGTGAGTTTCGTTCCGTGCATCCAATAAAAAGAAATGCATAAATATATGAGTTAAAATCTTTTTTTTTTTAATTATTATTATTTTTTGACAGAGCTGGGTGGCCGAGGAGACACGGTGTTTGTCAAAAAGTCAGTGGGGCGGAACAAGCTGCTGGCTCAGGGGCTCGCCGTGTATCCGTCTCCGGAGAACAAGCAGCTGTTTGCGGAGGAGTTAAGGGTGCGCATTGGATGACTCACTATAATGCGACGTTCTAATGTGGTTATTGAACGCTGTTCTCTCTCTCTCTCTCGATGTTCAGCTTTTGCGTGAGGGCACGAGCGAGGAAAGGGTCCAAACCCGAACTGGAAAAATGGTAACTCTGCACAAAAATCGGATACAGCAATCCCCCGCATAGTCGAGGTTCGCTACTCACAAATGCAACTATCCGCATTTTTTCCTGTCATTTTGCAATGTCCTATTTTAAAGTAGTACATGAAAAGTGGTGTCCAGGAAGTACATTGAAGTGATGCCTCTCGACTGAGAGACAAGCTTTGTATATCGGGGAGGAGCTAAATTTAACCCGGGTTGTTCGTGGAAGTTACAGAGATTTTTTTTTTTTTTTACTGCATGTACACACGCACTTCCGTTGCATTTTGGAGCTCTAGTGAACTGTAAGCCATTTTGAAGTGGAATGTTATAAGATAGGTTTGAAACGAAAGTACATTATTTTGGAAACATGTTTTGTGGTGTATTTAGGTTTAAACTATTGGAGTAGCCCAGTGGTTATCAAGCTTTTTACTCTCAGTACAAAAAACAAAACAAAAAACATACTGACCAACATTAAAATAAGGTAGTCTAGAAGGCCTAAGTGTTCATCAAAACGAGGCAGAGGTTTTATGACTAAAAATATGTTTTAATATTGTTGTTAGGCACTGTAATATTGTGCACATTTTTAACATCAACACTTAAATGCGTGCTTAAATAGGTAATAGACAAAAAAAGACTATTGCACACAAATGTTAAAAAAAATTGCAATCGAAATAATAGTTAAAAAGAATGATTAAATGCAAATTTATTGAATTTATATTCAACTGAACCGTACTTAAAAAATGTAGCACATGCAGTATAATTGCATATTTGTATCACTTCATTATGAGTGGAACAAATTATCGCTCTCAAAACAAACAGACACATCAATGTTTAATCCAAGAATTTAATGTCATGGAAGATTTATATATTCATTTATTTTTTGCTCTAATTTCATGTTAAATTTAGTTTTTCCACAACAACACCCTCTACGTTCCTCCCACTCCTACTTCTCAATTGACTTGATTGCGCCAAACCCGCATTATTAATGTGTAACAAAGGCCCAGCACTCAGTATTTTTAATAATAATAATGAAAAGTAAAATACTGACCAGGTGTCTTCCGGTTTCCAGACAGTAGATTACCTGAAGCGCTGCAAGTTGACCATCCACAAAATGCCCTTGGAGGACTTTAAGCTGACCAGTGAGGTCGTGAGGAGGCAGTTTCTTAAGAAGGTATGCTGAATAAACAAAAACAAAAAAAGTGTAATAGTCGCAAAAGTTTTATCCATATATGTTTGTTTATAAATGGAATGGTAACTTTTATTTTAGCTGATCATGGTGGTGCCTCCACACGCCTTGAAGCTTCCATTTGAGCCCATCACAGAGTTGGGCGACTACTGGTGCGAAGTAACGGTAAGATTCGGATTATTCAAACTTTTTTTGCGCAGGTTAAATTAACAGCAAGTGTCCTTCCAGGTGAACGGAATGGACACGGTCCGCGTGCCCTTTTCCTTGCTCCCTTACGAGGACCCGTCGGCCAGTCATCAGCGCCTCCTGAAGGCGCAGCGGCGGCGGCAGGCTGCTGAGCGAGACATTTCGCAACAGATGAGTGAGGACCGCGTGACCGAGACAAGTGGAGTCGATGCCACAGCGCCACCAAGTGACAACCGGAAAAAGGACTGAAGGACACAAAAAAGGACATGCATGGTTTGTTGAGATGTTAGTGTGAGGAACGCTGACTGGGCGAACCGTCGTTATAAATAAAAATGAGGCTCACTAAAGTAACTTTCACTGTCACTTGTTATTTTCGTAACTGAGTGACTCCGCGACCAATCGGTGGTTCAGCATTTCAAAATAGAGTTTCAAGATGGTTACGGGGTTTCAAAGTAGTTTTGTAGGCCAGGGTTAGGGTTTCACGTCAAGATTAGGGTTTCATTCTGTGTTAGGGTTTCAAATACAACTCTCAATCCAGGGTGGGACTTTCAAATTAGAGATTCTAAAACTATTTGCTTGTGGCAGCCGCATGGTTTAAACTCAACGATAAACCAATCCGTGACATAGTCGTCACGCCTCGCTCGAAAGAAACCCAAGTCCCATTGAGGAGCAATACATGCCCCATGTGACTGTCAAAGAAACTCGGTAGGATTTTCTCCAAACAAAACATCCCAATGCATTTGAAACCCACGAACACTCTCAGACAAAAACGGGTTCATTCCAAGGGTTCAATGACCTCTACGGTGGAGAGACGCTGCACAGGCGCATGCCGCAGCATCAACGGGAGGCTTCTTCGGGTCCAGAATCTGCGTTTCATTTGGATCTCAAGAAGAACGGGCATTCCTTTGAGGACAGGACGACGACGTCCAAATTCTGGATAGGGAGGACGAAATGCGTCCCTAACCAGAGGAGGAGGTTTGAGACGCCGCCGAGCGGATGAAATCATTGGAACTTGAAGTGCAAAACGTTCAAATGCGCCAGAGTGGCTTGTTTTTGTTGCTCACGTCCACGTTTAGATGCTATCAAAATGATTTCCTTTTTTGTCCTTGTGACATCGTTGCAATGACTTTGCACAACATGTCTTCACATCCTGCGTTGTGTCAAAAGCTAACAGATGCCACAGCGGCATCGCTCGGAATCAGACCAGCGGATGTTATTTTTTGCTTTTTTTGTTTTTGTTTTAAATATATATATATATATATTTTTTGAAACGAAGTCTCCACAGATGGACCACATGCCTCACGGTGACGTTCAGATTTCATCCATCGGTCAGACCTTTTCGCTCACAGTTGTATTAATTTCGCTGCCCTGTATCTTAACCTTTCTCTGTTTTCTCGCAGTGGTGGTGAACATCATGTGGTGGATGGTGATGATCTCAGCCATCGGTTTGGGTAGGGCTAGTCACCTGTCCGGACGCTTGCGGGCCTTCGCTAATCGTTTGCGTGTATTGTCACAGGCGCCACTCATTTGGGCCTGTGCCCGTCGCAGCCCAGAATCCCCGTCTACCTTCTGGTTCTGGGCGTGTCCAGCCTGCTGGCTCTGTCCGTGACGTACTGCCGCTTCGTGCGCGACGACGGCGCGATGAGCACGCTCGCCACCGTCTGCATGGCCCTGCTGCACCTCTTCACGTTCTGCTGGTTCGTCGCAGGTGCGAAAACAATCTTGTGCCACCCATCCCATTTTCTATAGCGCTTGAAACCTCAGAAATACGAGGCAGCTAAGTGTTTATCCCTTCAGGCACCAGCTGGGTCTACGGCGCGTATCCGCCCAGCTACACGCCCGGGGAAGCCCGGTACTGCCACAAGACCACCTACAACTTCGCCTTTGTGGTCACCACCCTGATGTGGGCCGCCACCACGCTGTCGCTGTGCTGCTGCGCTTGCTTCCTGTCGCTGACCTGCTTCACGGCGAGACGCAGGCTGACGCCCAGCCGCACCGCCTCGTACGGAACCGCTCATCTTCTTCAAGAAGACACGGCAGCAGCAGCAGGTGGTGTCTGATCGCAACCCAAGTGTGGACTTTTTTGGGGGGGCCTTTTCACTCTTGACAGTATTTTTCCTTTAAATTGCTTCAGTTTGTTAATAAAAACAGTTTGTACTGTCATCTTAACTTCATAAAGAAAGCATTCCCCCGGTCTAATATAAAGTTTGTAGTACCTTTTTTTTTTTTTTTTTTTTGTCACTGAAAATGCCATATTTCTTGTAAAGAGCCATACATTGTAAAATTATTCAAATATAAAACAGAAAAGAATGATTGATAACATTTGATTAACATTTCGAGCCCAGGCTGCAGTTTCAAAACAAAGGTTATGCTTGGACATTACTTCAAATTGACAATGTACAATTGATTAGGATTCAGTTACTGGTTTGTTCCGTAACATTCGTCAGAAAATCGGCAAAAAAAAAAAAAAAAAAGCAATGTTTGCAAATGTCTTATTTGGACAATCAGCCTACGTCAGACAATATTGATTGTTGAGAGGCTGAAATTCTTAGGATTTTGACAATTTCAAGTTCAACAAGCAATTGAAATGATTGTCAAAGGTTGTCAAATTTGATAATCAATACATCTGAGCTGCTCAGGAACCTTTTTACAGTTTGCTTATTTAAAAAAAAAAAAAACGTTTACTTTTTTGTGTGTATTTTGGAAGGACCAGCAATAATGTTTGACTTTTGTGCACCAGCATGTTTATTTATAAAAAAAAAAAAAAAAAAAAACTCCACATCAAGATGTCTCCAGTTGAAAGTGAATGCACTGGAACTTTCCTGGGAAGCATGACGGCGATTCACTAAACTGAGAGGAACACTAAATATTTGTTACATGAGCAGGAATACATACAAAGGAATCCATTTCCATCCCAGTGGTGTGTAAAACCCACCCGTGAGCGTTTGAAAGGTAACAGTTTACTTGAAAAAGGAGTCATGATTTTAAACAGGTGAGGAAATGTGCATTTTTTTTTTTTTTTTAATATATGTACAGGCAGCTCCAGTCTCCTTGACGCCAAACTCTGCAACGGCAGTAGCGCTCAGAATCCGTATTTCGCCTGCGTCTGCCGGCGTGTCATCCTGTTCTCCGCCCAGCTGTTCTTCAGCTCCAGCTCGCGTTCCTTCGCCTGAAGAGAAGAAAAAGGCTTTTGACCACTGAGGATGGTAGTTTAGTGACCGTGTATGCGACGTGTGGCACAATTCGTTCATGACGACCATTTTGGGATCTCTGAGCTGTTCGTGTCCGTCACCCTCTGGGTGGAAGAGGCAACACTGACCATATATGGCCATGTGGAAATACGGGCCGCCTCACCTGGTGGATGAGATACGTAATCTGGTGCTTGCGTCTCTGCTGTCCCGTGGGCATTCCTCCCCTTTTCTGCACGGAAAAACCGCGAGGTCAGCAAAAGCGGACGCTATATGAATTCTTGTCGTGTTTCGGCGGGGTCGTACCTTGCTGAAGGAGCTGCGGGTCTGCTTCTCCTCCGAAATGCTTTTGGTGATCCAGTGCTGGTGGCCGCTCAGCTGGTCGTCGCCCTTAATCTCCAGGAACTTCACCTCTTCTTTGCCCCGGTTCCTTTTGCCCTGAAGCCGCATGAACTGCAGCACAGACGCAATGATTCTCGAGCGTCGCACTTCGGCATCACTGGGGCCGTTCCCCCCCATCTCTTATTTGTCTTAATCTTTGTCGAAGTTAAAATCCATTTCCTGTCCTAAGGTTATCATCAACCCGCTTTGCCGTGACTTGTACCCTTCTGCTCCGCTTTGTGCGTTAATTTTTTTTTTCTAAATAGCAAAAATAGTTGACATTTCTTACCGCTTCGTCATCAAACATGGCCGAGTTACCAGGTACTTCGTCCTCGGGCAAGCCGGGGCTTGGATCTTGGTAATACCCATCGTTATTATCGTACCCCTGTTGAATGAGATGATGACACTGATGTCATTTGTCATACATTCTCAATCTGTGCAATTTTGACGTCTTTGTACCTCAGGGTAAGACTCTGGTCCCGCCATGGGCTGTTGATACTGAGGATATTGGCCTCCCCACGCACCAGTTCCCTCGTGGCATCCACCAAAGTCGAGGGGGGCGTCCGACTGGCCCAGCTCGTCGCCGGGAGGCGGAGGAGGAAGCGGCGGAGGAGGCGGCGGCGGCGCGGGGAGCGGCTCCACCGCGGCGACGACAGGCTCGGCTTCGTAAATCGGAACGACGGCCGGGGGCGGCGGCTCGGGGCTCTCGCCCAACGAGAAGTAATTCTGCGGCGCGATGTCCTCCTCGTGCTCGTCCGTGGCTACGATCTGTCTGGCCAGTTGCCGCGCCGCCGACTTGGCTGCCGCTTTGATGGCGGAGGGGGACGCGCTGGGGCCCAGCAGGCCCGGTGTGGGCGAGCCCGAATTGACTCCTTTGGGCTCCGGGCGCTTGGTGAGCGTGTGCGGGATTAAAGGTCTGTCGGTCACCTTCGCAGTCAGGTTTTTGGGTTGCGGCAGGAGCGAGGAGAGACCGCTACCTGTGCCCTGAAGCGAGAAAGGCAGGGCACCATTAGCTGGATGGTTGCGGTTTAATTCATTTAGGTATAGAATATAAAGTTTTTAGGTTTTTGTCGTGGTATCGTTGCAGTACCGGTACAAAGACAGAGACGTTGGTCAGACCTGCACCACTTTGACCACCAACGCTGAAGAGGTGTTCCTACCTGGGATTGGACTTTCTTCTTTACTGGTTCGTCATCGTCAGAGTCCGACTAATAACAACAACAACAAACACAATCACGATCCATCATTCGTTGATCAACGCCAGTGTGTCTGCTCGCGTGGCAACACTCACGTCGCGCTCCTCGATGTGCGGCACGGAAATCCTCACTGGCTCCGTGCGCTTCTTGGGCTCGGGCAGACCCGATAATAAACTCTTTTTGTCGTCACTGGCAGACGACCTTTTGGTGGCTGGCAGGAGGGAGAAGAGGCGCCCCGAGCCTTGTTTGCTCGACGCTCCTTCGCCGTCGCTGTCATCGCTGCTGCCATAGGCGACTAAAGACATGTTCGGCGGTATCGAGCGCCGCTATCCCGCATGGATACCACCGCTTTCCCCTCGAATCTTCCCAATCTAGAGCCTCATCGATGTGCAATAACGCGCTTCTGTCGTCGAATCACAAGCGGGCGAAGCAAAGTATGCGAACTCTCGTTAGCTTAGGCCGCTAGCCGTCGCTAAAGGAATCCGCTAGCTTGGCCCTTCTGATTTAAATCGTCGAGTTATAATTCATCCTTGTTCGGATAGTACATTTACATCGACTTTAGATTAGTATTACGATAAATAAATGAGCTCAGATTTCGCATCGGTTACATACAACACAGATCCAGTTTTCTTCTTCGTCTTGTTTATCGGCGATTAGTACGGATCGCGTTTCTCGTTCTCTGTCAGCATTGAATCAAACATTGACGCTACTGCCCCCTAACGGATGGCGTGTAAGCGGCAGTCACTGGTCATTTCTTTTTTTGTGTGTGCTTTATTTCACACTTTAACATGACGAACACGGCAGCAGCCACGTTCCATAAAATGTAAATTAAATTTAACGATTTAATGTTCGTGTCAAATTCGTTTTAAAATCTATTTAAATTGAGGGAACATTGTTGAGACGTTTTGTGAATGAACATTTTTGCAATATACCAAGTGAGATCCCTTGATAACCCATTTCTCCCTTTTTTTCGCCCTTAAAAAATATTTAACATGTAACATGAACAAAGACATGCTTCATGTTTAGTTGCAAACATTGAAAACAATCGCACCTCCTTTGCAAGTCTACAATTACAAATACATGGAGAACAAATATATAACAATAAGTAAACAAAATGGAATAAGATCAAACGAAAACATGTTGGAAAATACAAGGGGTATTTGTTAAAAAGCACCAATGTACGTATTTTCTATTGTTTGCGTGTTTATAGCTGCCAGTGCATAGTATGCAACACTGTTACTGTATTGATGAATTAATAATCATCAGATTAAAAGTTACAAATATACGTTGTTTTTTTATGCTTATTTATATCCCAAATATATTAGTGTGTGTACATGGGTGAATGAGATTATTAGCGCATTTTGGAGATTGTCGCTCCCTTGTCTCGGACACATTCAATATGGCGGACGCGCTTTACGTATCACAGGAACGGCCCAGCCCACTCAGGCTTTCTGTAGTGCGGATGCGCAATGAAAGGCTGCCCTCGAAGCAACGTGGCTCGTGATTGGTCAAAAGACACGGTTAGCTAGTGGCCCTCACTCGCCAGCAGCCTGTAGTTTTTTTTATTTTTACAACAACGACAATGTTCACTCGGTGATCATAGAAGCCAAAAAGCATCGCAGCTGAACATCATTCCTTCGCCATTTGTATCATTTGACATTCGAAACCATGGAACAATCTGCCCCCAAAAGGTTTGTGACCGTGTGGCGGCTGTTTTTAGCGTGCTAGCTGAGTCGGTAGCTCCTGCTGTGCTCGTCGGTGATGCTAATTATAGTTAGCTTTGGCGGTCTTTTCACTATTTTTTTCCCCCCGGTTATTTACGAAAAATAACAAGTACTAATGTGTAACTTTATCGTGTCGCTTTAACTGCATAGCCCGCTCATTTAGCTTTTTGGTGCATACGCACTCCCATAGAAAGTGGAACCAAAGCTTTGTTATCAGTGACTCATCATGCACTGTAATCTTATGAATTACTTTAGTGTGTAATGTTGTTTTTCCCATATATATATATATATATATATATATATATGTATATATATATATTTCCCCCCCAAACAGCAAGCTGAAAAAGCTGAGTGAAGACAGCTTGACCAAACAACCAGAGGAAGTGTTCGATGTCCTGGAAAAACTTGGTGAAGGGTGAGTAAATTCTTGAGTTCCCCTTATCACAGGTTATGACAGACAAATACATTTTTAATGTTCGTATATAAGTATTTCAGTCTTTGGGTTGCCTCATAATAATGTTATAATATTCAGGATTATGCCCGCTTATACATTTTGGAGGCGGCCACATTGGGAAAAAAAACAAAACAATGCATAGTATGTCTCCTTCAAAACATATTATGTATGTACTCCTAATGTCATTATGTTTTGTGCGTGTATGTGCGTTTAGTTCCTATGGCAGCGTGTTCAAAGCCATCCACAAGGAGTCGGGACAGGTTGTGGCCATCAAGCAGGTTCCTGTGGAGTCTGATCTGCAAGAGATTATCAAGGAGATTTCTATCATGCAGCAGTGTGACAGGTTACACAAAAAAAAAAAAAAAAAAACGTACAATAAACCTTGCAGTTTGTCCGTGACCAAAGAAGCTGATCTGTTTTCTTGCCTCAAAGTCCCTATGTGGTAAAGTACTACGGCAGCTACTTCAAGAACACAGACCTTTGGATTGTCATGGAGTACTGCGGGGCGGGCTCCGTCTCTGACATCATCAGGCTGCGCAACAAAACGGTGGGTCCGGTCGTCGCAGCCATCAAATGTCGTACACCCTCTGTTCTCATGAGAAATAAATAGAAATGCAGTGGCATCTTGATTTATGAGCGATCTGATGAGTTTTTTGAGATGCGAGCCGTTGTTTGGCCGATTCGACGACTTGCGAACAGACATTTTGTAACGCAAGCTCTGAATGGTTGCCGTGAACTCAACACACTTCACAAGAAGCAGGGATTTGGTAGAGAGTGAGGAATTCTTCAAAAAAGAAGTTCACCATCAAATTAAATGTAGAAGGTGAATTACAAGTATGCTTAAAAGAAACACAAATTTGCCCTGGGAAATGCCGCTAGTTTAATGCTAGCACAATGCAAACGCTAAAGACGTGCTACTGAAATTCGCATCGATATTGATGTCGCAGTGCTACGCAAAGGAATATATTCTTCATCCTAACAACTAATACTACTGCAGTTTAGTGAGCAGCTGTGATGTGGTTTTCATGTCTACCTGTATGCGTTTATGTCTGCATTATACTGCCCTCTGGTGGCCAAGGCGCAGACTGTAGAAGAAGCTGGCAATTCTTTAAATTGTTTTAAATTATATTGTTACTCTGTTTTTATAAACTGCAATACTATTGTGTGTTGTTTTTCTTTTTGAAAAAGTTTCAAAAAAATGTTGTTGGGCGTTTTTTTTTTTTTTTTTTAATATATATATATATTTTAATAAGATGGACTGGATTAATGTAATGTAATAGCGTTTTGCATTGCAAGCGGGGATATGTGCCAGACCCACCTGCAATGTATGAAAATCTGAGGTACACAGACCTTTTATAAAAAAAAAAAAAAAAAAACTGTTCTTATTTTTATTTTCAGCTGACAGAGGACGAGATCGCCACCATTTTAAAGTCGACACTCAAGGGTCTGGAATACCTTCACTTCATGAGGAAGATTCACCGCGACATCAAGGCTGGGAACATTCTGCTGAACACGGAGGGACACGCCAAGCTGGCCGACTTTGGAGTGGCCGGACAGCTGACGGTAATAGCTCTGGGATGCTAAAGAAGATGCTAAACAAACCCCACGCTGTATCAAATGTAAGTAAAGTCATCATTTTCCCTCCGAAGGACACCATGGCAAAGAGGAACACTGTGATCGGAACGCCTTTCTGGATGGCGCCGGAGGTGATCCAGGAGATCGGCTACAACTGCGTGGCCGACATCTGGTCCCTGGGCATCACGTCCATCGAGATGGCCGAGGGCAAGCCCCCCTACGCCGACATCCACCCCATGAGAGTGAGTATGGATGATTTGGAGAACGGAACGACTCTCTATTATTTATTTATGTTGATTCTTCCTCCTCCGCCTGTCTCGTCGCTTCAGGCCATCTTCATGATCCCCACCAACCCTCCGCCGACATTCCGGAAACCGGAGCTGTGGTCAGACGACTTCACGGACTTTGTCAAGAAGTGTCTGGTAAAGAACCCGGAGCAGAGAGCCACTGCCACGCAACTCTTACAGGTGAATTACAAACAGCTCTGTGTTTTAATATAAAAAAAAATAATATGAAGTAAAACCAATCACCCTTTGGAGACAGCTGACTAATTTCATGAATTTATGAACCCCACATCACCAGCACCCGTTCATCAGTCAGGCCAAGCCGGTCTCCATCTTGAGGGACCTTATCACCGAGGCCATGGAGATGAAGGCCAAGAGGCAGCAGGAGCAGCAGAGAGAGCTCGAAGAGGAGGAGGACAACTCTGTAAAACCAATACGCTGACTTATGGTCAAACAAACAAACAAAACAAAATGGCTGACTTGTCTCTGTGGCGTCCCACAGGAGGACGAGACCGAGGTGGACTCTCACACCATGGTGAAGTCCGGCTCGGAGGGTGCGGGCACCATGCGCGCCACCGGCACCATGAGCGACGGCGCGCAGACCATGATCGAGCACGGCAACACCATGCTGGAGTCCGACCTGGGCACCATGGTCATCAACAGCGACGACGAGGAGGAGGAGGAGGAGCAGGGATCCATGAGGCGTGAGCGCACGCGACGACGCGACTCCACCAAAACATTCACATTTTGACGACTGAACGGGCTACTGAAGGAATAGTGTAGTTGAAGTATGTTATGCGGAGTAGTCGCTGCATCTTGCGGCAATAGAGGTCGACTAGTTTTCTGCCGAAACAGGCTGCAGAAAGAATTGAGAGTTAGCGAAACTGTGCGTCGTGTTGTGTTGTCACCGAAATGCAGCGGCTGCGCAAAGCAGACTTTGGACTTGTAATTTGGCTTTCTACCACATGCCGTTTAGTCAGCAGACTCCAACATAACCTACAGTCATTGTCCTCGTTCCCCAGGGCACGCCGCCCCGCAGCAGCCCATGCGCCCGTCCTTCATGGACTACTTTGACAAGCAGGACTCCAACAAGGCAGCCCAGCAGCAACAGAAGCAGCATCAACATCAGCAGCACCAGCAGGAGAACTACAACCACAACCAGCCTCAGGAGAAGCCCGGCTACCACGTCCCGTCCAAGAACATCTTCCCCGACAACTGGAAGGTGCCACAGGACGGAGACTTTGACTTTGTGAGTAAACGCTCGACGTCATCACCATGCTCGCTGCCGCTATGGGGCGCTACAGTAAACCACTGATCGCGGGACATTGCAGACCCACCCACACCGATGTAGGTAGATAGATCAAGGTAGCGCTGCACGTTTTACACTGGCCTTATTGTTTGTTCAGTTGAAGAATCTGGACTTCGAGGAGCTTCAGATGCGACTGAGCGCTCTGGACCCCATGATGGAGCGCGAGATCGAGGAGCTGCGACAGCGCTACACGGCCAAGCGCCAGCCTATCCTCGACGCCATGGACGCCAAGAAACGGCGGCAGCAGAACTTCTAAGCCCGGTGAAACGCACGCATGTAAATATTACAAGTGGTATAGGTTTGGGGAGGAAGCAACGTTCATGACCAAAGACGATCAGAAATTGTGTTGCCTTAAATGAGGGAGGGGGCAGGCCTTTTCCTCCCAGTGGCCGTTTTAGTTTGCATAAGTCCGCCTAAATCGATGAAGACCACACATTTCAGGATTCGATTGATTCATTGTCAATGTTACGTCGTCTTTTAAGATGATCTTCGGTCTCGGTGCCTCAGAAAAGATTACTCACGCAAGCCTCGTTTACACGGACAATGCCCCCCCCCCCCCCCCCCCCCCCCATCAGAGTCTTAACGGAACACTCAAAATGTAACAAAAGACCTGGCAGTCGTCTGGAGTCCTTTGCCTTTTACGCAGGACTCAGCCAAGACGTGTCCTTGCCGCAATCGTTTGTTTTCACACTACACCAGAGAAGATAAATGATCATTGTAGAACTGACACTCAATAACGGAGAATTAAGCATTGTACATTTCAACACCAAAAAGTGACAAACGTATGCTACCTTAATGCTAACCTATAATGTGCAACGCCAAAAACGCGTCGGTGGAAATTTGCATTCAGTCATTTTAAACTTTCAAACAACTGCTACTTAAACACACACAGAGCAGCAACACATACAAACAGAACATACAACAAAGGAGAATGAAACATTGCATATTTAAACACCAAAATATATATTAAAAAAACAAAAAAAAAAAAAGCCCATGTCATTTCAAAGACGGTAGTCCTCTATCTTATGCTAACACATAATGCGAAACGCCATACACAGGCTAGCTCAATTTAGCATGTACGTCGCGGTAATTCTAAACCTTCGAACAACCTGCTCAACATTTTTCGAGTATGACCTGAACGCAACGCGGCGGAAGTTGACAGGCGTCGTCCCGCCTCCGTTTACGGTTCTCATACGACCTCCAAAGCAGCAAAGCGAGAGGCTTAACTGTTCGCTACCACGTTCAGATTGCCCATTATTTTTCCTGCATTTGAAATTGCTTGGATGGCAAGTGTACTGTAATGTACTGAAGGAAGCCGACACTTGAACGCCACTCGTTGATGACGTTTGTTTTCATTAGATTTTTGGGGGGAAACGAGCCTTTTGAATGCAACAGCGTGAACCATTTGCAGGTTCCACGTGAATGTTAACACACTTAACAAACCTGTTACACTATTTAAATAATTATCTTCATACTACATTCATTCGGCTTGTGTCCAGACATTGGTCAAAAGTTTAGGAGGGGGTTTATTTTTGGGTTTTCTGGACCACATCTCACACTTAGTTTTTTTATTGTATTTTTTTTATTTATTGTTTCTCACATTTCTTTTAGTGACACTGGTTTGAATATAGAAGCTAAAATAAAAACATTTTGTTCACAACATATGTGTATGTAAGGACAGTTTAATAAAAAGTGTACAGTTACAGTGTGAGAAAAGCAGGTAGTATTACAGTGATTGTTTAACTCAAATCACTTTTTTCATTTCACCACTAAATCATGTTGATGCAGATCTGTACGTCCGAACCGATTAATTTATTACCTTTTCTTTGTTTGTTATAATCTTTTGTATAAAGTGCATGGAATAATAAAAGTTACTTTTAGTCAAGCACAGTTGCCCTGTATTATTTTTTATGGCGTTTGAGGCAGGACATATTTTAGGCCTTGGAGCTTTTACTTCACTACTGGACTGCAGGAACTATTTCTATTAGGACCTGATGCCCAACCCCATTCTAAGACATTTTATTTTTACATTAATATTTATTTATTTTAATTTTTTCACATTTAAATTATTTTTTAAATAATTTGCTAAGTGACTTTATTTTATGTGAACATACTTTTTTATTTTTATTTTTTTACATGCAAATTCTTTATTTACTATGGTTATAAATTTAATAAAAATATTTATATGCATGTTTTTTGTTTACTACAGTTTTGTTTTTACATGCTTCTTTAAATTGACGTTTTTTTCCATTTCGATTCATTTTAAAATTAATTTCGTGCTTTCATTTAACTGTTGTTTTATGTGTGCATTTAAATTGAAAACAATTTAGTTTTCTACGTGCACATATATATATTTTTAAATGTATTGCATTTATTTGCATTCTTTTCATTGCACATAATTTTTTTAAATAATGTTGCACATTGAATTTTGTTTTTACATGCACATTTCTTTTAAATTATTTTCTACGTTATAAATTTAATTTCTTTTATCGATTTCATAAGCTCAAAAAATATTTTCATGCACAATTGTCTTCTTACATTTATTTTATTGGTTGTATTTTTACATGCACATTGGTATTTATATTTTTTTTAGATTTGTAATTGTAAAAAATCATGCGTAATAATTTTTTTTGGTATTTATTTCAGTTTTTTAGATGCACCTATATTTTTTGCTGTCTTTTTGTGTGTGTGTGTCATCGAAACGCGCAGCCACTGGTCATCTTTTATTTATTTTTGAAAGCCTGACCTCAAACGAATGTGGCCAATTACAGCCGTGCGAGATGGGCAATTTTACGGTGCCAAATGAAAAGACGCTGCCGGAATGGCGGCTGTAATTGCACGCAGTCTGCTTTTAACAGCCCTATGGGTGATTATGGGATGCCTCGGCCAATTCTGGCATGGCAGCAGACGGGGGGCCGGGTAAAGTCGGGGGGGCAGGGGGGGGGGCAGCACTGTCAATCATAAAGCAAAGGAGAGTCCATCTTTGTGAGGAGTTTATTGTAAGGGAGGAAACCGACTTGACTTTTCTTCTACCTTTTCTTCTACCTCCATTTTGACCTTGTTATTTTTTTTGCTGCATTTTCAAAGATTATTTTTAAAATAATGCTTTTTTTATATATATTTTTTTTAATAAAACCCTACGACTTATCTAATAAAACATCAAATTTAAAATGTTTAATTTCTTAAATTTGTATTTAAAAAAAAAACTAAGAATATTATAGTTGATTTTCAGGGTTTCTATTGTTTTACAAACCTTTTTTGTCTCTAATTTCTAAATGTATTTTAATTAGATTTGTAGTACAAGTATTAAAATAAAAATATTACATTTCACTCGAATAAAAGGTTTATTTTAATTACTCGTACTCCTAGTGTTGAAATAAAAATATTGAATACAGTTTTTATTTAAATCATTACAAATAACATTTTATTAAAAGAAAAACTAAAAAATAAATTGTATATATATATATATATATGTTTTTTTTTTTTTTTTTTTTTTTTTGTCGTGTTGAAATCTGAAATTCAAAGCTACAGTAAAAACTTTTTGCCTATTGTTGCTGTCCGTTAAAGTTATTTTAAATCCAAATAATCACCTACACGGTCAAACTGTTGCCATGGTTAAAAAAAAATAAAAAATAAATAAAAACTTTCCAAATTGTACAGGCCCATTGAGGGTTATTCCCTTAAATCCTCCTCTTAGCCTAACATATCGCAATGTTTCTCACACACAATGTTCCCTGGGGTCTTGAGTGTAAATCAAGGCGGCATTCCTCTATTTGTCCACAGGCTTGTTAGGCAGGAAAGGGCGTCCATAAATCAGCAGACACTTGCTGATGTTTATGCCCCGCGGCAAAGAGTTGAACAAGCGGTGAACGGGACCCTCGAGGCAATATCCTAAGTGGCCCTTCATCCCCGTCTGGGGGAAGATTGTGAAGAAGATGGACAAAGAAGAGACTTGCTCTGCGTTCCTAATCAAACCTTAATCTGGCTCGGTCGCTCGGACTCTGAGCCCTTTGAGCTCTCCGCCTTTGAGCTCTCCGTTACCATCCAACTGGCCGGTACGTATAGTGGATCTAAAAAGTCTACACACCCTCTGTTCAAATGCCAAGTTTTTGTGATCTGCACAAGCCAACATCCTCAGTAATAAGGTGTGCACACTTGTGCTACCACATTATCTCAGTTGTTTATTTTTACTCGCACTCTCAGAGAGGTTTCTAATTTTGGAAAGAGCATTAACATATCTGGATGTCCCTTACAAAAGGGCTTATATTTGTGGGTAATGTTTCACAACTCATGGCGCACTACGCAAGAGTCACCACGAGATGGCGGTCGTGAGCCACCTTGTAGCTCTTCTCCACAGCTTTCCACCCAACGAGAAAGAGTTTCGTCGAAGAAAGGTTGCAAGAAGTTGAGGAACCATTGTCTCTGAGGCTCTTTCATTATGGAGCTGATTTATCCCACAAGTGTGCCTCCTGCCTGAGCCCCGCGGGTGGAGAAAGGGATACAAAAAGTAGAAGCCCCCCAAAGCCACCCCCCCCCCCCCCCAATAATTCACAACAAGCGCTTAGGCCACAGCGGCAAGCCTCTGACCCCACGCGCTCAATGGCCATTGTGACAACAAACCGTGTGGATTTAACAGGCCTTAAGTGTCTGCTTTAAACCAAAATGGCCGACTTCCTGTGTCTTGTCAGGCATGGGTTACTCATAATAGACATTTTCATGTTGCTGAGTGAAACTTGGCTGCAGGGGGGTACACCCGACTGATCGGAGTCAATTTCTGGTAGTAACTCCGGGAATGTGACCGTTGGAATTGGACCCCAAAAAAAAAAAAGAAACCAAAACTTGCCGCTTTTGCACCAAAATGTGCATTTTACATTGTTGGTCTTGGAGGCCTTTCTCGTGCGTCCTGTCATGATACGAAGGCGGCTGCGATGGGAATTATGGACACGGCTTTCGTATTGGCTCGCATTTGATTGCGCCGGTGTACCTAATGTTATGTCCCCGTAACATCTACCAGCGAATGCGTGACATCGCCAAGCAAGGGGATTAGCATGACCTGCTTTACAGCCCAACACAAACAATAGCTTCTTCTCCTTTTTTTTTTTTTTTTTGTTACCCCACCACCCATCCGCTCGCCACCTCAACATTTAACACGCTTGCTTCCATTTGGTTTTGCTTACAGTACTACTGTACTACTACCTACCAGGGCGAGCGAGGACCAAAATACTAAAGGATTAAAACCATGTGTCAGATCAAGCTTTGTACAACAGATGGTTGCAAGAGTATGTATGCAAGCACCGTACACTGTCACTCGGGGGTCCAGGAAGCTGCTTTTTGAAAGTATTATGACGCTAAAATCAGTTAGAATATGTTGCTGTAGATTTATGTTCGGCCCTTAACTATAGTTGGGGTTAATTTGGTGAAGGAAATCAGCAAAATGAACATGAGTCAGCATGACCTGCGCTAGCAAACTATGGTGCAATATCAGAATTGGGGCGAGACGTCTGAAAATAGTTTTGAAAATAGTATGATACTAATAGCAGGTGAAATGTCTGACTTTAGATTTACGGACGTGTGTTCACTAAGTTTGGGTTTAATTGTTAAAGAACTAAAGCAAAAAAAAATAACCATTAGCCAGTAGCCCTGTGCAATCGAACAATACAATACCAGAGCTGCATCCGAAATGTACTGTTTTAATTAACACTGTCACAAAGATTTCAATTTCACTCTGTCATTGTTCTGATGTGCAGTTTCGAGTGATGTGGAAGAATATTTGTCACTCTGCTACCTTTATTTAACTACACCAGTGAGGTGGGTGTAAACTCACCATTGTCATCTATGAAAAAGGGTTGATTATTATTATTTATTTTTTTCAAATGTTACTTGTATTGAGATCTTATTCGTACTTACTTAACAGGAAAACTAAGTGTATCATATATGCCTCCTTACTATATGTGAAACCTTGGACTATGCGATGTGATTGCAGTCATTGCAACGAGTGCTCTATAATATGGAACAGAACTCAAGTGTGGGAGCTTGGAGGCCTGCTTGTGTCATAGCTGTCTCTCTCTCTCTCTCGCTCTCTCTCTCTCTCTTTCTTTTCGCTCTTGTTTCTCAAGCTCTCTCGACCATCGAGTCAAGGCGGGAGTTTACAGGAACAGCGGGCCTTGTCACACCGGCGGAGTGACACAGGAATGTATTGTATGCGTGTTGGAAAGACAGGACAGCTGGGGCCGAAGTAGTGCGCCAAGTTGCCCGAAGCTGGGCCGAGGTGACCCTGACATGTTACGGCGGGTGTTTAATAAAATCCACCGCGCTAAATGCTGATTTGTTTCTCGATAAGAGCGGGGGAATGATTTGGGGTTGTAAAAAACACAGTCGCATTCACGACCCGCGCAGGGATATTGAAGGTTGCCAGCGAGTGCTGCGGCCCGCTGAAAGCACACACAGTAAATTGAAGGCTAGGGACGCCTGGAAAACCCGGACTGGAGTTTGATTTTAATCTGCCTAAAAACGACGGAAAAAACACATAGAAATGTACTTATACGGCTCCACGTAAACGGAATAACTCTAAAGTTGAACAAAATGTCAAGCCAACGAGCTAGAGCAGTTCTTTTTGAAGGTTTTTGATGCTAAAACAGCCACTCTGTGTGTGTCTGTTTCAGGGAACGGTTAGTGTACTATGACCTCCAGACTGCAGTTGGATCATGGAGGAGAACAACTGGTTGTTCTGGAGGCCTGCAGGCAACGTGAAGGTCAGTCAGCATCCACTAGTCACCTCAAACCCAAACACGTGCATTGTAGCGATACATATCTATACGTTTATCATTTATTCATCCATTTTTGTCTCCTTGACCTCGATTTGAAGTGCGCAAATTGCCCGTGGTGGGAAATAACCAAGTACGGTGGTGCCTTGATACGAGTGACCCAATTTCGTATTTTTCAAGATACGAGCCGTCGTCCTGACGATTTTTTTGCTATGACTTGTGAGTTTAATTTGTTCCACGACCAAGCACATAACTGCATTTACTTGTACAGCGGTAAAGCCATTTACGCGATTTTCCGAGATACAAGTTGTCGGTCAGCTGAAGTTCGAGCTACGGCTCCAGCGCTAGCTATAGTGCCAGCAAAATTCACAACAAGCAGCAGTTTGGCAAAACGTGAACAATTCTTCCAAAAATAAGAGACCAAGTGAAGTTTACTGTAAAACAAAGAGAATTACACATTGCGTGTTTAACCAGACCACCTAATTTTGTCTTACGAACGTCTGCTAGCTTAATGCTAACACACAATGTACAATGGCGACATGGGAGAACAAGAACTAGGGAGCATTAACGACAATGATGCAGCAAATTTGAAACGTGAGATAATACATTCCCCATCCATGGCCTTAGTGAAGAGAATTGCTCGACGATGTCAGCGCCAATGGTGATTGGTGGAAAATGCGTTGTGTCTTGTGCTAGCCTGAAAACCCCCAGCTTCCAGTATTCAAAAATCTAATCTGAAAAACACATACAGGTAAGGTGTATTCAGTAGCTAATTTAGCATATTTTGTTTGTCAGTTCACAACATTAGCAAAGCTATGTGAAGAAGTTATTTTGATAACATAAAAGTCTTTTTTTTTTTTTTTTTTTCTATTTCTCAGTGGGCCAATGTTGGACTGTCTAAATCCTGGATTGTTGGCCAGTCACCAAGGGGACATTCGCACCTAAGGTTATCCATTTTGGAGAAAAAGTCATTACAGCCACCTGAAGGGAAACAAGGAGGCGTCGATTTGGAGGGCGAGGTGTTTAATTACGCCAGTGGACGCTGGACCAGAAACCCGCAATTATTCATTTTCTACCACGTATCCTGTTCGGGGTGACAGGGAGCCGGGAGTCTACGCCATCTTTTTTAACTCTGCCATAAGGTCAGCTTTACAGATGCCACGTCTGCTATAAATTGTAGACAGGTTGTCGTGCAGTAAAGGCTGAGGCAATTTGGCCAAAGAGCGCTTTGAAGGGCCGCGCAAACGTGCTTCATGCGACTGGAAGGCCGCAGAATTATTTGGGGGGAAAAAAAAAAAACGCCAAAATCAACACTTCAGCCCGATAATACAATTTCTCTACTGACGGTCACATCAGCTTGGCACAAAGTGCTGCCGCACGAATTGGTGGAGGGGTGTTGCAGGGGTGGGGTGGGTGACTCACCCCTCCCTTGAAAGCCCAGCTGTCAGCGGTTACATAATAGCGGAGCCTTGTTGCGCTCGCCAGACGGCTTTGTGCTCCTGTCACTGGATGTGATTGTGGGCCCAGATTAAGCGGCGGGTGAGAAGGCGCAGTTAAGGGCTTCCTACCTGCTCTCCAGCAGAGAGAGACAGAACAAACGGAATCAGAGGGCTGCGCGGCGCTTTCATGCTAGCCCGGCAAGTCGGCGTGTTGTGGCCCCTTTTGTGCTCTGATGAACACCGTCGCTCGCTTCCACCGCCTGGTGTTTTATGTAGTGGCCCCAAAGAAGACCTCCAAGGGAGACCGTAGCCAAGTGAGCAACCAGCATTAAATGTGGAAAACACTTTTGGACACACTTTTACAGCTCACAACCATCCATTTTCTACCACTTATCCAGTTTAGGGTGGTGGGAGACTCTTTGTCTGATTAACTGGCAACGTAGCCACCTTTCGCCCCCCCCCCAGTCCACGAGCGTCAGTTTTCGCCGCAACGCTGTCAGCTCTTTGGTTTCACGTTTGGTTACGCCAAATTCAGTTTCCATGTGTTCTCATCAGGATTTCAGTCGTGCCTGATCGTGAGGTCATAAAAGGCATAGGTGTCAAACTCAAGGCCGGGGGCCGGATCTGGCCCACCGCATCATTTTTCTGTGGCCTGCGAAAGCAAATCAAGTGCGTCAACTTCCATCATTCTTGCTAAAATCTGTACCGACATTTTTAATTGTCACATCAAGAAAATAATGTGTGTATATTGCAAGCATTTTTTGTTACCAAACACGTTTTTACAGTAACTCGAGCAATAGTTGAACAAACTATTGCCCTTGACCTCTGATTTCAAAACTAGTTTTCTATCAATTTGTTGTGTATATGTAATAATAATGAGCCGATAAAAACATTTTTATGGTGTTACAGACATAACGGCCGTCTGAGGGAAACCGTAAGTACAATGTGGCCCGTGACAAAAATGAGTTTGGAGCCCCTGGTATAATGGGTGCGGGTATGTGTGGGATTTGGGAGGGGGGGGCGATCGCTTATTGAAGAGGGTTCTGATTTCCCCAGGGCTCGTTCTGTTAATTCAGTATATTATAGCGCTGTTTACCCAAAAGGAAGGGTGGGGGGGGGCTAGTTCAACAAGGTTCCCGGTGGTGGCCACCCCAAGACACTGTCCCGTAGGGTTCCTCCTCCATCCTGTGATCCAGACCGGCTTTTCCCTCTCTCTCGCTCACCCTGCTTATAACAGAGAGCCAAGCCTTACATTAAATCTGTGTTTCTGCATAACCGGCCTTGTATGTGACCCCCCCCCCCCCCTCCCCCCTCCACCCATCCCCGTCCCTCGTCCCCTTCACCAGTCTGCCGGGCCCTCTTCTGCCTCGCTCTTCTCCAGCTAGCGCCTCGCTATCAGCCCAATTCGTGCAGCGCGACAACAAATAAACGCTGACAGAATAGATACCGTGTGCCTTTAAAAAGGCTAGCTATGGAAACCCTTCTGTCGCCACCCTCCAACCCCCAGGTGTGTTTACTGAGTTTCACTAACATAGAAACCCTTCTTTTTTTTGTTTGATCTTTTCTCTGAAAATAGTTAGGTAAAATGCTATTTCTGCCGCCCCTCCTCGTTTTTGCCTTTTCCTCGAGTAGCCTTAATTTGTCACCGTCTCAGTGAGGATTGTGTTTGTCTCACGAAGGATATGGAAATCTCTCAAAAAGGCGTCGAGCCAAATCCGCCCAAAAGCAAGGTTGCTAGTAAACAACAACAACAAAACACAAATTGGAGCTTTAAAACTGAGCGGGAGGCCATTCTGTTTTTTCCACCTTCCATTTTTGAGGGAGGTGTTTATTTCTTTAAAGTGGGCGCCCACAACATTTTTTTTTTTTTTTAAACTCGTCTTAAAACCCATCTTTATTCTTTGGCTTTCAACTCAGCATGAGACTTGGCATCTGTTTTAGTGTTTTAATAGTTTGTCTTATGTTTAACTTTGATCAATGTACAGCACTTTGTTCGAGTTGTGATTGTTTTTTTCAAGTGTTTTATTAATAAAGTTGAGTTGAGAACAAGTTGCTACACAGTAGGAGAGACTGGCCCTCTGTGGGTGCTCCTGTTTTGGTTAGCAATAACGTCTAGATGCAGTGAACTCTTTCTTGTGGTAATGGTCAGCAATAGAGTTTGCGTCTCCTGTATACTGAAAAAAGGTTCCGGTACTTCATTTTCGGTTGCAGATGATTGAAATGTGGTAAACTAATGTAATTTCCCCCTCTTTTACAAAAAAAAAAGAATCAAAGAACATATGCAGGTTTCACACATTTTAATCATGTGCAACTGATGTAGATGATTCAATGAAATCAATTCAAAGGAGGTTTTTATCGGAGGTCATTTACTGAGGTAATTGCACTTACTACCTGCTTTTCTCAGATGGGAAAAGAGAGTCTATTGGAGGGAGGCCTTTTTCTATTTCAGGCGTAGATGCACATACGAGCAACTGTCATCTCTCCACTTCACAGTTTCTTGTTTTTCATCCATGCATAGATCCCTGTGGTTAAAAGCCTGTGTGCATAAAACAGGGTTTCCCAAACTTTTTAGACCCAACTGTATTGTTTTTAGCAAATTAGAATTTGATGGCTGCAACACGTTCCAAAAAAGCTGGGACTGGTGGCAAAAAAGACGGAGAAAGTTGAGGAATGCTCATCAAACACCTGTTTGGAACGTCCCACAGGTGAACAGGCTCATTGGGAACAGGTGGGTGCCATGATTGGGTAGAAAAGGAGCGTCCCTGAATTGCTCAGTCGTTCACAAGCAAAGATGGGGCGAGGTTCATCTCTTTGTGAACAAGTGCCTGAGAAAATAGTCGAACAGTTTAAGGACAATGTTGCTCAACGTACAATTGCAAGGAATGTAGGGATTTCATCATCTACGGTCCATAATATCATCCAAAGGTTCAGAGAATCTGGAGAAATCACTGCATGTCAGCGACAAGGCCGAAAAAATGCCCGTGACCTTCGATCCCTCAGGTGGCTCTGCATCAAAAACCGACAATGTGTAAAGGGTATCGCCACATGGGCTCAGGAACACTTCAGAAAACCAATGTCAGTAAGTACAGTTCGGCGCGACATCCGTAAGTGCGACTTGAAACTCTACTATGCAAAGCAAAAGCCATTTATCAACCTCAGCCAGAAACGTCGCCGGCTTCTCTGGGCCCGAGCTCATCTAAGATGGGCCGATGCAAAGTGGAAAAGTGTTCTGTGGTCCGGCGAGTCCACATTTCAAATTGTTTTTGGAAATTGTGGACGTTGTGTCCTCCGGGCCAAAGAGGAAAAGAACCATCCGGACTGTTATGGACGCAAAGTTCAAAAGCCAGCATCTGTGATGGTACGGGGCTGTGTTAGTGCCAATGGCATGGGTAACTTACACATCTGTGAAGGCACCATTCATGCTGAAAGGTACGTACAGGTTTTGGAGAAACATATGCTGCCATCCAAGCAACGTCTTTTTCACGGACACCCCTGCTTATTGCAGCAAGACGATGCCAAACCACCTTCTGCACGTGTTACAACAGCGTGGCTTCGTAGTAAAAGAGTGCGGGTACTAGACTGGCCTGCCTGCGGTCCAGACCGGTCTCCCATTGAAAATGTGTGGCACATTATGAAGCGTAAAATACGCCAACGGAGACCCCGGACTGTTGAACAGCTGAAGCTGTACATCGAGCAAGAATGGGAAAGAATTCCACCTACAAAGCTTCAACAATTAGTGTCCTCAGTTCCCAAACGTTTATTGAATGTTGTTAAAAGCAAATGTGATGTAACACAAAGGTACACATGACCCTGTCCCAGCTTTTTTGGACCGTGTTGCAGCCATAAAATTCTAAGTTAATGATTATTTGCTAAAAACAATCAAGTTTATCTGTTTGAACATTAAATATCTTGTCTTTGTAGTGTATTCAATTAAATATAGGTTGAACATGATTTGCAAATCATTGTTTTCTGTTTTTATTTATGTTTAACACAACATCCCAACTTCATTGGAATTGGGGTTGTATGATTAGGACCCCATAGATGGCTCTCTGGTTTTCATGTTGGTTACGCCAATAACCGAAAATGTAAAGCCAGAATCTGACGGGACACGACCATACTTGCTGAGGGCCTCACCACTATAATGGTAATTGTCCCTCCAGGGTGGCGGAGTAGAGCAGGTGGAGGATCGGAATTGCGAGAACAAAACTTTTTATCTGGAGTCGGCTGGAAGCCCGAGCGGTAGAAGCCTGCAAGGAGGACTACACTTAATTACCGGCCTGGAGGCTTTGCGGGGACAACGTGATGACAGGGATACGAAGGTGGAGCTGGAGGTCGGATTTCAATCCTTGAATGTTGTCGCTGGGAGCGTTGAGTGTAGCTGTAGACTGCTAGCTTCTTGCGCTAGCCGCTACCTACATTCGGGGTGTAACGTTACAACTCATTCTGATTTCTTTTCAATACTGTACAGATGTGCATCGGGTCCCCGCACGGAACATATTACAAAAAGAAACAATAAGTGTAAATGGCCCCTAAACAAACACAGTACAGCTCAGGCTCTGGCTCGTTTTTAGATTTTGGCAGTGCGTCAGACTCTTTCAATTTGTTCAATCTGTGTTTTAATAGCGTGCTAATTCAGACTGTTCAAACTGTTACGTTTGTTTCCGAAAAAGAAGACAAACTATTGACGCTCGACTTATCCAGCACTTTTATCCAAGGCGGCAGCATGACGAGATTAACCGGCACCGTTGACTGCAAAGTCAAAACGAGGCCGTGCTTATACGACCGGTTTGTAGTTTTCTCCATCTGTTGCCGGCGGAACCCATCAAAACACAAGCGCTCCCTCAGAATATGAAACTCTGCTTTGGACCGCGTCACTTGGACTGTTTTAGGATTTGGATCAAGCGGCGAGGAGGGTATATTTGAACCGGCCGGGCGCCGATCCTGCCAAATAGGGCATTTTTATAAAAGGTTGGCGCGGGCCTCGACGGAGCGACGGTTGGCAGGGATGCTGTGCCCATGTGGCAACGCCAAAGCCGGGCTTTTGGTTGCCGTGCGTCTGTAGTAGTCAGGGCGGAACTCGGCATTCCGGTTCAAATGATTCATTAGAAAACAACTCTCATGGATGAAAGGTGCAAAATATTGTCAATAGGCTCCCTTGGAATTAACTCATTTGTGTGGCTAGAGCATAGCGTGTATGTAAGATAATATAATAAAATAGTTTGTTGTAGTTTCTCTTCTTTTTAGGAAAGTTCAACAGAAATACTGCAGTTTTGATAAGGAATGTGCAATATCAATAGTTTGTCTTGCATTTAGGAAAAACAACAACACAGACAAGCGCAACGTAACATTTTGAACAGTGAATTATTACGCTGGTAAATTAAAGCTTTGTCATTCATAGATACTCGATAAGGTAAACATAAAACATATGTAAGGTATTGTAAAATTACTTATTTTCAAAATAAAATGGTCATTGCCATTGCGCAATTATTCATTAAAATAAATGGTAAAAATGCAAATACAAAGTCATTACAGATGCTGTAATTTCATTAACCGATTTTAGGCAGGGAAACTACTACATTAATGCAAAACAATTACAGGAGTCTTGATCATGTAAATGTAGTCCGCGGGCTGCCTGTGCCCACCCCTGATCAACAGCGACTCGAGTTTCCGTGGCTAAAGGAGACCATTCCTCGCGCCTCGCTTTCTTTTCACCCCCCCCCCCCCCCCCCCCCCCCAACGCACGCACCAGGCGTCCTTGCAGGGTGGACGGCGGTGCGCTTTGGAGAGCTCTTAACCTCGCCTCGCATGCCTCCATTCATATCCACGCCGCTTCCTTTTGATTTGCCTTTCTTCTCAACTTTCGGGAGAAAATAAGAATTCACAGGTGGTCACGGTCTTAAAGTTGTTTTCTTTTATTAATAACACACATTTTTTAAAGACCCTTGAGGCAATTCCCACACACACACACACACACACACACACACTCATGCACACAAAAAAACTGATGTAATTTGAATATGTGCTATCACTTTTGATTTGAAAGCTTGTCTTCTTAGGGCACTGTGGTCCTGACATGACAATATTGTGAGGAGTTCATCACTTTGGCGTATGAGGAGTTCAATTGACGAAATCCATTTAGGTAAGATACAACAACAACAACAAAAAAAAGGCTTTTTCAGCGCAACACTGAACGAAATAATGATGATTATTGGGTTTTTGTTGGTTACATCTCTGTAGTCAGGCAAACACCGAATTTGGTATGGATTGTAATAATATACAAACTTTAAAAGCAAAACTGCCTATCTAATAATATATAACAGCTGTCATCTTTTCTTTTCAAGATGTCTTCTTTCGGGGAAACAAACGATGCAGACAAGTGCAACATTACAGCGAGAGCAGTCAGAATTTTGATGCCGTAAAGTCAAGGTTCCAGTTCTATACAAGCGTAAATCTTTTCTTTTTAGGAAAATGTCACATCAATTGCTTGTCTTCTTTTGGGAAACAAATGAGGCGGACAAACCGGGCTTCGATCCCCGGCCCCGCCTGTGTGGAGTTTGCATGTTCTCCCCGTGCCTGCGTTGGTTTTCTCCGGGCACTCCGGTTTCCTCCCACATCCCGAAAACATGCGTGGTAGGTTAATTGAAGACTCTAAATTGCCCGTAGGTGTGAATGTGAGTGCGAACGGTTGTTTGTTTCTATGTGCCCTGCGATTGGCTGGCAACCGGTTCAGGGTGTACCCCCGCCTCCTGCCCGATGACAGCTGGGATAGGCTCCGGCACGCCCGCGACCCTAGTGAGGAGAAGCGGCTCAGAAAAATGGATGGATGGATGGATCATGCGGACAAGTGCAACAGTCTGAATCCTTGTTCACTTTGATAATGTTTTGTTTGTCAGCCACAACTGTAAACGTCATATACACACACACACACACACACACACAAACAATCTCACACACACACATCGTGTCTGGGAAAGAGTCGAATGGCTAGTGCACTTTGCTAAGTGGCACTTCCTTCCTCGACACACTCCAGATGACGTGTTGAACGGCTGCATGGCAACCATCTGGACAGGATCCAACTGCCGTGATTGTGTGTGCGTGCATGTATGCGTGTGCGTGTGTGTGTGTGTGTGTGTGTGTGTGTGTGTGTGTGTGTCCAGGTCAGGCTTGGTTTAAGATTGCCGCTGATGTTTGGGGCGAGTGTGACAGCGGAGCATTAGTGGCCATTAATCGTGAAATTGTGTACGTTACTGTCAGGTTGTGTGCGTGTGTGTGACCAGTGAATTCAACTGAAGTCTTGTTAGGAAATTCCACACGCCATTGTTAGGTTGTCGCGGTGATCGGAAGGCAAAGAAAGATCGAAAGGTTTTGAATGGCAAATCAATCCGATCAAAACATGAAAAGGCCACAGTGATCACTCGTCACTTAACATTTTTACTGTCTAAAAAGTCAAACTTTTAAGGACGATTCTAGAAATAGAACATAGTTCTGGTTAAGTTTGCAACGTTTTCTAACCAATAAAATTCCCCCAAAATATACATCCATAGGAATATATGGTATTTTTTTGGGGGGGTGGGAAATTAGTAGCAAATACACTGCCCGTCCCAGTTAAAATTGCACGGTGGGTCCGATCAAATGCTCCGGCGCGCCATATATGGCCCCCGGGGCCGCGGGTTGCCCACCCCTGTGCTAAACGATCGCAAGCCAAACGGGCGCTTGGATGAGGCCCAAGCTGCTGCCTTGGTGACGGCCGGGGGTGATGCATCACGCTCACTGAGGGGGGGCTCGGTGGGGACTGAGTAAACACTCTTAAATCATCTGCTACCCCCACCGCTGTCACCTCTGCCACTCCCACGCACACACGAACACACACACACGCACACACACACACATGCACTGCCAACGGCGGCGTTGACCCAAGTTGATAGCAAATTGTAACGTTTATTATACAGCATTACTTGCTCGTTTAAAAGGAATTAGTTACAATATGATCGTTCAGTCTGTGATTCGTCGGCCAAAACATCAGATCACAAAGCAATTTTAATAGGCCTACTTAACATTGAAATGTTGTCATTATTCCGCAAAATCAAACATTTTTCTATTGCTTTATCAGTTCAAATGGAATCATTTGCTTTGATGCCACTTGCAGGTCTCAATGACGGCTTTCTTCCAGGAGATACAGCGCTCCACAAATAAACGAGAAGAGATCAGCCAGCATCGTCGAGCGCTTCCATGCCGACTCTTTCGATTCCCGAGAGCTTTCGATGTTTCGCCATTTTGAACCCGAGCGAGAAATTTTGAATGGATTATTCTTCATCCTCAAGAAGCTAAAAAACAAACGATAATAAATTACCTTTCGTCACTAGGAGTTGATTCATTAACGTCTATTTCGTTCAGCTATCCAATGATTGACGTCTATTTTAGCCAATGATCGCTGTCCTTTTTGGCCAATGATCAATTTAATATAATATCTTTAATGTAATGCTACTCCCAAAACTGCCAATGATGCAGCAACAGTGCCTGAACAGCCAGCCGATGACATGCAGTCAGGCCGCACGGGAAGGCGGGACTTCATTAGAAACCCAAGCCAGAGCGAGAGGAATAATACATGCCGACCGAGTTCGTAGATTTTAAATCACTGAGTTTCTAATGGGTATAACCAAAAATAGTAAATAATATATTAAAGTATAAAAACGGAAGTGTGCGATGACGTGGGCAGCCGCAAAGGATTAGTTTACGAGCGCTTAACATCATACGAGCAAGAACTGCCCTTCTATCGTTAAAAAGTCTGCATTCCAGGTCATATCAGTTTGAAGAATCATCATGTCTATTAATTGTGGTAGGGGGTGGGGTGGGGGTTCCTCACGCTCACTATTAAAGCTTGTCTGGACTTGGCGGAACGAGAGCAGCGTGGAAATGGAGAACTAAAATCAGGACAAGGACACGGCATCCACATAGAAACCATATTGCAGAGGTGCGCCAAGATGAACGAGAGAAGCGAATGCGCCCCCATAATAATAAACAGCAAGTTTATGCTAAAAGAAAAAAGCTCCCTACCCCCTCCCTCCCTCCCTCCCTCCCTCCCTCCCTCCCAGCCTTGTCTCTTCTGATAAAACACACACACACTCCTCCCATAGCCTATATACAGCAGCTGAAATTACCCCCCCCCCCCACCCCACCCTGCACACTCTCCTTTATTAAACCCCTTTGCAGAATCTGCCTTTTCGTCCCTGAAACACGCACAAACACGGCCTGTGTGCAAACTCCAAATGTTTATTTCACTGGAAGAGTGAGCCATGAGAGCAGAGAGCTCCGCATTGTAGAGAGAGAAAGGGCTGAAGCAGAGCTCGCTCGCCTTGCCTTGCCTGCTTCCCATCCCCCACGTTCACATAGCAAAGTTCTGCTTGCTTGTGCAAGCGCCTCTGCTGCGTTCACGGGCGCCAACCACGGCTCGGAAAAACAACTCGTCAGCTAATGAACGCTTTGCCTCTTTAGTATTTGTCGCGTATTTGAGTGATATTAGTGCAGTATGCCTCGAGGCACTTCACATCATTGAAGTCATCGACAAAACAGAGTGTAATATGCCGACAAAGGTCGTAAATAAAAGTGTGTGTGCATGTTCTCAGTTGCCGAGATTCGACAAAATATGACAATCACTTTTTAAACATTGTTTTTGAATCTATCTCTGTAATTAATGTTCCCCGTACATTCTCACATCAAAGTTTTGAGCCTGGTACTGCCTGTAATGGTTTTTAAAAGGGCTCGTTTTTTTTTGCGTTGCAAAAACTCCGACGGTCAGCGAAGCCAACGCCTCGGCTGCTGCTGCCATGAGAGCAGGAGGCAGGCAGGGAGCACGAAGAAGAAGGAGGAGGAGAGGGATGGGGAGAAAGAGTAGAAGAAGAAAACGTAGAAGAAGCAAGGGGCGTCTGTTCCCGTTAAATACATTTTGGCTAAAGTGTTCTTGCTACAGAATTTCCATGAAAATTCACTTTACTCACCCCCCCCACCGGCAACGTGAATTTCAAAGGCCTTACACTCATGTTTCTTAAAAACTATCTTCACTTCCACTTCTGTGTGCGCCGAGTCCACCCCCCCCCCATTACTCTTTCTCCGTTACACACACACATCTTGTAATTTCATGCTTCCCTCTGCTTCACTTCTCTTACTGCGCACACACGAAATACTCGCACGCGCGTTTGAAATACAACAGAATACGACCGTTGCAGAAGCGATGCAAAGCAGGTCAGCGGGAGGAAAGTACCACCAACTGTAAACACTGAAGAATAGTGCAGTTGGATGTAAATGTGGTTCGAATTTGACAAAGAAGAAGAAAAGAAAAGCTTGGCAATTTAGCATCGCCTATCTGTCCAGCATACCCGCTTCCGATTAGGACGAATTTCGTCGAATTCCTTCGCCCGAAACGGCAGCTTCAAACCAACGTGTCTGTCTTCCTGTTCAATTTCGGGCACGGGTCCTTGAGACTTTTTCATGCGTCCTGTTACGATAGACATGTCCACCAAATTTCACGTCAGTCAGTGAAACCGGTGTACGGGGCTAATTGTTTCTTTCGAGCAGTGCAATTTGCTTGAAAATTGTTGCATTAACGGAAATAAGGCTGATTTCCAGTTCAATTGTGAGCATGGGTCCTTGAGACTTCTTTATGCGTCCTGTTACGATAGACACGTCCACCCAATTTGGTGTTGATCAGTCATGTTCGGAGTTGTTTTATTTTGTAATGTACCAGGGGGTGCTACTGAGTCACTTTTGGGAGGGTCCTGTTTTTTTTTTTTTTTTTTTGGTGCATGTTGAGGCGCCCAAAAAGGCAGAAGAAGAACAATAAACAGTGGAGTTACATCAACAAAGTCACACATACTGTATGTGTCACTTTGTGGATACGATTGCAGACACTAAGTCTGTAACTCCAGGCATTAACACGCTGAAAGTAGTTATTAAATGAACCTACTGTATACATTTGAAGAGATGCGCCACGATATTTGGGCCGTGTTTTGGTCTAAAAGGGGGGGGGGGGGGGGGGGGGGGGGGGAAATTCATGTACTTTATTTTGCAGTCTCTAGATTTGCATAGGTGAGCTTGAAGGTAACACACTGGGGTTTTTACGGCCGGCGACGTGTTTATTCGTTAGTGGGAAATGATCCAATTTCACTTAATTGGTCTGAAATTTATGATTTACTTACTAACAAATAATATATATGTTTTTGTTTTTTGTTTCTGCAAATCAAAGCTCTGAATGACAATATTTATATTTGGAATTTGAGAGTTGTCAGTAGTTTATAATATATTTAAAACATATTCATTTGACTCAAACATACCTATAAATAGAATAAAATAAAAAGTTTCTTCTAAATTACATTTTCGGCTGAGATCAAAAATATGAAATTGAAAATCAGGCCAAAGCACTGAGTTTGATGAAAAGTTGAAGAGTCGCATTTTGTTGCTTTAGTCTAAACACTACATAATCGTCCATATTGCTGTTGGTTGATGGCGCGATGATTTTCTCTGGACTAATTACGGCGGCTAACAGGCTAATATATTTTTACTGATGCTCATAACCAAATTTCGGGGTCATGTAAACCAGACCCATTAAATAGGAAAACCAAATTCAGTCCTGTGCAGTGGTACCTGGGCCTTCAGTGGGGATTGACTCGACTGAATCCACCACTATCGAGTTGCAAAATTACCTCTGGTGCTTCCGACAGTGTTTAGGCCAGTTCACCACTGGTCCCGTGACCCCTGTTTTGTATTTTTGATCGGAGCCAATAGTTAAAATATGAAAAAAAAGGATTATTATTATTTATTTATTTATTTTTGAGGGGTTCAGATTTAAAAACAAATAACAAAATAATCATTCACTCTGTCCTATTGTGATTGCCAAATGAAAATGCAAGGGACTAAAGATCCCTGGATTGGGAAAGAGTGCTCCAAATGTAAACAATGTTTGTTCTGCGCCCGCAGTCCGGATCCAGTATTGCATTTGGCTGATGCTGGAATCCGCTTCCGTGTTTTGCCGACCTCCTCGCCCCTCACTAAGATGGCTGTGTCTCGCGGAGCCTCGTGCTGGTTCGCTCGATTTCTCGCTTGCGCTCTACTTGTGCGTTAGAATCCCCCTCTTTTTTCCCCCCTTTTTTTTGGACTACACTTAAACGCGACGCAAACACACTCGCACTCCCCCAGTTTAGCCGTCTCCGTATTTTTCGCGTGTTCTCCTTCGCCCAAACTTTCCCCCCTGTCCTTGTTTTTTTTTTTTTTTTTTTTTTTTTCTTTCCTCAAGTTGCAACGGAGTCGCGGTGGATTTACCGGATACCGGTCCGGACGGAGAGCAAAACCGGGGGAGGGGTGGGGGGATGAACCGGGACGACGGGTACGTCGTGTTAAATGCAGTTGTGTTCGATGATTATTCGGGGTTTAATCGCGAGTGAGTCGCCTTGCTAGGAGAAAAGGGGCGCTGTAGAAAGAGTGGGGAGGCGAGAGAGGGGGGATATCATGGCCGCTCAGGTCGCCAGCGTCGCCTCTCTCAACGCGAGCCCGCCGTCCGAACTCAAAAAGCCGGATCGGGACTCGCAGGAGGAGTCGGCGCCGGGGGAGAAGCAGCAGCAGCATGAGAACAAGGAAGCGGGGCCTGACGGCGGATCTCCCGGCCGAAAGGAACTGCAGGACGGCGGCGACGCTGCTGGGGGAGGAGGGGATCCTGACATGAAGAACGGCAACGGGAATTTGCCCAGGGTAAATAATAATAGCAGTAATCAGAACGATTCCGGCGGGCCCGAAGGGAATAACCATCCCGGCGTGGGACACCACCACTCGGGCCCCTTCCCACCACCTCCTTACGGCTACAACCAGCACTACAGCCGGGCCCCTTTTCATCAACATGGCGGACAACAAAGCCCTGGCATGGCAGCTGCGCCGGGGCCGGGCATGATGGACCCTTACCCCGCCAATTCCCACGAACATGGCTACCCCAACCACTATAACAACTACAGCCCGTTCCAGAGCAGGACTTCATATCAGGGTCAGGGCTACGGGGCCATGAGTTCCCCGCGGAACAGCCAGCCCCCGGCGGCCGGGGGGCAGCCAGGCAAGCAGCAGCAGCAGCAGCAGCAGCCAGCGGCGGCGGCGGCAGGAGGAGGAGGAATGGCCGCGGCCGCCGCCGCCGCCTCTTATAACAACCAGAGGTATAACATGGGAAGCCAGCAACCCACGTCGACGCCGACGTTAAACCAGCTGCTCACGTCCCCCAGCTTGGCCAGGAGCTACCCCAACTACCCGCAAGGAGACTACAACAACCAGGAAGGGGGCACCAAGTCGGCGGCGGTGGTGGCGGCGGCGGCGGCGGCGGCGGGGGACTTGGTGAGTGGCTACAGCGGGGTCCACCCGGGTTGGCAACAACGGGCCCTCCACCCGCCTCCCATGAGCCCGGGGAACACCGCACAGGCCCCCAGTCGGAACCAGGTAAGCCCCCCGCCCCCCACTCGGAAACCTACCACGCGAAGCTACCAGCCATTGTCTATGGAGCAAGAGCTCTAAAATGGCTGCCTCTCTCTTTCCACCCAACACCACCCCCTGCAATAGTGCTTCTGAGCAAGCCTACAGCCGTGCTTTCCGCGTAAAAACTACTTTTTGGGGCGAGTTGGGGAGACGAGTTTGGCAAAGTACGGCGAAGAGTTTAGCAGGAGATAGTGTGAGTTTAAAGAGCAAGGAGGTGATGTTGCTGTCCCCCCCCCCCCTTCCTCCTCGAACCTCCATTTACAGATTCACCTGCAAATTTTATTTTTTTTTTTTAAATAAAACATACCGTGTATGTTGTGTGTGTGCTTTATGAAACTTGCGTTCAACGTTTAAACGAAACGTTAAATGACTGACAGCCACGGGCGTGGAAAAAAAATCATTTGCATATTCATTAAGGAAGGAGCAAGGTGCTAAAAGCTGCTAGTTGCTGCACGGTGAAGTGTGTGCTGTGAAAATGACCACCAATTAAGTGTTTACTCGGATCAAAACGTGTGAATCTCTCTCTTTTAAGTGCGTTGATCGTTTTGTTCTCATACCCTCCGTTTCCCTTCTTCCGTATTGTCGCACCGGCCGCCTGCACTCGGGCTCAGCGCAGATTGCCTTTTGCTTTGGGATTTGAATTATGGAGGTAAAAATCGTGCTGTCAGAGCCACAAGACAGTTGGTCTTAGGTTGACATGCGAGCCGAGATCTGATTGGCTGGCCGTCCCTCCGCTCTCGGCCATTTATAATTGAATCTAATGGGGAAAAAAAGGGCTGCAGCCTCACCACCGCCACCCCCACTTTACCCTGTTACATACTCCTCCACCAAACAAAATAGTGCTGCTTTTCAGCCCCTTTTTAATGCCTTGTTATCACGAATTATAAATATGCGGGTTGCTATAAAATGTGCCTGCATGCGTTATTATGTTTTGATGTTTGTTTGTGGAATTGGCCAAAAACACTCAACCACCAAGCATGCCTTTTGGCATTTTCCAAATGGATATGAACAGGAAATTCATGTATAAGCAGAAAAGAGGCACTTATTGAAGAAGTTATACACATGGGTTATTGATGCAGGATGGTTTGATTGGCTTTGTTTTACTCGTCGTCTTATGAGTAAATTATCTATGATTTATCATTATCCTGCACATAATGTTGCTTTCAAAGATATAGCCAGACGTTTTCGTTCAAAAAATATTAATATTTTAGCAATCTATACGGTCACACAGTTGTAAAACTAAGTCAATAGCTTTTTGTTTGTGTTTCTGGATAAATAATATGATAGTGGAAAAAAAAATGAAGATGCACGTTTTTGATGGATAACAACGATTCAATAGTATACATTTTGATTTTTGTCAGATTTTAATTGAAATTATCAGTTTGGTCAAATTCTAAAATGGTTATTGTAACATTTTTGCAATTTTTATAGTAACACAGATGTAAAAGTAAGTCAACTGCATTTCTTTGTGTTTTGTATAAAAATAAAAAAAGACTTGGGAGATGCAACTTTTTTGATGGACAAGGACAATCTGATAGCATACATTTGATTTGTTGTGATTTACATCCCCCCCAATATAAATAAATGGAAAAGTACAATATCGGTCACTTGATGCATTGCCAGTTAATTGTTCAAAATGTGACATTTGCTGAAGTTTTTCTGAATAGCAGAAGTTTTTGTTTGATTTACAAGTAAATCACTCTATACTAGGACATTTTTGGCAATCTTGCACCTTACTTGTGGCGTTATCTCGAACAACATTGCTGTTCACTATGGAAAAAAGCAACGTGTTGTGTTAACGTATCCCCCTAAAAAAATTCACTTATTGGGGTGGGTCTGGAACGTAAGTCCTGCAATAAACTAGTACTCACAGTACCTTAAAATGTACTCATAGTTTTCGTGATGACAAAATGTCTGGCTAAAACCAAATTGTACGAAAATTGGACTAATAGTTCCCATATTAGAAAATAATGTAAATCCAATTAATCTGTTTCAGACACCCCAAAATTATTAACGTTAACTGAATTTTTTGGCGTAACTATAGTTTAACATACGGAAAACAATGTGTAATAAATGACCAATAGGCATGCGCCGGTTACAGCATTAAAGGTATATCGCGGTTTCAAAGCCACCAAACTTTCCATCACCGTTTTATTTTCGTTGAGTTATTAGTTTTGGTTTCGAGTAGTCTGTGAGCCCGACTCCTTTTCCCATTGTCTAAAAAGTCGACTGCTTTGGGATTTTTTTTCTGGTACCGTCATTTGGTAAACAAGAAGGATAATGCGAAACGTGCTCATGAAGAGTGGTTTGGGAGCCAATACTTTCAATACGATATCACATTTACGAGAGCGGAACCCATCACTTTTCCGACAAAGTCAAGGTAACGTTAATTTATTAATATAACCCTGTCTTGAAATGAACGTTTTCAGCCAACTGTGAGAGTTAGCGTGTCTACAATCGGCGAAATAAATACGATAGACTTGCTATTGGGCAGCTAACTAGCATGGCTAACATCAGTTAGTTTCCGCTCTGAGCTTACTTCGCAAAGCAGAGAAGAGCAAAGGAGTAGCTACTCGTTCTTTGAGAAATAATTACTTTTAATGCTGTACTACATTTTGATTTTGTTAAGAGAAATTCAATTGTTCTCTTTTTACATTTACGAATATACCTACAGAGCATATTCAATGGGGGAAAAAAAGAAAAACGTTATTTGCCCAAACATTTGAAGATACATTTTTTTTTTAGGACTGTAATTGCAATACTGTGATACAGTAAAACCGTGATATTTTTGCTCACGGTGATTGATTTTATATTCTTTGTGACTGAGGTCTATGATTTTTGACTGTATGCTATGTGTGTTCCGGTGGCATCACAAGTTGTTGCACTGGCGCGTCACGCTGGCTGTAGTTGTGTTTACAAACAGCAAAGGTGTCAGCCAAGTGTCACGGCATTTTTTCTTTTCTTCCTCTCATCCCTCCTGAAGGTTTACAGTAGCCTCATTGACTTTCCCCACACATTACCATGCGAACAGCGCTCACCCTTGCACCTCCCTTGAGTAATACCGGTCACATTTGACGTTGGTTTACTCTGCGGTTATGTCATTTGTATAGACAGAAGATGTATTCCAGGGCAATGTCGCCTCTGTACATGTTGCCTAAAAGGCAGTAGTTTCAATGAAAAATGATTGGAATTGGGTTATGGCCTTCAGACGTCATTCAAACACCAAATGAAGGAATATCCGTTCATTCATTTTCTTCAGGGCCAATCTCAAATGCATTTTAATTAGGATTAATTGAATTGTTCGACTGTTTAGGAAAATGTATTGTGTTTCTAAAGAACTTTATTTTCTTTCTAACTTTTAAGGAAATATGTTTAACATTTTGCCCGCAAGCAAATTGACTTCTCATATCGACGGCGGTTTTCATGCCAAGAAAACATCCCGCTGACTGGTCGCAATATTTTGGAATTAAATCCTAAAATGCATCACACGATGTGATATTTAGTGGCATTCAGTTTTTCTTTTTAATTTAATCACGGTCGTTTTTCTGTCGCTTGGTACACAAATCTGTGAGAAGAGGCAAACAAATCAATATCGGCCAGCGCGTCGCCAACAGATACCACTACACCGACATTAAATATGTATAGCATGCTATTACGCTTTTGAATAAAATTATATATTTCCATTAATTTTGTAATTAAAAAAAAGGACTAGCGAATCTGAGTGCAGATACTTACATTCCTATTCATTTAAATCGAGCAAAACCATTGATTCACATCGATTTTGATTTACATTTTAGTCCTCGAAAGGTAAATATATGAAAATGTGACATGTAATGATCGAATGTAAATCTACTGTCAACCAAGCCGCTTACTAGTGTCTGCTAAAATTCTGTGTAATTGGACATTTTTTTTTTTTTTGCAATTATGACCCTTTATTGTCATGTCAGATCCGCGGCACACCAAGCGACGTGGCCGAACATGACTTAAGTGGACCGCTGCAAAAAAATGATAGTCTTCACAGGACACAAAGTGATTGAGCGCTACATATCTATCAATGCGCTGTAACGGAAAAAACGCAAGCCTGTATTGGGTTTTGTGGCTCCCCGTGCAATATACTGTATCTATGTTTTTATTGAACCACAAAAACATGGCGTAATTATCAGGAAAGAAGCGAACCGACCTCAAAGAGAGGTAATTAGCATGCATTTGATTGGTGGTTACATCTGCAACGTTGCAACGTTGTTCACTGGCGATGCAAATTCTTAATCGCAACAAACCGTGGGGGTGATCGTCGGCTACTCATGAAAACTGGTTGCCAATCGCTCATTCTGTGGCCTTACATAGGTTAGCATCAACTCTTTAGGGAAAACCTCTGAAAATGTAAGCATTTTGGGCCATGACAATCCGAAAAACAGTCTGCGAAATCCTGGAGTCCTTTGAGTTTGATGATGATAATATTTACGTTGATATCTAGCAAAATGTTGATGAGGATTTTCAATCATGCCATAAAGGTCTTCAAGGGTAAATTGAGATTTAGATGCAGCGATCAAACATGTTCATTATGTTGTATGTTTTTTTTTTTTTTTTTTTTTTAATATAAATAGACTTGCCTGGTAAAATTTATAAACCAACGCGGGGAGTTTGAGGGCGCTCATGTTGATCTCCGACCACTTTTGAAGCCATTCATTGTTGTTGTTCACCAGTGTTTTTTTTCTTTCTCTCGCGTTACCGAAGTGTGTTTGTGTCTGTTCTGCTGGCCCCAAGCTTTAACCCGAGCGCAGCCGGTCATACAGATGAAGTCCAATATCGATGTCGGCGTGGGCGGGAGAAAGCGGTACGCTAGCATTGCCATTTTTGAACTCTGGAGGCAAATGGGGAGGTATGTGACATTGATGAAGGTCACAGTTAAAACATAAAAACTTTAACTGAAGGATAATATGGAACTAGGGATGTGCATACTAATTGATTAGCAATGCCATTCATTTGTGTGGGATTGATTGTCTATTAATCATGTATTTGAAACAAAAGAGAGTGCACTACTTGGCGATGACCAGCAGGTGCGCTGTTGATTCAGCGTTCACGAGAACCAGTTGTGTGGCATGTTTGTGATAGGATCAGGCCATGTGAGGGTACCGGGATTACTGTAGGTCCTCGGTTTACGACCGTACCCACATGATCGACGTACGTTTTTTTTCAAAGTTACGATTGGTGCGCAATGAACTAGTTTGCGTTCTTGCTGTTTTTCATTGCTTTTACAATTTGTAGCCTGGAAATGTTTTTCCATACAAGTATGAAATTAATATTGACTTAACTGCTAGCATTTGTGTAGGTCAGTGAGAGACTACGGCACTTTATCACTTGTGTACAAATTCGGGTGATGTCGCTGTCGAGAGAACAGAACTTCGCTGTACTTACTGTTTTGAACCCATTGCGAGGGTTACATTCCCAACCCACCCCCAAAAGCTAAAAATCTGTGTTATTGTAAGACTATAAAAGCGTATTAAAACCGCGTATATTTATTCAAACACAAAGTATTCCTCAGCGCCAGCTTTCACTCTCTCGCTTGCAGAGTCGAAATCATTAATATAGTGGCGGCGCCAGTGATCAACTGCATGCATGTGATTGCAGATGCTTGTTTGTATGGAAGTTTGGTGTAAATCAAGCGGTAAGTGCACCACCACATGCACTTTATGGTCAATCCGAGACCTCTTCAAGTTGTCCGTTGTAAGTGCAGATGCTTGTACTTTTCAGCAAATGCGTTCATCCATTCATTAAGGACAAGCTTCCTTTTTATGGCCTGATCAACAATCCTACTTAAACTTTTTCTTTGTTTGTATGCCGCCATTCAAGTGCCTGGACCAACAACTTGACAAATGTGTTAATTGAGGTCTAAAAATATTTGCTCTCGTACTTACACTTACTCGTACAGGTGGTTCATCCGTCGCCATTAAAGACGTCCTCGTGCTTTTTTTTTCTTTTTTTTTTTTTTTTCTGGCCGCATGAGTTTGAATTAAACCCAGAGCAAAAACGACCACAGTTGAATTCCTAATGGAAATGTACCAAAGCAAGGCTGTTATTTATTGACTTGACTGCCGCTAATGGATGTGCGCGCTGCTCCGCCGCCGTCTAAAAGCGAGCGCCCTCACCCGCTGCAAATTGGAAAGTAGCGTACAAATCAAACTCATGTAATGAAGCTGGGCGATATTTATCACCACCTTAGCATTCAAAAGCACAACACGTTACACCAGGAGGTTGGGATACGGGCTACAAATGCTCAAATACCTAATAATAAACACTTGTCTGATTGTTGCGTCGTATTTATTTTACGTTTTATAATATAGTGCATAGTAGAAGTGGCGGGGTATGAGGCAGGACCACCTCAAAACAGGCTTATTTCAGCGCGTTTTGACATCAAATGTTATTGACACACTTGGGAACTGTTTAAAATTGTGAAATCTTTTTTTGGTCTGTACTATATAATAACAGCTCAAATTTTAATGAGATGTGTTAAAACTAACTAAGGAGACATTTTTGTTCACTATTTTAAACATTTTCCAGGTGTATTTCTTAACATTTCAGTGACATGCTTTCGTCCAAACACCCCAAGGCCCAAGAATTATCACATTTTACACACCCTATTTCCTCATTAATGTTCCCGTGCTTAGGACATGTTTTTACTCAAACTCATATTTTTAAAGTATGTCAACATTTTTGAGACACTCTATATTATCCCTTTTTGGCATATTTTCTGCAATTTAAAAACAGTTCCCAGGTGTCGTAATGTGTCTGCCCCATGTTTCCGTCAAAATAACAATAGGATTAAGAATTAGAGTATCTTTTACACCCTCTGTTTGGACGCAAATTCATCTGTTTTGATGGGGCGATTCTGTCTCGTAAAGACGAGCCACTGTTCACCCCGCCCCCTCTTCTGCTGAGCCAATGCCAAGGGAGGTTTCATTACCATGACGACTACAGGCTGAGCTACTGGGTGGCCACTTGTGGAGCCCAGAGTGTTAAAGACGACACGGATTGTATTTTCACCTGTGGAAGCAGCACTTCATCACCAATCTAATGAAGAATTTGAAAAGAATATTCACTTGTTCAAATTGTAACCCCCAAAGTTTTCATTCTGTTGCCAAAACTGCTCCAAATGCTCTTGTGCAAAAGAGGAATGCGCTCCGTTTGAGGAGGAAGTTCACTCTGCGCTCTTTAGCCCTGCACTGCTGAGTAATGATTCTCCACAGGCCACATGGACAGCATGCTGCCTTCCGGCGCTGTGCGTGTATGTGTGTATTTGTGTGTGAGACGCAATGGTGTGTGCGTACGCTGGCAGAAACGGTGTCAGCGATACCCAGGAGGAGGGGGTTGTTTTGTGAATGATCTTCGTCTGCCCCCTGACAGCTGTGTGTGTTTGTGTTACGCTGCACTTATTTGGCGGTGGTGTGTAAGCGAGTGCGTATGCGTGTCGGTGGATGTGTGTGCGTATGTCTGCCGCCGTTGCCGCCTCGGGAAGCTCTCTGACCCGCTCTTGCTCCTCGCGTCACCAGCCGTTCATCTTGCTTAAGTGACGCCGCCTCGCGTCCGTCCACTGTCGACCTCAAGACAGCGTCGCCTTCAAGGAATAATCGCGACAAGGAAGGAAAGAGAAAATGATGGCTGTTGCTGTAATTAGCCAAACAACTAAAGTGGGGTACAGTGAAAATGATGCAGACCCACCTGCAATAGGTGAGACCATATGAAATAACTTGAAAAATACTGCTGCCCCCTCCTGTGCACCTTAAACACCTTTTATGTGTATTAAAAGTAGGACCTTATTTGAACGTATCGGGTACTTGTAAAGGCTGCCGATACCAGCCACTGATACTGACATTTCTTTTAATGCTTGGAGTGTATTATTAGCATGTTGCTACCAAAATCGTTTATTTGCTAATTCAATTAGGGTGGTAAGATAGCTTTCTGCAATATGATATTAAATGCATATACATATTTACTTTACACATTTACCTGCTTTCGTTGACAGAGAATAAGAGTGTTATTATTATTCAGTGCATTAAAAAGTTTTGTTTTCCTGTTGTATGCAGTACAGGCAACATAGCGAGTGGTGCTAGGAAAGACAGAGTCGTCGAATCGGATAACTTGCGAGTCTGCTGGAAAAAATAACAAGTTGGAGATTAGCCACTAGCTGATCGTATGGATCACGGAGCCCATGAGAGCCGTGCAGATGTATGTAGACTGTCACCTTGTTAGGCGGACATGTCACTGCTCCAGTGAGCGTTGTAGTCCAGCGACGGCAGCAGAATGGGCGAGTCGAAAGTCCTGTAAATGGGCCCATGGTAATGACGGGTTGTCAAAAACACTTGAATGACGGTTAGTCGACCTCAAATATTAAAAGCTGGTGTGGAGTAGTAAAGTCGACTTGTCACAGTAAAGCGGAGTTAAACAATGTCTTTTGAGGGCAAATGCCAAAGCAGGTCTCATTGCATTGGCGAGGGCATGGAGAACATTGGGGGGGGGGGGGGGGGGATCATTCATTCCCTTAGACATTTGCCTTCTTAAAGGCTCCAGATTAGCATAGTAATATCCTTCTCAGAGCCTCACGCTAGAGGGGAGACTTCAACATTTTCACGTACGCTGTGACGGCGCTCCAGATTTTAAGTGGTTAACCTTTAAAAATGGAAGCCGTTGTTGACACTAGACGAGAGTGAACCATGCTGCTGCCTAGATATTGTATACCGTTTGGCTCTAGCTTGGGTATATATATATATATATATTTTTTAAAAAAATATATATAGGCACACTTGTTAGTGTAGCTCCTCAACTAGATAATGCACCCTGAATAAATGCTCCCCTCAAATCAGGGGAAAATAATGTTTTAGTTCATGGATGTGAAAAGAAAAAAAATCCCATTTGAACTCTTTCGCTAGCCAAAACAGCAGCACACAGGTACGTAAAAGTACTTAAACGATCTTAAGTGAGCAGGCTTACCGTTTGTTGTGAATGAGTTCCTGCGTCGAAAAATATGTACTGTATATGTTCCAGGGAGCTACACGGTTTCTTAGTCTTGCAAAGTCTACCATAACGCTTGCTGTTTTGCTACCTTTCTCCATGGCCTCTACGACGTAGCCCCTTACACACTGGCCATCTAAGCCAGTTTCTTTTGCACCCAAACCTCCCTGCCACCCCCTTTTATGGTGTTGCCACACATCTAGTCATCTGAACGGCTGTGTACGCCAATTTGCCAGAAAATGCTGCGTGAAAGCAGCTCCTCGTCCTTTTTATTTTTTCAGAAATTGTAATGTACCATTAACTTTGTCGATACTGCTCCAGAAATACGCTCAAATAAAAGGCCTCCCCACTGATAGATGCTGCCCCCATCTGCACTTGAGCAAATAAACGCAGTGGCCACTATTGACGAGATGGCGTTTTTATTAAAATACATTGTTTTGCCACAGTAGCTTGGGGTCTGGAGGCGCAGTGGTGGCCGGTAATAGTAAGGTTACCAAGCCTGAAAGAAAGAGGCAATGCCTCGTAACAAAACTATTTGAAACGCTGAAAAAAAAAAAGCACATCATTGAAGATAAAACTTTAAATTATGCATGTGCAGATACAACTGACCAATATTACAGTCTGAAGAGAAGTAGTAGTTACAAGAATATTTGCAAGGTGAGTGTAAATAAAGAACCCCATGTTACTAAGTCAGTACAGCCCACATTTTATACAAGGTCAGTGTGTGTTTGTGCGTGTGCAGTGCAATGTGCCAGTTGCGGTTCCGACCACGAGGTAGGCATCGACACTGCTTTTAGTTTCGTCTCGAGTGACACGCTGATAGCAGTGGTTTGATTTCAAAGGTAAACTTGACTTTTTAATTGCTTGTCTACAAGTAGTTGTCTCTGAAGTGCAAGCCCACCCATCAGGCATGGAATTACACAACCAAAGGTGACACAGGTTTGCGCCTTCGCGATGTTCCATATTGTATGGTTAAAGGCTTAGCGGGAACGATTATAAGTTGTGAATATAGCACGTCCTGGATTGTTCGTCTTCCGTCACTTATCACCGCAACGCACACTGCCCACGAGTGCTGCTTTCACTCCCATCCCATCTCGACCCTTGGAACTCCTCACCCTGCCTCGCCTCCTACCTGGGAAGCATCTGAGAAATGCTGTTGTGCTCATAAGTGTGCATGCGCTGGGAGGATTTGTGAAATATTAGCAATTTTGGGGAAAATATAACAGATCATGTGGAAAACTTTATCTCGGGGTAGGGGACCGGTGAAGCCTGTGACCCTGATTAAAAAGTTGACATACTCTTGAATGCTTGGCCTGATAATATACACACGTTGACACACACATGCAGGTTTAAGGGGCTATTAATGGGAAGTTTCCAGAGATGTGACTTGTTTGATTGCAATTAGTGTGTGTGTATAAATAGTCAATGAGTTTCTAAGGTCTTGCGAGACCCCCTGCACAGTTCATCCATGGCTGCACTGACTTTGCTGGATACTGAGCCATGTGGAAAGCAAAAGAACTGTCGAAGGACCTGTGAGAAAAGGTAGTTCAACTTTATGAATCAGGAAAGGGATATAAAAAGATATCTAAATATTCAAAAATACCATTCAGTAGTGTTTAAACATTGATAAAGATGTGGAGAATTAATGGTTCTGTTGATACCAAGCCATGGTTGCGTAGACCAACAAAGATTTCAGCCACACCTGCTAGGAAGATTTTCCGGGATGCAAAGTAAAACCCACAAGCAACTTTAGCTAAAATAGATACTTCGTTCCCCCTAGAAATGATTTTGCTGCATTACTTATGTTTTCTGTAAAGCATAGTGCACATCTTCCAAATTCTCCCAGAGTATGCAAACTTATGAGCCCAGCTGTTTAAATTTGGCCGGAAATGTGGACAAGTTGCACTTTCAACATCATTTCAAACATCACGCTGACCTGCCAGGTTGCAGTCAACCATCTGTTATTGAAACTGTGAAGGGTTTATACACATTTTCATTTTTTTTTTTTCACATTGGTTATTGGTAGCTGAATTGGGAACCGTATTTACTCACCAAACTGATGGTAAGTAAAGTGTGGAGCAATTTTAGGTATTATGAAGTAATTGGTAACTGTGTTAGTGAAATCTTCATCATCCATGTGTGAACAATAAGATCAATGAACGGCGATAATAACAGAAAATTAGCAGTTTTCCGGCCAACTGACATCTTTAACATTTTAAAGTCATACAGTACTTGTGCAACAATGGAATAGCTATCTTTTCTTAGATTCAAAAACATTTGGAGAAGCTGTTTTCTTCATTTGCGCGAGAAGTTTAAGTAGATATATCTTTAGTACAGGTTACCACACTCCTTTCATCCAAAACGTCTTTTAAAAATTCCTGGGAGCAGCTGGCCGTACATCTGGCCGAGTCAGGATGTGATGCCTCCGCCCGGGCTGGAAGCTCGCACCAGCGGGCGCAAGGCCGCCACCCCCCCCCCCCCTCCGCCCACCCCGGACCCTCCTTCGCTTCTTATCCCGATTCATTGTGCGGTCAATGGGAGCTTCCAAGGTTAATGCATTGAGACGTCCGACTAATTACTTAATTGAAAACATTTTTTGCAATCTCCCGTTTACGCTAACTGTCATTTATGGGCCTGTCCTGAGCTCTGTGCGCGTCACTATCAGTTAACCTTCCCCGAAAAAGTAATTTTTAGCCTGAAGCACTCTGTGTCTAAATGTTATTGGTTTAGTGAGAGCTTTCCTATTGCTGTCGCTCCCTGTTTTGTGTGTTGTAGTGTGGTCAATAATGTGTAGTTCTCTTAAATAATGCCACTTGTGGATCACCAAAGCATGCCTAATCAAAATAGAACAAGGTACTCACATTTACTTTTGATAGCTGTCTTGGAGAGAAATGTATTTGGTTTTGGCAGTGTTGGTCAAAGATATCTGACCATTTGAAACCTTGTTACAACTACCAAGGACTCTTTGTTTGTGATAGTACAAGCTAGCAACTTTTTTATCTACCCCTAAAGTTTTTTTTTCTTTCTTTTGGGCTGTTACATTTTGTTGCGGATTTGGATAAAAGATTCATGTCGAGACAGTCTGCTTAACTTCTCAAGAACACATGAATTATGGTGATTAAATTCTGACATTTGCAACATCTCTGCTGGAATCCATTCCAGTCTTTGCTTCTTTCTGAGAAGATGGCACTGATTGTTATCCAGTTTCAAAGGGTAATGGTAGTAAATTCTGGCTGAATGACGTCATCAGACGTCAGATAGCTTTTTGGTTGCTATGGTCACTTTTGGTCATTCTGCCATCTCAAGTTTGGGAAAGTCAAAGATATCTGACAATTTCAGGCCTTTTTACCACTGCCAAACAATTCCTTTTGCTGCAGCTGTTTGTTTCGGAATTACCCATAACTACACCCATTTTCTACGAAAACTGCAAGTGCATTTCGACCATAGCAACGAGGATGTTTTGGAGGACAGTTGTGGGTTTGGAATTGTGTAAAATGAGTCTAGAGGTAATTTGTCTATCCTTGAAAGAATCCTTTCTATCAAATTCTCTTAAATATGTATGTGGCTGTGAATAGAAGTATGGATTCACATTTGGAAAGGGGCAATTTTACTTGGTTTATCTATGAATAACACAGATTGACTGCTAAATTGTACTAAATGATCTATGAAAACGTAGAATTGTTTGACCTTGGCTGAGGTCTATGCTCTACTGCAGGGGTGTCAAACTCATTTGTGTCGCGGGCCACATTGTCTCTCTCAGAGGGCCGTTAAGATTTTGAAATCATATAAATATTGAATCACCTCCTTATATTATTACATAGACAACAAATTGAAAGATGAATAGTTGGGAAATTGAAATTCAAGAGTAATACTTTGTAACTATTGTTGAAGTTACTGTATTGTAAAAAGAGGTTTGGTAACTAAATACATGGTTGGAAATATTTATTCCATATGACAATAAAAAATAAAAAAAAAATCTACAGATTTTAGCAAAAATCATGGCAGTTCAAGACATGAATTGCTTTGACGGCCCACATAAAATGATGTGGCAGGCCAGATCTGGCCCCCGGACCTTGAGTTTGACACCTGGGCTCTACTGGAATCAATGCTGGTTTTTGGTTCTGGGAAGATGATGGTCATCTCTTTGTTGAAGTAAGTTCTGGCTGATTGACGTCATCAGCTATCGGCAAGCTTTTTGGTTGCCATGGGCACGCATGAAATAGCCATTTCTCCGTCTCAAGTATGAGAGTTGAGAAAGTGTCCTGGAGAGAAGTTTCAAAGGCTTGACTTCCTAAGCGGAAGAGTGTGTGCTTTTGTCACTGTGACCGTGGATAACATCATCAGTGTGATGTAAGCCCCCCAGCCCGCCATGCGCACATGTCCACGTGGTTTGCCCTTTGGAAACAACAATTGTGGCCATAAAATTGACTCCTGTGGTCTCGGGATCGGATATCCTGTCCCCCTCTTTTGTGTGACATGTGATGCGCGCTGCCTTCCGAGGGCCGGCCTTCCGCGGCGTGTGTTTGGGCTGCCGCGTTGCGTGCTGCGGGGCTTTAACGCGGAACAATGGTGTGTGTGCGCCGTGGCGGGTTAAATTAGCAGCAGTTGTTTATCGTCTGCCTCCGCCTCCCCTCCCCGTCACTGCTTCGGCCCATCTGCTCCAGAGGGCCCCCTCCCTCTGTAGCCCTTTACAAATCCCTCCCCAAATCACACACACACACTTTTGAATAGTTGCAATTTCCACCAGCAGTCCAGACGTGACACAGTACATCAGCCCAACCTCCTCTGCCAAGAGTAATCGGGCATTCCTCTATGCAGATTAGCCATGTGCTAATTGTGGTTATTTATTTATTTGATTATGGGAGACAAAAAAAAAGCGAGGGGAGGAGTTACCTCTAGAGTTTGAAGAGATGACTGAGCGACAAATGGAGAATGCTCTCGGTGGGTTGAGTTGCCATCCAGCGTTCATGCCGGAGACTGCTAATAATGGCCTTGAAGCTACGGTGGATAGGCCAACGCTGTCAACTATTGTGGTGCTCATTGAGCTACCACTTTGTATTGTTAAGGTAGCCGTGGGTCGGATTATTCAATGTGTCACCGGATATTAATTAATCCAATCAGAATTGTTTATGATGAGAAAAGCAATCACGCATTGCAACAAGTTTTATTTTGAATATAAAATAATCAGGAACCCTATGCACTTACACATTATAAATTGCAAAAGGCAGTAAGCCAAAATGACTTTTCATGCTTGATCATAAAAATACATCAGAACAAACCACCTGACGTCTCTCTTATGGGTCACAAGAATGTAATCGGGAAGATTTGCTGTTGAGACTCGCGAGCGATAAGTCAATAAAGCGGCACAAATATACAGTACACAAAATGGTGCAAAACTGGCGTTTGTTAGCTGTGATAATTAACTGTGTAGTCTAGCAGGCTACAATACACCAGCAAATAGCCAAGTGTACTTTAAAAGCACAACTCAAATACATTATCTTCGAAGCTGGCATGCTAAACTGAAAATGTATCTGTTAAACAACGGTCCACAGCTGTAGTTACATCGCTATGATTTCAGAGCAAAGTGAGAATGTACCAATAACACCTACCTTCTTCTTGTTAGCTGCCGCTGCAAAAAAGAATACGAAGATAGAGCTGTTTACTCTGAGACGACAAATACGTTAATAATGATCATTATAATATCAGACAGTAATACTAACTCTTTGAACTGTTAGCACCGTGTACTGGTAAAATGATTCAACCATTTTTAACTGCATCATCTCTTTGTAGGAGATGCTAAGCGATAGAAAAACAACAGTCCGAAATGGTTGATGCAAACATTTATTACAATCTCGCTAACTAATTGCCGAACAAACTTGCAAACTAACTAATAGACAAACTAACCAACTGAGTAACTGATGACATACTGTAACTGATTAACGTACTGAGAAACTGACAAATTAACAAATGAATTACAGGGGTCCTCGCTGTACTTTGTTTCAAGGGTAGGAACGGTGCACAATGAACGAGTGTACGCAGCAGTGTAAGAATGTTTTTGACACGTTTACTCTAATTCTGACTTTACAACTGGGTTAAGGTAGCGATAGACGGTGCATTCCGACTTGCGTACAATTTCACGTTCGATAGCTGCAGTAGGAACGGAACTCCGCCGCAAACCATGGAGCCCTGTATCCGTTTGTCAAGGGAAAAATGCTACCCCTTAAGCGGACGAGACAGGACAAGTACTACGAGAATAATTTGAGATACAATTTAAAACATTTAATAACGAACTTGCTTTATAAGACAATCTGATGGCTTCTTTTTAAGAAGTCTTTTTTTCCTTTCCACGGGGTCGTATATAAACATGAACAGGCAGTTATCATCTGCCTCATGCAACTGCCCACCCCCAAAACTAGAGATTATTTGAGGTTATAATTAACATAGAATACATTTTATAAGTGCAAAGGCATAAAACGTGTCCGCTGGGATGTACAGTGGCAGATTTTGGAATTGTGTCCACACGCGTGCACTCACGCAGGTTTAGAGTGGCCGTTCATGAGTTGAGTGGCAGTTCAGTGTCAGCAATGACTCTCCATTTGGCTTGGGAAGCTGGAAACGCTGATTATAGTTGAGCTGTACTTTCCAGCTCTCGCTTTCTGCTGAGCTGTCAAGCTTCTTTAAAAGGAAGTGGCCATCCCGTTCCATTCCATCCCATCCCCTGGTGGTGTATCAGTATCCACCGGCCAGCTTCAGCCCGAGCTGTTGTCCGTCAAGCCCCCGTGTCACACCATGGTGGCGGCAGGGGGGATGAGATACGTGTGCTTCCTTGCAGACTGGAGTTAAAAGTGCAGTGGAGGGCACAAGAGAGTGTCTACCGAGGCTTGTTACTACCTCTTCCTCCCACGGTGCCGTTGGTAATGACCCAAAGGAGAGTAGTAACCCCCCCCCCCCCCCCCACTCCCCACCCCTTTCTACACAACACATACTGTATGTATGTTCCTGAACTTGGACGCGGCTCGTGGGAAAACCCGAAGTGGAATTAGTTATCTTGGATAATGTTGCTTGACCACTCTGAGAGCCTGTTGATTGATTGATTGATTGATTTATTTATTTTCTCTCTCCACGCCTACGCACCTTCCAAACGCGCGCATTCGGACCACCTCCCGCCGTGGCGGCCCCCCTCCCGCCCCTCCAGACCTCTTCCTCGCTGACTGCAACACTGTCATTCATAGAATGCCAAAGCCTGCTGCTTTATTAAAGACCAGGAAGTGCAAAGCCTGGCCCAGGTTCAAACAGCAGTGCAGCTGGGACCTGTTACATTTTCGGCAGACTGCCCTCTCTGTCTGGCGGGCTATAAATAGCCCTGGTGGTTGTCTCCCTTAACCAAGGAAAAGAGGTTTTGGGAGGGTGGGGAGAGGAAAACACACACACACACACACACACAGATTAATAACCGTGGGAAGCAATGAAAGCTTTGTGTCTGCTGCCCGAGGTCAGCGTGGCAGGAGGTGTTGCTTCTTCAAAGCTGCCAGTGTGGCTTGTACGTTTCTATTTTGGTCACGGCGACGGCGTCCCCGTTGTGAATTTTTGACCACAAATCAAGAAAGTGGCCTCTTCAAGAATACTCGACAGAACTCCAGGTTTTAATTATTTACGTTTGCGTCACGTGGAGGGATTCCCTCGCCATCATCTGTTTTTATGACCTTGGACCCAGCTGCCGACAGCCGGCACTACTTCTACATTACACTCCAAACCCTCCCTCCTTCCTTTCCGGAGAGACTTTGGACCATGTGGATCTTCCAGGGTCAAGACACTATCCTGACGAGTCTCCAGCTGAGTGGCGGGCCCGCGTCCAGCCACCACAGACACTCGTGCTTCCTCACGCATAACTCTACGCGACTCCGCCTCGACATTTTCGTCTGTAACAGAATCCACCCACTGGCACAATGAGCCTAGGCAGGAAAAGGCTCCTGGCAGTTATAGTAGGCCCCGTTCATTCATTCGTGGCCAATTTTTTCCTTTTCTAGTGGGAGAGTAAATCCACTTTTTGTCCTCCCTGTGCACCTTGAGAAGATATTTGCAAATGCCTTTTCAATTGCATCTTAATGTTTCATCCATTTTCTTTGGCGCTTGTCCTCCATTAGGGTCGCGGGTGACCTGGAGCCTATCCTTGAGCGTAGGCGAGAGGTGGGGCACACTTTGGACTAGTCGCCAGCCAATCACACGGAACATATACTGCAGACAAACAACCATTCACACCTATGGACAATTTAGAGTCTTTAGTTAACATAAGATGACTGGCTGGAAGATGGCGATATGCCTTTGGCAGTACATCACACTCTTTTAGAATAACAAATGCCATTGATTTTTTTTTAATAGCATAATTATTAAGACTGTTCAAACAGTTAATTACACTTGTCAGCATTATAAAATTCATAAAAAGAAAACCAAACTATTAGTGTTGCACTTTCCTCAAAAGAAACGATTTACGCTGAGACACATTGTGTTCCCTTACTGTACCGAACCTTAAACTTAAAACCAAGGTACGAACACGGTTTACGAAGGTCCTACCTGCGGTGACATGATCCAAGTTTGTACGCAAATCAGAAAGTGCTGTTAAGACCGTGCTAGAGACATAATGACAGAAAATATTTGCATGAAAACCACTTCTAGGCCATAAATGTAAAACATTCATCCAGTAATGTTAGGGTCACGGGGGGACTTTTGGTTGAGAGATGAGAGGAAGCCATAGAGATGAGAGGAAGCCATAGTACCAGGAGAAAAGCCACCGAAACACGAGGCACAGCTGTTTTTCAGACGCATTAACAGCTATGCTAGCATGCTGCCGTTCTGACAAGTCATGATAGTGAATCGTGCTTAAAAAATAAATAAATAGCAGTCCATGTTAAGCTCACTTATTCATTGAGATTCTCCATGTGTGTCTTCTAGCCTGCAAGCCCAATGGATCAGGTAGGGAAGATGCGAGGCCAACCATATGGAGGACCCAACCCTTATTCCCAACAGCAGCAACAGCCGCAGCAGCAAGGGCCTCCCACAGGACCTGGACCCCAGCAAGTGAGCTCCTATCCAGGGCAGGGCTACGGACCTCCGGGCCCCCAAAGGATATCCGATGGGGATGCAGGGTCGAACACCGGGCACCATGGGCACCATGCAGTACGGACAACAGGTCAGTACTTATTGATTTGGATGCTCTTCCGTAGCCGGGGGCTGCTCTTAAAAGGCCATACTAATAAGGCAGTGCTCTGCACGTCTTTGCGTCTCTGGAAATAAGAGTTTCTGGCTGCATCATCGGAAGGCTAAACCATGAAAAGCCATTAGGAAAAGCAAGGAAGGCCAGTTTTTACCAAGAGCCTTTAATGGCTACACCAGCTGCCTGTCAATATTTCATTTGTTTTATTTTTATGTTCAAAACAAATGCTGGGGAACTCTATGTTGTTTATTTCGGCACAGTGCGAAAGCAAGTTTGTGCCGAACAAGACCCCTAGTAAAATCTCCCATCCAGACAGTGTAATGCAGTCACGAAGCAGGTGGAGTCAGAACCTTTTTCCCCTCTTCTTTCCCATAGTTTTTATGCCTATTGTGTGTAACGATTGTTATGCTTGCCTGCATGGTGTCTGAATGTAGACTCCATGAGTGCACTCCAAGACACGAAATATATTCTATACCCTTTTGTGTATGAGGCCCATACAATACTTGATGGCCTTTTAATCTGCGTCAGGTTTTTATCAACTGTGTTTAGCATTTCTTGGAAAACATCACATGCTTTTCGTCTTTTTTTTTTTTTTTTTTTTTTTTTTGTGGTTCCTCACAAGGTCAGTACTCTCTTTTGACACCGTCTCCATCACATTGAATTCAAACTGCTGGCTGTGCACAAGGAAAGCTTTGTATTGAAGTTCAAGGGGATGATGTTTAAACCGTTCTTTTTATTTGCGTCGCTGTGATTTAAAGCGCGTGGTTGGAGTTTTGTGCATACTTTCGACTCCGCAATGAGGGGTACTTTTTATTTTTTTAGTGTTTTTATAGCCAGCTTGATCTGAGAAAGATAAAGAGACACTTTGATTAGCAGCAGCAAGAACAAAATCAAGGTGATGACTTTGTCTATTGAGACATTTGAATATAAGTTTCAGAAAGATCCTGTCAGGTAGTGAATCTAGTAATATGGTCGTAACATTTCAACTGCAGGAAAGGGCTGCATAGACAAATCTGCTGAACCGTTTAATCTTTAGCCCCTTTTACACGGCCTGTAAAAGTTGGCATTTTACTACCTTTTTTTAACTTGTCTGTATAAATGGCATCGACGTGGAATGAGGCGGGGACCAAGTCCACCTCACAAACCTTTATCTTCGAATATTGTATCAGGGGTGGGACACTGCCTGCGTGTAAGGTAGGGGTTTAACAACTCAGAATCGAAGTCGATTAATCGATGACGTCCTTGATATCCCCATTGACATCACTGATATCCCCCAAAAACGTTTACAACACTGACCAGTTTCACATAGACATTTTGAAGGACCGGCTATAGAAGCGCGAGTCCTCTGTAAACTGGCCCAAAAAATTAGTCCACCTCAAGCTTTAAACGTCGATGGAAAGTAGTCAACTCATGGGTTGAACCCCTAGTGGAAGTGAAGTTTATCACCATACACTTGTTTCATGTTGTTGTGTTAAAAGTACGTATTTTATACGACTCACCACAACATCCGCCTTTTAAATATCTGACAGCAGGATGTAGTTTTAGTAGTGCGAAAGCACACGGGCAGATAGAAGGATCTACATTTTGGCGGGATCTCTGTGTGAAAGAGCATTTTAACCTTGAAAATGAGCTTCAGCTGATTCACCTTCCTCCCTTTATAGATGTCAGCGTATGGACAACAGGGGCCAGGAGGCTATGGGCAGCAGGGTCAGGGATACTACGGTCAACACGGCGGCCCTCCTCACCCAGGCCAGCAGCAGACACCTTACCCCGGCCAACCGCAGGGGAGCTCCGGAGCGCCCTTCCCCCAGCAGGGGCACCCTTCGCAGCCACCAGGCCAACATGGGCAACCCGGGCCCCCTTACTCCCAATCCCAAGGTCCCCACGGTCCTCCCGCCGGACAGCCACCCTATGTATCTCCCCAGCAACAGTCGAGCCAACAGCAGCAGCAAGGTCCTGGTCCTCAAAACCAGCAAGGCTCACAAGGCCAGCCTGGCTACCCTCAAGCCTCTGCGCCAGGTCAGCCTACACAGCAGCAAACACCGCCGCAGCAGCAACAAGGGGCACCACCACCACCACCACCACCACCACCACCAACACAACAACAACCACCACAGCAGCAGCAACAACCAGGAAGTCAACCTCCTCAATCCCAACAACCTCCAAGTCATGGCCAGCAGAGTCAGGCATCACCATACTCGCAGACACCACCACTGCCGCAGCAGCAGCAGCAACCACTACAGCAGCAGCAGTCGCCATATCAGAGGTTCCCACCCCCTCCCCAGGTATCAACACAGCTGCTTCTATAACACCACTCACATTGACACCTGACACCACCGGTTACATTTCCTACAGCCGATTCTCGAGTTAGCCTACTCACAAAAAGCGAATACACTGAACCCCCATTTATTGCAGGGTGTAGGTTCCAGACTCACCCGCAATAAATGATTTTTAAAAAACTGTAGTTTTACCACTCCCACAAACTTTAAACATTAAAGTTGATTAAAACACGCTTGAAGTTATTGAAAGGCAATTTTTAAAGTATTCCTTAGCATCCGTTTCCTCCCGCCTGTTGTCAAAAAATAGATAGTTCTCCAAATAAGAGGCAACGTGCGCTTGCTTCAGGGTTTTTCTCAATCCCAATTTAAGCTTTCTGTAAAACTGACACATAAAAGTAAAAAAAAAAAAATGTTACAAAAAATATTCAAGCACTCAAAATGTTTAACCAAAACATATAATTTCATCTAACAGTGACTATTACTGGGTACTTTCTCTGCCTCTTTTTGCTCCTCCTCCTCTTCTTCTATTACACTACATGTCTTCCAATATACCACAGTGCTGCCCGGTATGTTGCGACGCAAAGTGGTACCACTCTAAAGGTGCACAAAAAACTCTTGCTTAAATATCCATGATATAGGCAGGGACTCACTGTATCGGATGTCAGCAACTCTAATTATTTTAATAAATATTCGCCTGATTTGAGTTTTTTTTGTCCATGGACCAGGAACTCTCCCAAGATTCATTTAGCTCCCAGTCCAGCGCGCCTCCTTCCAACCAGCCCATGCCTTCCAACAAGAGCAGTCAAGAAGACAGCATGCAGGGCCGGCCGTCCAGTTTGCCGGTGAGTCCTTTGTGTGTCTTGACTTCATATTACCATTACCATGGAGGCCAGCAGTGGTAATGTGCAACTATTTTCGATGAAAGATCCTTTTTCTGTGGGGCCGACAAGAAATGTCCAAGCCACGGCCTGACGAAGACCGAAACATAACGAACTAGATAATGGTGACCGGCAACAGCGCAAATCTGAAACTGGGATGGACTTCAGAAATTGAAGACTAACTTGAGTCTTACCAGAAAGAAACGACCACTGCGACGGAGTTGCCGGCTTCTTCTTCTTCTTCTTCTTTTTCACTTTTGGGCGGTTTGGATCCCACCATTGCACATTACTGCCAGTCACAGATCAGTCTGGGTACTAAATAAGATCCCGTTTGATTGGCAAGACTTTTCATTGTTGGCTGTACGCCCCACGCATGACAAGCGCCACGTTATAGTTTTGTTTTTTTTAGCACGTCTTCTGTGTTTATAGGCCACTCTGTGCAGCCAACCTCGTTCCGTTGCCTGGGGAAAGGGGAGTGAGTAATGAGATCATTAATGAGAGACAATGAAAGTGAGCGAGCAAACGTCAGCGGGGCGACGGACGAGGGGTGTGGGGGGGGTGAGGGATGCGGGCTAGAGAGGCGAGCGAGTAAATGACTTCAAATGGTGCGAGCGATCCGTCGGCGTGGGAGCTGCCGGGAGCGAGGGAGGAATGATAAGGAAGGCTGTCTACGCCAATAAGGGATGCCCTCAGGATGTGTTACCCTCCTGTTTATTTTCTCTCTTCTTTATTTATTTATACATCTCTGCGGGCTCTAACCATTGGCTGAACCGGCCGCGCTCGGGCTATTTTTACTTTGTCTCTCTCTTTTTTCTTTTCTTTTTTCTTTTTTCTCTCCCCCCTCCCTCCGGCAGTCTTATTGGGGATTCCCTATCTGTGCCCGTTGATTGGCTGCGAGACATTAATCTGCTTGCCTCGGCGTGTCGGGAGCACATGACTCTGTGTACAGATTAGACCACGTTAAGAGCCTGACAGCTTGTGTCAAAATTCACGAGTTAAGATTAGGTGTGCCTTTACTGTGTGGAACAAAACTCATGAGACGGCACAATAGAAAAATGGTCACAAGCGTCCTGAATTATCCTATTGTTCATAATTTACTGTTCACACGATAATTTCGATTATGACTGCCGTATTAATGCACAGCTATTTAATATGTATGAGGTTATCATCCATCCGTTTTCCATCGCGCTTGTCCTCAGTATGATCGTGGATTATCTGATTTTGGGTAAGAGGTGAGGTACACTCTGAACTGGTCGCTAGTCAATTGTACGGCAATATTGACAAACGACATTCACAGCTATGGACAATTGAGTCTTCAGTTATCATGCGTGTTTTTGGGAATGTTGGAAACTTGAGTACCCGCAGAAAACCCACCCGGGCGGCCTGCAAACTGCACACAGGAGGGCCTGAGCTGAGATGCACATCTGACATCTTTGCAACTTTGAATCTGGATTTAAAAGAAATATAAAATCCCTACGGCGTCTGAGAAGTTGGGAGGTTGTGTTTTTGTGTAGTAGGGCAAAAGCAACGCAAAGCAGGCAGCAGCAGACAACCAACTAGCTGAACAAGATGAACTGGTTTCTGGTTTGTTTTCTGCCCCCTGGCTCCAGGACACACGCAGTTGACTGTTGAGCATTAACCGTCTAACTGCAGTTGTATCTCCCAATTTTTTTTTCATGGTTTACTTGATTTGGTTCTCCACTATACAGTATTTAAAAACAAGTTGTTTTTTTGGGGGTGCGGGGGGGGGGGGGGGGGTGTAATGACAGATGAGATCCAAGGGGCTTGAATGACATGTAGCATCAGTGTCGTACGTAGCTCCTCTTTGCAGGACCTTAAAAGTCTTGGAAAGCGCTGCAGCAGCATCTTTGATATCCCGCCCTGGAAGTGACACTTCCTCGCAATGTTGACCTACAAGAACAGGACCCCCACATCCACTTTACCCCCCACCCCCTCTATTTTAATCTCCCCGTTGTCCTCTCGCAGGTCTTTTGTACATCCTTTCTCCACTGTTGGCTTAATCCCGCCAAAGGCCGCCCACTGGCTGTGCTACTCCTCTCTCTCTTTTTTTTTTTTTTTTTTTTTTTTTTTATATGTCTGAATGTGCTCGAGACTTTGAGAGGAAGGTCACATGTTGGTCACACACTTTGGCGTTTGTTTTACTTAGCCTCACATCCTCTACCCCCACCACTCTCGTCTATTGGTTTATTTCGCCTCTCATCAAAATAAGAGAATGTAGGTGACGGGCCGAGGATAAAAACACGATTGGTGGGAAAAAAATGTGAATAGACTTGCGTGCTAACATGGCTAGCTAGCATGGCGTCCACTCGTTTCTGCTCTGATGTCACTTCACAAAGTGCAGACAATTTTGATGCAGAATTTTTTTTTCTGTTTACATTTACTAATGTACCAAATATTCCATATGTTGCTTAAAATAAAATTGATTGTGTTCAGTGGAATGGTTATTTACCCCAAAATTTCAAAATAATACATTTTAGAGCTGTAATTGTGATATAGTGAAACCGCAATATTTTTGCTCAATCATACTGTCAAAATCTCCCCCATGCCTTGTGCCTAGTTAACATTACTTAACCAATTTGTCATTCAAATATATGCTGAGAAAAAGAGGCTTTTTTTATTGTTTCACGCGGGAATACAAGTGAATCGTGCTTTCTTTGATCTCGCCAACTACTGGCCTGGCATGCATGTCACATTTTCAGATTCTAGCAGGGGGTTGTTTTGACTTATATGGAGATGGAACTTTTTCATGCAGCCCTACTCTTTATGAACTATCGTAACTGTATCCTGCCCCTCTTGGTTCCTTTAAAAAAATGTCTTATCTGGACTTAGGTTTTGCCTGCGCTCGTGCTGTGCCTACCAGAATTGCCCCCACCCCACCCTTGAGCGCAGATTTCACACTCATCCAGTGTATTACCAAAGCTCTGGGACCACCCACATGAGCAAAAAAAAAAAAAAAACCCAGTCCCTCTCATCAAATTCCCTTTACTAAGGCAAGACTGCTGATTGTGGATGCTCCATTCCGGCCCTGATCACGGCCCGCTCTCCCCTTCCCACAAAGCCTCTCATTCCCTGCTCAGCCCAGCCCAGTTCGGCGCTCCTGCGGCAGCTAAGCTTGTTTTTGCGACATAGCTCTGGAGCAATCAGCCTGACAAGGCCGGCCCACTTCCCCCCACCTCCCTCCCTCTCGCTCGCTCTCTCTCCTACCCAGCCCAACCCCCCTCACTGCCTTCTTTTTTTTTCTTTCAATATTGCACTTTGATATTTTTGCTTCATTTCGCTCCCTTCTTTTCAGCTTTGTGTTTATGCCTCTGTTGTCCCGCTCTCTAAATTCTTGTTTTCTCCTTCCCTTGCCTGCGCTCGGCCCCCCCTTCCCTCTCCTCCTCGTCCTCCTCCTCCTCCTCCTCCTCTTTCTCGTTGGCTCCCTCCTTCACTAAATCAGCTTTCATAACGCTGTGCAGCACAGCCTTGTTTTGCGAGGCTGTGACGCTGCCTTATTCAGAGTGCGGGGCCGGTTTCCTGTTGCTATTCTGGGGCCCTCGCTTCCTGTGTCGACTTGTATTATTCAGATTCCCGGGCTCCTCTCGCTCTCTCCCTCCCTCCCTCCCTTACCCATCCTCCCTTCTCATTCTAACCCCCCTTTAATGTGTGATTTTTAATTAATGTACTCGAGAAAATTCATTGTGCTGACAAACTGTGTTGTTTTGCTTTTTTTTTTTTCCCCCCTTTCTCGCTCGGGTGAACTGGTTTGTTGGCGGCGAGCGAGTGAGCTCGCTGTTTGCGCTCTAGTGTGAGCCTGCACTCAGAACACCGCCCCCACCCCCCCTCCCGCAACCCTCCCCTCTGCATCCATTTGTGCTAGGCTGAGCTAGTTTTGCAGCACAAAGACTGTGGCTGACTGCAGCACTGTCTGTCTGTCCCCTCGGCGTTCTACCGGCTCTCGACCCCCCTACCGGAACTCTCCTGGATGGATGAGAGCCTCCCCACAATGAAATTACCCCTCACGCCGCCAAATAAACCTCGCTACATAATTCCGCCCCATCCCCCCTGCTAGATATTGGGCGATTTTTGCAGCGCCCTCTAGACACCCGGAATGTGTGACAGCACTGAGGGGAGGGGCGACGCCTCTCTGTAAAGCAGGCAGACTGGCTGTAGACTCCCCTCAACAATCACCTCCCCTCCCTTTCCACATCTCCCTGAGGCCCCTCCAACCCTCAGCTCTCCAAAGGCCTGAACCCCTCAACTGAGGCTGGGCAGTTGCCTGCCTCGCTGGGGCATCTGCGCTCTGCTCTGGGACTCCCCATTACCATTGTGATCCCCACAAAAGGCCCCCCAACACACACACACCATCTCCACATTATTCACTCCAATCAGAACCCCCTCACACACACACACACACACACACACATACACCCTCCTCCCTTCACCACCTCTTTCCATCGGGCGACACACAGACTGCTGCAGTGTTTGTCCCACCCTAATTCAGCCCCCACCCCCAACCCCAATTAGGCTAATGTGGAGCATTTAAAAAGTAACTCCCAATTCTCACCTAAAAAGAACAGCAAACCCCTTTTTGATGTTTCCCTCCAAACTTTTGCTTATCCATGCTTTTATTATTCCACCCACGTGGCTGCCAGTGATGAAGTAGCAGTGTAATGGTGACCTCTGGGGAGTAGCTCTTGTGTGGATGTAACCTACATCTCTCCTCTCTCTCTCTCCTCTCTCTCTCTCCTCTCTCTCTCTCTCTCTCTCTCTCTCTCTCTCTCTCTCTCTCTCTCTCTCTCTCTCTCTCTGTGTGTGTGTGTGTGTGTGTATTTTCATTGTTTTATCCCGCTTTGCCTTTATTTATTTATTTTTTTCCCCCAAGAGTTGCTAGGCACCTGTGCTGCTCCATCTAGGTACGACGTGCAGAGTGTCCCATCTGCCCGTGTTGGATGTGAAACCGTGTAATGGCTGCTTCTTGCTGCATGAGGCAGGGGCCTTGCCGTGCCTTGCTTTGCTTCTCCTCCTCTCACCACCACTTCTTTCCCTCACAGTGGAATGGGAGTGCCCCCTTATGGTTGAGCTCAGCCCTGCAAAACCTCGCGCCGGGGCTGAATCGGGTCTCTACCGAAGCTTCGGCCACCGCGGACGGTCCGGGTTTCCATCCCGCGTTTCGAGGTGTCGTCGTTTGCACGCCGGAGATGATTTGTCGTCTGTCTCGAGCGACAGGCACTCAGGCGGGCTTCCTTTATGATCTTAATGATATTGGGTCATTAGTAGCCTCAGAAACTGAAATATGATAGAAAATGGCTGTCTGAAGTGCTAATTGCAGCATCAGAGTGTGTGGCAAACAAACAGATGTCTAAAGAGTTTGAGGTTCACTGGTTTTGTCCGCCCTTGTTGCAAAGGCTCGGCCGAGTGTGTGATTAAATAAGTGGCGCCTTTTGAGGTGTCTCCCGTTCCAATGATGGGCCTCCTCCAGGCTTCTTCTTCTTCGTCTCCTTTAGTAGTAGCAGCTTGACTGCTCAGTGACCCTGGCAAGCACACAGGGAGGCCCGGGAGTGAGCGACAGGACAGAGATGGCAGCAGCCAGCCTGCGGGGGAGGGGGAGGCGAGGGGCTGTGTCGGCCCTAATGTGTCAAGCACGTGGATCGTGGTAACCATGGCACCCACGGAGATGCAAGCCCTACCCCTTGCCCTCTTAAGCACATGTAGAGTTGTCTTTATTTCTTCTTTTTGGGGGGGGCGGGCATACTGTAGGTAGTAGACAGTTTGACTGACAGGTGAACTCTGACCAGGTCACGGCGGGCTCCTTAGCGCCAGATCTAGTTCCACGACTGGTCTGTGTCACACATTCCAGATATGTGTAATTATCTCAAGGCCGCTTACTCTCTGCTCCCACTCGCAGGCGCTTTTAAAAAAAAAAAAAAAAAAAAGAGAGAAAAAAGGAGAGAGAGCGGCTGGCTTGGCAGACTAATGGCTGTGGTCGGGCTTGACTGACTCAGTGAAGTAATCTGCAAATGGAATACATTAAGGCAGGCGTAGGAAAGCGCAGATGACTCAGGAGATGTGGCGAACACGGGAATTGGTCAGGGTCCATACAACGCTAATTGCATTTCTCACCCCTCCAAAAATTGTCCTTACAATTAATTTCTCCCCCCCATTTATATTCTGAATCTAAATTTAAAAAAATCACATCCCCTCGCTGGCTTCAACCATCACGAGCAAGCTTCGGTTTGTCGCGTTCCCGTTGTGAAGTTCCATGTTAGGCAGAGCTGGGGAAGCACAAAATGGCTGCCACAGAGAGACGCTCGAAGCTCTGAGGGAGAGAGCTGCACAGTTCTCTTGTCTGCGGCGTCCGTTCTGCGCTTTGTACAATGTCAGAAGAAGAGTATTTAGTTTTCTTTGGATTTTATTTTGTTTTTACCATTTTCCATAATATAATCATCGTCATCATCATCTAAATTGCGCTTGCACGGCTGCCTTGCTGTCATTCTCCTCCTCCACCGCACTCTGATCCTTACTCGCCGTCCTTTCCCTTCTAATTAAGACTGTTGAATATCACAGCAAAACTATCACTGCCAGTAAGCCCCCCCCCCCCCACTAGCGTACCGCTCCCTCCTCTGTTCTTCACTGTCCGGGCCTGTGCAGTCAGCAGAACAGGCCGCTGTGTGTGCGCGCGTGCAGTATTGAGCCGGGAAAAATCGATGGCTGCAGAGTGGGAGTGTGGAAAGGAGCGTTTGTGTGTTCCAGTGTGGGTTTGTGTGTACTACGCCTGCACCGATTGGGGCTCTGAGGCCAGAGCTGTCAATTATCAGGTGTTTACTTCATTTTTAAAGGACAAGAAGACTTGTTTTAAGTACAGTGTTTTTTTTCCCGAGCAATCGCTTGATCGATTGTTCGTAAGCTACAATATGAGTGTAATAGTCAGACATGACTAGTAGAACTTGTTTGTTGTCGAAAACTTGTAGATCTCATTAGTAGTTGTGCCACCAAAAACATCGATTACTTTTCCTTTGTTGAGCTTGTTGGTCGTTGTTTAGAGAGAGAGACAACAGAGATCAGTTGCTTTTTATGAGTGAAATCAATTAATCAAATGGCATTCCTCGATGTAAGGGGGGGAAAAACAGGACGAGTCGATCTCTTTGTTGTTAAAAAAACAACAACGTGGAAATCATTGGTTTTTCCTTGTGTGAAATTGTCACCTAATGAAGCGGACATAATTAGTAAGCTTTTGTTTTGATTGTTGATGGAGTTACGTTGGTTCCTTGGCTAGTCCAGCTCAGTCCTCCACAAACAGGTCATCAAAGCGTTTCCTTTGTGTAAAATGCAAGCTAACAAAAGAGTCATGACTAGTTGAATTTGCAATAGACTGAGATCAGCTGCTTTTCCTTACTGAATTTAGCGTGGTAATGGAAGTCATTTGTTGTCCTCCAAAAACACAAAGTGCTTTTCCTTTGGAAATGGCAGCTCACGAAACAGATATGACTAGCCGAATTTACAATAGACTGAGATCAGCTGCTTTTCCTTAATGAAATTGACATGCAACTGAACTCTTTTGTTGTTGGCGTCCAAAAATATCAACTGGTTTTCCTTTGTGGAAATGGCAGCTATAACGGAACAGACATGACTAGTCGGGTGAGTTTGATTTAGTCAGCGATCAGCGGCTTTTCCTCAGTGAAATTAGGATAATAAAGGAGCTAATTTGTTGCTTTTTCTTTATAGCAATGGCAGCTTTTTTTTTTTGTTGACTACATTTTTTCTGTGTGGAAATGGCAGCTATAACAGAACAGACATGACTAATTGAGCTTGTTTGTTGACCAGTTTCAACTTTCTACCTTCTCTCGGCTGTCATCTGACTGAAGTGTGTGTCAGCCATTTGCAATGACCCCCTACCGAGGCCTTACTCCCCTTTGTCCCCCAAGAGGTAGTGACACGAGTTGACCCTCGGCCCCTTTCGCCCCGGGGTCTCGGGTGGGCCGAGCGTTGGAGATCGATGTCGGGCTGTTTTTTCATAACAATGGAAGGACTCTTTTGAGGGTGGCGGTTACCAAGGTGGTCATTGTGCTGGCAGGCAGACACATGACTGGTCTTGTGATGTCTCAGTGGAGCTTGGGTGGCTGTCTGGTACGGGGGTGGGCAGGGTTAAATGTCAGCCAGTCATACTGGTAGCTACAACCTTTTTTTTTTTTTTTTTTTTTTTTTAAAGGCGCAGGTTCTTAAACTGGCCGTCTGCGAGTCGTAGCATGTGGGTCCACAAATTATCTGCAATAAATGATCGTGTAGAATTTTAAAAAGTAAATGTCTACGTATAGGGATACTAAGTGTGCCTATAAAACAAACATAATAAACTAATTACTCTATTCTAGTAATTGTAAACATATTCTACAGTTTATCCCATTGATTAATTAATTGGATAAAAATTGAGTTTACATTATTAAACACAATAATGTGCATCTTTGTCCACTTGGGGTCACCATCCTCATATTCTATTGTAGTATCTGTGACTTTGAGTCTGTATGGCTTTAAAAGGGGGGGCCTTGCCTGGTGAGTGACGTGGGCGTCATCGAATGAGATAGTAGAGTTGGCTTGCTGTTATTTGGCTAACATGCCATCGTGCAAACCTATTTCTACATGGCGGGGTGAGTGAGACTGCAGTAACAGTCTGGAGGGGCGGGTGGAAGCCTTTTCAAGGCAGAGATTTTGCTTCCACCTTTTTTGTAATGAAATTATTCAAGTGTTTTGATTAATCAAATTAATTGGTGTTTTGGATTATGAGGGGGTCTGGGAAATTCTCTCCCCTGTAAGGGTTCCCTGGACCCACAAGGTTTGAGAACCCCTGGTTTACGCAATGTGTTGGTAAGATCTGTGAACTACACCAGTTTAGTGTGGAATCAGCCAGCATAATAGGCCTGCCTTCTGTGCGTCACATGCTTCGCCCGTGCAGGTCAGAGAGGCCTTGGCTTGTGCAGGCAGTCTGGGAGGGAGGTGGTTGGACGGCTGTATTGTGAATCAGCGTTCTCCGCCTGTCGCTCCCTCTGTGGTTCCGCCATCAGGTCACATCCCAAAAATAGCAACGGGCACCGTTTCAAGAGCAAAAACCGCCGGCTTCAGGGGCCGCAGCCAGCCTTGCGAGTGTGTGAGATTTCTATGGGAATTGTTGGCCACCTTCCAGCCAATGCTTTTTCCCTCCTCCCTACCTCCCCTCCCCTCCCTCCTCGCTTCCTCCGACGTGACTGGCAGATGAGCTTGCATTTCTGAGGAAGCACATGGGCTCCACGTGAGCGGCCGGCGTGTAAACATTTACCTTCACACAAATGTGATTGTCCATGGCCTTTGTGCTTCGGGCCGGGAAGACTCAATGACAATGCCACATGGGACTGGAGCAACTGCCCCTTTTAACAATTTACAGTCCTCGTGAATGGCCTAGCCCCGAACAGCAACAAAAAAAAAAAAAACAATTGACTGTAAATATACCACACACTATGATCCTCAAACACTAATAAAGTTTCAAACTCATAACATTTCAAAGATGAAAGATGTTAGTCTCTCAGCCAATATGTATCACTTCAACATACTTCCTTGACATCAAATAGTTTACCACTTTCCTATTTACACTGGGCTTTCTTGTGGCAAGTTTCAGAAGAGCACAAAAACTGCATTTGAGTTTTTCAGAAAATGGATAGGGATATGTTCCAGAGGGAAAAAAAATGTGAATATGTAAATTTGTGAATGGGTAATATGCGGGGGACTACTGTACTGTGTGCGCCTCTGTGACGTACTAAAATTGGAACGATAAATGACGTCTGTGTGTTTCCTCCAGGATCTGTCAGGCTCCATCGACGACCTTCCCACCGGCACGGAGGGCGCCCTGAGCCCGGGCGTCAGCACCTCGGGGGTGTCCAGCAGCCAGGGGGAGCAGAGCAACCCCGCCCAGTCGCCTTTCTCGCCGCACACGTCGCCCCACCTATCGGGCATCCGGGGGCCCTCGCCGTCGCCCGTGGGCTCCCCCGCCAGCGTCACGCCCTCTCGCACCGGCCCTCTGTCCCCCGCCGCTGTGCCAGGTAGATAAAAATGTCGAAATACTTAAAGACGGAAACAAACGGAAGCAATTTTGATCGGCCTGACTAAGCACAGTAAACAAAAACAACCACTGACTAATTCCAACGCCTTTTCACTGAAGAGTTGACACAGCGTCAGATGCCGCATGAAAGCAGGAGATATTTTGGAATCCAAAGTGAACGCTGGCACACAAACCAAAACACGAGCGCTCTCATTTGTAATTCATGAAGCGACTTGCCAGATGGGAACATTAAGTCTCCATCTACTATCACAATGCTTGTAAACCATCCAAGCAGCAGCCAGCCACGGTGTCAGTGGCATGGTTGCGTTTGATCTCTTTTTATTCAGGAATCGCTGTTTGTCATTATTCCGCCATTCGTTTAGTTTTCATCAAATTTGTGCGTGCTTACAGGTAATCAGATGCCTCCCCGGCCACCCAGTGTCCAGTCAGACAGCATCATGCACTCTTCCATGAACCAGTCGCCCATGGGCCAAGACAGGGGTGAGTGCGGTGGGAATTTTTCTGATTTGTAGGGTTGTAGAGAGCAATATAGCTAAACGCTATTCTAGAACTACCTCTAATGACGGCGCTTCCCGATTCTCTCCCTGCAGTGTACATGCGTAACCCACAGATGCCTCCCTACGGGTCCCCGGGACAACCTGGCTCTGCCTTATCTCCACGCCAGTCTTCGGGGAGTCAGATTCATAGCGGGATGGGACCCTACCCCCAGAACAACTCCATGGGAAATTACGGCCCTCAGGGGGCCCAGTACGGCCCTCAAGGTGAGGCCACACTGAAAGAATAACACGGGGATGGGAGCGTATTATCGACTCGAATTCCCCTTAAGGATATGACTGACCAATTATGCGGATAACCCAGATTTCCATTTTCCTCTCACTTTTCTATACGTATCAAATTATCAGTTGGCTTTGAAGTCGGAAAGGCAGCTTCTGTGAGCTTTGAAGAAGTTTTCCCAGTGAGTCATAGCAAAAGACCGCCAGGGCCCGATAAAGCACCACTTGTCATAACAGGCGGCACAGAGGTAAATTTAGAACTGGACCACAGAGGACCGATCAGATCTAGTCTGAAGCAGCTCGACTTGAAGAGGTCCTTTCCACTTAAGTTTAATCTTTGAACACAGTAGGTGATCATAAAAGCAAAGCTGCGCGTTTGTGTGAAGTAGGATGACATTCGGAATAAGGCCAGAACTACACTCCATAGTTTTAAGTTATACAATTTCTCCCTTGTGGCATAATTCAGATATTAGTCAAAGCGGGGGGGGTATATATATGAGGATATACGGAATATCCTCATATTCTGTCAATGTAAGCCTGACATCACTGAAAGAAGCCGATTGATGAGCGTACACCCATGTGCATTTACCCACGCACACCCGCTTTAACATAGACAGCGATTCTCGAAGTGAGGCAGCCTACGGGTAGAACGAGGGATTAAAACCTCTCGTTTTTGTTGAACCTGTTAGCCGTTTGTGCTAAACTATTTTACCGTGGGTCATGATGGTGGCACTTGGAGAGGCTCAGTATTGTTTTAGGTGGTACTTGGTGCAAGATGTTTGAAAACCTCCGGAATAGACAATTGAACCATTATTACCATTATAGGGAAAACCGTTGCCAATGGAAGGAAAGTAGAAAATAAGATACACTGCACCAAATGTTCTGTACCGAAAAAGTAAATGTAATGATATCGGCTAATGGTCACTTAAAAATGCAAATGAATAAATAGTCAAGTCATTCAAATCCGGCTACTTGGCAATGACAATAAAGATTCTCATTTATGCCTCCAGGTTATCCCAGGCCACCCGGCTACTCAGGGATGCCCAATGCCAACTACCCTAGCGGCCCCGGCATGGGTGGTTCCCTGAACCCCATGCCCGGCCAGGGCAGCGGGGCGCCCTACGGAAACATGCCCCCCGGCGGCAGAGTAGTCCCGGGCCAGATGGGCACGAGGCCCTACGGTCCTGGGATGGGCTCCAACATGGGCAACATACCTCCTCAGGTGGTCTCCGGGATGTGCCCGCCTCCGGGAATGAACAGGAAAGACGGCGGGCCCTCCATGCATCACGGACCTACCAACTCCATACACAACAGGTGGGTGCAACGCAACAAGCCAAAATGTGACTCACTGCATTTGCAGCGCAAATCTTTCAGCAGAATATGACTGTGCATGTGTGCGCTTTCTTTCCTGTGTGACCATGAAAAATGATCAGCTTTTCCCACGTGCTGTGTTCAGTTCGAGTACATGGCAGCAGACCAAGTAATTATCTGAGAGAGGGAGGGAGGTAGAGAGAGAGAGAGAGAGAGAGAGAGAGAGAGAGAGAGAGAGGCAGAGGGACGATCAGTGAAACGCGTCCTTCCCAAGCGAGGGTGCCAGATCAGCCTCCAGACATTCAGTCATCATGATTTTGGCAAAACCTAGAGTCACTCAATGTAAAAACAGTGCTTTATTTATTTATTTGTTTCACAATGACAGAACAAAAGCAGAGTTGTTACAAAATACAAATCTGACTTGCTCACTTAGAAATATGTTACAGGAGTTTTTTTAAGACATAAGATTCTCTTTCGACAGACCACCTGGCTACCCCATGTCGCAAGGCATGATGGGTTCAGCTTCTCCGTATGGGCCGGTCATGAACAGCATGCACGGTATGATGAACCAGGGAGGTCCGGGTCCTTATCCTATGGGTGCAAACATGGGCAACAACACCCCCGGCAAGTACAAGACGCATAGCACAGTGTTTCAAACAAACACAAATGTCACGAAAAGTGCATGTACACAACAAAATATGATCTGAATTTCTTCACTAATTTACTTACTGTGATATCTGGGCCTGTTTATTTGAGCACAAAGCTATTATTCTGCTATATGAATTGCAACAGGTACCTTTTGTCATATAGGGGAAGAACATTTAATAGTTATGCCAGTCACTATAAGTCACTGGCATAGATGAACCAATTAGGGGAAAATGGATCCTTTCCCACATCACAGCTGATGATCTCTTAAAGCACACTGTGTCACGCCACAGTGGTTGGGAATCGCTGGCATAGCCGACTATTTGCTTGGAGACCTTATGGTGTGGTGCTAATCTTCTATTGGTATACCATTTTAGGAATGGCTCCTAGTTCAGAGTTTGGCATGGACAAAATTAACCAGGCCCAGAAGATGAACAACAAAGTGGATGGGACTCCTAAGCCTGAAACCAAAAAGGTAACCATTTGCATCCTTGCGGTGATACGTTGTCATGTGTTTTTATTTAACCCAATCGTCTTTGACGTATTGTAGAAGTCGAGTTCTTCTACCATCACCAACGAGAAGATCACTCGTCTGTACGAACTCGGCCCGGAGCCCGAGAGGAAGATGTGGGTGGATCGCTACCTGGCTTTCACCGAGGAGAAAGCCATGGGCATGAACAACCTCCCCGCCGTGGGACGCAAGCCTCTGGACTTGTTCCGACTCTATGTATCCGTCAAGGAGATCGGAGGCCTCACCCAGGTTTGCCGGGATTCCGTTGCCTGGTCGTGCTTTGTGCCCAGCGTCCTTAAACCGCATCTTTCTCTCGCTTGCCCACCCAGGTAAACAAGAACAAGAAATGGCGGGAGCTCGCCACCAACCTCAACGTGGGCACGTCGAGCAGCGCGGCCAGTTCCCTCAAGAAGCAGTACATCCAGTGTTTGTACGCCTTCGAGTGCAAGATCGAGCGTGGCGAGGAGCCGCCCCCGGATTTCTTCAATACGGACACCAAAAAGAGCCAGCCTAAGATCCAGCCACCCAGTCCCGGTATGTTCGCCTATTCTAAAATCATCTTTCCCTGTTGAAATCAATAGAAATGCCGTTAATCTGTTCTAGCCTCCCAAAAACAAGACATTTTTGTAAGAAGAAAAACAGCACTTCATTAAAAACATACAGTAATGGCATAATTAAATTAAAGAAAGAATGAAAGGCTTTTTGCGAGATTTTGTTTGTGTTGCTCTTTCTGGTGTGCACACTTGGCACCCTAGGGGCAGTATAGCACAGGCATAAGGCTATACAGGGAGACAGTCACTCCTCAGTAAACCATAGTAATATTAGTCGTTCTTCGCTGAGGATCAAAACTATCCCTGTGACTGTTGTTACAGTGTTAATTTTAGTATATGGCGCTGGCTTTAAACGACTGCGAATTTTTACACGCACGGAGGAGCAACGCATACAAACAGAGCATACATTACTCACAGGCATATATTCTCTCTGCTCTGTGGGAACGACGACTATTACTGACACTTATCGTAGTTAGGGACCTCTTCTACCTCTGCTTCTTGCTGTTACTTACGCCGCATCTCTTCCAGTATAGCTCAGTGCTGCCCGGCATGTTTTGGTGCAACGTGGTACTACATCGAAGGTGCGCAACTCTAAATTCAGACCTGCCTGTATACTGTAAAAACCTTAAATAATCGCTTAAAAATCTATAATTATAACGCGGGGTTTACTGTTCATCAGGGTGCTTGTCAGCTTGCACCAGTTACGATGAAGGGGAGGGGGGGAGGGGGGGGGGGGGGGCTCATATTCACCGCCTGATTGGTGCCTGGCCCAGGGCTGCAAAGGCAACACTCCCTGGAGATTAGTACTGAGCCAGAAATGATGAATGGAGAGGCATGGGGAGGAGGGGTGGGGGAGACGCTCGAGTGTGTAAAAGTCACAATTTCTCTGACTCTTCCCCCCCCCCCCACCTCCCTCCTTTCCTCCATTGTAGAAGGGAAATCCCTGCCGGGGGGAGGTGGGGGCGAGGGGAAGTGGAGTCGGTGTATGTGTGGCTGTGTGAGGGAGACGCCATGGTGACGTGAGACATTGTGAATAAGCGTAACCTGGCAGTGACCCCAGCCTGCATATGTGTATGTATGTGTGTGTGTGTGTGTGTGCGCGCGGGCGCTGCGATTTAATGAATGGGAAGCCGTGAGTCATCAGACTCGAGTCCTGAGCAGGAGCACGATACTGTCTCTCACACACAAACACAATCCATCACAGGGCATCATGCGCACGTGCGAGCGTCACAGTCTTGACAGCCCGTCCGGCCATTTGTCATTGTCAGAAGTTATGCTGTTTCCCGGCGACTTCCAGGCGATCGGTGGTGGATGTGATGGTGTTTTATTTTCGGAATACAATTCTAATGCGTGTCCCTATTTTTGCAGCCGGTTCTGGATCGCTCCAAGGCCCCCAGACTCCTCAGTCCACCAGTAGTTCCATGGCAGAAGGGGGAGAACTGAAGCCTCCCACCCCGGCCTCCACCCCTCACACCCAGATGCCTCCCATGCCTGGTGCCAGGTATGACTCGGACATGACGTTACTTCAATTAACTGTACAAGCCAAAATACCACATTTTCTCAAGGCTGGATTTACACCGGATGGTTCAAGTGACACCATTCAAGTTGTTTTTCTCCCAAATGTTGCAATTGGATATGCCTCACGGGAGCCAAAATAGAACAAAAACACACGGAATCGGGTATCAGACCTCTTCGAAATGTGTATAAAAATCTGATGCATATCGGATATCAGCCCATGCCCATGCAGTGTAAACACGCAGATTGGATGTGCCCCGTCAATGCCCTGCTTGACGTCATCGAAATACACGACTTGTTGATGTAGTCACAGCGGCGTCTTCCCAAATAAACAAATTTAAAAAACTAGGCTTTACACGATCAGGATTTTTGGGGCCGATCAGCGGGTTGAAAATTGTCCTTATAATACAGCCGGCGCGATCCACTCTCGTTGTCGTTGCCACGGTACCGAGTGTATCTGGCCGCATTTGGGTCGACATTGATTGTAAAAAACGGGATGCGGTTGTATCTAATAGTACCTAATAGATGGCGTGTCTTCTTTATCGATTAATTGCCTCATCCAATGCAACCAGTGGAGCTCAAGGTTGCTTGTCACAAAATAATTCACACTCGTTCAACTTCTTACTTTGAGGCAAGTTGTCTGAATGCGTCACGTTTGCTAACCTGTCGCTCTTTCAACCCTGATGATGTACAGCGAGCAGTTCGGGCGCACTCTATATCATGCTTTGCAGACTCACTTTGTAGTATCTTTCGGCTTGCCTTGATTGTTGGCCGTCTAATCAAAATGTTTCCACATCTTATTCCATGCCTCCTTTTCGTTAACGAGGACCGGAAGATCACGTAAGCTTGTGGCCATTTCGAACACAAGCTTTAGGGACAAAAGTGCCGCCCACGACAGGGCACAGACTTGCATGAAGCCAGCTCTTTTTTTCCCCCCCCCTCTATAATTGTATTTATTTTTTTATTTTTAGGAGTAGCGTCAATCTGCAGGACCCCTTTGCCGACGGGGGCGACCCGGCATTTTCCAGGAGGAACGCCATGACCCCCAACTCTCAGAACTACCAGCCCGGAATGGGCGGCCCCGAGGTGATGGGTCGGATGGGTCCCTACGAGTCCAGCAAGGACCCCTTTGGCGGCATGAGGAAAGGTGAATGGACCCAGCAGCCAAGTTTGAATCGCATGCTGAAGGGAAGATAACGATATTTGTTTTTACTTAAGCTGGTGAACAGTTCATGCCACCCGGTCCTAACAGCGGGATGGGCGAACAGTACAACAGAGGCCCACCGGGACCCATGGGAAATCTGCCATTGGGGCAGAGGCAACAATATCCCTATGGCTATGACCGCAGGTACAAATTGGATTATGGGATTTCTCTCGGGGTTATTCTGTGTCCTGCTGTGGGATTAAATACATAAATATAAACATACAGGCAAGAGTCAAGCATGGGCCCCGACGGCAGCATGGGACCCGTAGCGGCTCAGCCCAACATGATGCCTTCCGGAGCCGACGCGGGGATGTACTCGCCCAGCCGACCGCCTCCCCAGCAACGGTGATGATTTGAGATTTGACATTTAGCTTGTCAAACGCACCTTTTATGTTGTTTTTCAAACGTATGTGCGAGACATGGACTATGACAGTTTCAGATCATGACCGTCATCCAAAGATTATCACGATTATCGGTATTATCACCATAAGAAATCATTGCAGCACTTCTAATTTTGAATACGACATATAGAAAACCCTTTGTACTTTTTGACACTGGAAATTGTAAACAGCAACACCCACATTTAATTTTCATGCATGCAAGACCCCTCAAAATATACTTAAATTGACTAAGATGACGGTTTTGTATGCGATAGTGGTGCGACTCAATTACAAACATTCAGCTAATTATTTAGACACTTTGTAATTGTGTCGGTCTTCTAAAAGGGCCGCCCACAAAGCCATACAAGTTACACTAAATACGCTATTAATAGTCATTAGAATTGGAAACATTATTACAAACGGTAATACCGAAAACAATATTATACCTCGTATGTGCAATGAATGAACTTCTTTATTTGTGCGGGTCCCTAGACACGACTCCTATGCCAATCAGTATCCTGGCCAAGGAGCGCCCCCTGGTGGTCCATATTCAAACCAGCAGCCAGGAATGTATCCACAGCAACAACCGGTAAGGACGTTCAGATTCAAAATAAATGATTACGGAAACATTGAGTTTTCAGGACAATAAAAAGGATGCTTGCTTCCACACAGAACTACAAGCGTCCCGTGGACGGCGGCTACGGCCCCCCCGCCAAGCGACACGAGGGGGAAATGTACAACGTCCCTTACAGCGCTCAGCAGCCCCCAGGACCTCAATCTTCCGGGCCTCAGGGCCAGCAGGACATGTATAATCAGTACAACGCCTACCCCGGAGGGGAGCGGAGGCCCCCGGGTCCGCAGAACCAGTTCCCCTTTCCCTTCGGCCGGGACCGCGGACCTTCGTCCGGCGGGCCCAATTCCCAGTCGCCGATGCCCCCGCAGATGATGGCGAGCCCCATGCCCTCGGGTCCCGACGGCCCCCAGGGCCCCATGTGGCAAGGCCGCAACGAAATGGGCTACCCCAACTATCACAACCGCCAGGGGGCCCCCGTGCCCGGCCAGGCCCCCGGCTACCACGGCATGAACCGCTCCGAGGAGATGATGCCTTCGGATCAGCGCATGAACCACGACGGGCCCTGGACCGGCCACGTCAACCAGAGGCAACCGCCCTTCGGCCCCGGCGGTTCCGGCCCCCCCATGACGAGACCCCTGCCGTCGACTTATCAGACGTCGCAGAACCATATTGCTCAGGTGTCCAGTCCGGCGCCCGTGCCCCGGCCCATGGAGAGCAGGACGTCGCCCAGCAAGTCCCCCTACATGCATCCGGGCATCAAAGTGCAGAAAGCCGGACCTCCGGTGCCCGCCTCCCACATTGGACAGGCGCCCGTGCAGCAGCCAATGATGCGGCGAGACGCGGGCTTTCCTCCCGGCTCCGTGGAATGCTCACAACCGCACCTCAAGCCCCGAAGACGGCTAACCATGAAGGACATCGGTATGCAACTGCCATTCTTTTCAATACGTCACCACGCGCCTTTGTTTCTGGAGCTAATTGGCTTATTCTGTCAATGCCAAATGCACTAACACTATAGGTAATTGCTCATTAAGTCCTTTCAGCTTTAACTGTAGTGGAAGAGGGAAATAATGATATCAAAAATGTTACTAGAAATGAAATCATCAAACAAATACTAGGTAAAGTCCTGAGTGTAGTTTGAGGTGGGGAAGCCCATTTTCAAATGGGGGGGGGGGGGGTGCTAAATGTTCTTTTTCAGAGGTATTAAAAATAAGTTTTCAAAAAGGTAACAAAAATAGTTTTAGTTCTAGTTTTGAAAAAATTTATTAGAAGTTGAGAACGGATCTAAAAATGATGAAAAAGTGTGGAAATGGTACGGAAAATAAATGATTACTCAAGAAATATTACATCAAATGGCGATTTCTTGATGAAGTGCTTTAGTTTTTAAAGTTTAGGATAAAAGCCTGGACCAAAAATAGGATTTAAAAAAAAGCTATTAAAATAACATTTTTAAAAAAAGTATAATTTATACTTAAACATAAATGTAAGCAATTTTTTTTTCATAAAAAAATATTTGTATTTTGGGAAAATCCATCACAAAGAATAAATGAAAGAAAAGTTAAAATTTTAAGTTAAGTTATTCTAAATGAAAGAATGAAATATCAGGGAAAAAATGTATTGTTTGGGGGGGAAAAAGGTTACTGACAAAAAAACCAATTTGAACACTTAATTCGAAGTGCAGTTTGGGATGAGGGGAAAAAGGACAGACAAGTATCGTAATAAATGTTTGGCATGTTAAGATCTACAGTGCGCAACCATTTGTTCAGTTGTTTTGTTTGTGGCTTTTTTTTGACTCTGTTGTGTGTTGACAGGCACGCCTGAAGCGTGGCGCGTGATGATGTCACTTAAGTCAGGGTTGCTAGCGGAGAGCACCTGGGCCTTGGACACCATCAACATCTTACTCTATGACGACAATAGCATCACCACTTTTAATTTATGCCAGGTAGCTTCTAAAAACCCAAGATTCCAAACCGCTGCGCCGGGGCCATTGTCTTTTGTCTTTTGCTGACTGGACTTCTATTTCGCAGCTCCCTGGTTTCCTGGAGCTGGTGGTGGAGTACTTCAGACGGTGCCTGATCGAGATCTTCGGCATCCTGAAGGAGTACGAAGTGGGCGATCCCGGCCAGCGCACCCTCCTCGACCCCGACGCCGCCGAAGACTCTGACGAAGACGTGCCGATGCCCGAGGGAGAGGTCGTCGACACGGACGAAGAGGACGACGACGAAGACGAAGAGGCGGCCGACACCGGGGTGCGGGTGAAGGAAGAGGAGGAGGAGGAGAGGTCCCAGAAAGACGAGGGCGAGGAAAAGCTGCGGGTCAAGGAACCTGCTACCTCAGGGTCTTCCCACGACTCCATCGCGGAGAAGCCCAAACAGGCGAGCAAGTTCGACAAACTCCCCATCAAGGTGGTGCGCAAAAAGAACCCCTTCCAGGGCAGCCACGCGTCCAAGCTGGGCCAGCGGCAGAGCTTCAACAGCGGCCTGGTCCACTGGAGCGTGGGCGGCGGCGACATCACCGAGCACATCCAGACCCACTTCGAGAGCCGCGTCAGCCGCCTTAAGGCCCGCAAGCGCTCGCCCAAGGAGACCAGACCGGGGACGGACATCCCGCGGTCCGCGGTCCCGCAGCTCCCGACGGCCGCGGGCGCGGGCGCGCCGGTGACCGCCACCATCGACGACGTCCTGTCGGCGCGGCCCGGTTCGGTCACGGAGGAGGCGGTGCGAGGCGGCGCCGAGGAGCAGAAGGAGAACGGCAAGTACCTTTTCAGCATCAACCCCGAACTGCAGAGCCGGCGCAACGTGAAGATCCTGGAGGACGAGCCGCACAGCAAGGACGAGACGCCGCTCAGCACGCTGGCCGACTGGCAGGACTCGCTGGCGCGGCGCTGCGTCTGCGTGTCCAACATCGTGCGCAGCCTCTCCTTCGTGCCCGGCAACGACCAGGAGATGTCCAAGCACCCGGGTCTGCTTCTGCTTTTGGGCCGCCTGGTTCTGCTGCACCACCGGCACCCCGAGCGCAAGCAGGCGCCCGTCACCTACGAGAAGGAGGACGAGGAGGACGAGGGCGTGAGCTGCGAGCGCGACGAGTGGTGGTGGGACTGCCTGGAGGTTCTGCGGGAGAACTGCCTGGTGACTTTGGCCAACATCTCGGGCCAGCTGGACCTGTCGGTGTACTCGGAGAGCATTTGCCTGCCGCTTCTGGACGGGCTGCTCCACTGGGCCGTGTGCCCCTCGGCCGAGGCCCTGGACCCCTTCCCCACGCTGGGCCCGCACGGCTCGCTGTCGCCGCAGAGACTGGTCCTGGAGACCCTGAGCAAGCTGAGCATCCAGGACAACAACGTGGACCTGATCCTGGCCACGCCGCCCTTCAGCCGCCTGGAGAAGCTGTACGGCGCCCTGGTGCGGCTGGTGGGCGAGCGCAAGGCGGCCGTTTGCCGCGAGATGGCCGTGGTGCTGCTGGCCAACTTGGCGCACGGCGACAGCCTGGCGGCGCGCGCCATCGCCGTGCAGAAGGGCAGCGTGGGCAACCTGCTGGGCTTCCTGGAGGACAGCCTGGCCGCCACGCAGTACCAGCAGAGCCAGAGCACGCTGCTCCAGATGCAGGCGCACTTTGAGCCCACCAGCGTGGACATGATGCGCAGGGCGGCGCGGGCCCTCCACGCCCTGGCCCGGCTGGAGGAGAACCACTCTGAGTTCACGCTGTACGAGTCGCGGCTGCTGGACGTGTCCGTGTCGCCGCTCATGAACTCGACCGTGTCGCAGGTCATCTGCGACGTACTCTTCCTCGTCGGCCAGTCATGACAGCCGTGGAGGCCCTCCTTCCGTTCCCCTTGCGCCCTGACTTTTTTGTGAGCGAAACTTTTGACTGTCCTACTTTTTTTTTTTTTATTATTATTTATGCAAAATCACCTCGGATTCCACTGTCTTTCTCCCTCTACTGCGAAAAGGAAGGAATACCATGAAGTAGAAAGATAACCGCAGGAGAAGAATGGATGGGGAACCCCCCCCCCTTCCCTCGCACCCCCCCACGCTTAGCCCTGAAACGACTTGTTTTTTAATGAAAATAGAAAAATATCCAGAAAAAAAATAACTGTAACCAAAGTTGCTGTCTCGTTTACAGTCAGTTTTGGGGAAGCTTGCTTTCTCCCCCCGAGGCGAGGTCTCGGGATTGCTGTAATGCCCCCCCCCCCCCCCCCCCCCCCAACACCCCCACACACACACACACACACGAACCACATTCGGGGGGCTGACGTGTGCTCTCCTGTGCAGTAGATTGTAGGACTTTTTTTTTTTTCTTCCCTGTACTGTACACCTTCAAAGAAAGTGTCGACATACTGTAATAATACTGTTTCACACTGAGATACGCCGGCTTGGCAGCAAACTGTAGTTTTTGTCGAAAGCGACGGCCCCCCCACCCCCCAAAGTACGGTGAACCTACAACACCCCGACCTCTTCTTCTTCTCTTTTGTCCCTTGATTGTATGACTTCTTCTGAGGACTGCTCCTCGGCGCTAGATCCAAGCAGACCCACCCGGCTGCGCTGTATATATACCATGTTGTACATGAATTACACACCCCTCTATCTCTCGCGCGTGCGCTCCCTTTCTTTTCGTTCTCAATTCTGTCGCTTCACCGTTTTTAAAAAATTACCACTTAACACACACAAGACACACGAGACTGTCTGGTGCGGCTGTAGAGAATATAACAAAAAAAAAAAAAATCATGTCTGAGTAACAGCTAGACCTTGAAGAAAAAGTTTTTTTGTTTTGTTTTTGTTTTTTTTCCAGTGATGCGGATTCTGCATATTTGTATTTCAGATGTAGCTAAAAACTTGATGTAAAGTTCCTACCCCTGCCCCCTTCCCTTTTTTTTCTCCCCGCCCCCCCCTCCCCCAAGACCCACCTGCCCTTTTTTTGGCTCAATGAATATCATTTATTCAGTATCAAATCTTTATACTATATGTTCCACGTGTTAAGAATAAATGTACATTAAATCTTGCTAAGAGCTTTGCTGTGGATTTATTCAGTACCTGTGTTGAAAGTATTTTATATTCCTCAACTAAAAGGGCCACTATTTGTGGAAATGTGATATTGTTCGCCCGCTTTTGAGATCAAGCCTTTTTTCCTTTAATGGCAATAACCGGAGTAGTATTTAATAGCCTATAGATGCCACATGATGGCAGCAAAGCACCGCTTTTGGGGGAAATAACAGGCTAGTGAATATGCAGTGTAACATTTTTGTTTGTTTGTCCAGTTTCAATTTATGTACATGCACTACCATTCAAAGGTCACTTAGTAGTCTTTTCAATTAATGTATCTTTTCTTTCAAAAAGACACCAAACAAATATTTGAATTGTAGTGTATATAAATATATAGTGCAGAAAAATCTGTAATAGATCCATGATAAAGAACAAACACTAACATACAATGTGAAATTCCATAGATATGCTAGTGATGGTTAGCAGACATAATTGACTTAAACTGCATCCAGAAACATGCACAGCTTGTCTGCTTTGTAGGACTAAAATTTTTTTAATTGGTTAACTTTTATCAAACAAATTTTTTTTGTGCTGCAACTATCCCACACTGAAACAGAACATTTAAAATGTGCCACTGTCAGCTTTGAAAATCAAATGTTTGCGCGCCAACATTTCCCCACCCTTGTACTAGAACTTCAAAATCAAAATGTGTATGATTGTCACAAAGTATAAAAGCCAAGTCCTTTTTCAAGTATAGTTTTGGGGGTGGGAATGATGCCAGCCATAGTTTAAATTTTATTCCAAAATGTGTCATCCCAGTATGCCATACAACAGTGACCCACTAGATGGCAGCAGCGCTACAAGTGTTGGGAGTGAAAAAAAAAAAAGGACCAACAGAAAAGAACCTTTAATGAAATAATCACTTATACCAACATGTTGATACGCTGCCATCCAAGGTACAGAATTACTTTGAGTCTTCCAATCTCTGAACCTCACTGATGGGATGTTTTTGCAGTGGGCGAAGCCATCTTGGAACTAGAGTTGGCTCTTTATTGCGCTGAACTCAGGAAACGTAAAAAGGATTGCCGCCATCTGTCAAAACTAAATCTGCAAGACCCGTATTCACCTGAAAAGGTATACCTTCTATTAATTCCTACACAGAAAAAAAAAAAAAAATCCCTCTGGTTCCAATTTGCAATAGAGTTAAGTACTGAGTGAGAATGTTCTGCAAGAAAAAAATATAAATAAAAAAATCCAAAACATGCAAAAAGTAGCACACAGATGAGTTTAGATTATGTACATTTTTATTTTCCCAAAAACGCTAAAATGGAAATCCATCGTCACTCCTGTTGGAAAGAGGGAGACATATTTGAGATCATGTTTAAACTCTGTACGTTCGAGTGGACGTTACCATGTTCAGGGTCGCAGCTTGATTCTGGCCCACTTGGTCCCCGAGTGAGCCCAGCTGGTGGCAGGCTTGTGGAGGGCCCCCCTTTGAGTCTTCTGGGACGCGGGGTCCTTCAGGCGCCTGATGGAGACGCCACCGTAGCGGTTTGGGATGATCAGGACGTTTGTGGGGGCGTAGCGTTGCCTGTCGGACCGGCCGCCGCTTGCCAACTTCTCTTTTTTGCTTTGGACCCCAACCTGACCCTGGTTGTAGTAGTTGTAGTTCGTGAAGGTTTTTTTCTGAGGTCTTCCTGGTTTTTGACCAATCGTGACTTTGATGGCAGCCCCTTTGGCTGACGTCTGCATGTTGACCAAGAACTTGCGTTTGCCGTAACCTGTCGCGAACAAGCTGGACGACGACTTGGAGTGGTCCCCACTGATCGGTTTCTTGAGTCCGGTATGCGGTTTGAATCTGCTCAGAGAGCCGGAACTCGCAATGGCTGTCGAGAGGAACGCCCGTTCGGGTTTTACGGGCACCGCTTTCTTGAAGGGCGCGGCCACGGGGCGGCGTCTAACCACCTTGAGTGACGAGTAGCCGCCTTGAGACGACACCTGTTTGGATCTTTGGTAGCTGTCAATGGAGACTCCGGTACCACTGCCGCTTTGGACCGAGGCCCGAACCTGGGCCGCTTGTCTGAATTGATTCTGGTGAGCCTTGCCGGTGCCGGCGTCACGTCTTGGACCGCCAGCGCCGTCATAGTCTTGCACAAAGCCAACATATGTCTTGCCTTGAGCTACAAAACAAGAATCAGAAGCTCTATTGGCAAAGACGAATTGTTTTTTTTTTTTAAAAACTCGTTCACTGCCTGGCCTCCGTGGTAACATGTCGAATTCAGTCGTCAATGGCAGTGAACGAGTTTTAAAAAAAAATAATAATAAGTAATTCATCTCTGCTAGTTTGAGTCCAGTAGACTGGCCCAGGTACCACTACTGGCACATAACTAAAATTTTTAAAATGCATACTATTACAGTGGCTTAATTTCATTGACAAGGCATTTGTTAAGTACAATTAAGTTGGCTTTAACTTTTAAAAATGAGTTTCAAATGGCTAACATTTTCAGTTAGCTTGTGTGCAGTACATTTTAAGACTATCCTTTAAGTCGTGTTTCCAGTTTCCTACATTAAAAATGTTAATGTTCAAACCGTGCACCTTAGTGCTTAAAAAAAAAGTATCTGCCTTTTATGATCACTTGGGCCTACTACATTACTGTATATAAAGAAAATTTGTAAAACAGGCTCTAAAGAAAGTTCCATAAATTGCAATTTCTGAAGCCTTTAAAAGCTAGGAATTTTTAACTCAGTGAATCACTGATTTTATTGTAAATTTATAAAAAGCACTGCAGCAAAAAAAAAAAAAAAAAATATTTCCAGCAATCAATTTTTAAAATTACAAATCTTTGACAATCTTACAAGTTACAGAAACATTACTTTTGAGATTTAGCTCCTAATTAGGACTAACTGGTGAGCAATAGGACAATTGTAAAATACCTTTGGATGTCATTTTTGTGCACACGTTCTGCTCAAGCGAAACTTTAAAAAGACATTTAAAAAAAAATAATTAAAAATAAATAAATAAAAAAATAAAATAAAAAAATAAATAACGTGTTTGCGCTCACCTTCTTGAGAAGCCCACAAACAGCGTACATGCTCTGCTTGAAGGAAGCAAATCAAAAAGACCCTGCACACACACACACGCACGCACAGCACGCACGCACGCACGCACGCACGCACACACACACACACACACACACACACAAAGTGAAAAAACAACCAAACTTAGGGACAAACTGACACCCAAATGAACAATGCCACATCAATGTTAAGTCAAACTTACCCCAAATAAATTCCACAAGCCATTTCTGCAGGCAGCCTGGGTCAACGCACCAGCAGCCACACGGGTCAGCTTCAAGCTACTTGCTCTGCACCTGCAGGATCTGCAAACCCGTCGCTTTTAAGGCTTCCAATCCTGTCCTGTCCTAATCAAGGTGAGGGCCAACAGGCGCGCGTGTGTGTGTGTGTGTGTGTGTGTGTGTGTGTGTGTGGGGCTTATCTTCGATCGTTGGAATTTTTTTTTGATTTTTTAAAAAATCACACCTGTCTGTTCATACTCATGATCATTTATCATTATAGTAACGGATAATTTATACTTAAATATATACAGAAAGATGGGTTAAAAATAAAGTTCCAAAACATTTTGGAGAGGTTTTTTTTTTTTTTTCTTCTTCATATGTATTTCCATGAATACTCTATTTGTCTGTTTATTATCATTTTACAATTTTTTTAAAGAATCAAGCAAAAAAATATTATTAGAAAATATGGGATATTTTAAACTAAATACCAATTTTAAAAGTTGAACATTTTTGCAACGGTTAATATTTTAGATTTTTAAAATTAATATAATGAATATAATATTTAAAAAATAAGTACAAAATGTCATACTTTTTTTGGGGGGGGGGGTCATTTTTGTAGTTAAAAAAATTTAAATTGTCGAGGTGTGGGAGGATATTTATGTCGCTTTTTCAAAACATAAGTATAAAATATGGTGCGAAAAAAATTACTGAAAAAAAAACAACCAAAAAACAACGTCCATTATCTTTGTAAAGGCAAAATGGCTGGTGATTGAATTCAGTGCTCATAATCTAGACGAATATCATATTTTCATGCTGTCACATTCATAGCGCGTGACCATGCGCCACATACGTGAAGTACATAGGGCGACTTTAAGCAGTACTGTAGTGGTTGTAGTACGTAGCAGAGGAGAGGAGAGGACTTCCTTCCTTCCTTCCTTCCTTCCTTCCTTCCTTTCTGTTCTCATGCGACTGATGACCGCACGAGAGCGGCGGCCTTGCATCAAAGCCACAAATTCCTGCAACAGGAATTAGCGACGCTGGCGACGACAGCTCCCCTTTTTCATATTTGCAGTTAGAATTCTTTCCATCACGCACGCAACACACGATCTCATGGTTGGGTTCCGGCCGTGCCGCTTTTGATTCGATGTCATTTTTTTAACATTTTGGACAGAAACCCGCGATATAGTCATACGCCAACCCAATCCTATTGCTATTCAATTAATACCACTCTGACAGTGTCAATGTTTTGATGATTTGCAGTCATAATGCTCCTGCTAGACCAATCAGATGCCAGGAATCCCCGCTAGGAAACTCGAAATAATATAATACAGTATAATATAATATAATATTAGTAGTAGTAATAGTAATAGTAGTAGTAGTAGTAATATTATTATCATTATTGTTATTATTATTATCAGGTTCCGGACCACAGTCGTAATAGGTGAAAGCAGAGAAGTAGTGACAAAAATTTTTTGATTATTTATACAATGTTTAAAGCTGTACTACCCTCCCGAGAGGCTTGTTGATCTTTAGCACAAGCCTATTCTCATACTTTATTAAAAACTTTCCATACTTTCTATCTTAAACATCTTTTAAACCCTTAAAAATACAGTATTCCACAGTAGTACTGTACAATATGCACATTTTATTCCTTATAATGTGTTTTCAATGAATTTTTCTATTGTTCAGTTGTTGTTGTTGTTGTTTGTTGTTGTTGTTTTTTTTTTGCAGTTTTAATGTTTTCAGCAACAAAGTTTATTTTACCATCCCAAAAAATTACAGCATACACTCAAAATGTCACAATAGGGTGTATTATTCGCAATATGAATATGAAAAACAAAAATCTGCAATACACTGAATCCCCAATAGGTGAACCACAATATAACGAGGGAACACTATTTCTTTACAGTTAACTTAACCTTCGAGAAAATTAAGTCGTAATCTAACATTTTAGCGCACAGATCATTTGCGCACGTCGTCTTGCAACACGTTCGCATTAAACAGCGGATGCAAATGCCGAGCCGTGGCGTAACGTAGCGGTAATAATGAACAGCGGCAGAAATGAATCACTAGCAAAGGCGGATCTGATCTGTGTGTGTGTTTAAAATGACTCGCTCTCTCTCTGCGGCGCGCTATTGTCTTTCCCAGACGCGCCGCTCAAATCCAGGCCGAGCTATCGACACGTGAGGCAGATGATGAAGTGTTCCGCCGCTTGCCGCTATCTGGTCCCGCCTTTAAAATGGGTCAAGGCCATTTACAACCAACCAGACGGAGAAAGTCTTCAATGGATCCTACGCTGCTTTATTCCGTTAGCTGTGTCTACATTATACTCTATGTTCTTTTAAATGTCTGGAAAATGAATTGAAGACTCCCACATCCCAAAAACGTGCATTCATTGGAGACTCCAAATTGCCCGTAGGTGTGCATGTGAGTGCGAATGTTGTTTGTTTCTATGTGCCCTGCGATTGGCTGGTCACCGGTTCAGGGCGTACCCCGCCTCCTGCCCGATGACAGCTGGGATAGGCTCCGGCGCGCCCGCGACCCTAGTGAGGAGAAGCGGCTCGGAAAATGGATGGAAGGAGAGAAAAATGCAGTTTTTGAAGAAAAAAAACGTTTTTTTTGTTCAGGATTTTATCCCCAAGAAGCAAATTATAGATTTTTCAAGAAAGGAAATGTAAATTTACAAAATGTTCATCTTCCCCAAGAGAAAAAGTCCCAAAATATTTCCAAAGAAATCTTATTTTGTTGGTGAAAAAGTCATATCTTTCTGGAAATAAAAGTCATAAGCTTAATAATGTTCATGATATATTTTTTCTTGAAATAAAATTACAGTCTAATGAAAATGTTCTTTTTTTTTTTGAAAGATGTGATCATTTATTTAAAAAAGAAATTATTTTTTTTTTCAAGAAAAAGTCATGCTTTCTAAGAAAATAAATTGAGCAAAAGATTGTTTTTCCAAAACAAAATTATCTTTTTTTTTAAGAAAAAGTAATATTTTGTTCAAAATTTGGTCATATTTTTTTAAGGAAAGTATGATTTTGTTTTTTAGGTTCTTATGAAAAAAAAAAAAAGGAGTATTTCTCTACTAGAATGAGTAATGAGTAGTATTTTTCAAAAAGAAAAGATTTTATGAGGAAAACTTTTTGGGGGGAAATTTAAATTTTTCAAGAAAAAAGTTATCATTTGTTTGACAATTTTGTTGGGAGAAGTATAGATTTTTCAGGGAAAAAAAATCTCAATCTTACAAAAATATTTCATATTGTATTTTTATATTTAAGTGTATTATAGTATAGATTTTTCAAGAAAAAAAGTCTTAATTTTACAAAAAAAAAATTACATATAAAAAAAAATATATATTTTAGGAAATAAGTTAACATTTTTCAAGAATAAAAGTCATATTTCTTATTCTCTATTTTTTATTGATTTTTCAGGACAAAAAAAGTATCAATCTTACAAAAATATTTTTGTTATATTTGAAAGAAAGGTTGCTTTTATGAGGTAAAAATATTTTTTCCAAAAACACGCGATTTATTTTTGTTGTTGTCGTTGAAAGATTTCTTTTTTCTTTTTTTTTTTTTTTAGAATAAAAGTATTGATTTGATCTTCCGACGGGAGCGAGGCCACTTCTCTTGATTGCGCAGTTCGTCTCACGGACGAGAGGAAGTCCCATTGCTCAAGAGTGTCGCAGAACAATAGCGGCTTTCCCCGTGGAACGAAGGAATGCCTGTCAGCAGGCAACGGCACATAATAAACTCATTTGCCTCACACAACAATGATGCGCCTTTTCAACTGTGCTCGATCCCCCAACATGGCCGTCCGCGCCTCGCCAAGATCTTCCCGGACAAGATGAAGATCGAGAACGAAAACGTCAACGACTCCGCGCACGCAACAGCTCGTGGGCAGCGGAAAATTAATTAAGAGCAAGAAGAAGAGCCAGAGAAGGTCCCCTACAAAGCTGATGATATTCATATTTTTTTGAAAACAAGTAAACATTTTTCAAGAACAAAGTCGTATTTGGTTTGAGAAAAGTCTCAATCTTACAAAACAAATTCATACAGTATTTTTATATTTTAAAAAATGTTTTTTACAATTACAAAAACAATTTTAGGAATAAAGTACAATTTTTTCAAGAATTTTTTTTGGACTTTTTTTCAAGACAAAAAATTCATTTTATAAAAAAAAGAAAATAAGACTTCACTTGTAATATTAACGCTGTTCTACTTTAAAAAATAATAATAAAAAAAACGTTATTCTTGTAAAATTATGACTTTTTTCTTCAAGAAAAAAAAACCCATTCTTTCAGTGTTACATATTTTAAAACAAAAAAATATTATATTAAAAATAGTAACTTTTCAACACAAAATTATGCTCTAATGTTGACTTTTCCCTAAACTTTCTTTTCTTTTACTTGATTCTTATTATTTTCGCAATATTAATATTGTTTTCGCCCCACAAAAATGAAATTTTACTCTAAAAGACTTTTTTCCCTCATAATATTGTTCTTGAAAAATGACTTAATTGTTGGAAAATAAAATTATAAATTTTATTAAATTAAAAAAATGTAATTTTACCCTAAAAAAAGATTTATATACTCATAAAATGATGCCTTTTTCTTTCTAAAAATATGACTTCATTCTTGTAATAGTCAAGAAAGGCTTGATTCTGATAATAAGACATTTTTCTAAAATAAAATAAAAATACAACTTTATTCTTATTTTTTTTTTATTACTATTCAAACCCGAAAAGGTCCCCCCCGCCCCGTTTTTTTTTTTTTAGGGGTGGGCTGTGACGTGCGTGTTGCTCTGATTGGATCCATTCTTCTTCTGTTAACAAGCTTCTCCAGAAGAACCAGAACCAGGAAGTGAAGACGAAGGGAAAAAAAGGAAGAAGAAAGAAGCAGGAAGTGCTCATTCCTTTCCCGTCATGGCCGCCTCGCTGCAAACATTTCCAAAACGGCCACGCCGCCTTAATGAGTCCGAGAGAAGTAATGACGTGTGGGCACGGGGGGCACTTTGTTACTGGACAGCCACGGGGCCTGCCCCTGCCCCCCCCCCCCCCCCCCCCCCCCCCCCCCCGGCATGTTGCATAACAGCAAATTAACCCAGCCCACCTTCCCCTCGGGACCGCCATTCCGGCGGCCATGATTAAGAAAGATGACACTTAAACAAAAGCGGGTGCCGAGTGCTCATCGTTGAGGGAATCCTATTACGTGGCAGCGTAATGTAGAGCGGGTGTTAGCAAACATCTTTCAGAGTGAAGGAGGGCCTGAGAAGAGGAAAAAAAAAAAAAAAAAAGCCCAAACACAAGCTTTTGTTTTCTTTGCCATCCGAGCCGCCCTTTGTGTCTGCGTACCAACCAGTCGCGATTGATTTCTCCGCCTTCACTTCCAATTGTTACCTCGCCCAATGAAAGCTTTGGAAGCCATTGTCGGTGAGGGAGCAGGTGATTGGTTGAGTTACACGACAATAAGATATTAAGAAAAAGGCCAAAGTTTTCAAGTGAGAATGCTTTTTTTTTTAAATGCTTAGCCTAACAGCATACTTTACCAAGTCATATTTGAACGTTTTTGACAAATAAAACTTTTTGATTTTGTCTAAAAAAAAATATTATTATTCTCGTAAATTACAACTTCTTCTTGAAAAATATTTATTTTTGTAATATTACGACCAAAAAATTACAACTTTATTCTCTCATTCTCATTTTTCATGTAAAGTCTACTTGTGCAGAAAATTAAGTTTTATTTTTTTTGAAAAAATATATACAATTTATAAGAAATAACTTTACTCTTTACTCTCATAATATTACAACTCCCCCCCCACCCCCCCCAAAAAATATGCTCTTTCATGAAAAATCGGGTTTTATTCTCATAAGATTTTCTTGAAAAAAATGACTTTATTTTAGAACTTTTTTCTGAAAATATGATTTTATTCTCTTAAGATTACAACTTTTAATTAAATTTTCCCCCTTAACATTATGACCAAAAAAAACCCACAACTTTTAAATCACCAGAGAATTTTGAAAGTTTTTAAGAAAACAAAGCATGATTTTACTAGAAGTAAATCTAAATATTTTTTTCCCCCTAGAAAAATCCATAATTTTCCCACAAAATAAAACATTGCAATTTTTGTTCCTGGAAAAAAAAAACGACTTTATTCACATAAAGTTTACGACTTTTTCAGTTGAAACCATCCTCAAACAAAGATTGGAATACATAGCCATATTATATTAGCGCATGGGGGAACCCGTGTATTTAGACTTGTGTGTGTGTGTGTGTGTGTGTGGGCACAGAACAAAGGTCACACTTTTTTTCCGCGTTACATCGACAATGGTGAAGTCGGTAACACAACTCAAGTTCTCCCCGCGGGCCGCAAACGATATTTCTCCCTTCCGTTTTCACAAGTCGTGACAGTTTTCGTACTTCGGGGTCACCGTGCATTTCGACTAAACGAGGCTTGTTGTCACATCGCTGCTTTGTGTGGTTTTATTGCGGTATTGCACATGCAGTCAAATGGCTAAAACGTCAGGAGGAGGATGCTTCTTCTTTGGCTTGAAACAATGGGAACCCTGGAAAGACAGCAAAACGAGGCGCAATCAAGTCATTGGTACCCTCGAACCAAACATACAGAGCTATTTATGATATCTTTGTTGTAAAAGAGAGGCAAAATGTGGATCTCAGCCGCTCGCTCGGAACGAATGTGGCCGTCATCTGCCTCTTATCACGGGAAGAAAAGAAAAGTTCCTTAAAGCGAAAAACGTGGAGCTGGCTTTTGAAGAGCCGCGGCCTCCGCGACTGGTTCTCATCATTGTGACAATAAAAGTCAAGGCGCTGAAACAAAGCAACGCTTCATGAAAAAAAAAAAAGAAAAGAAAGGAAGGGGGAATTTGGGGGCGGGGGATGGCGGTGGTGGGGGTGCAGGGCCTGTGCTGAATTATCTTCCTTCCTGATGCGAGAGGCTTGAAAAAAAAAAAAAGGAAAATTTGCTACGAATTCAGATGTCATTCAAGCCCAGATCGCATTTGAATCCGGCAAAACGGGCCACTCTATGAAGTCCCTCAGGGAAAACGTGCCTTATCGCAAAGGCGTGTGTGTACCCCGCTTCTCTCGCCAAATGTCGTCTTAGGTTAACCGAAGACTCGAAATTGTTCAGAGGTGTGAATGCTTGTCTACATGTGTCCTGCGATTGGCTGACAACCAGTCCGGGGTGCATCCCGCTTCTCTCGCCGAAAGTCAGCTTAATTCAAAACTCCGAACGTGAGCACGAATGGCAGCTTTTCTTTATGTGCCCTGCGATTGGCCGGCGAGCGGACTTGGACTTGAGGCACTTGCTTGTTCGCGTGGAAGACAGGAACCAGGAGTCATGTGACCTGTGCGAGGCGCTGTCATCCAAGTTTAAGAACACGCTTGTTTTTATATATATATATATATATATATATATATATATATATATATATATATATATATATTTTTTTTTTTTCTACAGACACGTGTGTACATTTTCTACAAGTTCCACTAGGATTGTTGGGGTCTCACATGTCGGCGCCCGAGGACACCTGGGACAGGCGAGGGTCCGAGTCGATCTCGAAGCGGTAGTGGTATCCCTCCCACACGTCCCTGCAGGCGTCGCGCATGTCGTACACGCGCCTCTTGATGCCCTTGCGGTTCAGGTAGAGCACCAAGAGGAAGACCAAGCCCACCAGGCCCAGCACCAAGCCCAGGAACACGTAGGAGGTCTGCAGGGCCAGTTCGGCGCCAGCGCCCCTCCGGCGGCACCCCAGGCTGCCGGAGGCGCCCACCGCCGAGAGCAGGGAGGAGTTCCTCAGGGCGGCGGGGAAGGCGCAAACCAGCCGCTCCGGGTCCCGGACGCGTCCCCGGGAACGGTTGAGCCAGCGGACGAAAGGTTCGATACCGCACGCGCACGTGAACGGGTTCTCCCCCAGGAGGATCTTGGCCTCGGGGAGCGAGTCCAGCTCGCGCAGGCCCTCCTCAGGCACGTTCTTCAGCGAGTTGAGCGTCAAATCCAGCTCCCGGAGATCCTCCAAACCGGCCAGGGTGGCGTTGTGCACGGCCACCAGGGAGTTGTTGGCCAGCAGCAGGCGCCGAAGCGCGCCCAGGTGGGAGAAGATACGTGGCGGCAGGTAGATGAGGCCGTTGTGCGACAGGTCCAGGCCGCGCAGCGACGTCAGACCGCTCCAGCGCAGCGCCGTGGCCAAGTCCCGCACGGCCGAGTCGTTGTAGAGGGCGCGGCTCAGGTTGAGCTCGCGCAGGGATTGGTTGGCCACCGTGAAGGCCTCCGGGTGGACCACCGCCAGCTGGTTGGAGCTCAGGTCCAGGGAACGCAGACTCGGCAGGCCGGCGAAGGCGTGAGAATTCACCTCGGAAATCCTGGAGGACAGATGGAGATTTTTCTTTAGTTCGTCACGCATCGCTGAGCTGCCTTGAAATGCGAGTGGCCTGATTTGACTTGAGAGCAACAATTTGAGATACAAGCGCCGTGTGGTGGCGGTGAACTTCACAACAAGCGGCAGTTTGGCAGAGTGTGACCAAATCTTCAAAACAGAAGCTTCAAGGTGTTTAATGCCCGTCCCAGTTGAAGTTTACTGTCGAACGAAACATTGAACAAAAACAATTACGCGTTGTGCGTAATAAACAACAGCTTGACTTTTCCTTTATGTCCACTAACTTAATGCTAACACATAGACGGGCTAACGAAACTAACCTAGAAGTCACCGGAGTCACAACCCTTCAAGCAACGGATACATGTAGACGGACAACATAGCAATTCATCGATTCATCGAAAACTAATAGATTATCAAATGAATTGACAACTATTAAGATGCTCGATGACTTGTTGCGAACCATTGACTCGAGTAGTTGTGAAACTCTTCTTCATTTGTCTGCGTGACCGTAGTATACTGCCACCTGGTGACCAAGTCGCACACACCTTTCCTGATGAAAAGACACGTTGCGAAAATTGCTTTTTTTGTCGTAGCTCAAGGCACCAATATTTTTAGAGGGTACAATATGGATGGTCCTTGGATGTTTGGGTAATTAATCAATTGCAACGTTTAACAAATAAATGAATAATCCATATATAGATTTCAGACTATTTAAAAAATTGGAATCAAAATACAACAATTCTTTTCATTTAATAACTTAAACTGACTCTTAAAAATATCTTTAAATGTTTCATTTAATATCGAAGAGTTACTAACAAAAAAAAAAACTATAGAATACATAAACAACATACAAGAATCCATGGAGTGATTTTGGTGACATTAAAAAAAATTATTCAAAATGGAAACAAGGCAAAGCCCAAACTTAAAAGATGGAAAACTACAAAATACATAAATGATTAAAAACATGGACAGTAACACGCTCTCATTTGTGTTCCTTTAAAAAAGTATCAACCTTAACATTTAAATAGAAATATGTATATTAATTTTATATTAAACACTATTCAAAAATCTTAACAATAAGAAAATAAATGGTGTAAAAAATAACAGGAAGCAATTACTATTCAATATATTTTTGAAAACTGTTTGCTTCAACGTATAAACACATATAATTATTAATAATTGTTATTTAATAACAAAACAAAACCTCTAGACACCGCAGAGCTTGTAAAAGTGAAAAAAAATGTAAGCAACATTTTTTCTTACTTAAAAACAAAATGCATCACTCCTAACAGTAATATAAATATATATATATATATATATATATATATATATATATAAAATATATATATATATGAACAATATTTAGAAACGTCAACAGAACAATCATGTCCCCCCCCCCCCCAAAAAAAAAAAAAAATTCACGTAATAATTCGATAACATTTTCTAGGAAATTGTATTTGCTTTTTCCTTGACGGACGGACGGACGGACGAGGTTATACCTGTTGTTGCTGAGGGAGAGGTTGGTGACGTTTTCCAGGCCTTTGAAGGACTCCGGGCCGACGCGCACGATCCGGTTGCCGGTGATGAAGAGGTTCCGGGCGTATCCGGGGATCCCGAGCGGGACGCTGCGGAGGTCCTTGGCCACGCACTTCACCGTGTGCGCCGCCTCGGAGCACTCGCAGCCCGTCGGGCAGGAGAACGGCGGCGAGGACGCCGGCGGTGCGTAAACGGAACCCAGCGGCAGCAGGAGGAGCAGCAGGCGACAGTGGCTCAAGTCCGGCATGTTGGCCAGGGAAGAGGAGGATGGAGAAGAACGACAAGAAGAAGTGGAGAAGGTTCAGCTCCGAATGCGCATCTCCACCGGCCGCGCGCCTCGAGTGCGGAGCTCCCGGGCACTTCCATGCGAACACCGGCAGCCACGAGTGGGGGGGCGGACGAAGTGTGTGTGCGGTGGGGGTCCTTTGCGAGAGAAAAGAAAGAGGGCGTCGCTTCTTTGCAAACAAATCAAGTTAGAAAAGAAGAAGAAGAAGAAAGAGCATCGCGCACGCAGCGCAGGGGAGGGGCTTGAAGTTCGGGGGCTCGGGGGCCCAGGGGGCGTCGGGGGCCGGCGGCTCGGCCTCCCTCACACGAGGAGGGACAGACTCTTCATTTTCACTTTCAACTGATGCTTTTCTTACTCTCGTCTTGAAATGTATCACACGAATTTGAATTTGTTTACGTTTCAATTTTCTATTGTTTTTGAGTTTTCATTTTTTAAGACCTTGCTACGGCGACCCAAATGGGACAACCCAAAAATCGCAACAATAACTTTGGATCAGATCCGGATTGTGCAATCCCATCAAATGGGGATTACTTTGAAGTGGATGCTAAAAAGTGCGATCTGGATCCGGTCCGGATTCAACTGCGCCGGATGAGCAGTCTGCATGCAACCCAGAGTCTTTTCGTAAACTTGACACATTTGCAATCTGGATCTGATCAGTACAAAAGTGAAAACTATCACGTATATCTATGATTCGGACTCTTTATAAAAATTTTAAGAAAGAGATGGAGTAAATCAGCAAGAAACATGAGGGAAAAAAACACTTTTTACAACAATGATAAACATCTTTATTAGTTTATACATGTTCACAAATACATTCTTGTCCGGACAGTACCTGGCAGGGTTTTTCCGCATGGAGCTAGTCTACGGTTCCGCTCTCGAGATCAGAGAGTTTGGAAGCCTGCGGACGGGCCTAAGCGTATATAGATAGCCCCCCCGCCCGACCGCCAGCTTTTGTAAGCGGACCACAGGTCTTCGCATTCCACAACCCGCCGGCTCCTGGTTACCGCAAGGCACCGCAACGGTGGGGAAGCTGTAAAAAAAAAAAAAAAAAAAAAAAAAAAACGCTTACAAATGATTGAACTGTCACGGCAATATCCTGCCTGCCTAAGAGGGTCTTGAAACTATCAATTTGAACGAAATATGCTTTTAAGTGGCAAAAAAACAACAAAAAAAACAACTTTGAAGAATCATGTGCAGGTCAGGTCAGAGTTAAAGCTACTAAATATGTCAAAACTGACAGACACCAACAGTTTGTGAACAAACTACTTGATTTTGAAGAAATGACTTTGATTTTTATGCAACCGGTGTCGCAAATTTGCGGCCTCACAAGACATTTGCACGAAGTAAGGACGTAGACTCTTACATTAGCGGGATAGACAAGCATTTTGCGAAGACTGATTTTCATCTTTTGCGACCGGTGTTCTGCATTGGAGTCCATCTGTAGGAAATGTGTGCGTGAAGTGACAATTACTGCTACGTTAGCGTATCACGCTAGTTGGCTGGCTAGTTATTGGGATTGACTAACTTTTTTTGTGATCAAAGGACTTAACAGTTTGTATCATTTCGTCGCGTTCGAAGCATTTGAGCATGTCTACTTGGGCTGTTTAACAATGAGTGAAGATGTATACTATTACGTTAGCTTATCACGCGAGCTAGCTAGTTAGCAGAATTGACCAACTTTTTGTGAAGAAATGACTGAGCTTGGATTTCTGGCATTTGAGCCTGTTCATTTGGGCTACTTAACAAGGAGAAGAGGTCGACTGCTACGTTAGCTGCTCGTTGTAGCGCTGCGTTACGCTCGGAGCACTGCGCAGACGATGCGCGCCGACTTTGAAGTAGAGGTGGAAAAACAGCAGGAGGGACACTTGTCAGGTTGGTGTGCGTGTTAAGGGGGGGTTGAGGAGGGTTCGGGTTATTCAGCGTGAAAACCTGAGCCATCCTGGCTACCTGCTACTTCGGAAGAGGGGGGAGAGGGGGGGGGGGCTTAAGGAGCTATGTGATTGGGAACAACGGGGAGATTTGGATGTGTTCGCCATGGCAACTGAGGTGGAGTGGCGGCCGTTGTGCGGAATTAAAGAGGCAAAAATAACACTGGAAAAGCAAAGGCCGTCAAAAAAAACAGCACTCAAGTTGAACACAACGACTGCTCCCATAACATTAATTTCCCCAAATAGAGCCTAAATTAATGGCGGGGTCCACTCGACCTTAAATAACCGCCTCGCCTAAAATAAATGTTTTTCGGGTGCGTGTCATTATTAGATGGCTGCAGTTCCTTCTTTCCTAGGATAGCTGATGTGTTTCGAGGTGATTACAATGACACCGCAGACTACAACAGACGTGGCATCTGTGAGGAGGACGTTTCAGGTCAGGGATCAAAGAGAAAGTCCATGCAGAGGATTTCAGACCCACAAAATAATACGCCACCTGTAGGGGCAGACGTGGCATCTGTAAAGCTGCCATTCCCATTAGGAGATCAAAGAGAAAGTGCCGGGCGAAGCATTTCAGAACAAAAGCTGCTTATCGATTCGTAAAAGAAAGGCTTCCCCGCCAATTATTTTTCAGGTGGTGTCATTTACTCGGGCATCTTGACACCGCTGCACATCGCGGTTGTTACGAGGGCACTTGCAGAGCAGACGTGGCATCTGGGAAGCTGCCACTCAGGCTTGGAGTTCCACGAGAAAATGCCGTGCGCAGCATTTTGAGCCAATAAGGCGGAACAGCGCCCCACTCTTCGCAGCGCGTTGATCGTTTGCACACTAAGCTGCAATAACTAAGCGATATTTGTTTTGCATTTACAGTACACTGTACAAGCAAGTCCGAATTGAAAGTTTATTATTGTTGTATGCTGTGTTTGTATGTTACTGCTCCGTGTGTGTTAAAGTAGCACTTGTTTGACGGTTTATAATTACCGTAACATCTACGCTAACTTTTTATTTCTGTTAGCCCATCTATGGCATTTTACATTATATGTGAGCATGAAGTGTACAGACTTTCATGAAGACGGAATTATACAGTATGGTTTGGTTGAACACTTTGGCGTTTAAATATACAATGTGTAATTCTCTCCTTTCTCTTATTTTAAAGAACCATGAGAGCAAGAGAGTCTTCTTTTCATTTCCTCAAAGTGATGTTATTCAATAGTTGACCATTTATTGGCAGTGAGAGTGAGAACAGGCACTAGGGAAAACTTTTAATAAGGTTATATCGCAGATTTGTACTCATCGTGGGTGGGTCTGGAACATAGCCGCCGTGGTAAATGGGGGTTCACTGACAAATATTTGTCCACGTTTTCTCGCTTTTGGCACTGAACGTTTTTTTTTTTTTTTTGTTTAACTGACTCGCACTTAACGGAATGACAACATTCACCCTGACGCAGAGAGGACGGTTTAAAATACGAACAAAAAAATGGATTAAAAAGATGCGAACAAGAAGTACTGAATTGTGATCATTCAGACATTTTCCCTACTGAGAGATGTGGATTACTATTATTATTGTATATTGCGTTTGTGTGGCAGTGATGGTGATGTGTGCGACATTCATTCCAGCCCCGCCTCTCTTACAGGTTTTTTCAGTCTTTTTGGCAGGGGGGGAGGGGGGGGGGGAAGACCTCGCGTTGTTTCCCGACATTCCCTGGGTGAGGTCACCGGAGGTTGATGGCGAGCACCACCGTCACGATGACGCCCAGCAGCATGAGGAAGGGCAGCCACGTTTTCAGGAACCCAGCGCAGCTGGAAACCAATCAATCCAAGACAGGATCAATACATCACTGGACACTTCGTTAGGTGCCCCTAATAGGCTGCATGAAGTTGGCTTTAACTCATATTGACCTAGAAAATAATCTTTCATAACTCAAAAAAAGTAAAACGCCACACGTTTGAACGGCACACGCAAAGCACAAACGACAGACTTTCCCGTGTGGCGTTGTGGCAACTTCATGCGGCGCCCTCAACTCCCCGCGATACCTGACGTGCTTTCCGTGCAGGAGAACCAGGAGGCAGAGCTTGACCATGTTCCACGACGCGCTGTTGTCGTAGCGCATCAGGTTGAGAGCCATGGCCACGTGCGAGTGGCAGTTGTCGCAACACAGGTTGTGCTTAAAAGAACACACATGCGCAAATTGTTACGTGGGCACACCGCCCGCTTCTTTCTTTCATAAGGGCCCTCCGAGCATTTACATCGGTGTCTTCGTTTGTATTTATTTCATTTCATTATTGGTTAAAGTATTTATTGTAAACAATGAAAGACAACTATGAGTCAAATAAATATTTTACATACAATTTTATTAGATAACAGGTCATTTATTTATTTAAATCAAAGACAAAAATAGAGCACAACAAAAAAATGTACATCGACAAAATAACACTTATCCTTAAATATTTATCATAAATATTACAATAAAATATATTAGTAAAATAAACATAATTAGAATCAATTTTTATATTACTATTCAGATATCTTTTTTTTTTTTTTTTTTTTTTTAAACATCATTTGGCCCATATGTCTGTTTTAAAAATTCAATATGGCCCTTGAGCACAAAGGTTTGCCCGCCCCTGGTCTTAACAGGGTGGGAAGCAACCTACCATCCTGTGCTTGTACTCCTCCGAAGCGTCGTGCACGGCCATGTCCCAGGCGCTCAAGCCACCGGCGTAGACTTTGCTCACGTCCAGCATCCAGTACCTCCGATGAGAAGCGACAATGTAGTGTAGAAGGCGAGTTAAGCCTGATTTACAGAAGGAAAAACATCGGATTTACTCACTTTGTTGGTTTCCCGAAAGCCATGTTGTCCTCCTGCACGACAAAGGAAAAACTTACTTAAGCGGTGTACACACATATCAATAATCGGGCCGATTTTGAACCCGATTCCCCGTTTCGATCAAAGGCCCGGATTAAATGTGTTTGGGCCGTTCCTATGAGGTTTTATTTGTTTTGGTTGTTTTTGAGATTCAAACCCCAAATCTCTGAACTGTGAGGCAAACATGTAAACGGGCAGTCCACTGTGCTGCACATTGCAAATACATTCACAATGCAATTAAATAACTTACGGAGACAAAATAGGGTCCGGCAAAGTCGCGGATGACTCCGGAGGAAGTGCAGATGCCCATGTGCCCAATGAATGGAAACAACCATCTGGCAAAACAATGAAAATAGTCACATAATTGAATTAATTATGCCATAGTAATTGTGTAGTGTAGTATTTATTGTTTAGTAATATAATTTGACAGTATGAAGAAAAAAAAAACAGCTACTGGGCTAATACTCACATAAAAGGGACAGACTTATATTTTAATTACTCACAAAAAGTTTGGGTATTAGGCTTTTGGATTACATTTTAGGACGAATTTAAAATTCCCTATAACCATTAAAGGTGAACTTAATTTGATCTTCTCAAAACTTTTAATGCAATATCACAGTTTCCCAGTTATTAAACATTCCACACTTATTTCAAAGGTTGAAACGTGTAATAAAAAATCATTTATCAATGTTTTATATCGATTATTCAATACATTTTGTTATTATGACGTCAGCAACAAGGTAGTTTGACAGCTAGCTTACTAAGCTAATAAAGCCGTCACTTCGCGTAGCGCCACATCCGGGTATGTTTGCCCAAAAGTCGAGAACCACAACGCAGAGCTAGCTAGCTTAACTCACGACAACACGGGGATGGGCGTCCACACGATACAGTGCGGGAAGCGAGCAGCCAGCGGGTTAATATTCTCCGACGCTATGTGATAGTTTTCTTTCTTCTCGGCCAAATCTGCCATAGTCAGCTGAGGGGGGAAATCAACTTCCCCAGAATCCACACGTCCCGCCTACGACTCCGTCAAGTCACACAAACGCAAGGGGGAGACGCTTCCGTTTATAGTTCACAATAAAACATTCAAACGTGTTTGTCGTTAGCGTAAACGCAATATTCGTATGAAAACATAGATTATATTTGGATATAGTACTCACGTTGTAACAAATACCGGCCATGACGTGGCGCTAAAGTATCGTTTCAGTTTGTTTTTTTGGGTGTTCTATCTTATTTTGAAATAAATCAGCTTTCGGCTCGAACAAGATACGACGTTCCGAAGTTACGAACGGTGCAGCTAAATTTTTTTGAGCAACAAGAATACGTCGCCATTGACTTATTTAGTAACATTGGGCATCGGGTGGAATTTCAGGATGAACCTAAAATGCACCTTTTGAGGTTAACTTGATTTGAACGTCTCTAAACTTTTGAATCCACATGTTCGTGTCCATGTCTGTGAGAGACTGGAGGAGTCACAGAACGGCACATAAATGGACATCCTTGGAAATCTGTTATCAATATATGGCCCATATTACAGCATTTTATTTGAATGGCTATACCATGCTAAAAACAAATAAAACCTTAAGCGAACGGCCCAAACACATTTTAATGCACACTTGTCGCCAGTTTTATTGTTGTTGTTGTTTTTTTGTTACAGTAAAAATTGTTACAGTGCAGAAGGGAACAGAAAACTTCCCAACAATCGGCACAACAGATGGGGTAACGGAACTAGCATCGCTACTGCGGTAGTTATCAACCTATGTTTGAACAAAAACCAAAGCAACACATGCTAACAGAGTATACAACAATTACTCACGGGTATATATTCTTTATCCTCTGTGAAGAACGACTAATATTACTGCAGTTTCGTTCCGACGGTAATCTGTGTTTCATCATTAGATCTACTTGTAGTACGTCCGTACGTATTATACGACGCCCTGGTGGCCAAGGCGCGCACACCAGAAGGAGCGACGCAGTGAATTAAAGCATGAAATCATGATGCACAAAGCATTTGATTATTTACATTCTATGTCTTTAAAAAAAAAGAGCAATACTATAGAGTACTATTTTTCTTATTTAAAGAAAACATCATTTTTGGTGTGTTTTATTGGAGGGTTGGAACAGATTGATGGCATTTATAGTCATTGCAATGGGAAAAGATGATTTCCTTTTCCCATTTTCTCACTTGGCGTGGCCATAAAGTTGCAAGTGAAGCGTTATCTGCAAACAAAAGGCCAGCCCAAGCCCCCCCCCCACCCCCCATGGGCCTTCTGCGCTCAATCCCGGCTCCCATTAGAGGTGACAGGCCATATATTGTACAAGGAAAGCCAAAACAAAGAGCTCAGCAAAAAAAATAAAATAAAAAAATGAGGAGGAAGCTATTAATAAGAGAAGTCACACCGGTGGAGGGAGAGCGCTGGGAACTGTCCCGGCGAAATGCCACCTCCATATGATGGGAGTGCAGCCAATTAGAGGCCGGAGATGCTCCGGACTTGTCGTCCTTTTCCCGTGCAGTCAAAGGGAAATGTCAGCGGTCCGCTTGTTTGCGGGAAGGCAACACAACTGGGAACAGAAAGTGGACAGACGCTTTTACATTGGGCTAAAACAGCAAATCCGAAAATGAATCTTACGATAACATGAGGATATTTTATCTCGAAAACTATCGTTTGGGTTAAACGGCTTCTGCGTACTGGTATATTGACCATTTTGGTAATCACCAATGCAGCACAAACCTTACATTGTGTACTGGTCTAATACATCTGTTAAGCACTGTACATTAATTGTTGGTTAAAACAATCGATCAATCAATGCATCAATAAATAACAGCAAACACGGTGTACCTCAACCTTATTAAACAAATATTTTTTAATTGCTATTTTGATTTTTGCAAATAATAATTTCCTTTTTTTTTTTTTTGAAATTTGTTTAATATTTACAGTGCCCTGCGATATGATGATCTTTTTACAAGTACATCTATCTATCTATCTATCTATCTATCTATCTATCTATCTATCTATCTATCTATCTATCTCGCAATACTATACATATGATATTACTTACAAAAAAAAAAGAACATCAAATAACAATAGAATTGTGAAATACAGTCCGATCATCATAGTTTCTGGTGCGTCTTTTTCAACAAGCTCATCACTCTTTCCAAAGTAAAAGCTCCTGCGATAAATCATATGACTTTTTTTTTTTTTTGCCACCAGCAAATGCAAAGTGCTAGCACTGAACGATTCGCGTTTGATGCCGTCCCTCTGAGTAATTCTACTCACTTGTAGTTTTTCCCCACGTGTGCTTTTATTTTGTAGGTCACGCCCGCGAGTTGTTCCGCTTCACTTCCGTTTGTGAAGTTGACCCCCCCCCCCCCCCCCCCCCCAATCATCTGCATATTTCTCATCTGGGCGAGGAAGACGACAGCAAGCGGGCGGACGGACGCAGGGTCGAGGCTGTTTTGTGGCGAAAAAGGCGGACGAAACGGTGAGACAAAAAGCGACTTAACGCTAATGGCAACTTATAACATCTCCATGACAGCCAAAAAAGTGCGAGAGAAACAACTTCCCGAACTTCTTCGCCCCTCATGTGGGATGCACGACGTCAGATAAGATTGCTCCGGTTTTACATATGTTCATTTGCTCCGGTTTTACATATGTTCATTTTCACATGTTTAGAATTACTGAGTCAAGTTATTTCGGTTTGACTTCAAGTTAAAATAATAATAGGTAAACGTTTATTGAACAGAGTCCCTCAATTCGTCTTCTGTCTTGAGTGCAGGGGGTGGAGCCAGTGTGACGTCATATACAGGTAGTAGTATACCTGTTTCAAGTTTCATATTTTTACAAATTGATCAGATTTGACCAGTATATAAACTCCGTGGTATAATATACACCCAATAAAATAAATACATAATACGCATAGTATAGCTTTACGTAATAATATGACAAATGTTTTTAATGCTACATTGATGTTTTAATTTGATTTTTCTTTTTAAAGTATTTTTCATAATATAGATTTTTATTTGTCTAAAATATATTTATGTGTCGTGAAGGCGTATTTAATGAAGCAGTTCAAGTTTCTAATGACTGGAAATGGACTCCATCATTGGGCCAGTCTTGTCTACGGAAAGCAGCTTGAGCGTTTCTGTCGGAGGAGAAAACGAGTCTCATAAGGCAGAGTCATTCTACTGGTGTGCTGAATTGTCTTCGTAGCAAGGACAGAGTGCACATGGGTGAGCATACCAGTGCATGGACTATCCATCCAGCTACCATTAGGCGAACTCGGGCAATTGCCCAGGACCCCCAATATTCCCAGGGGCCCCAAAAGTCTGCTCAAAATGAATGTATCAAGTTTTCTTTGATTTAAAGCCACTATTATTGTTCTTGTTCTTAGTCCACGTGCCACAAAACACGTCAAAATGCTTAATCCATCATGATCATTTAAACTGCACACCCTCCCGTCTCATGCAATGGACTATTCCACCTTCTTACTGCGCACACGCACTTTTGATTCAGGAAGACTGTAGAAAAAGAAACTTTTTGGCGCAGTTGTGAGGAAAATGAAGCGGCGACAGGAAGTCCGTGCATTCTAAAATGCTGCTCCAAATAAAAGGCAAATTTAACGGCAAGTACGCCACTCTGTTCGGCTCCTAAAACAGCTTTTCTGACTTGTCCGCAGCTTGCAGCCGGCATGACGACCATCGTGATGGAGCGACTCGGGCGCCTCTTCATCAGCCTGCAGCATATCAAGCAGGTCCCCCGCCTGCTGACCTCCGAGGCGTCTCCCTCCATGCCCGGCACCGTGCGCGACACCGAGGTGCCCCACTTCTTCCGCGAGCGCTACGTTCGCGCCGGCTACCGGCCTCTCCACCGAAACTGGCGCTACTACTTCCTGTCTGCCTTCCGCCGCCACAACGAGACCGTCAACATCTGGACGCACCTGCTCGCCTTCCTGGCTCTCCTGGCCAAGGTGAGCCACGTGGCGCAGACGGTGGATTTGGCGCGGGACCGTCACGCGTGGCCCTTGCTGATCCTCATGGTGTCGGCGCTCAACTACACGGCGTGGAGCGTGGCGGCGCACCTCCTGGGCAGCAAGTCGGAGATGTGCCACTACGCCTTCTTCTTCCTGGACTACGTGGGCGTGGCGCAGTACCAGTACGGCAGCGCGGTGGTGCACTACTACTATGCGGCCGAGGAAGGGTTGCACCGGCGCGCGGGCGCCGTCTTCATGCCCGTGGCGGCGCTGCTCAGCTGGCTCTCGTGTCTGGGATGCTGCTACGGTAAGTACCGGAACCACACCCTGCCGCCTTGGGTGCGTAAAGTGGGCCAGGTGGCGCCGTCCACCATCACCTACGTGTGGGACATCAGCCCTGTGGTGCACAGAGTCGTCGTCGGCGACCCCGACCCGGCCGTCGTGTACCACCTAAGCCACATTGCCTTCTTCCTGGGCTGCGCCTTCTTCTTCGCCTTCCCCGTGCTGGAGCGCTGCTGGCCCGGCGGTTGCGACTTCCTGGGTCAGGGCCATCAGCTGTTCCACGTTCTGCTCTCCTGCTGCACCATGTGTCAGATCCACGCTTCGTACCTGGACTACGGCGGGCGGCGGCGAGTGTACGCGCGGCTCCACGCCGCAGACGACCCGGCGCTCTTCGGCGCCCTGTACGTGCTGACGCTGCTCGTGTGCGTCCTCATCGCCGCCTTCATGCTGAGGAAGGCCAAACGTCTGCTGGACCGCCAGGACAAGTCCGAGTGAAGCAGGAACTAATGAGTCATGTGCACTGATAGCTGGAGTACTACTGCAAAATATCAGGTACAGTACACCTAATGAGATCCAATACAAGAGCGCTATCAAACGTGATGTATTTATTTAACAATACAGTGAACAGTGTTTATTGCGGAGGATACCTTCAAGAATAACTCGTGATTGATACAAATTTGCAATAATACGTTTTTTTTTTTTTTTTTTAAGTTTTACACCTCCCATGCAGTTTAAACACATTTAAACTTATTAAATCACTATTTTTTAAAGTATTCCTTAGCGCCTCTTGTCACTCTATAGCTGTCAAAAAATGGGATAAGAGACAATGTGTGCCTGCTTCAAGCCATTTGTCACACCTGGTTGACGTTTACTGTAAAACTGACACACAAAACAAAAGCGATATAAAAATGGTATATTTAAACACCGAAATGTTAAAGAAACCATATAATTTCTTTCATGAAAGTCTGCTAACATGTAATGGAAAATGCTATCGGCGGACTAACGGTAATTAGCATAGATGTTATGGTACTTACAAAAGTTCAAGCAACTGACACTTTCACACACACGGAGCAGCAACGCATACAAAGAGATCATACAACAATATTCACGGGCATATATTCTGTTTGCACTGGGGTAATGACTATTGCTGCAACTTAGTAGGGGATCTTCTCTGCCTCTTCTTCTTACTGTTAATTACACTGCATGTCTTCGAGTAGATGTCAGTGTTGTCCTGCATGTTGCAGTACAATGTGGTACTACTACACTGCAGACACCCCACTCTAATTTTGGACTTGTCTATAAACTGTAATAAAAAAAAAAAAAAAAGATTAAAAATGTTTGACCACAGTGTCATACAACAACAACAAACTCATTCTACAAAATAAAGTAAAATCAGGCACTCTTCGATCAAATATTCTTTGTACAGCACTTGTACTGGATCTCAACAGACTGTTGGTGTACCTGTTATCGTTTGTATTATTTAAATAATTCAAAATAATTTTTTTTCCCAGACAAAATTCTTGCTAGACAGTCATTAACTTTACCGGTGCGACGGCCAATTTGTAAATGGACAATTCAGCGTATCGGTACAATAATAAGCAATAGAGATGTGACCCACATGCTCATTAGCACATTTATTAATATTTGTGTGTTTTGTTTTGTGCATTAAGATGAGGGTCCTTTTAATAGCACTTTTACGTGAACTGAATACACGGTGGGATGTTTGCAAAGAAGAAGGGATTTCGCACCATGCGTCTTATATTCGCGCAGTCTTATTGACAATCTCGTGAGTGTTCGTGTGAACACATTAAGTGCAATTATACTGGCAGAAAACAGCGTTAAAACAACTTTCGAGCTTGGTGGAATGTGGGAAATCAACACTGTCCTGCCAGGAACAATCACTGTTGTTGGTAATAATATAGCCAAGCCCCTGGTGTCGTTCAGCGCCGATAATTTTGAGTGACAACAGGAGTGTTGCGTAACGGCCCAAAGCTGTCTCTCATGTTGTGTTGTTTCTATGAAACCCAATCGGCTGTTTTTTTTTTTTTTTTGCCTTCATAGTGTCCAAAATGTACAATGGAAAACATCAAAAGTGGAGACGTGTGTGTGTTGTGCTTTTTTTTCCCCTGGAAGTATGACTGGATGTTATTTCCTATGGGTGGGGGAATAATCCACTCTACTGTTTTCCCATTTTCCCGTCAAGCATTTTTACTATACAACAATGAATTTACTGCGAAATAAGTGAACAACATCGCTTTTATTTGCTGTTCTTCAGTCGTCCTTGAAAGGGAAAATGCCACTGCGATATTCACATGCAGCACACGGGGAGACGTTCTCGCACGGAGGTCCTGCACCGCTTGTTCGGTCTCCATGGCAGCCTTTGAAAGCCCGTGTTCCACCCGCCGTGGCCTCAGCGTGCCATTTGCATACGGATGCGCGTTGTGTCGGTGCTCCCGTGATAGCGCAAATGAGTGCCTCGTTTGACACGATACAAATAAGCACAACGTGTCTTCGGGGCTGAGAGGTAGCCTCCTTGTGTACTGGAGGGAAAAGATGCACGTGTACTGAAGTGATATGGAAGGGAATAAATTGCACTGAAAGTGATGGTTTTATACTTTTTGAAAGCCAAAAGCGACGTGTGTCCGGCCCGCGTGCCTCGGTTGGACTGGTCCCTCTTCAAAGGGAAAACTTAATGAAAATTGACTCTTAATTGTCCTGTATTCGAATTGTTGGGTGACAATAAACAACCAAGTAAAGCTATTGTCAGCATCCTATTTCTTAAAATGTGTCTGTGAGCCAGATTGTGATGTAACAGTGGGCTTCGTTTGCATTATAACCACCCTCACACCGAGTATCTCCGCCCACAACTTTGAAACTTGGCGGGTCCAAGATCCAGAGTCACTTCCAGAGTCACTTTGTCGCTCGGGCTCAAAGGTGTAAAGTGGGACGTAATTGTTATTCCTTGGAGTATTTGGACAAAAAAGACACGGAAACTACTCATTTAAAATAAAAAGCGAATGAGCCGAATGACGTGGCGGTTTGGGACTGTCACCGACATTGCCTGTGTGTGACTCACAGCAGACGAATGAAGAGACCCTCCACGTCCTCTGCAACAAGTCCCCCCCCCCAATTAAACACGGGACTTAATGACGCTGAAAACATTGCCAAGCATTCAACACGCCACACTGCACAGCTGACCTCCGACTACTGATTAGACATTATCCGTCAGCATCATGTGTCCGTAAAGCTGATAATGATGGTTCCGCAGAGGACAAAACCAAACCCACTGTCAGCAAAGTGTTTTTGGAAATCGTGGAAAAGCATTTTTATTATTTTGGGGGGCTTTGGATTGTCTAAATGCAGTTGGTGCACATTTCCCTCATAAAGACCTTCATGAATTGAAATCACCTCTGCAAAAAAATATCGTCACTGCCAGGCCGAAACCTCCTTTGTCCAAATTTGGTAAATTTTTATATATATATATATATATATTTTTTTTTAATTTACAAATATAATATACTATACAATACTATTGGTCAGTTCTCCCGTGGGTCTGTTATTTTTATGCAACCCCAATTCCAATGAAGTTGGGACGTTGTGTTAAAACATAAATAAAAACACAATACAATGATTTGCAAATTATGTTCAACCTATATTTAATTGAATACACTACAAATAAGATATTTAATGTTCAAACTGATCAACCTTATTCTTTTTGCAAATAATCATTAACTTAGAATTGTATGGCTGCAACACGTTCCAGAAAACTGGGACAGGGTCATGTTTACCACTGTGTTACATCACCTTTTCTTTTAACAAAGAAGCCTTGCCGCTTACATGCAGTGATTTCTCCAGATTCTCTGAACCTTTGGATGCTATTATGGACCGTAGATGACGAAATCCCTACAACATTCCTTGCATTTGTACGTTGAGGAACATCATCCTTAAACTGTTCGACTATGTTCTCACGCACTTGTTCACAAAGAGGTGAACCTCACCCAGTCTTTGCTTGTGAACGACTGAGCAATTCAGGGACGCTCCTTTTCTACCCAATCATGGCACCCACCTGTTCCCAGTGAGCCTGTTCACCTGTGGGACGTTCCAAACAGGTGTTTGATGAGCGTTCCTCAACTTTCTCCGTCTTTTTTGCCCCCTGTCCCAGCTTTGTTGGAACGTGTTGCAGCCATAACATTCTAAGTTAATGATTATTTGCTAAAAACAATACAGTTGGTCAGTTTGAACATTAAATATCTTGTCTTTGTAGTGTATTCGATTAAATATAGGTGGAACATGATTTGCAAATCATTGTATTCTGTTTTTATTTATGTTTAACAATGTCCCAACTTCACTGGAATTGGGGTTGTAAATTATTGACCAATCTACCAATGGAAATGGCTCAAAAAACATGCCGTTTTTTTCTAGTTTCCGGAAAAGTGATGGTTTTGGAGCTGAAAGGACTCCGCCCAACGGTAGCGATATGCTCTTTTCAAGTGATTATAGGACAGATACAGTAATTTGAATTTATTTTTTTCGGTATGGTTTTGAATGGGCTGTGTGCCTGAAATTAAATTCTTATGGTTATTCGCACAACCTATTTATCTTTAAAAAATAGGTATGTGTGATGAATTACATTTTGGATGACTTAAAAAAAAATTACAAATGCCCTATTTTTGTCATATCACTTGCACTTTTATTGACAGTTTGTTTTATTTCAAATTAGGGGTGTTAAAGTGTAACACGCTACACAGCCGTTTTATTTTGAAGTCCCCTCACTACCGATGCTTCACACTTCCTTCCGCATACAAAGTTGACGCGATCACGTGAGGCCCACTGCGAGACGAGCACAACCACGGAAAAGGGAGGAAGAGAAGAAGCGGGACGAAAGAAAACATGGCGATTAAACTGTACTACACCACTGTAACTGCCTCGCGGACGGTGAGTCGTTCAGCAGAATGTCGTCAAAGATGTTTTTTTTCCCCCCCTTTTCTGTTAAGTCGCGAGCCTCGTACGAGACACACCCAGCTTGGCTCGCTAGCTTCCTCCTGGCGGGCCCGCGGACGACAGCGTTAGGAGCAATGGCTTTTTTTTTTTTTTAGCCATTAAACGTACTCCAAAGAAAGAAGACCAACGATGTGTGTTGGACAACTGCATGCTTCGCGTCAAGTTAGTTGTTGGGTTTAAAACACTGACGAGAATTCGTTCGGGGGCGGTCGTTAGGCCACTTGGGTGACGGGTGGCGGTGAAAGAAGGGCAGACAGCGTGGAAACCCCCTCCCCTCCCCCCCCCCCAACTCCCCTGGACCCACCCCATCGCATAGGGGGGAAATAGTCACTTAAGAAAATAAAATACAATGTAAAAATATTTGCTTTGCATCTGATACTGCTTTTGCACTGCATTGGGGGACTAAAGATTCAAGGAATTTGTCTATTCATGCTTTTTTAAAATTTTATTATTTTATTTTGCAGCAAGGGTAAGGGTTTAGCAATTGTTAGGGTTTCAGTGGAAGGTGTCGCTTTCAAAGTTTGATTTTTAAAATCAGGTTTGTAGCCAGGGTTTTGGTTTCTATCCTGTGTTAGGGTTTTTAGTTTGGGTTTCAAATCATGGTTCCCAACCGCCCCCTGTTTTGTACGGTTAGGAACATTTCTTGACATAAAGAATTTGAAAATATATAGTCGCTAAATTCAAGTTCAAGAATAATTTTTAATTGGTGCTCTCGAGCTTGGGCAAGTTACACACATCCACACCCAACTTCCTGTGTGCCCCACCAACCCTTAAGACAAAAAAAAAAAAAAAAAAGTCATTTGATATAGCTGATATTTAGCAATAAGTAAATGCCACGTCCCCCCCATTGATAAAATGCAATTTTTGTGCGTTTAAACTGACTTTTTCTTGGCAGATCAAGTCCCAGCAGGCGGACGTGATGCGCATCTTGGACAGCAAAAGCATCCAGTACGAGCTGGTCGACATCTCTGTCGGCGGCGAGCTGCGCGACGAGATGCGCAGCAAAGTGGGGAACCCGGCGGCCGTCCCGCCGCAACTCTTCAACGAGGACCAGTACTGCGGGGTGAGGAACCGTCCGCTGCTGTTGTTGTTCACCTGCAACGTGAAAGTGTATTTTCCCCAAGGGAAATCGGGTGACGTGAATTAAGATCCAAATGTTTCAGTAGATCAATAACAGTTCAGAACATAGGCTCGAATTCTCTCGCGGCTGCTCGATTCCCATGTTCCTCCGCGTAACTGATAGCTTGCAGTATAAACTGTGCTTCGTAAGCGTGTCTCTTCATAGGTGCCATTTTCGGGGGTCCTTAGCCAAACCGATGTTGTTTTGCCCAATGCGCATACCGGCGCTATATACCTACTGGTGGCGTGCCTTTAGCGTCCTCGTTCACGCGCACCCTTCCCCCTTTAACGTCCGCCTTTCCTCGAAATAAGCAGCGTGTCGGCAGGAAATGCGCCCAGTCAGTCAAGCGGAGCTTTACAGATTTTGGAACTCGGTGCGCACACAAGGCGCGCCGCATTAAAGGCGTCCCCCCGTCCATTTTGGGGAAAATGTAAGACTTTTAAGTGCGCCTTATGGTCGTGGAAACATGGTATTTGCTAATAACAATAAAGTTTATTAGTTTGAAGATTAAATATCCTGTCTTTGTATTGGATTCAATTAAATGTAGGTTGGACATGATTTGCAAATCATTGTATTCTGTTTTTATTTATGTTTAACACAACGTCCCAACTTCATTGGAATTGGGGTTGTCGTGACTTTTAGGAGAGTGTCGATTATTTGCGAAGATTTGTTATTTGCAGTCAGGATCGGTTCCTATCTCATGCAACTGAACTGCCGGGGTCTACTTTAGTCGAGACCCTTATGGGTTAAACCATTACTGGTTGCTCATTGGTTAAGCAGTAACATTTAGGAATACACGACGAGACAAAATTACGACCCTCGTTCTCCTCTGTTGTAAGTGCGATGATAACTTAACTGATAATGCATTCAATGCGGCGTGGTTTTTGCAGTTTCACACTAATTATTCCTATTTTCCCCGTTGCAGGATTACGAAATGTTCTCCGAGGCGGTGGAGGCGGACACGGTGGACCAGTTCCTGAAACTAGCGTGAATCATACCCCTCCAGCTCCCATCACCCGTCAACCACACTGAAGCCCCCTTTGACTTTCATCAAATGCCATAATGAAGAATGCCAAATATCCTCAACATGCGTCTTGGTTTAAGCATAGGCGTCAACCAAGCTTGTCTTGAAATTAATCCACAAACCACCATCATCACTCAGTCTTAATGATGTGGTCTTGGTCCTCGAGCCTTTAACTTACCACATTCCCATGTTGCGCATGCAAGGTTAAATGATTTAAAAACAAAACTTTCTGGGACAATTGGCAGCCATTTTATGTCCTAGAGTGCCCATTTTGGGGAAACCCTGATCTCAATATTGGAAGTCTTAATAATATTACATTATTACAGAAGCTGTTAGTTCAGGAGGTTTTGTTGGTTTACACAGTTATTTTATTTTTATTTAAAAAAAAAAAAACAGATTTTGGCCATGTAAAAAAAATTCTACCATACACAGTGGAAGATCTTAAGTCCAAACAAAATGGCTTCCAAAATTACAGTAGAATGTAGACTGTCTGTCTGATGTTTGTTTCAGTAACTACTATTTCCTGTTCTATGGTCATCGTTACGCTTACTCCAAATTGTAGCACTTTTTTGGCGCGTACCACTTTGGAGTTTGCACTGACGTAGAAGTGAAGGCTGAATTTGAAGATGCACCCACCAAGTATTTGACGCATCTTCACTTGGTTTGTCCGTCAAGACGAGCCACAAATGTGAAAAACAAAATGCATTACTTTTGTCAGAACATTTCAGAATGTCACGAGCTCTTTGTAATTCCCTTCTTATTTCCACTTTAAATGTTGTACTGTTGACTGAAAATGACCAAAAATACACCACGTCTTGTGTTCAACCATGTAGCTGGTCCAGGGCTATGACCATTCTAAGACCTTATGCACTGAAACAGTAACACAGTGTGTTTCAATGGACCTCTCACCATATGGGGAAATATGAAGGCTTGTTTTGTATGTCCGTATGCTTGTGTTATGTTCCGATCACGTTCCATGTCTGAGCTCTTTGCTTTGTGTTTGGACCAATTCCCCTTGGCCAAAATGACAACAAGTAGAAGAAAATAGGGAATAAAATGCTGTTATCTTCCAAGAAGATTGTGATATGTGATGAATGGGTTGCAAAAATAAAAAATGGAGTTGAATCAAACTGTTTGGATTATTTCAATTTGTATGATTGTCCCAATTGTATTTAAGAATATAAAATATTAAAACGAAACATGCTTATTCATTTTAGGGGCATTTATTTGTGTGTTTTCTCAAATGTTTTAATATATTTTCAAGCCAAAGCAAATATTTAGCTATTGTGACCATAGTGCACTTAATTGTACAGAAAATGGATGGGTGGAAGGATGATCTTTATATATATATATATATATATATATATTGTATTACTCAAATTTTATTAATCAATTTATTATTGAAATAACATTTTTACATTAAAATACACATTTAAATCTGCACATACACACACATAACCTGTTTTCAACTTAAAGTATTTTTGAACAATTTTCTTCACTTTCAATTACAGTTTTGTGTATTTTTAAATATCTTTTTAATTTATTTTTATATTGATTATCCGATTCTCTGTATTCTTATATTTTTTTCAGTAAGATAAAAACTATATAATGCTAAGGTCTTTTTTTTTTTTTGGTATCTTAAATCATTTATCGATTTTAATTAAAATCTAAACAACTTTTGTATATTTGATATTTTATCTAATTTTATGCCGTCCAGTTTTTTTATGTTAAAAATATTTTGATATATATTTATAGATCCATCTTCTACCGCTTATCCGAGGTCGGGTCGCGGGGGGAGTAGCTTTAGCAGGGACTTCCCTCTCCCCAGCCACTTCGTCCAGTTCTTCCGGGGGGATTCCGAGGCGTTCCCAGGCCAGCCGAAAGACGTAGTCTCTCCGGCGCGTCCTGGGTCGTCCCCAGGGTCTCCTCCCGGTGGGACGTGCCCGAAACACCTCACCGGGGAGGCGTCCGAAACAGATGCCCCAGCCACCTCATCTGGCTCTTCTCAATGCGGAGGAGCAGCAGCTCTATTCTGAGCTTCTCACCCTATCTCTAAGGGAGAGTCCGGACATCCTGCGGAGGAAACTCATTTTCGGCCGCTTTGTATCCGGGATCTTGTTCTTTAGGGACATAGATCGACCGGTAAATTGAGAGCTACGCCTTTCCGCTTAGCTCCTTCTTTATTTATATATTTAAAATAAAATCCATATATATGTATAATTTATATATTGCTCCACACTATATATATATATATATATATATATATATATATATATATATACATTGTAGTGTATATTTTCCGTGATTATTTCCATCTGTCTCAATAATTAAAATGTACATAAACACATAAATGAGTTGTGCAATACATTATTAACTAGGTTGATTATAATGATTAAATATCAATTCCACATTTTTAAATAGAGTTAGCTATCGTAACTGCCTTCACATTGATACTTTTGGCATAAACAGGCTTCCATATGAGTTACGAGGGAATCGAGCAGAGACTTCTCATTGTTGGCGCCGACTCGTTTTGATATCGGCGCCTCCCAGCCGGGCGGTGCCAAGAAGCCTCCGCGATTGGCTGGCGACCACACACCAGCCAGGCGCCGGTGTGTGAGCCTAAATCAAGTAGTAGTGGCTTAATTGGGTGTGAAATGGCGCTGTCGCAAGGAACAAAAAAGAAAGTTTGCTATTACTACGACGGTAAATATCCCTGGCGTTTTTAAAGACATTTAACGGCGCTTTGGGCGAGCTGTGAATGCTTTGAAACATACGAGTGATACCGCTTAAAAGTGCGACGCCGGTCGGTCGGGCTAGCCGGCTTGGCAACCTACAGCTAACTAGCTCCGTGCTAAGCTAACATAGCTGCTAGTATGAACGCACACGTGATAATATTGTGTTGTCAAACTAAGACTAAACCACTTTATAATTTGAACGCGTTACAAACACCTATTTGGTATGTTGAATACTGTGAGTTTGGCAGTGGTCCCACTTTCGCCAGTGGATGCTAAAGAGCCTTGCTAACTATCCTGCCCGTCAATTAGAATTCAATCGTGAATTCGCCAAGTGTTAAGAATAATTATCATTTTTGTTTTGGTCCCAGGTGACGTGGGGAACTACTACTACGGCCAGGGCCACCCGATGAAGCCGCACAGGATCCGCATGACACACAACCTGCTCCTAAACTATGGCCTGTACAGGAAGATGGAGATCTACGTGAGGAGCGAATGCTCATAACAACCTAAATGTTTTTGGTTAAATGTACTTGGTATTGTACTGGTATATATATATTTTTTGGGTATCTCTAATTTTATTGAACCATTTTAAAATATGATGTTAAATCCATCAAAATTTACAAATAAGGAATTGTAAAGTTTTTGTTTTCATGAAAAATAAACAATTTAAAAATACTCGGGTAATTTATTAACAATAATTACTGTACTGGGCGCTCCAAAAATTACATTTTTGTATGTGTGTTTTATAAAAAAAAAAAGTCCATCTATTTACATTTAAAATGGTAAAAATAAGAGTTTATTATTTGACTCTCTTAATTTTGGCTCATACATACATGATGTGTCCAAAGAGGCCGCACAAAGCAAGCGGCGAGGAGATGACAAAGTACCACAGCGACGACTACATCAAGTTCCTCAGGTCCATCCGGCCGGACAACATGTCGGAATACAGCAAGCAGATGCAAAGATGTGAGTTTTTTTTTGTTTTTTTTTGTTTTTAAATCATATGTAAAATGTGCACATTTCAACTCACTCACTTGTATTTTCCTTACAGTCAATGTGGGAGAAGACTGTCCAGTGTTTGACGGCCTGTTCGAGTTCTGCCAGCTCTCCACAGGCGGCTCCGTGGGTGCGTTTGTCCAACCAAGCGGTCGTCCCATAATATTCTCGCCAGGACGCTTTTCATCCATGTATGTATTATGTTTTTCCAGCGGGCGCGGTGAAGCTTAACAAGCAACAGACCGACATCGCTGTCAACTGGGCTGGGGGGCTCCACCACGCCAAGAAGTCTGAGGCGTCTGGTTTCTGCTACGTCAACGACATCGTGCTCGCCATCCTTGAGCTGCTTAAGTAATATATACAATTTTTAAGAGTCTTTAAAATGATTTCTATGTAGATAATGTAATTTCCTAGCAGTGTTGACCACGTGTCCAATCCTGTCTCCTAAAATGTCCGCTGCTCTGTCGGTGTATACAGGTACCACCAGCGTGTGCTGTACATCGACATCGACATCCACCACGGCGACGGCGTGGAGGAGGCTTTCTACACCACCGACCGTGTCATGACCGTCTCCTTCCACAAGTACGGAGAGTACTTCCCGGGCACCGGAGACCTAAGGGTGAGTAGGATTGGCCCACCTTGGGCCCCTCCGGCGACAGTTCACAAAACAGTAACGCTCCTGATGCATTCACTTGTAGGACATCGGCGCCGGGAAAGGAAAGTACTACGCTGTCAACTATCCACTGAGAGATGGCATCGACGACGAGTCTTACGAGGCCATCTTCAAACCTGTAAGTGCTTTTATCAACTCTCTTTTATTGACTCTGTCAAGTCAATATATGCAGTATGAATAAGTGTGCTTGTGTGTTAGATCATGGCCAAAGTGATGGAGATGTACCAGCCAAGTGCAGTGGCCCTGCAGTGTGGTGCCGACTCCCTGTCAGGCGACAGACTGGGCTGCTTTAACCTCACCATCAAAGGTTAAAAACGGCGCTTCTGGCAAAGTAGAAGTGCTCACTAACACGTATTTAGAACGATTTGTGAATACTTGAGAATTGGACCTTTTGTGAACAAAGTCTTAGCTTTTGAGGTCAGCTCATGAAAAATGTGAGCAAAAACTTGTTGCATTTTTTTGTTTTGTTCGGTGTGTAAAAAGTATGTATATAAGTAGTAGATCATAGGAAAGTGTCTGCTCAGTACAATATGATCATTAAATTACAGTTCCTTAGGATGCTAATGCACTTATTTCCAGCAGAGACTATAAAGGGCCACTAGCTGACAGTATTGGTCTGCAGACACCTTCCTGGTCACTCCATTAGGTTCGAGTTTATACAGTGGTGACTGTCATGGAATACTTTTTTCCAGGTCATGCAAAGTGCGTGGAGTACATGAAGAGCTTCAACCTGCCGCTGCTGATGCTGGGCGGGGGCGGCTACACCATCCGCAACGTGGCGCGCTGCTGGACCTACGAGACGGCGGTGGCGCTGGACTGCTCCATCCCCAACGAGCTGCCCTACAACGACTACTTCGAGTACTTCGGGCCAGACTTCAAGCTGCACATCAGCCCTTCCAACATGACCAACCAGAACACCGACGAGTACCTGGAGAAGATCAAGCAGCGGCTTTTTGAGAACCTGCGCATGCTGCCCCATGCGCCGGGCGTCCAGATGCAGCCCATACCCGTGGACGCACCGCACCCCGACAGCGCTGATGAGGACGACGAGGACCCGGACAAACGCATTTCCAGTATGTCTGAAGGCGGACAACGTTTTAGCCCCGTTCCATGGAACAGCAACAGGGGGGGGGGGGGAATGTAGATGAGCAACTTATACTACCTCCAAAAACAGAAGATTGCTGAGACAAGCCATTCTGTTGGTGCTGAAAGGTTTAAAATAATAATGCCATGGCGTTTGCTTTGTTCTTAAGTCCGCGCACATGACAAGAGGATAGCGTGCGACGAGGAGTTCTCCGACTCGGAGGATGAGGCTGAGGGGCAAGGAGGCGGCCGGCGGAATGTGACTAATCACAAGAAGGCCAAGCGGGTGAAGAAAGAGGAGGAGCGTGACATGGACGAAAAGAAAGGTAATCAGTTTTTCTTTAATGGGGGAAATGTACACATCACTTTTTTTCCTGCTTTGTAGATGTGAATGATGATCTCAAGGAGGAAAAGATGGATACTTCAGCGTAAGATCATTTGACTCAATAACTTTGTGTTTACACAGCAATGTTTGATATGTTTAACTTTTTTTAGAGCAAAAGAAGTGAAGACTACTTGAAGACAGAAGTGCTTTGACTGCCGTGCTTATGGAGCACATACCCCGTTGCCAGTGTTAAGCCCCCACCCGCCCGATGCACCATGTAGACCAAAACAACCTCATCATTGTTTGTGCTCCATCCAAAATGAAGAAACCCATCCTTGCTCAAATTACCCTCATCAGTATTTTTTTAATACATATTAAGCGTCTATTTGTAATAATGACTGAATGCGTGTAATTATGATCTTCCTTGCTGTCGCTCCACTCTTAAGTTATTTTTAAAGCATCCTATATTTTGTTTCATTGTGCTTCAGTCTGAAGCCCCCACCCCCTTTTTATATATATATATATATATATATATATATATATATATATATATAAAAAAGCAAGTCAAGCTTATTTTGTGGTCGTGTACAAAGGTGATGTGATCTTGCTACCAGGACTTTTGACTTTGTAATAAAAAAATAATAATAAAACAGAGAAACTCACTGAGTTAATTTTGGACAAATCACACAGGCGCTATATGAAGTTGGAACTGTTTAGTTGAAGGTGGTAGAAATGCTGTGTTACGTGGGGGTGTCAAGTCTTATCATGGCAAAATGTTTAAAAAAAAAAAGACCTGCTTTGGATGCCCACTAGGCATGAGTCTCAAAACGCCTGCTGGCGTGCGTGTTTTTCACACCTCCAGCTCGAAGTCAAAGTAGTGCGGGTCAAAATAGTGAATCCTCACGTATCCGTCCTCTCCTCCGCTGCTGTAACTGGAACACGTGCCGCAAAATACATACATTAGCACAATAAAAAGCACATCAACTGGTGCTTGTGGACGGGTTTGCTTACCTCTTTCCGTCTGGGTGGAACGACACACAGTTGATGGGTCCGAAATGTCCCTTGACTCTGCCGAACTCCTCCTCATAGGCAGCGTGGAAGAACCTGAGAGTCACATGCATGTTTAATTAAAAGAATAACCAAGCATAGGGCTGGGAAATGTGGTCTGAAAATAAAATCTTTACAGAACTATAATTTCAGATTGTTAACCACCCCCCCATGACAACGTTAAATTAATCAAATGGGATAGCCAGTGTTTTTATAATTACTACATTGTCAATAGTACACTTTCTACAGCCAGCAGAGTGAGCTTCCACTTCTTGAAATCGAAATTTTATTCAAACATCTCTTTCAGAAATTAAGAATATTACATGAAATTGCTCTCCAAAAATTTATTAATAATGTAAGCTGGTAGCAAAAAACAAAACCCAAGACTTTCAAGTGCAGAGTCTAGAATGAAACATTTTACATAAATTGTATGATTCAATCCACTAAATAAGGAATGTTGGTGTCTCACCTGGCCTCGAACTTGCCAACCCTGGTGGAGGTGGTGGTCACCTCCATGGCCTCCTGACCGCCACCCATTACCACCTGTGTCGCACACGCATCTCAAAGTGAGTGTTGAAGACACACGCACACACACTGACCTGACTGCAGGGGCAACTTACGTGGTCCATGATGGGCGAGATGGAGGCCGAGTTGACGGGTCGCTCTGTCCTGAAGGTCTTGATGTGGTCCAGGGAGGCTGAGTCAAAGAGCTGAGGAGCGTCCAACGTGACAAATATTAAAATAACTAACAAAAGTGAGCATTATTGTTGGAAAGCTATAATAGTATGTATGCACAAGCAAATCTTTGACTAGCTATACCCACGCATGCGTGCCAAATTCTAAACAAGTGTTCTCATTTTGTATTTGTCCTGTTCACGCCACCTGTGTCCAAATGCCAGGTTTTGGTGATATATATATATATAATGAGATGATAAAGAAAACATTTAAAAACTTCTTCCACCATTGTGTGACTTATAACCTGTGCAACTCAATTGAAATTTTGAAAACAACACAAATGAGAAAATATTTTTTCTTTATCAGCGCAATGCATCATGGGATATATTTTACTAGTGACTACTTTTCAAGAAGCAATGTGGGCACTACATATTTGAACAGCTATACTTATTAGCAAACTCACTTCATAAACGATTTAAAGGATATGGAGTGATTTCGAACACAGCCCGAAATAATACAAAAAAAAAAAAAAAAAAAACTAAAATTAACCAAGAAAAGACTCGTAACAGGAATATGTGGTTACCTTGGCAGTGTTGTCCTTGGACGCAGTGATGACCATGGTGAGGTCCACCGACGACTGGATGTCGTTGATCTGCTTGCTGTGCTCCTTGATTGTTTTCAGGATGTCCCCTGACTGGCCGCCGACAACGACAACGGAACACCGCTCAATTCTGCATGTGTGCAAAGCACTAATGACAGGGTTGCTAATAAGACGGCCGGCCACCCACCTTGGCACCGAACTGGTTGATCTCGCCATTCTCATGCCCGGCAATGACAAACTCGCCCAGCGGGCCCCATACGGCGCTGGTGATCTTGTGGTCGTTGCACGGGACGGTCAGGTACGGCTGATTGTCGTCTGTGCAAAAATAAGGGGTTAGCTTTTTATTTTATTTTTTCACACTTACACCCCAGCTAAGAACCTCAACCCAGCTTTATTTATACAGTACTTTAAAATGACAAAAAAAAAAAGTAACATTTTGTACGACAGTGCATAAATAAAATGTTACTTAGAACTTTGCCTCAACAGTTAACAAATGCTTTATTATCAGATAATAGTGATTTATATTTCCATTATTTCAAGTGGGGAAATAAGTGGCTAGTCTTTTGTATGACAGCTAATAATGTTAAAAAAAAACATTTCCACATGGCCACAGGTTTGAACCTGCAACAGATCAATTTCCACAGGTTCTGTATAATAGTCAAATCTCAACTTAGTGATGATGTTACCAATTTGCTGTGGATCCCGCAGGTCAAAGAAGTTGAGGAAGCACTGGTAGCCCATCTGCTTGTCCGTGGAGAACATGATGATATTGCCGCTGAAGTCGAAGCCGCACGTTCTGACCGCAGAGTTGGTGTTGACCAAGGCCAACTGTTTACCTGTGAACGTATCACATTGAAGACAGGCTCAATAACCGGCCAGATTTTAAGCGTAATACAACAGCTGACTTACCCGTCTCGCAATCCCACAGCCGACAGCTGTTGTCGGCCGAACCTGTCAACACGTTCTTGGTGTCCCCTGAAGAAGGACGTGCTAAGGAAGCTGCTACCGGGTTGTGAGGTACACTTACAGAACAATACATTTGGAATTCTGTGGATACAATCGCAGTCGACACACCACACCGCTCCCGTGTGTCCATTGTAGGTGCCCAGACGCTCGCCGTTGACGGAGTACCACACATTTGTAACCTAAAACAAAAAATATATATACAGAAATATAGATCATCTTGAATAGCGAATGAGCAGGCAGGGGTTCACCGTATATGTATTTTGACTCAAAAATGGTAGTAAAACGGCTAATAGGAAAGCAGTAATTGGGGATTTTACAGGTTGCGAAGCACTTGTATGAACAACGGTGTCTAATTGCGTTTAACTGTGCAGTAGTGTTGCCAAATTCACCGTGTCCTTGGCCACGGAGAAGATGAGGTCTCCTTCTCTGTTGTACTTGAGCTGAGTGATGGACCTCTCGTGGCCCTGAAGCAGAATGGGTTTCTATGGAGAAGACAGGGACACGTAGCAGTGTATTAAAAATGGCGCTTTTGCTTACCAACTATTTGACGAACACTCACAAACCACGCTATAAAATATAGACTCGACGCAATTCTAAGCAGCGCTGCTTCTTCCTCCAGAGACAGCTAACGAGGCAGGCTCGAGACTACAGCAACGTACTGTATTTCAGTAAACAAACGGGGATACTATGAGCAAAGCACATCATATACGAACCATGTTTTCCAACCGACTGTTAATACTCGGGTCTAGAAAGGTCCGTATGCCCAAAGAGAGAGAGAGAGAAAATGAACACTCGTGTCTCTGTCGGCGAAGCCGGGGGGGAAACGGAAGTGATGCCATTACAGTGGCCAACAGCAGAAACATGCGAGTGCGCCCTCTAAGGTGTTGGAGTGTAAAGTAACTGGCCACGAAATAATATTTACTGTGTTTTTGTTTGTATTAATTGTGTTTCAATACATTTAATTCGTGTGTATTTATTTTAGATTGCTATTATTATTATTATCTAAAATAAACAAATAATCTACATTTTTAAATTTACAATTTAGAGTCTTTAAATTACGCACGTTTTTGGAATGTGGAAACCGGAGTGCCAGGAGAAAGCCCACGCAGGCACGGGGAGGACATGCAAACTCCACACAGGCGAGGCCGGATTTGTACTCCGGTCCTCAGAACTGTGAGGCAGATGTGATATTTTTTTAATTATAGCATTTTTTCATTTATTTGTACTAATTATTACCAAACATTATACGTTTTTAATGATAATTATATTAAATATAAAATGTATTATAGAAATAGTTTTAATACATAATTTTCATTTCGACATAAAACTAACAGTAATAAATAATAGTACATAGTAAAATGATTTCAAATATTTTATAAATTAAATATTTAATACATCACGTATTATTTATTAACTACATATAATTTTCAAAACTAAAATATTTTCATTTTGATATAATATATTTTTGATTAATCTAATACAAACATGTATTTACATTTTTTTTATTAATTATAAAACACATACCCATTTATCTTTTTTAGTGAAACTATTTAAATACATGTTAATTTCAACACATTTATATTTAATACAAATATTGGAACAATTTAGTTTTCATTGAGGACAAATAAGTTTCACAATTCAGTGAAATAGATTTTTTTTCGGGCATTTCACTAGATTAAATTCCATAATTATTTATTGTTAAAAAGTATTGTGTGACGTCAAATCAGATCTTTGTTTACGCGAAGATTTCTGTGGCCTTTGACAGGCGCCGCAGGACCCCATGCCTGCGCATGCGCACATCCTCAGACGTCATCTGGGGAAACGCGACGACGAATTAAAGTAAGTTTACCACGGGGGAAGTCGTAATTCCTCCCACCGAACACACAAAGAAGCGCTTTTGTTTCTTTTTTTAAATACCACCCGAGCCGGCTGAAGTTATGAGGTAGACGCTCTTGACTGGTACTTACGCTGCCATTGCCTTGGTGAAAATGGAGCGAGAGTTTGAGGACATAGAGTCGGAGGGCCGGTGGCACAAATTGTACATGGTAAGTGGAGTTAGCCGACGTAGCATGTTGCTAACGTTTAGCCGGGTGTTTTTTTTAGACGTTAAAACCTGAACGTTTCATTTTTAATAATTTCGTTTAGTGGGTGTTTGGCAAAGTTAATGATCGATAATGCCAGGTTGTCCCCAGATTAAGGTATTTATACAATTCTTTTAATTTAAATTATTTAAAGGAGGAAAGAAGGAAGGAAACACGGATGGTATGGAAAGAGGAAGGATGGAGGAATGGAAGGAAGGAATGATGACGGAATGAAGAAAGGTGCTCTCTGCCACTGTTTAAACCCCTAATCCTGGTTTAGAACTCTACTACAAACTCTAACCCAGGCTAGAAACCCGACGTTCTGTCTTACTGTGATACCCCAACACACAGCCTCCAAACCTTATTTTTGGACCCTAACCATTGCTTGATACTAACATAATTCGAAAGAGTTCATCTCTTGTATTGAAAGCTAGAATTTAAATTTATGCAGTTTGGAATTTATGTGGTGCTGTGTCGCTGTGCTCTGGGAAGGTTTGAGGAACATTCCATTCTTGGAAGGAGGACACGTCAAGCACTCACGAGATTAATCCTAATAACATTAAACCGTTTTAAAGTGAACACCTACTTTTGGCCTACCCTGGATATGTCAAATGACTTTTATCTCCACCATATGGCTAAATTCAGCACCCAGGTTGTGAGGGTTGTACTGACACAACTTTTATAATGCTATAACCACTGTCTACTATCATTCTGTATACTATTACAGACTTCATTTTACAATGTCAATAAATCCATAAATTTTACTGCCATTTTCCAGGAAATCCGAAGTCAGTCTCATGAATGCTCCTACAAAGTTGCCAAGTATCCAGAGAACCGCAGCCGCAACAGATACCGAGACGTCAGCCCGTGTACGTCTAGGCCGTGCTCGTCTCAAAATGAATGAGAGTCCTGACATTCACTCGCTCCCTCCATCTCCACGCAGTTGACCACAGCCGGGTGAAGCTGAAGAACGCAGACAACGACTATATCAACGCCAGCCTGGTGGTGATGGAAGAAGCGCAGAGACGTTACATATTGACTCAGGCAAGTCCTGGGCTTTGAGCTACTTTGTGCCATTCTGTGCCAATTAAAGCCCAGTTTGTATCTGTTACAGCAATCAAAATATAGTGGTTGACATTGACAGTGGGGTGAGACTACTGCCTTGTTGGACTCCGTTTTTAACTGCAACCTTTGATCGTACATTGAAGAGAATGTTGACTGATAAAACAAGGCAAAAATGACATATAATGTTTTGTTGGAAGTGCCCTCAGCCTGAAACACCAAGTAGCTAACATGTCTTTGTGTTTGGGTGTATCCGCAGGGTCCCCTCAGGAACACGTGTGGCCACTTCTGGCTCATGATCTGGGAGCAAAAGAGCAAAGCCATCATCATGCTCAACAGGGTCATTGAGAAAGGCTCGGTAAGGATCACGTTTCCACCAAGATGTCTGGTTCGGTACTGTACGGTTCGAAATGGTAAACTCGGGTAACAGTAACAGTATTTAAAAAATACAATCATGCGGAGACACCGATTAGCGTTCCAGGAGACTCTGGCGAAAGCACACACGGTGAGTTGACAACTAAAAAAAAAAAATATTAATGTCATCGATTATTCGAAGTTGACTCAACTATCATCACCCTTAGCATGGACTACAAAAAAAATCTGAAGTCGTTCAATGTCTAGTTTTAGAGATGAGCTTGCGTTACGTGGTGTTTTTGAGATGCAGTAGACTCTACCGTGTCGTCACTCCGCAGTGTTGTGTGCGTCCAGTATATAAGGAAATACTGTCGTACAGCGTTTTCTCACCTTCTTTTTTCTTCTTTGTCCGTCAGGAAAAGTGCGCTCAGTACTGGCCCATGTCCGAGGAGCGTGAGATGGCGTTCAAGGACACACGCTTCCTGGTCACGCTGCTGTCAGAAGACGTCAAGTCTTACTACACCACAAGAGTGCTGGAGCTGCAGAACATGAGCGTAAGTGTTTAATGTTGCCTGTCATCTGTACTTTTATGGCAGTGGTTTGCAAACCTTTTGGACCTCGGCACCCTTTTCATGCTAGAAATTCTTCCAAGGACACAGCAAATTAACATAACTACTGACGTAAATATTCATGACCCGTTTAATAGAAAGGAACGTAACCAAATTCAATGGAATTAAATACACCATGAACGACAGCCTGGGAGCCATTTGCATCCTGCCGTTCATTTTTAGCGACCCGCGGCATATACTATAATTAACAATCATACAATAATTGACATGGCCCATGACGTTTGACTCGTATTGTACTCCTTAGTTTCTACAATGGGTGGCAAGCCAGGAGAAAAGAAGAATACGTTTGTTGTAATTCCTCACGTCCCTGTTTTCCACAATTCACACATCATTCGATAAGACACGCATTGGAATTGAAATTGTTGGCTCCACTTTCTGCTGAAGTGTCAAGGTCAGCTTAGTCCAGAATGCTGCCGTTTTGGTTCTGAACAGTCCCAGCTGCAATGGCGTCCTCACTGGAAATGCCCCGCTGTGCTGCTGCACATATCGCACATGCCGGAAGCTGCTACTGTTAGTGGGATAAAGGGCTGCTGCTGATAGATTTTGTCTCCAAGGATGTTTTTCCAAAGTCAAATATCCACCCTAACCCGTTTAGATCCCCCCTTTGCACGCCACTGAGCGGAATCACGTCATGTTGTTTTACAAATTATTTGGCGCATCCCCAAGTTGCGGTTTGCTGTGAGAACCACTGCTCAATGGAGCAATTTCCAAATCTGTCCTCACAGACGGGAGAGAAGCAGGAGATCCACCATTTTCACTACACAACGTGGCCCGACTTCGGCGTGCCCGAGTCGCCGGCGTCCTTCCTCAACTTCCTGCTGAAGGTGCGGGAGTCGGGGGCGCTGGGCGCCGACCACGGCCCCGCCGTGGTGCACTGCAGCGCCGGCATCGGACGCTCGGGGACCTTCTCGCTGGTGGACACGTGTCTCATGCTGGTGAGCGCTTTCGTTTGCTGGGAAACAAAAAGTTAAACTACCGCAGGTTGAAGGAGGCGTCTGTAAAAGGGCAGGCCTTTATTTGTACATTTTATTCAACAATACATTGTTTTATAAATGGACAATTGTATTAGACCACACGTCATAAGGAGAGCATCGAGGATCTTTCGGTGATTCAATGCTGACTCTTTCAATTTTAGGGAGCTCTCAGCGATGACCATTTTTAACAGGAACAAGGTATTTTAAACCTTCTAATACCGTAATGTAATATAACATTCATAGTAATATATATATATATATATATATATATATATATACACACACACACACACACACAGAAATGGAGAAAAGTAGCTTCTAATCTTCTCAAAACATTAACGTACTCAACATTGTGGGGCGATCACGTCAGAGCAAATTGTCGCAAGCATAGCATAAAATCATGTTAAAAACTGCGCAAGGAAGTCGTTTACACTTCCCCACTGTTAAGAGGCTGTTTATGTGCTTTGGTGCTGCTGTTTTGGTTAGCAACAGTTCAAAAAGACTCAGGAGGTAGTTTTTTTAACAATAGCATCTATGAACCAAGATTTACACGTACTAGCAGTTTTTTTCTTCTGACGGGAAAAAGCGCGGCGTCTATTTGAGGAAGACATTTATTTTTGGCTCGCAGATGGATACTCTTTACGTGCTTCGGTGCTGCTATTTTGGTTAACAACGGAGTTAAATGGGCTCAGCAGTTAACTCTTAAATGTCCATGTGTGAACATGCACCACTACCCTTTTTTGTCTGATGGTTAAAAAAAAAAAAAAGAAGTAGGCATCTACTTGAGGGAGGTGTTTATTTTTGTCTGGCAGATGGACAAAAGGAAAGAGGCGTCGGCGTTGGACATCCGTAGGATCCTGCTGGACATGCGGAAGTACCGCATGGGTCTCATCCAGACGCCAGACCAGCTGCGCTTCTCCTTCGTGGCTGTACTTGAGGGAACCAAGTGCATCATGGGAGACGCGTCCGTGCAGGTAAACGCGCTCACGACGTCTGTCATCGGAACGACAAAACACGGCGGGAACGTCTGCTTCCCGTCTCGCAGAGTCCGTGGCGGGAGTTGTCCCGGGAAGACCAGGAGCCCACCGCCAACTCGCCGGAGAGATGCAACGGCAGTCAGCGGGCGGGACCACCCGGCGAAGAAGAGTACAGTAGACACGACGGCGAGAGGCCAAGCCAGTCGCCGGAGCAGGACAACAGCACCACACAGTCAGTAGTGAACAGCAGTCCATTTTTTTTATTGGGGCCAAAAAATAAATACATTTTTCTGAGGTTTCTGTACATTGGTGACAACATGGACAGAGAGGAGCTTGTTCAATAAAAGAACAGTCACAGTTGCCAACTTAACCACTCTTCAGACGACTAGTGACTCTAATTGTTACAACGAAACAAATCACGAACGGAATCATTTTCAAAAGATTTTTGCATCAAATAAAATTCATAGACGGCCACCTGCGCCTAATTTCAGGCTCTGAAAGCTCTGACGTCTTGAAAACTTACTTCACTAACCTTGCAATGGAAGTCATTCCTGAAATGGTTGACGGAATTTATTTCCAATTGCCAACATGTCGGATGACTTCATGAATTTAGGTAAAAGTTTTTTTTGTAACCATTCACGTGTGATTTCGCAGAAAAAAAGTATCTTACAACCTTGTGTTTTTGGCTTTTCAGCGACGTCTCGTAAAATAATATTTTTGGAGGCGAGGTGGTGTTGAGTTTTCAGAAAAGAAAACATTCACGAACATTAAAATACACGTCAGTACTTCATCAAAATGTTTGTTTGAGCCAGGCATAAACACTTCATGCCTCTGGCTAAATTTGAGCCAGGAAAAATCCTGGTTGTCCGTATGACAACAAAGGAGCCAAGTGGAAGACAACTGAATGTTGACAAAGACATAGTTCCCGTTTATACTTTGCCAAAGCAGTGATTAAGCCACATGTTGGAAACTTTTGACCAGAGGTCTGTGCTTCCAAGTCACAAATATTTGGGCGGCGTTATCGTGGGTTGTTACACTCTTCGATCTACGCAGTTTGGGGGCTCATTTTATGATCAACTGTTGAACATTTAAAATGTTAATTTATTTAGGATTGTGTTTACATACATATTTTCACAGAGGAAGCATATATTTTCACATCTATAAAGAATTTCTTTTATTTCTGTCGTTGTTGATACAAGTTAATCCTGGGGGTAAAACTGTTTTAACGGTTGTTTATCAGGAGAAATACAGCAAATTCCAATCGGGGAAAAGCGAAACGCAAAACTTTTGAGTAATGTCTTTGTCATTTGTTTCTTCTTCTTTCCAAATTCCTGGAAATAAAATTAGAAAAAAAAAAAAAAAAGCCATATTGCCCAGCCCTAATTTTATATATTTTTGGACAGCAAACGACGCAGGGACGACAGTTTCTCCACAGCCCAAAGGACCAATGACACCGACAGGAAGCGGAAAAGGTGATTAAACTACGCCGGAACGCAAATGCTGGCTCATCCTTCACTTCTTAGCATGAGGAAAAGCCTATTGAGCATTTATTCCCTTTCCTTGAGCTCCATCTTAAGGTTCTTTATCCTCACTAGTCAGGATATTTTGGACACTAGTAGAATATAGAATAAATGCTCAAACAACTTTCCATATAGCTGTTTGAGTATTTATTTGATAGCCAGCTTAAGGTCCATGTGCCAGTAGGACAACTACATGCTACTAGTGAGGCAAAACTGCGCACTAGTTGACATCTGTGCACTACTAGTACTAGTAATGAAGCGCTAGATGTTAACGAGTAGCATTTTATGTCACTAGCAATACTAGTAGCAAGCAGTTGTCCTACTAGCAATGAGAAAGAGTGTACTAGTATGTGGACCTTAGGTTGGATAGCAAGGATATCGAATGAATGCTCAAACGGCTTTCCATACTTTAACACACACACACACCATTTTCTCTCAATCTGCTGTTTACTCCTCGGGTAGTTTGGGCTGCATTTGCTGCTCGTGACCCAACGCCAACAGTTATGGCGCGTTTCAAAATAGCTCCAGATCTCGTACGTCCACTGCGTGTGCTCTGTGTTTTTATTTTTATTTTATTTTGCTCTGCTTGTGCTTTTGTTTTTATGATTTGCTAGACAGCCGTTTGAAATTGTTTTGAATGTGTTGCACGTTTGCATCTAAATTTGAGGTTTTCTGTAACGTATTGAAAGTCATTTGAGCAATTATTCCATAGTTTGACAATTCAGCGCACTCATAGAACAACTGGGGCGCACTAGTAGACCAACTGTGTCTTACTAGTAACATTATTTCCACAACTATGGAAAGCCGATCTGAGCATTTATTCGACATCCTTGACATCCAGCTAAAGGTCTGTGTACTAGAAGCTTCTATGTCCTCACGAGCCAGACAATTCAGGGTTGTAATAGAATGACTACGGTGCACGAGTAGAACAATTGTCTTACTAGTACCACTTTTCCACTACCATGGAAAGCTGTTTGATCTTTTATTCGATATCCTTGTTAAGGTTTGTGTACTAGTTCACTCACTCACTAGTAGTACAATTCAGCGCACTAGTAGAACAATTGTCTTACTCGTAAAAAAAAAATAAAACATTTCCACTGCTATGGAAAGCTCTTTGAGCATTTATGGGATATCCATCTTAAGGTCCTTGCACTAGTACGCGCTTTGTCCTCACTAGTAAGAAACTTGGCACACTAGTGAACAAATGTCTTACCAGGGATGTTTTTTTTTTCCTCTAGTGCTACTTTAGGCCTACTAGTATGCAATTAAAACTGACTTCTTTGATACACTAGTAGGCCCAACTCATAGGCGTGTGTCACATGATAGTAGCCTCCTTGACCCTACTAGTGGCACCAAAATGCCTACTAGTAGTTTTGCCTTCCTCGTAACACGTAGTCATCCTACTAGTGTGCAGAAATGTCATGCGGTTGTGGGAAAAAATGTAAGACACAGTCGTTCAACTAGTGCGCTGAATTGTCTTACTCATGAGGACGAAGAGCAAACTAGTATGGAACTAGTAGTATGGATCTTAAGATGGATATTGAATAAATGCTTAAAACAGCTTTACGGAACAGTGAGACTGAGGTAAAAAAAAAACAATTTCAGCGCTATTTCTTCCAGTCGGAACAGTGACATACAAAAATGTGAAAAAATATGGCTTTTTTTTCCCCACTTCTATCATCCCAACAAGTTTAACTTAAAAATTGTTGATTTTTCCCAGGAAAATGACATTTTTACGCTTTTCACCCTAAATAGTTGACCCAGAAATCCCCCCCCTCAAAAAGTCATGCATTTGTAAACATTTTCCCCCTGAATTGATGACAGGAAAAAATGTTTACACTTCCCCTTAAAGCCAACCTTTTTCTAGACAGTGACATGGTGGAGAGAGAAAAAACAAATTCCGGGACATGGGACTGTCTATTTTTTCTCCAGATGGCTTTTTTTTATTATTTTTTTTTATAATTTTTTTTTAAAAAAGCCTGCATTTTCCGCCTCTTCTGCCGGGAGGGACAGTGAGTTAGTAGAACAACACTCTTCTTTCATCCACCAATTGGAATGCATGAGAAAGATCCACAAGATGCCAAAGGGGGGTACACTGCGGTCATCTCCAGCCATGCATTTCTAATTGCTTGCAGTTCATCATTTTCAAGTCCAGACAGCTTTATTTATTATGCTATTTGCTTTTGTCTCATGACAGAGCAAAGACCGGGGACTCCTGACTCTGCCCCACCAACCCGAGGCTACGTTCGACGACGACAAAAAAACATCAGCAGGGAAAACACCAACCTCTGTGTACTTCTTCGCCAGCACCTCCTGTTCCTCTTCCTCTCCAAACTGTTTACAGCAGACACTCAAAAAAACAACACACCAGCATTTCTTAAAATGGTTTCATTATTCGCAGCTTTTGTCATACACACATTTATACCGACTGAAATAAGAGCTATGCATTGACAAGTTTTAATTTCAAATTAAACAGTTATGTATTTTTTGTGGGGGGGAGAAGACCTTTTTGATGAAAATGTTCTATTTTTTTATAAAAAAGTACTTGAAGCAGCAAAGTTAGTGGCATGTACATAGTTCTTTTTTTCCTTATAAGAGTGCGTATAAAATGCATTGTTACACATTTGAACAGAGAATTTCATGGGGGAAAAAAGAGGCAATGAATTCTTTCCTTCGTTATCTTCTAATAAAACTGGTATCTAATTTACAGAATATATGGACTTCTGTGTTAAACAATAGATTATGTTGGTAATTGTTTGAAATATCTTGATTCTTCAACCTGTTCTTTTTAAAATGCCAGAGACAACATATATTTTGCTCAAATGTGCTCCCCCTGCAAATTACACAATTCAAAGTGTAGGATGTGTGAAAGTGAAGGCGTGAGGGGGGCGTTACGCGCATTTGTTTCAGAGTCGAGTTACGGACATGGTGGAGGCGGGACTGCTGGGAAACACAGCGTGGCGCTGGGCCAAACACTTACAGTTAGGGCCCGAATGAGGTCAAGCAAGAGAAACATTCATTCTGGCTCTTGATCATTTTTTATTGAAATATAAAACGAGGTTACAAAAAGTGACTCAGAAGATGGCAGGAGGGATGCCGCTCCCAAATAGCAGACTCCAGGAAATTGGGATCTTCCATTTGGCCTCTCGGCTCTGAAAGAAAGCAGGAAGAACGGACTGTTTGAAGGGGGCACGGATGCTTATAAGATAATGTCATTCCATTTAAAATGTAAAAACTAAATGAGGATTGTAATTTAAAATATAAAAAAAGAAAAACCTAAAACATACATGTCTGCTATGCATTTATCAGTGTATTTTTTTTCTGACATGCAAATTAGATACAACTCTTGTCATTACAGTGAAATGTAGATGATGTAGTAAACTGCAGTTAAACATGGCATATGCTAAATTATGGACTTTTAATAATGACAACATTGTGTCGTGACCCAAAACAGCAGCCCCCGCCGAGGCACAGCAACAGTCTCCAGTGGCTTCATTCCGCCTGTCAGGACAAAGCCCTTTCTAATATAAAAGTAGTGCTTTGGTATCCTCTTATGGCATCTTGGTGCCAAGAAACTATGTTGAAGTGAGGGGAAGCGCTTCATTTAGTCTAATAAAAGTAAATTGTTTTTACATAAATGAGAACAAGTAAATGTATTGAATTGAAAAGTTAGATATAATGAAACTCTACTCAACAAATGTACTTTTTAAGACCCAGTTTGAACAGTGAATTCAGTGATTCTTTCGCATACCACTACGGGGCACCCACGTCTCACTAGTGGTACTAGTACAGCAGAATCATTGCCGAGTAGCGAATCGCTAATAAGCGAGGAAACACTCAACACAGTCAGTCGGTAATTATCTACCTTGACTGTTTGTCGCGGGCATCGCTAGATGAACAAATATTCATGTACTCGTAGTAAATAACCAATGAAGTGAAATGTACCATTTCCCACGACACACCTGATGATGATAATAATCTCCCATCACATTGGTTTGGAATGACAGACTTACCGGGTTGTCCAGCAAGTGGAGCCAGTCGTCCAGGTGACTGACCAGCGCCAAGGCGTCCGGCACGTTGTCGCCCTCTGAGCAGAAAACGAGCAGTACGGCCAGCGGAATGTCCTCGGTGCAACTTCAACAGCACCACATTCTTAATATATACTTTCCTGCTGAATACCATTTTTTTTTTTTTTTTTAAATGAACTATAAACGCCCTACCTGTCCATGTAGAGGCCTTTAGTGATGCCTCCGCCGGGAATGTAGAGTCTCGGCTGTTCTGTGCCGGTGTCAAAACGTCCCGGGCGAAGGGGCACCCTCTCCATCTCCTTCCAGCCCAGTTCCTTGAAGGCATCACCACTGCTCTTCAGGAGGCTTAGCGTTATCAAGTACCTTAATGGATTGCTAAAAACACACGAATACACAATATCAAAACACATAACATCATATAACTTGTATTAACTGTGCAGGGGATTATTTAAGTAATCTTTACACATTCTAAACTGCTAGAAAAGTGTAACAAGAAGTAATTAAGTTAAAATATGGTCTTCCCCCACTATATTGTGGTCCATCTTTCACACGGATTTTGAATACGACTAACAAACACTCACCTTACGAACATACGAACACTCAAGTGTTAGTTAAACAGTTGTTTTTAAATACTTCCTTCCAGAAGTACGAATTTATAGAGTTGCATGCCGTCAGTGTCGTATCACTTTGTGCCACAACATGCTGGGAAAGCACTGATGTCTACCGAAAGAGATGCAGCGTCATTTCACTGTAATACCGTTCCACATTTTGCCGTTTTTAATATACGTTGTTCCCACACAGCAGAGAATATATGCCCGTGAGTATTCTTAGATGCTGCAGGTGTGTGTTGCTGCTCTGTGTGTGTTAAGTAGCATCTGTTGGAAGGTTGACAATTACCCGAACATCTATGCTAATTTCCGTGAGCCTCTCTACGGTGTTTCGTATTCATGTTAGCATTAAGCGAGCAGACTTTGGGTAAGACAAAATTATATGGTTTGGGTGATTTAATTCTCTCAGTAAACTTCAACTGAAAGTGAAAACAAAACAGCCTGAAGCAAGCATGCATGAGCTCTTACTTGCATAAGTGTGTGAGTGAGATTGAGAACAGGTGCTAAGGAATACTGGGGAAAGAAAGTGTGTCTCTATAAGTTCAAGTGTGTTTTATTAAGTTTGAGTTCAAGCTGGTGCGAGGGGTAAAAAAAAAAAAATAATATATATATATATATATTTTTTTTATATGGTCTCTGTATTGCAGATTTTGAGCTATTGCGGATATGTCTGGGTCGTATCCTCAACGATAAATGGGGTTTACTGGAATGTATTAGATTCAAATGGCATTAAGATTTAACACAGTGATAGTATTGTTGCATTACCCTTGCAGCTGCTGGTCGTCCCTCTGGTAGGCGTGACAGCTGGACAGGACCAGCGTCCGGGAGAAGCCGCTGGCCTTGATCCAGGACAGCAGCAGCCGACGGAAGCGTCTGGATTTGGTCTGCAAGGCGGTAAGAAAAACGTCAATTTAGCAATAGCGTGCACGAGCATCCAAATACAGTCTTCTTCATCCCATCTTTTTTCCTCCCTATTCGGGGTCGCCATTTTTGGATGAAGATCCTTGAGTTGAGAGTGCTAGCTATGGTGGCAGCAAATTCACAACAAGCACCGATTTGGAAGATGGTGAACAAGTCCTCCTCCAAAAAAAAAAAGAGGCTAAGTGCTTAATACAAGCTGCTTATTGCCAATCCCAATTGAAGTTTACTGTAAAACTAAACATAACACAAATAGAATTACACGTCGTGTACGTCACCAAACCACATTAACTTTGTGTTACAAAAGTCTTGTAGCTTAATGCTAACATACAATGCAAAATGCAATAGATGGGCAAGCCAAACTAGCACAGATCTCGCTGTAATTATACACTTTTGAACAACTTATATTTTGAACACATGCAGACAGCACATAACACTCACAGGCATATATTTTTTTATCCTCTGCAAAAAGAGAATAATATGACTGAAGCTTAGTGGCGACAGTCTTCTGTGTTCTGTGTGTGGTATGTATATGCAGGACCTTACCCATGGTGGCACAATGCCCATTGAATTATCACGATGTTACAAAGGTTTTGGTTGGGCTGGAACAGATTAATGGCATTTCTATTCACTTCAATGGTGAAAGACAATTGGAGAAGTGTTGAGCGGGGCTCAAGAAAGAATTAAACTCGAAAGTCAAGGCACCACTGTATATAGTGGCTAGGGGGTGATTCCAAACACAGCTAAGGTCGTCGTCGTCGTTGTTGTCAAATGGTTAAGTAAATGTCACCTATCTGTGACGTCAACATGTGATTGCCGTACCTTGACAACTGGTGCCCTGATCTGAAGAACTGCTATCTTGAGCTCAGGTGCTGCGTACACTGTTGACAAGGGGGGGGGAAACATGTTTGTTCATATTAATAGGCACATTTATTATGGAGATTTTAAGTATCGGGGTTCCACCTTCTGCGGCCGTGTGCAGCTCCCCCGCGTCTTCCTTGCCGGTGGCGTACGGGTTGTTGCCCGCCATTGGGATGAGGCAGTCCGTGTGCAGGTAGCCCACCCTGGGCAGGTTGAGGGTGGATATGAGGAGGTCCACCGCCAGCTGGCCCACGTTGCCCACCGCCACCACTGGCTGACACAATATTATATACAAGTTAAGAGTCTACAGGGTGAGGGTGAATTTTAATTGGTATATTATGTAATTGGGCAGATGATGTATAAACAGGGTGAGTAGTTTTACTTTATTTTTGTTTTCTGTAGGTGGACGGATGTATTGAAAGGCTGAGTCGTTTTACTTTCTTCGAATGTAATTCTATCACTCATTTTAGCTTCGGAATATTGGAGTACATGAGCCGTACTTACCATAACGAGCGTCAAATCCTTAAACACAGGCGGTGAGTTTTGTGAAGTGATAAACATGTTTGTTTTGTTACTATTCTTTACAGTTAAAAGCTTTAATCATTCAAAAGTGTCACTTCTGTTTTCATGGGCGGCGCTCTGGGGTCCTTCCGGTCCGGCGTCGACGACTGTTCTCATTGAAGACCCAGAAAGTGCCTGGCGTAAATGCGTGACTAGAATGAGCTTCGAAACATTCTTACGATAGCCAGTAAAAATTAACACTTGTTTGACATCATATAAGCAATTTTATGTTGTAAAAACAGAATGTTTAAAAAGGCAGAAGTTTTTAAACCCCCCCCCCCCCCCTCCAGAAAGTATTTTTAGACAGGCACATGTTAGTAGGCCGCACTGTGGCAAAGATTTTACGTTCGGTGACGTCAGTATCTCCACTGTAAATACTGTTTGTTTAAACATACATTGTAAACAAAAACAGAAAAACTGTGAAAACATACAAAATGTTTAAAATGATTTATTTTCGAATCATAAATACACTTGACTACACAAAGTATAGATTAGTGCTATCAGTCGGTTTTGTGTATATATAGTAAAATAACATATGTGCCTTGGCTTAATAAAGGTTGGGGAAATGCTGGTCTAATATTCAGCATTTTAATTCATCGGGCATAGATTCTCCTTTCATGGCAGCCAGGGCGTTGTCGACCATCTTCTGCACCATCTTCCTTATGGTGGTGATGGTATTGGTGCCAAAGTGAGGGGTGATCAGCACATTGGGAAGCCCGAGGAGAGGATGATCCCTAGGTAGAATGGGGGAATGTTATTATATGTAAGACACTTACAACCTCCATTTGAGATGGTGTGGTTAAGAGTTAGAACCTTGGTAGAGGTTCGGGATGAGTCACATCCAGGGCAGCGGCCCGTATGGTCCAGGACTGCAGAGCCTTAACCAACACGTCCTGGTCCACCACCTGACCTGAACAAACAGGTTCCTTTTTTAATTTTTTTTTGTTTTAACAATACAGTAACTCCCTTTATTGTAAGGGCATGCATTTCAGACCCAACTCATGATAGATGAAAATTCCTGATCTCGAGAGACCAAGTGTTGCTTAGCAACTGTTCTCAACTCGTGTATAACATCACTGAGGAAACAAAAAGATTCTCGCTCACAGTTCTCCAAATAAGAGGTGAAGCGTGCTTGCTTCAAGCTGTTTCTCTCTCCCAATTGAAGTTTACTGTACAAATAAACGCATAAAAATAAAGAGAAGTAAATATTGTATATTAAAACACCAAAATGTTCAACCAAACCATATAATTTTGTCTAAGTCCAAAGCTCCGCAACTTCTGTCGACATTGTTCCTTGAAACCAAGATGGCACAAGATGGTGCCAAAGCACTACTTTTGTCTAAATGTAAACTATTTACTACGCTATGTGCTATACACAAATATGAGTGGGCGGGGTCTCCCTCCCTACCCCTGCTGATGTTGACCAGCGTGGCGGCGGGCTTCATCAAGGCCAGCTCCTTGGCACCGATGAGGCCGGTGGTCTCGGGCGTCAGGCACACGGCCACCATCACGAAGTCAGAGCGGCCCAGCAGGTCGGCCAAGTTCTCGCAGTAGCTGGCCCCCAACGCCTGCTCCTCTTCCACGCTCCTGAGTGAGACAAATTATTGTGGCAAGGGTGTGTATTTACTCAACTGCAGATGTGGTTGACGCTTGTATTAGAGGGGAGATATCCATTTGTTCTATTTAACGTCCTTCTAAGAACTGAGGTAATTGCATTTACTGCGCGTTTTGTTTCCTGATGGAGGTAAAGGAGGCGTCGATTTGAGGGAGATGTTTTTTTTTGGGTTTTTTTTTTATGGACCTTCTGTTTCTGTTGTAGTAGAGAATCTTCATGTCAAATCCCTTGGCCCGCTGAGCGATTTTGCACCCAATCTTTCCCATTCCGATGATCCCTAGAGTGGACCCCGACACCTCAACGCTACCTATCCACTGCGGCAACGTGGTGGTCTTGGGGTCCATCATCATTTGATGACCTGCAAAGACACTCAGATGCAATTCAAATGATAATACACATACAGACATATGGATATAGTCTATAGTATGACCGTGTCCTTCATAATTGCTCAGTAAGTCGCAGAAATATTAGTCATTCTTTGCAGAGGATAAAGACTATATGCTTGTGAGTATTCTTATATAATCATAGAGTAATTTCTGTACATTCTTACATAACTGTAAGCCTCGCATACAGTATGTGACTTAATTGCTTCATACTGACTGAGGACTGATGATCACCTTCAACAATGTTGCGCGCCGACGCGAGAAGGAGCCCCATGGCCATATCCGCCGTGCTGTCACTGACCACCCCAGGCGTGTTGGCCACCTTCACCCCCATGCGGGCGATGTAGGGCAGGTCCAGGTGGTCGTAGCCAGCTCCTCCGCTGGCAATCACCTTGAGCGCCGGGAGTGAGGCGAGCAGCGCCGGCGTGGGCTCCGGAAGCTTCATCCACATAAACAGGGCCTGGATTTTGGGGCCATGTAGGCCCGGGTCATTCAGGAAGTCCTGGTGGCGCACGACGCTGAAGTGCTGCCTCAGTATGTCCATGGCCTGCTCCAGGATGCCCTGCTCGCCCACCTCGGAGATCAGAGCCCAAGGTTTGTCGCCGTCCATCGCCTGCAAACAAAAAGAGTGGCCGTAAAGTTGAGAAATACCTCTACGTACCGAATCATTTTTACATCTTTAGCAAATACGGATTTTAGGTTTTTACTTAATCACTTTAATGCTTTTGCCTCATCATCTTTAAGTTTTGACTTATGTTTTCCATTTGTACTCTTTTTTAAAAATGAATTATTAGTTTTTTTTTTTTTTTTTTTTTTACCTTTTTACTTAAATGTTATATCTTTAATCATGTTTACATTTTGTTTTACTTTGAAAAACTAATCATTATTCACATCATTTTGATATTTTTATGAAATGACTTTTCTATTTTTACGTTTTTTTTTTTTTTTTTTACTCAATCTTTTTGGTTATTGGTGTTTTTATAGAATGTGTTTTACCTGTTTTTTTTGGTTTTTTTTTTACCTCCGTTTTGCCGAGAGTGAGCCTGGTTTCGTGGAACGGGGCCATTTTGAAACGGTTTGTTGCTGATGATTTCGAAAGAGCGCAATCGTGGACTGCACCCTATATGTCACAATTTTAACTCAACCTTGATTTAGACAAGAAGTCATTTGAAAGATATGCCTTCTCTTTGACAGAAATTGAGTTCGCCAACCCTAGTGCTCACAGGCTCATGGAATTTTTCTTGTCAGGAAAATAGGACAATTTATCAAACATGTATCATGTGTCATCTCTATATTTCATCCCACACTCTAAAAATGATGCACGTTTGTGGACAAATGAAGAAAGTAAGGCTGGAACAGGTTCATAATTGTGGTTAGATTCAATGTTGGACATTTACCGGTCAAAGCAAGCACACGATGGTTCCCAGTTGAAGGCAGTGAACTTTGAACCACCAGTTTAGTCATCTAGCAATAGTTTTGTGGTTTAAAATATCACGAAAACTGCTGAATTTAATTTTCGCGTGACATTTTAGACATCAAATGTTGTTGAAAAAAACATGCCAACTAGTTAAAATGCCCTCTCGTGTCTTTTTTTGCTAGATACATCGAAGTATACTGTATTATTTCTCTCTCGGACAACATTTGCAAATTGACCAACTCAATGCATATCGGTTGAGTAAAAAAGAAAAAAAAAATTATTATAAAGGATCATTACCTTGTTGTGTTGATGCCTGCTCTTTACCTGAAAGGTCCTCAACACCGTCACTGGTCTCCAAAGTCTTCTCCTCACACCGTGGAAAAACACATTTGCCATGGCGGCTGCTAGGTTAATTTGTCATCAATTAAAAGACCTTGGGTCATATTAAAAATAGTAAACAACAACGACAAATACAGCAATGTGCCTCCTGGCATCCTTGTGTTGTAACACTCTGAAGCGTTTGGCTCAGCTTTGCATAACAAAACATAACAAAAATAACAAAATAAAAAAATTAAAAAAAAATTATTATAAAGGATCATTACCTTGTTGTGTTGATGCCTGCTCTTTACCTGAAAGGTCCTCAACACCGTCACTGGTCTCCAAAGTCTTCTCCTCACACCGTGGAAAAACACATTTGCCATGGCGGCTGCTAGGTTAATTTGTCATCAATTAAAAGACCCTGGGTCATATTAAAAATAGTAAACAACAACGACAAATACAGCAATGTGCCTCCTGGCATCCTTGTGTTGTAACACTCTGAAGCGTTTGGCTCAGCTTTGCAGGGGAGAAAAACAAAAAACAAAAACAAGTCCAACCTGTAACCTGTCAAGACTGTAGAGACAGAAATTGAGCAAGACGGTACGACTTCAAAATTCAGGTTAAATTGAAAGTAAGAAGTAATAAAGCCAACTTATTATTATTAAAACCAATCGAAATAATTGGGTTGTTTCACCTTAACAAATTAGCTTTCTTTAAGTTTAAATTTTCAGGTGGTACCAAATGAATTGTTCACATGAGTCAAAGCTGAAACATTAGGTGTGACTTTTATTTTGTCTAAAGTTCATCCAATGTTTCATTTTTCCCCCCCCAGTGTGGTTCGCAGGAAGCAAAATGTAAACTTGACTCATATATGTGGTGTAGTGACACAAAGTAAATACTGGCTCCGTGTTATATTTGATCAAAAACAGAGAAATTGCTGTTTAAATCAATTGAATCAACATAAATTACTGTACATACAGTACACTTCCAAACCTGATCTATAATAAACTTCATCTTTTGGAAAAGGTACTTTTTTTAAAAATTGTTTGAATACAAAATAAAATAAAATAAAATAAATCTTCTGACAGCTGCTTGTTGATGAAAATATGACTATGAGGGAACAACAGCGGACCTAAAGCCACTTTCAAGCGACTGCAACAAACAATATTTAAAAATATGTACATAGCATATAAATTGATCGTACTAGCTTTAAACAAGAGAAAGAACATTTTGGACTGATTTTATATCATAATGCGAACATCAATACACATCATGTTGTTAAGATACCTCTGAAACCTTTTAAATTATGAATAAAATGCATAATATACAACATGGCTCTAATTAGTCCGTGTACATCAGGCCCTGCATGAGAGTATTTCACCACTAGGTGGCAGTAACACATTGATCTGTGGATTGAAGCCTCGAAAATGGTGCTGACGCGTCATACGATTACAAATAAAACAATAAATAATAATAATTATAATAATCATATAAATATATATTCAACTTTATTCATTTTACTAGTTTTAATCCACGGCAAATTTAATTTAACGGGTCCCTGCGGTGAAGCTCAACACGCCGCCGCTCAACTTGTCCCCGCTTGAGACTAAAGTCACCTGTAATCCGGTCAAGATCAACCGTTAAGTCCGCCAACGGTGACGCACGGCGACCGCAGCGGTGAAGTAACATGTCAGCTCGGGCGTTATCCCAGTCGCACACAACCCCTCAGGTCGCTAACCAAAACAGCAGCACTCACCGAGGCCCGTAAAAAGTCGCGGATAATGAGATGCTGGCGTGAGGTGCTTTCAAGACAAAGGGGCGTGGCCAGTGACTCTCGGTTGTTCCGGTATGCTGTTCACACAGTAGACGGTGTAGTTCACAGACAACTCCTGAGCACATTAGAAGTCTTTTGCGAACCAAAACAGCAGCACCTACCGAGGCACCCAAAAAGGGAGTAAAATAACGCCCTTCTGGCCACTATTTGATGGAATACAGTTATTACAGTTATCCGGGAGATGTTTTTTTTCCTCTTAAGTGATTTCATCGGTGCATAGCGTATAAATATGGCGCATTGGAAAAGCAAGAAAGCGCTTTTTGTCTTTTGTTTTGCGTTGAGTCTCACGGTGTGTTCAATGAGATCTCAAGGCAGTGAATGGCCACCACTGGAGGCGGTCCAAGGTCGACACTGAGCGGTTAGGTAAGAGATAATCGCAAGAGCACGGTGGCAGATCGGTGGCCTCACCGTGCCTCCAGCCCCCCGAAAGCCGCTGTTACCTAACGACGGCGCCCGTGCGCTGCCATGGGGCTGCCTCGCCGCGCTCGCTTTGTTTACACCGCGTAGCGGAAGTACTCACACTCTTGATTTATTTATTTATTTATTTAGTTTTAATAAAAGACTCTGGGAAATGTAGAAGTACTGATTCAACGTCTGTACTCAAGTACAAAAGTAAAAACTATGAAAAAAGTACACATGAAAAAAAAAAAATATATATATATATACCATACAGCAGCCAAGCATGTGCACAAATATTTTTGGGAAGAGGTACTCAAGTCAAACAATAGGGGTACCCAATGTCAAAATTATTCATACAATTTAGAAAGAACAGTAGTATATATTTAACTGAAATGGTTGCACAAGTGCAGACACCTTCTTATAAATGGGGATGTGGCTGTCAATAAATACCCCTCAAATATGAAAACACTTTGGGCGGAACTGATGACAGAGAGGGGAATTTCTTTTTAAATGAAGAAAAATGGGCTGCAGCAAAATAAAAGTCACTTTTTTTTTCCCATCAGGGTCAAAAGGGCATGTGCTTGAGCACCACTATGAGGTCTATGTGTGCATGCGCCTGACAATATCCGCTTTGACAACTTGGGACAGTGTGAAAAAAACTTTATACAAACCACCTGACAAACCCCAAAAAAATGCTGAATTAGCTCAAGACAACAAAGAAAAAAAATACATCTACCTCCACGTCTACCCGTGACAGATTAAAAATCCACGCTCTCTGTAACTGTAAACAAATTGCAGGGCATGATCACAAGGCTTGTTCGTTGGCGGAATATAGAAAGTACGGCCAGGTGAGGAAAGCTCTATTGCTTTGAGATCTGACTTCCCTTCATGTTGCGATCAGCTATTGGACTTCGGTTGCCGTCTGGCAAAGGACTTTTTGAAGGCAAAGAACATGACTCATCCCCGAAGAGCATTCGAGGTATCATGGCGGTCAACCTGCTGACTCGGCAGAAGGGAGGGAGTGCTGTTTCTAAGTGTTTCTTCCTAAGGCAATTAAGAAAACACGACCGAGAACAGCAGCTGAATAAGCCCCGGTGGCTTTGTGTCCCGCTAATCATCTTAAGGCGAAGGCAAAGCGTGGCTCCAAATGTGCATGCATGAGGACACATGTAGCGTACCAAGAGGCTGGTGACTGTCATTAGCAGCTCCCTCGGCTTCAGCATGCAATGCTAAAAAAAAAAAAAAAAAAAAAACACACACACAAATAAAATTCAAAGAAATCATGCAATGCTAAAAAAAATAACCCCCCCAAAAATTTAAAATCATGTCATGCTTAAAATAAATAACAAAGGTTTCAGTAATTAAACTTCATTCAATGCTGAAAAAAAAAAGAGTAAATCAATAAAATCACAGACATGCTGGTCAAAAATAACAAAAAAATCAAACGTGCAATTCTGAAAGAAAAGAAAACAAAAAAACAAAACAAAACAAAAAAATCACACAATGCTGAGAAAATAAGTATTGCGTTCAAAAATTCAAACAAATAAAATCACGCAAGGTTGCAAAACTAATTTTTTAAATTCAGGATTTTTCTTTTTTTTAGAAAATTAAACAATCATCCAAAAATAAAAATTGCAATATTTCCTTCAATGTGCTTAGTCTAAACGTGGATAACATAAAATAAAATTAAAAAATAAATAATTACTCGGCAGTACTAGTCATAAAGTAATTTATGTAAATAAAAAATAAAAAAAAACTGTAGTTAAGGAAGTGCTAAAAATGTAATTAAAATCCACACAGTGCTAAAACATGCATTCATATGTATTATTATATTATTGATAAGTAAATGTTTAAATCTTAACAAAGAACTAATATTTTTTAATCTCTCGCTCAAAATATATGAAACAGCTTTGATTTTAAAACAATACCTAAATGAGAGTTTTTGTATCGGCAAAATTCTTCGCACAGCTCCTTGTAACTCGATCGCATAACATTATTACAGGTGTACCTAATGCTTTGTCCGACGAGTGTCCACGACTCAACTCAGTGGGTATTGTGTTGCCATGCCAACGCCCCCCCCCCCCCAGATAACCATTGGCCGCCTTCTGACCATGTGACCTAATGGCTTTGACGTCACTCCTCGAGGCTTGCCGAGCTCGCAAGCGCCGTCCGCCCCTCACAAGCGAACAACTAGAGCCGGAGTTTGTACCCTGACCCCGCCGGGGAACCGCAGCTTCCTCCGTGGCTTCTCGCGATCTGTCGTCGCCTCGGATTTCGTTGTGTTTATTTATTTTTTGTTTTGTTTGTTTTTCACCCATCGGGTTATGGGCCGCTAAAGAGACTTTTTTTTTTTTTTTTTTTTTTTTACAAAAATAGCGACTTGGAAGCGAGGTAAGTTGAACCACTTTGCTAGCTTCCTGGCACTTTTGTTATTACACAGGTACGCTAAACAGGTCGACGCAAACTTCGATCAATTTCCTGCCCTACGATAAAGCGTTTCTCGCAGCGGATAAAGCTTGAGCTACTTCGGACTAATCGGATGAGGCTGCTCCTCTTAACAGTATTTTATGAAGCCCACCCCCCACAATGGGAGCCATGCTTTATACTTTCCCAATAAATTAGCGTATGTGTTAGTTTAGTGTGAACATATTTGGACAAAAGCCATCCCAAAACGTGATATAACAAATCGCTTTTAGTCTTTGAGATCGTACAAGGGTCCACAAAATGGATGCAGTTGTTTTTTTGTTTTTTTTTTAAACCGAGCTGTCAATGTATCACTTCCTGTGCTGTAAAAACAAATCAAACCGCAGAGTACAAATGTACAATCATTGCGTCATATTATTTATGCTAACACAGTGCGCAAGTAGCGAGTGGCATCTGCCTTACAGTTATGAAGTTCGGGGTTCGAATCTCTCGCTGTGGAGTTTGCATGTCCTCTCCCATGTGCTTGCTTGGGGTTTCTTCGTTTTCTCCAACTTCGTCTCACATTCCCAAAACATGCTAAGCTTCATCGAAGACTGAATTGTCCATTGGCAGTGGCGTCGCTAAGCTTATTTTGGTGGGGGTGAAGCCCCCCTAAAAAGATCTTAAGCCCCCCCCCCCAAAAAAAAAAAGGTTTTGTTGTATGTAGTTGTGTTTAATTAGTCTTAGCTCCCAAAACAGCCTCTGAAGCCACCCTAAATGGAATCGTAAAAATACAAACAACAAAAATAGAATTAACATATAATTATTGAAAATATAGAAAGCAAATAAGTCGTGGGTGGTCGACAAAACATTTTCAGCACGATGCATTTTCGCTATTTTCCCCCATCATGGAGCGGCCCTCGAACCCAATATGTGCCCCAAATTTCCCGATTGCGAAGGTCCACCTAATAAATTGGCTGCTGCAGCTCGCAGGAGGTCGACTCCACTGATGCCGATGACGCAGTTTTGTACAAACTGAAAATAGTAAGCCAGAAACTAACATCGTAACCCTAGAAACATAACCAAAGTTAAATAGGATGTCCGGAACACCCACGCAAAACCAAAAAGCCAACCCAGGGACAGCGCGGGCGGAGCCGAGAGAGAGACAATAGCCCCCTTGGAAGCGGGCCTCCGAACACTTCAAGATGGCAAATTGAGCTCAATCTGAGCGTCGGCTCTATTTTGCGTCGTGGCGTGCAACTGTCGGTTTCAGTTATGGTCTGCTTATTGGTACTCATCTGGTCTGCTGTTCCCTGGGATCTGGTTAGGCCTCTAGTTCCGTAGACCTCGACACGTTTCAAACAAACAGGGCTCTCTTTGTGCACCTCGCCGGCAGCTTGCCGCCGCCGCCGCTGTTTGTCCAATCGGCGCTCTGCTCGCCTGGCTTGCCGATGACGCTTTTCTGGCCTCGTAATGGCGCCTCTGTCGCGACAATCCTCCAACGTGACAACGCTTGACAGCGCGAAGGCGTGTCGTCTCCGTCTTGACGACGGCCGGACGGAGGGACCGCTCGCTTGGTTAAGAGCAGCGAGTGTTGGCACGCCGTCGTCGGTCGACGTGAGACAAAAGGTGTGTGTGCGTGTGTGTGTGTGCGTGTGTCGAGCGGCGAGCGGCGGGAAGTGACACAGGAAGTGGTATTCATGCAATTGAAGAGGCGGGAGTGGCGCTATCTCGCCGTTTGATCTGTTCAGTTTGCGCCCGTGTAGAGGAAGCTGCAACTCAGCTGAATCGAGTCTCATGTCGATGTTCAGATCAGTTCTCAGGCCTCGTTGCTCAATCGCTGTATCGGGAAGGTTATCGTTATCGGTGCAAAAAATATCATAGCACGATACCATGAGTTAGTTATTTACGGCGGTCACGAGGTACGTACGACATGTTGAGGTTACGAATGGTGCAGGGATGAACTTTACTGTTTTTCTTTTGGATTATTTTAGATTGAAGCCGTTTCCGGCTTTCAAAACAGATGCAGCATTTACTCGTTTTATTCCGACAGCTTCTTCCCCCTCGCCGTTAACCCCTTCAACAGTTGACTTTGTAATTTCATGATGTGTCTTCTGCGAGACAGGACCAAGCAGACTCGAACGCTCATCTCCCGACAGAGACCGTATCACGTGCAGTTGGTCGTCTTCCTCCTTGCCACGCGTTCGCCACCCTCCTCTCGCTTTCGAGGGGGGATTAACTCTGGTGCTCCTCGGTTAGGATTTACCTGCGGGATATAAATGGAGGCTCCTGCTCATGATGTAAGAGGCGTACAAGATGTTCAGAGAAAGACGCAAAGTCCGTAATCAAAGTGGAAAAAAAACCGGAATGCACATTCAATAAACTAAATGTCCAATTTATCATTCGTTGGTTTCATTACGCTCATTAATAAGTTCCCAAGGTCATTTGCAGCTCTTGGAATCTTTTAACTGATCATTTTATTCGGCTGAGTTGAGGCTGTCAAGGGTCTCAAACATTTCAGGTCTTCAAAGTCAAAGTCTTGCCTTCATGAACCTGGCTGACGTGGTGCCGCACCTTCCACCTCAAGAGGTGGTCCACGCCAGCGGGACGTGGCCGGACCGCGTGAGCGCCCCTCGTGTCCGTCTCGGGGAAAAAGCCGCGGTTACATAACCGGGTCTAGTTTGTCCCACAAGTTCACGTAAGAGTCTTAGCGGGGGCAGAAATAGCCTGGTTACTTCTGGCGTCTGCTCTGAGGGATGCTCAGCTCAGCTCTCCGTGCAACTCTTGTCGGGAACAAACTAAAAACAAATGCGCTTCATCCAAGTCGACTTTCAAACTAGCTGAGATCAAATCAACCTAATTCTTGACAATCGAATCATTATTATGGATGTAGCTACCGTCGGCGCATTCGTATGCTCCCTCACGAGGTTCTCGCCGCTTCTTTCAGCCGTCTGAAAAGGCCGCCGCCCTCTCGCTACGCATCGTCACGTTCGCCGTCAGCCATGGGGAAACAGAACAGCAAGCTCCGTCCCGACGTCATGCAGGACCTGATGGAGAACACCGACTTCACCGAGCACGAGATCACAGAGTGGTACAAGGGCTTCCTGCGGGACTGCCCCAGCGGCGCCCTGTCCATGGAGGAGTTCAAGAAGATCTACGCCAACTTCTTCCCGTACGGCGACGCCGGCAAGTTCGCCGAGCACGTCTTCCGCACGTTCGACGCCAACGGCGACAGCACCATCGACTTCCGGGAGTTCATCATCGCGCTGAGCGTCACGTCCCGCGGCCGCCTGGACCAGAAGCTCAAGTGGGCCTTCAGCATGTACGACCTGGACGGCAACGGCTACATCAGCAAGGCGGAGATGCTGGAGATTGTCACGGTGAGTCTGCTGTGTCTTGCGCGCTTCCTGCGGTGTTTTGCTTCCGGAACCAACCGCGCCGCCGCTTGTCCTCAGCTTGACTCAGCGCCACATCCAGCTGCTGTGCGCTGTTTTGGGAGCATGACCCACCACTTTTCTCACTTGTTTGGAGCCAATAGCAGTACACATCCATGTTTGTTTCGGTTCTTGGATAGGGATGAGAGAAACGATTGATCCGTAGATGCGTTGCCATGCAGACGATGATTATGAATCGATGAATAACTGTCAATCGTCGATTTTTCAATAACGTTAAGAGTGAAAAGCGGAACTCGGGAGTATAGTCGTGCTTGTATTATCTTAGGTCGAATAAAAACAGACGTGACTCAGACACATCACATAAATAACTTTTTTTTTTTTTTTTTTTTTTTTTTTTTTTGTTTGCTCCTTTTGCTAGCACAATGAATACATGTTTGAAGTCCATTAACAGCATTGTGTGACGCTCAGTAATTGCGCCCTCTGGTGGCTGCTGCCTAGTTGTACAATGACCGTGAGCATCCTTTCACATGCTGCAACCCGGCCTCCTCTCCACAGGCCATTTATAAGATGGTCTCCTCGGTGATGAAGATGCCCGAGGACGAGTCGACGCCCGAGAAGCGCACAGATAAGATCTTCAGGCAGATGGACACGAATCGAGATGGTAAGACTTTTTTTCCCCCAGCATTTTGAGGGATTTTGTTTTTTTTTTTCCTCCTGCAAAATCAGGACTTTTCTTCCAAATTCCAACAGTTAAAATTAAAACCTCTCAAAATCACTAATTATTAAATTATCATTCATCAATTCAGCCTTTTACTCATAAAATTTCTTTTTTCCCCTCTGAATATTAAGTCTTAAGTCTTTTTTCTCGTGAAATCCAATTTTTCCTCACAAACCGATGACTATTTTGCACAAAATTGTTCATTTTTGTCATTGCTAATTCAGACTTTATTTTCCTTAATTTTGTCTTGTAAAGTTGTGGTGTTTCTCGTAACATTCTGACTTATGTCACGGAAGAGTGTTTCTTTTTTCCTACTAAAATCATGTTTTCCTCCGAATGTAGCATTTTTCTCCGCTAAGTTGTGTGTTTTTGTTCAATAAAAAAAGAATAACTTACTTACGTCTTACATCTACTGCGACATCGATGCTAGTTTCGTTAGCCCGTCCGTCTGTGGCGTCTGCATTGTGTGTTAGCAATAAGCTAACGCGAGGCCGTTGCATCTTCTTTTTGTTCAGGTAAATTGTCCTTGGAAGAGTTTGTGGAGGGCGCCAGGAACGACCCGTCCATCGTGCGGCTGCTGCAGTGCGACCCGAGCAGCGCCGGCCAGTAGACCGCCGGATCGCTCGTCGTCTTCGCTCTTTTTTTTTTTTTTTTTTTTGCGTTAGTTCGTCATTCAAATAACAACAAAAATACCACCATTTGAAGGACACCTTTGAAGGACGGTATTGCTGTAGAAAAAGTGAATTCGAGACGTACGGAACTGCACTGAATCCATGTTTGCTGCTGGTCTTTTTGCTTTGGAAAGAGTCAATGGATGACAAGAACTGGAAGTGGAGCATCCCGGGAAATGTAGTTTTTCTTTTTTCAACGCGAGAAGCATTTGAACGCACATTTTGTTTTGGGAGGAACGTGTTACACGGTCGAGCCCCAAAGGAGTCGCACGCTGGTCGGACGTTTAGAGCTACAAGGATGAGATATTAATACATCCTTTTTTCGTTCTTCTGAGGTTTTATTTCTTTCTAGAATTTGAACAAAATGCTCAAAGATTGTTGCGCGAAAAGGGATGAATTTTATTTGATTTATTTATATTTAAAAAAAAAAATATATATATTTTTTAAATTGGCCTATGAAAGACAGGCCCATTAATCACTTTCAATGTGTGATCAGATATCCAAATATTTCTTACATCATTTTATTGACTTTTTAATAATGTTATAATTTATTTTGACTCCATTCAAAAATATACTTTCAACTCAAAATCTAATACGCTATCATCCATTTTCCGTACCGCTTCTCCTCACTCGGGTCGCGGGCGTGCTGTCAAATGCCAATTAATTATTTTCAATGTGAAAAATATGTATTATTTTCAACAAGTATTTTTGCATTTTTTTTACAATAGTCCTCATTCTGAAATAATGATGATAATACAAATACAATCAAATAGGCTACATTTGGCCCACACCAACCAGTATATCTTGATGTTCTTAGTGTGAAAAGATTGCATTTTGCATCAACCTGATGTATATAAGAAACACAAAAACATTTTGTAATTATTTCATAATTCCAAAAAATAGTTTTAGCGTCATTTCTTTCCTAAAAAAAAATAATACACTCATAAGTTGGCCAGCGGGTGACTCGTTTTGGGATGAACTGTATATTTATATGTATTTTTCAATACGTAACATATACATACGCAAAAACTGAAATCGCAGTTTTAAGGATATGTAGTATTCCATTCTTTTACGAAGAATTCAGGTTTGGGAAAAAAAAAGTGTAAATTATTGCAATGTGAGGTTTTCCTTTTACTTGAGAGGACAAAAAAAACAAAAAAAAACTATCATATATTTATGCTAGGACAGGACCACATGTGCGTTGTCGCTATGCAGTCACGCCACAAAATGGCGTCACCAGATGTGACGTTTTCCCCGTAACCATTGCTTATGTCACCATTTTTTTTTGTTTTTGTTTTTTTGTCCTCTGTGTTTTTTGTTTTCCTTGTACTTCACGCTTTAAAGCTGCACCAAATTTCAATTTCCAGTTGTGTTGCATTCACTGACTTTTAAGTATTTTTTTTTTTTTCCCATCCCTGCTGGGGGGAAGACACAATGTTGTTGTTTGTGTGTGTGTGTGTGTGTGTGTGTGTGTGTGTGTGCGTGGGTGGGTGGGAAGGAAACAATCACTTTAAAAGAGAACAACTGTGACAATGACGGTGGAAAAGGCCGTTAGGTATTTCTTTTGGTCCCGCCCCCATAAGCATCTTGTGGTCAAAGTGCCAAATATAGATGATTAATTCAAAAGAATATATATACGCAGTATTGCATCATTTATACTGTACAGTTGTTACCTGTCGAACAAACGAGGATGTCACTATCGTATTTGTTTTGGAGATTTTGTATTGTTAACTTCTGAGTAGGAGGACCATTTTGTTGTTTAAATAAAGACAAAAGGGCCCACTGTCTCTTTTTGTTTGTTCTGAAAAACAAAACAAAAAACGCGGAGGAACTGTTAAGAAAAACACACATATGCGATAATAAACATAAAATGGTTTTTGTTTCCCTTTTTTTTTTTCGAGAGTGATAGACATTTAAACGGGTCAATGTAACCCGCTGTATGTTTAACTGTTTTTCTGCTTACCTTTTGTTATATTATATACTATGTAAATCAATAAATAATGCAACAACAACAACAAAAATTCCATATAATAAAAGATTTACATAAAAATAGGCATGTCATCTTTTTTACTTGGGGGAGAACTTCCATAACAGGAAGGCCTAAATGGAATTATTTTGCAAAACATATTTTGAGGCAAATGTGCGTGAAACAGACGAGATACTCAAAGGTTTCCATGACATGTTTTTTTTTAATTATTATTTTTTTTTATTTAAAAAAAACCAACAAAAAAATATTGTCAAATTCATTTCTTGACACGTTGACGTGAATATTAACATTTTCATTTTTGAAAAAAAAAAAAAAAAGTCACACGAGGGCTCATGTTGAGGGCGACTTGCAATGGAATCGCTGAAATGTGAAGTATACTTGAAATTGATGGCTGCTGTATATATATATATATATATATATATATATATATATATATATATATAGCATATATATATATATATATAGCGAGAGAAATAAATAACAACAATAAAAACAAATCGGCGGGCATGCAAAGAAGCTGCTAAGGAAGAACTAATTCAGGCTACATACATATTTTCATGATGGCCAGTGGGGATGTGTGTGTGTGTGTGTGGGGGGGGTGGGGTCTTTGGCAATACAAATCAAGTATGTACACAATGAGAAGACACTTTTTTACAGCGGATCCGTAAATCTGGGCTCCGTTATTTCTGCTCTTATGCACCACCAATGATTATTTAGTTGTTGTTGTTGTTTTGGCGTGTGTGGTGGTTCATATTTCAGTCAGCGTGACCTTGTAGGTGTCGGCGTAGCTCTCCATGTGCAGGATGAACGTGTCCTCGTTGGAGTAATGCTCGATGATGTTGTCGTCCATGTTCACCAGGATGCTGGCGAAAAAAGGACCCCCCCCCCCCCCCCAAAAAAAAAAAAAAAGCCCCACGTGTTAGCACTTTGTTGCGATATTTTGTTGTATGACTGTAATAAAAAGTAGGGCTGTTCGATACCACTTTTTTTTTAAGTGATACCAGTACGAGGATTTACTCTTGACTACTTTCGATACATAAGATTTCAATGAAAACAATGCCAATGCCGATTGTGAACAAAGACATTTCTTTCTTTCTGACGCACAAGATCACTTCCGACATTTAAGCCACATGCTGCTTCAGCGAGTCTAAAGACAAACACATACAACTGTTGACATCTCTGCCTCACCCTTTTTTGCTTTTCTTGTAGACTTTGGCGATCTTGTCGGTGGTCACGTCGTACTTTTCCGATATCTATGACGCAAACGGAAATGTTTGTTTTTTTTTTTTTTTGACCAAAAATTGGGAATCGTCGTCTTCGGCGCAAAACGTCGGCCGCCGCTCACCGCGTCCACGAGGCCTCGGAGCGTGGGAGACTTGAGCATGATCGCGTCGAACACCTCGTCCGTCTCTTTGCGGACGTACAGCAGCACTGCGGGGAGGGAGGAGCGGGGGGGGGGGGGGGGGGAGGGGGGGTCGAACGTGTGATGTCAACAGCAAGAGCAATTAACTATCAACAAACAAACCGGATGGCACTAGTAGAACGGCTATGTCTACTCGCACTACTAGTGGCATTCTACAACGTGACTATTGAACACGGAGCGCTTCACTACCTCTCTTGTGCGCCTCCTCCTTGATGTGCTTGTGCGGCGACGGACACGAGTCTCCCTCGGCCGGCCGGAACATCCTCTTCACCAGCACGCTCCTGACGCAGACGTTTTCAGGAATGAGATTTGGACCGCGTTTTTGTTCGCAGCTCATTTGCATTATCTCTCTCCGCGTTGGTGTAAATGACACTTCCGGTCGGGAGCGCACTCACCCTTCTCGCTCCATCTCCTCCGCGTTGAAGGTGAACACCTGGAAGCAGATATTTAGGTTTTGGATTTTTTTTTTTTTTTTTGGGATGGAAGGAAAAAAATAGGGACATGTCAGTTATCGGCCGGGTCGATTATCGTCGCCGATATCGGTGCCGGACGATAAGAGAACAATTTAGGATTGGGTAAGCTTCAGAGAACTATGTTTTAATTTCTTGAAATGTTCAGTTGACGTTATAAGAGATGCTGCCGTCCCAGGGAACCTTTTTGTTTTTGTGTGAACTGAAAACCGAGATAAGTGAAAGAGGAACATTTCAGTTATACTGAAAGTTTAGAAAACTTGAGGGAGCAATTTATTTCTCAAACATGCTCGCTGAGCCTGGGAAACAATGAAAAATAAAACTTTCAACATCGTGCAAATCTGAAAAACTGTTTAATAAACAGATGCTTCATCAAGTTTGTATCATTCAAAATTTTGACACCAATATTTTCCCTTCAGAGATTCAAATATTGGTGATTGGCCTCCTTGACTACTAATAATCGGTATTTTTTTTAATTTTTTTTAATATATCGGTCTATCTTAATTCAATAGTTTTCCTTTTTTAATGATTATTTTTGGGTCATTATTTTTATGATGTGCTGCCACATAGTGACGTCCACTGAAATGTCCAAATATGTCTCCTTGGCAAATAAACGCATACAACCTGCAACAGTTTAAACGGTTGCTTTAACTGAATATCAACATTTTTTTTCCCCCAAAAAAGGGTGATTTAATCTATATTTTAAATGGCAAATTATTCATGAATTTATTCATCCTAATATACGCATTTACAACGATTTAGTTTTTAAGCGGCGCGCCGTACCTGTCCGGCCCGTTGCAGGTTTCCGAAGTGGACGTCGGGGATGAAGAGGACTGGCTGCGCTTCCAGGTCGCTCATGGTCTTGAAGTACGTGGTGTCCGACTTCTTCGGGACGCTTATGACGCCCGCGGTGCCATCTTTGCCTGGGTACCAAGGAAAAGTCAATCATATCTTCCATATACTTTTGATGTATTCTGAATATTCTCATGAAAGAAGACTCAGTACCTTTGGACTTCTTGCGGAAGAGCTTTCTCTCTTCATCTCTTATCTTACGTTCAGCTCCCTGAAAGAAAAACAAACAAAACAAACAAAAAAAATCAATCAATCAACAAATCTAATTCATTGACAGGAGACTGACAAAAAAAAAAAAAAGGAATGTGCTGTGAACAGAGATGATCGCCAGGGGGAGGACTTGGGCCATGATCCTGCCTAATCAGCAGTAAAGCAGACGTCATAAGGTCTTGGGGACGACATCAAAAATGTCGCTTAAATGAAGTAACAAGCCTATTTTGTCAAAGTAAGGAGTAGGAAGTGCAAATATTTGTTTCAAATGGGAGTGAAAGGTCATCAGAAAAATAAATAAATAAAGCACAGATACCTGAAAAATGTGCTTAAGTACAATAACAAAGTATTTGTACTTGTACCCCATTTCGCAATCAAAGCCATTTGCGCAGAATAATGGCAGAGGAAAAAGGCGGAAAATAAACGCCAGCTTTTACATGATAAAGGGCTTCTTATTCTACCGGGGGCGGAAAATTACCAGGTTGACTTTATCTCGCTATTGCATGTTGGCGCGACACGGAAAGAGCCAAAACAATGCCGCCTTTTGTTGCCAATCCGAAAGTGGCTTTTACCTCAGGAGGTCCACTTCCTTCCCCCGTCCGGCATCCGCGCCTCGGAAGAAAACGCCAGTTTTACTACCTCTGACGGCGGAAAAATTACCGGGTCGACTTTGTGCTTTTCGTTGAATGTCAGCGGCGTTCATACAAAATAGCGACTTCGAGGGGGGGGGGGGGGGGGAAGGTGGAAAACGGCAAATTCCACCGGCTGCGAAAAACCGCTTCCAATACCGTAACACTGCCGATCCTGATCGGGATCCGACTTTTGAAAGCGGCTTTTTTTGGGGACGTCTGGTGTCTGACCTTGTCACAGAAGACTTTGATCTGCGAGTAGGCCCTGTGCAGAGGCTTGTTGCTGCGGTTGTTGTAGCTGTACGTGTCCATCTGGATCATCAGCGGCAGACCCTTCACGCCCTTCTGCGACGAGAAGTCCGTACTCAGGCAGTTGACCGTGATGAAGATCTGAGCGGGAATACATCCAAGGTGTCATTTATACTGTGCGTGCGTACAATACGTTGCACAATCTAACCCAAAACTGACATTTTCAATGCGAAATCCATCAACTTTTGAGCTCGAGTGCCAAGTTTGATTGTCAAATGGACAGATGGGGCAACTCATTTGGTAGAAAAAAACAAAAGTCCAAATCTGCGTGGAAAATATGTAAAATTGTTTATTTTGATATTTTATTTGGATCATTCGTGTTCATTTTAAAAGGTTATTGAGCGTATTAATGTACACGTAGCGTTTCACTAAACATTTAATAAAAATACAAAATGATTTACCGACATGATGTATTTTACTTAGAAGGGTTTCTTTTAATAATCAATGAAACAATAATTCATGGTCATTGTAAATGTTATTGTTTCTGATTAAATGGTTAGTTTTTAAATGGTTTATTTTACTAGTATTTTTATACTTTATGTTTCATAGTAACAATTTCATTATGATGGTAGATTAATAAATAACTGCTGCTACGAATAATAAATATGTTACAAAAAATATGTCATTTTATCAACGATTAATTAAGTTGAACTAAAATGATCAATGATTAATAATCAATAAACAGAATAAAACTTAATAAGCGTTCATTATTAACTTGTAAAGGACTGTTAATCAAACCTACGACAATGCATCAAATGTAATATACTGCTGCTAATAATAATGCATTTTCAAATATTGTTTTAACGAACACACTATTTTTCTCAAATATAACATAACATACCATCTATATGAGGATTTCTGGATTTCTTCCGGCAGCAACACACACACACACACACACACACACACATATTATGGTCTACCCACGCTATAGTTTGACTCATTATTTTTGGGTGACTGTAATTAACAGGAAGTTGTGATTGGCTCTTCCTCTCACTATTGAGTGCTGCTCATTTAAAAGTCTCAAATGTAATAATTACGCCGTTAAAAAAAAAAAAAAAAAAAAAAAAAAAAAGGACCTTCAATAATTGACGGCCCTTCTCTTTCCTCCGATAGTGTTCAAAAAAAAAAAGGAAAATCAATGTTTCATTGGGTTATCCTGGCCACTTTAGCCACAAGCTAAATGCTAATAGCGAACACAGTAAAGTTGTTCATTTGAATTCAAATTTCAATAAATGTTATACTGTATTATCCGAGACGGTAGGGTGACTCGTAACTAACATGTTATGCTTCTCAAAAACTAAAAACAATTAAATCAATAGGGTAGCCATGAGCTATAACGCTAATGTTAGCTTACAACTTCACTTTGTTTTCCCTTAAACCTGAAAGTAAAACCGTCCATTTGAATAGATTATACAGAGCTCGAGATAGATGGACTATGTTGGGTGACTTTTTCTGCGCAACTATAACTAACATAACTGTACTAGTTTTGAAATATGCATTTAAACCTATATATAAAGTGAAATTGTCCAAGATGATCGAGAAGCTGGGTGAAATCTACCCCAAACTGTCACACACCAGCCAACTACGGTTGCTAACAGCATGCTAAGCTAATTCCGGTCCCGTAAAATGCAAATGGATGACCAGGAAGCACTATGAGCTCTCCAGTTGCTGTAGTTTATCACGTTTAAGTGAGTGTTGTGGTGTTTGTACTACGGATGAGTAAATTCTTGCGTCATTTATCCACTTTGCGCTTGTTTGCCAACAACAGAGCCTCCGGCACGGACGGGTAAATACACCCGACCGGTTTGCGAGGGGTGTTGAAATGTCAATGGCGGGTATTCTGTAGTACTTTTTTTTTTTTTTTTTTTTTGTCCAATCAGATTTCAGCCTCCATCTGTCGCCATGTCAATCCAATCTGCCCAGAGTCTTTCGAATGAGAAGAGTTAGCCCACGTGACTTAAAATTATATTAACAATGGGATTTTTTGTTTGTTTGTTTGTTTGTTTGTTTGTTTCCAATTCATCCTCACAGCACCAGCGAGTTGGCCCTCGATGACGTCAGGATTTTTCTTCACCCTCTGATTGGTTGGTCCGAGCAAAACAAACAAAATGCCCCAAATACACGGTGCGTTTATGGTGCAGTTGTTTTCCTTACTTTGGCCTCTTCATTGACGTCCCACGTGAAGGAGATGGCGTTGTAGGCGATTTCTTCAATGTTGCCGATGGTGTTGAAGCTCTCCTTGTAGTCGGCTGGGGAGGAGAAACGCAACGTTAAAAAAAAAAAAAATAAATAATAATAATAATAATAAAGAAATAAAATGCACTGAGTGGTCATTAAAAGTCACGAGCAGGTAGCCATTGTTTGTTCCTGATAAGCAATCTAAAGGCACACGCTTGAATTTGGTAAGATAAAGTCTTATCTGGCCTGGACAAACAAACTCTGTGGCTTCAAAAAGCGCCGCCACAGGGAACATTTGGGCTCTCGGGAGGCATTTTGATGGTCACGCGGCAAACAGGAGTGGAATTCCGGAATTCTCAAACATCCCCCTTTTACACTACCTGTAAAAAGCTGGCAATGTTCTCTTGCTGCTTCGAAGAGGCACTTTTACAGGGTTCTGTGCGAAAGACCGCCCGGATAAATGTTGTTGGGTTTTTTTCTGTTATGGCTCCGACGCAGCACTTTTGCAGTCGTGGCAATATCATGCCTTTGGTGGGTTCTGTGTGAAAGTCAAAGGTGGTGAAGCAGCAGTTTTGGAGCACTGCCGATGTCCTCCTTTCGCTGGTTTCTGTGTGAAAGGCGGACAAATGCGGGGTCTTCTGTCACAACGCTAATGCGGTACTTTTGCAGTTGTATCAATATTCTGCCTTTGCTGGGTTTTGAGTGAAAGGAAAAGGCGGGCGAACGCTGGGACTTTTGCTTCAGCTCCGATGCAGCACTTTTTCAGTCACGACAATATCCTCTGAGTTTTGAGTGAAAAAAAAAGTTGGTACCGCCGTACTTTTGCAGTCATAGCAATATCCTGCCTTCGGATGGTTCCGTGTGAAAGGCAAAGGTGGACAAAGACAGGTCTTCTTCTGTTACTGCTCCAATGCGCGACTTTCGCAGTAGTGTCAATATTTTACGTTTGCTGGATTCCGTGTGAAAAGTAATGGCGGCGGTGATGAGTCAAGTCTGAAGTTGCGGTAATATCCTGCTTTTGCGTGAAAATGCTACTGCTCCAAAATATTCATCATGACGCCATTGTTTTTTTTTTACAATGTATTTTGCTACTCAGAGGCACGACGGGGCGACATTTTCACGGGATCTGGTGACTGCGGTGATATGTCGTGACGGATAACGTGCGCTCGCCGTTCCTTGTTCCGCAACAGGTGCACAATGAAGACGGGAAACAAGTACCCACACACACACCCCCCTTCCCCCACCGCCCTTTTTCAAAAAGCTCATGTATTCTATGACGTGGCCCTGAGGCACCTGTCCCCCCCCCCACACACACACACATACACACACACACGCACACCCCACACACACACGCCCTCCTCTGCTGCCATTCAAATCAGCTCTCCCGACGGTTTCGGGTTGCATCCAGCTCGAAAAGGAAAAGGGCGCAGGGCCGCCTGTGATTTAGCCAACGGACGAGCTGGATGGTTTCCGTCAATCCATGCTGACACGACACAAGAATTTCAGTTGTGTGCTAAACGGGAAAATCCCAGTAGGTGTAGCCATATGACTATATTTCCTTAATCTGACATGGGGAAAATTAGCAAAAAAAAATAAAAAAATAATATTAACATTAGCAATTAATATTGCTAATGTTAATATTATTTTTTTTTAAATCAATTTTAAATTTTAAAATCTATGTTCTTATTATAAATGTTTGATTTAGATGTTTCTTTTTGATGGCTGAAAGAAATTTTTTAAGAGAAATTATATTAAAATTGGTGTAGTTGCTCAATTTCTCTTTTTTAACATGTGCATTTTATTTTTATTTTATATTTTAATTTTTAAATAATCAATAAAGTTGTTTTCTCAAGGATGGTTTTGTTTTAAGACGAGGCACTCTTTTTTTACTTTGTATACTACAATCATTATTTAAGCTTATGATAAACAATAATAATTACTTTAAACAATTAATTGTAACATAAATAAAAGTTTTAAAAAATGTAAAAGTGATGAATTATTTAATTGAATGATATTTTCTTTCATACTCGTGTGTCATTATTATTATTTTTTTTAATAGAAACTTTTTAAAGCAGAAAATAGTCAGGAAAAATGTGTTTTTTGACAAATATATCTTTTATGAAGACATCTTCTGTTTTAACAATTTAACACAAAACAATAAGCCCATCCATTCATTTTCTGTGCCGTTTATCCTCAGGCGGGTCGCGGGCGTGCCGGAGCCTATCCCAGCTATCTTCGGGCGAGAGGCGGTGTGCACCCTGAACTGGTCGCCAGCCAATCGCAGGGCGCAGGAGTTGGCACTCGCATTCACACCTACGGGCAATTTGGAGTCCTCAATGAACCCAGACAGGCACGGGGGGGAGAACATGCAAAGTCCACACGGGCGAGGCTGGATTTGAACCCGGGTCCCCAGAACTGCGAGGCAGATGTACTAACCGCTCTGCACCGTACCACCCAAATAGAAATAGAAATATGTTTCTATCAAGTTGCAACATTATTCTCATGTTTTGACAATTAAAAAAAAAAATTTTATAAAAATGAGTGATACACTGTATTACTAGCTTCATTTGTACTCTCTAAATATTCGCACAGAATTTGTTTATCTTCATATTAACTTCCAATGGTGAAAAGGAGTCGGGAAATGACGTCGTTGCCCTTTGACGCTGTGGAAGCGAGCATATTTTGGATTTAATGGTCGCTATGGCGACACACTTCCACGGCGTCGTGCGTCAACGCGCGCGTTTGTGTCCGTGGCAACTGCCGAATGATCATCCAATAGGAATATCCCGACGATGTCAATTAGGAAAATCATTATTTGAAAGGGACAGTGCCTCTTCAGATTCCACTCCCTGTCCTGACAAGCCGCGCGTGTGCGTGTGTGTGTGTGCGTGTGTGTGTGCGTGCGTGCGTGCGTGTGTGTGTGTGTGTGTGTATACCGATGTATGCATGTGTGCGTCGCATACCTCAAATTTATCGCGGGGTTAGCAGGCCCGAGCTTGTCAAACACACAAACAAGCTTCTCACACACATCAACAAGTCATAGTGGGGTTGTTCCAGCAACAATTCCCTATTATTCAGGTGTGTGTGTGTGTGTGTGCGTGTGTGTGAATGTGTGTGCGTCACGGTGTGTGATTAGCCCGAAGGCGAGCAGGCAGTGAGCAGGGTGGGGGCTTGTTTGCGCTCAGTGTGGCCCCTTTTTTTTTTTTTTACAGGCTGAGTGCATTCCAGCAATGGAATCAAAGACAAATGCGACTCCAGATCAAAACACGTCTCACCGATGTCCAGGACTCGCTGCTTGGCCGTGTGCTGCCGGGAGTGCCAGTACTTCCAGTATTTCAGCTGCTCGTCCCTGTTTTTGTCCTCGCTAAACACAACCATGATCACGCTCTGCAAAATGCATACGATGATTTGGATGTCAATCAAAAGCAGGCGGGTGAGCGCCGAGCTAGTACAACCGAAATTCGAATATTGGCTTGATTAAATGACATTGTATTCCCAATAGTCTATTCTCTTCATTTGGTAGCATCACACGTATGTGGATGGTAGATGTTTTTGTCCAATCAGATTACAGCCCCTGTGTGTTGCCATGTCAATCTAATCTGCCCACGACCTTCAGAATCAGTAGCGCTGGCCCAGGTAACTTCAACGACTGTATATTAATTTCTTTAACCAATCAGATTTTCAAATTTGTCCTCACTAACGTCCTGGAGGACTAGGATGTTGTATTAATATTATTTTTTATGATTTTGTTATGCTATTCGACAAATATTGATAGTGAACTATTCCATTTTTTTTTGTTTTTTTTTTGTTTTTCTTTGAAAAAAAAACCAAGCAGCACTCACCCGCACTTTGCTGATGGGGTGCCGTAGGCGCTTGTTGGCACTGAGCTCATTGAGGGTGACGGCGTAGAACTGGCCCTTGTTCAGGTAGGTCATGGGGCCCTCGCCCTGCTTCTGGCGCAGCGAGCGGGTGGCGTCCAGCGTGTACTGGAAGCTCTCGCTGCCACATCGCGGGACTCATCAGACATCGTTTATATATAAAAAAAAAAAAAAAAAAAAAAAAAAAAGCTCATTTTCATACTGGGAGCTGACTTACGTTCCGTCCTGGTGGAACAAGAAGTCGTCCGATGCCAGAGACGAAGGCGTGTGGTACTTCTGTCGAGAAAAAGAGCAAAACTTCATTTCGGTCGAGCTCGTCGCTCGGCACCTCGGAAAGTTTCATAGATTAGCCGCGGACGCAACATTTCCCGACAGACACAAAATTGGGTGGACACGTCGATCTTGACGAGATGCATGAAAAAGTCTCAAGGACACGTGTGACGTTGAGCGGGAAGTCTGCCATTTTGGTTTGAAGCAGCCATTTTGAGCGAATTTGAGGCTTCGTACATAAAAAGATAGCCCTCGACATCACTTTGAGCTATCGACAGGACATTTGGTGGACATGTGTGAAATTGAACATGGAGTAAGCCACTTCGGTACTTTGGCGAACTTCTTTGGCCCCGATCGGAAGCGGGTATCCAAGACCGATTTGGCCCCCGACTCGTTCCTCACCGTGTCCCTGTCCTCGTCGAAGGGGCTGTCCGGCGGGCTCTGCTGGTCGTCCTTGGGGTAGGAGCTGTGGCTGACGGCGGTCACCTCGTAGGGGCTCTGCTCGTAGACCACCCGGGACGCCTCCTCGCCGTCCACGCGGTAGTGGAGCCCGGCGCCCGCCGTCGTCATGTAGACGGGCACGTAGGCCTCGGCCTTCACCGGGGCCACGGAGGGCGCGCCGCCCGCCTGGGGGCCGCCGGGGTGCTCCGTGTTGAGCGACAGCTTGACGGGGACCGACTTGAGGACCTGGACGCGGTTGTCCAAGGCCTCGGCCTGGACGCCGTTGGGGTTGCTAGGCAACCTGGGCAAACACATAACAGCGATGCCAGTAACAAAACACAACTGTTTGTTTAGCCATTTAGTGTGTTTACCAACCTTTTCTCCTGCTCTTCTGTTATTTCCAAAGCTTTGGGAGCGGTCAGAAGGCGCTTTTCTTTAGGAACCTGGAAGATCACAATTTACAGTCCATATAAAAAGTCTACATACCCCTGTTCAAATGCCAGATTTTGTGATATGAAAAAATAAGTCCAAGGTAAATCATCGAAAAACAACATTCCCACCTATAACCTGTAAAATGCAATTGGAAAAAAAAAAAAAAAAAAAAAAAAAAGGACGTAAAAATAAATAACTGAGATGTGATTGCACAATTGTGCACACCCTATCATAAGTTGGGATGGGCCTTGTTCAGAATGAACCAATCATATTCAACCTCGTGTCCTTGAACATCTTAAGTTTATTTGGAGTTAATAAAGTAGTAGAAAAGGCCAGAAAAAGCCTACTAGAACAGCAGTGCTTTATTAAGGCACTTTAGGCACAGAAGCACTTTCAACGGTGGCAGTCGTGTGCTGACTTTAACAAATAGGTAACCGCAACTAAGTAACTGTTGCTGTTACTAACTGTGATCGTAACTAAGTAACTGCAATTAAGCGATCGTAACAATGGGTAACTCATTCTATGAAAATGAATACAAACAATAACATTTAAAATTGAGCATGAATTATTATTCATTCAAGTATTTTTTAAGTTCAACACAAACATATTTGTAATTTGCCGAGTAATCACAATTAAGTTGATGACAGACAATAAAAGAAAAAAATATAATTTCTGTCCCTTTTAAAAATCCAAATGCGGCCCTGGAGCTCAAAACGTTGCGCAACTCTGGCTTAATATGTTCGCAACATGACACGAGGTCACCGTTCACGGCAAACGATTCCGCGGACCCGCCAGGCTACAGCTCGCAGACCCCAGTTTGGAGAAGCGCAGAACCCGAGAGGCAAGGTACCTTGTAGTAGTCGTAGAGGAGACCCAGGGCATTGGCGCTGTCCTCGTCGCCGTTGATGCTCATCATGGCCTTGGTGGCGGCCGTCAGCGGGTTCTCCAGGTACGAGCGCCACGCCTCATCCTCGCTGGTGTAGGCCCGCCGCACCGCCGGGAAGGAGCTCTCGTTGGGGACCACCACCACCAGACGCTTGCTGGGCGGACACGACAGAGACCGCCACAGTCACTTCGTGAACCGGGGCCGGGCTAACTGTTCTCGAATCTGACCACGACTTCATCTACCTTGGGCGGCCGACATCGTAGCGGTGATATTTGGATCTATATAATAATAATTTATGCTTGTGCTTGAATGCAAATGTTTAGAATAAATTTAATTTACAAATGATTTATTAAAATACCGTATGTAGTGTCTGTTTACGGATATTTTTTATATGGTCGAAATGTATGTTTGTCCATTTGAATGGTATTAAATTAATCATATTCATATTTTTGCAAAATGAAAAATGTTAGTTTGTATTAGTGTATTTACAGTGAATTAAATTATTTAATGACGTAAAAACATGTATGATTGTCTATTATTCATATTTTTTACATAAACTTGATGTCCTTTTTTTTCATTATTTTGTTTAGAAATAATTAACCAATTAATACAATGTTTGAAATGGTTTATGTACATTCATTTATTTTAATAACAAAATAATAATTAATGCCCATTTCAAATAATGAATGAATTGATTGATTGATATTCGTGTGCTGCTGATTTGGTTAGCAACCTACTTCGAATGGAGTCAGCAGCAAAGGATCATCCCCTTAAGAGACCGTTTACATGCTTCGGTAGGTGCCGCTGTTTTGGTTAGCGATGGCGCTCGAGTCCCCCGCTCCACTTCCCGGCGGCGCAAATATTCACAAACTTAACGCGTTGGCCCGCATTACGAGGCGAGATCACACACACACACACACACACAACACTTAAAACGCGGCGTGTTGTCACAACGTCTTTAGTTTGGCCGCGTGTCAACTCGGCAAATGTTACACAATGCGCGGATACGTATTAGCGGTCGCGCCTTGGCCGCGCACACCTTTTGATAACACTCGCAAGAAAGCAATTCCAAAACAAATGAGGCGGATTGAGGCCTTGTGAGCGGGACATTTTGCAAGTTTCACGACACGTCTTTCTGTTTTAAATACATCTCCATGGCAACCGCCTGGTCAGTGGGATGTCAAGACTCATGTTCTTGAACACAAAACCCTTGTTAGACAAATGTGTTATTTGTTTTCTTTCTTTTTTTTTTTTTTTTATTTCATTGATTTGAAATTACCTTGAGTTCAATGTTTTATGTTTGATTTTGATTTTTGTGCAGCAGTTTGCGTCACCTGTTCTTAAATCAAATGGAGTTGAGACATATCGCACACAATGTCAGAAGTCACTTGTTGCATGATACAAATTTAACATGACTGTATTTGTTAAGTTGAATTAATATCAGGTTGAATGTATATTTAACAAAATAATAAACAAAAATATATGAATAATGCATATTGTGTTCAATTTTTTTATGAATGGGATTAAATGGCAAAATCTATCAAATAGAACCTTAACCTCATTGTAAGAGCAATATGTATTCATTAATATGTAATTAGAAATACATTTAAAAGGGGCAATTTTAATCAATATATAAAAAAAGAATTTACTTGAACACAAATAACAACTAAAATGTTCTCTTTTCCTCTCTTGTTAAACCTTGTAAGATCCATAGAATATCAACTTTAATGTAACATTGTTTGTTTTTTTGTGTATCTCCATAAGTTGAATTTAAAAAAATAACAAAAAAATACAATTGTCTACATTTTCTAATAAATTAGAAGAAAATCGAAAAAAATCAAATCTATAACCTATAAAATATAACTTGTATTTTTTTTTGTCTGTATAACATGATCTGTAAAACATAACTATAACACCCTAGTAGTAGTATCAGCTATATGCATTAATGTTATTAGTAGAACCAAAAATACTAATGAAATCTAAATTAATTTGCACACAAATAGCATCTAAAACGCTCTGGGATCCACTCCCCCAACCCCACACACAATCATGAGGTCAAATCAAACTAATTTAATGAATAATTAATAAATAAAAGATACTTGCATGTGCAGAGCGAATCTCAATGCACACAATTGAAAAATTTGCAACATGTGCAAAATAATGAATAAAGTCAAATGGCAAAATTCCACATTCATCTCCCGCTATTAATGTGCGTATTTACACAATGCCTTAATGCTCGTGCAATACAATGCAAAATGCAAATATTGAAGTTAAAAAAAAAAAAAAAAAAAAAAGTCCATGCATGTTTGATGGTATTTCCTTTGGTCAAAGAAAACTAAAAAAAAAAAAAAAAAAAAATGGCGAATCCCAAAACAAGTTCCCCTCGTTACACATTCCCCTCTATAACTTCAGCTCACAAATGACCCACAAGTGATGCAAAACGACTAGTAAGCCAGTATTCCTCAAATGCAACATTGTATTCTGAATGATTGTTTTCCCTTAAGATTCCAAAGGTAGAGCAAGCGAGCAAAAAAAAAAAAAAAAAAAAAAAAAAAACAAAGTGGGTCCCCTTCCCCAGTTTGGTCCGAGTATCAAAGATCGTCTCCTTAGGCGAGATCACTTACTTGTCTGTCTCCTGTGACATATTTCACCTCCTCTCCCCGGCTTGCTGCCTGGTGGAACTGGACTTTCAAGTCGGAGCAGGTGATAAGAGGGAGCGGGTTGGCAGAAGTTGGCGTACAGGTAAGTCCACTTTTCTTTTTTCTCCGACTGTTTTTTTTTTTTTTTAACTCCCCTCCTCCTGTCACCACCTCGCCGCCACCCTCTCGTCTCTCTTCCCGGTACCCGGCAGGTAAAAGCCCCGCGTTGTTTTACTCCACCCTCCCTCGGCTCCGTTTTCCGAACACGAAAGTTGACTTTCGTACTTTGTCACGATGTAAACATGATTTGTACACACGTCAACACGGCGATGTTTGTATTTGGCGTCGCTAAATCGCTTCGCTTTGGGAAATTCTTTCACAGACGAACGAGAGGAAGGTGAGGTCGCCGCTGATTGGCTGCCCGCGGGGCGAAGGAAGATGGCTCCTGATTGGCTGAGGGCCCACGAAGGGCAGGTAAAGGCCCCGCCTCTCTCTTGCCACAAAACGGTTTTTTGTGTATAAATAAAATGTATTTATTCCTCTTTATTTCTTTATTTTTTGTCATTGATCTCATCAAGTTATTAACTGATTTATTTCATACAAGAAAAAACAAATGCAATAGTGAAATGAACAATTCAAAACATTTCATTAAAAAGTGGTTAGTTAATGATGGTTAAATTAACTAAACAATAAAATACATCATTATTATTATATTATTGTAATAACAAAATATACATAAAGTACAAAATAATAGTTACATAAACCACTTTACATATTCCATTGCATTAAAACCAGTGGATATAAAAAGTCTACACACCTGTGTCCAAATGCTGTTTTTTGTGACGTAAAAAAAATGAGAAAGATAATAATTTCGAAACTTTTTCCACCATTATGTGCCCTATAACCTGTACAACCTCATTAAAAAATATTCTTTTTTTTTTCAAAAGGGGAACTAAAAATAAACAACTGTGATAATGTGATTGCACAAGTGCGCACACCCTCTTATAACTGTTCAGAATTAACCAATGACATTCAAGATCATGTTAAATGGGAGTCAGAACACACCGCCCACCATTTAAAGTGCCTCTCTAAAGTTCAGGTGTTCTAGCAGGCTTTTTGTGCTCATATCTTAAAGCACAAGCTGTGGTCCGGATAGAGCTTCCACAGCATCAGAGAGATCTCATTTTTCAAAGGTGTTAGTCAAAGTTTGACACACATTTTCACATTATCACAGGTTTTTATTTTTACTTCCCCTCTCTAAAAGGTATCATTTTTTTTGTTCATTTTAGTTCATAGGTCACAATGGTGGAAAAAGTTAGAACGTTAATTTTTGGTTATATCAACTGTAATTGGTTAATTATAAATAAATTCATGAGAAAAGATATTTTTTTAAATGAGCATGATTATTTTGATTAAAATAAACAATTTCACATTAAATGCAAAAATACAGTGGTATGTCAAGTTAAGTGTGCCACTACTTTTGTTTTTTTTTAAGCTATGAACCAGTGATTTTTTTTATTTTTTTTTATTTTTGGGGCCCGTGTTGTGGGCGAAATTTTGAGTTGCAAGCGAGCTTCAAATAAACCGCCGCTCAAGTGAAGCGAAAGAAAAAAGAGCAATTTAGAGGTACCGTGATGCCCTCGCTAGTGGGCAAGGAGAGCCACAGTCACAGATGCATTTGTCCATTTTTTTTTTTGGGATCTAACATGGCCGATGAGCTCAAATGTTTGCCCACCCCTGCCAGAGTCAAGAGAAAAAGAGCAGGGAGGAGGCCTGTCATTAGCTAACACAATGCCATTGTCCCTTTAATGAAGCCATTGTGTGAGCAGATCCCAGTGTTTGGAATCGGCCAGGCCGAGAGCAAACAATGCAGGTGCATGTTTGACTCCTACAATCAGCACCTCAATGCTAATCCAGCCCTATGTATTTAGCTTAAAAGTTCACGTAAAAGGCATGCGCCAGTACCGATGCGCGATGAAGTCAAACCGGATAATAATATGCATGTTTTGCTCATCAAGCAAAAGAACACCGTACCTACGGAGAAGCACGGTGCTGTTGTTCTTCAAAAATGTCAGGAAAAGCCTACTAGACTTTATGTGGTGTTAATCAGAGGCCCTTTGAATTGTGGCAGTGTGCGCTGAATGTCATTTAACATGAGTCTGCATGTGATTGGTTCCTTTCAAACATAGCCACATCCCCAGTTATAAGAGGGTGTGCACACTTGTACAACCACACTCTCAGTTGTTTATTTTTACATCCCCTCTCAAAAAATTATTATTTTTTTTTTCTAAATAGAGTTGGACAGGTTATAGGTCACAGTAGTGGTGCAAAAAAGTATTGGAATGATTTCTCTTGGTTTCATTTTTTTGATGTCACAATAAGCTGGCATTTGAACAGGTGTGTGCAGACTTTTAATATCCAACACTGTGGTTGTATTTTTATGATTTTACCACTTGATCTGGCCCCTATATCAACATATTCATGTATGTGGTATAATATATAGCACTTTCATGATCAGCGTAGTATATTTTACACGTTCCAAAAGTAAATAAGTCCATTATTTTGAGAATTGACAGAGCTTTTTTTGTTTTTTTGGGATGCAAGCAACTTATTGACGGGACAAAAAGACGAGCGCGCATTTGCGTGTGAAAGCCCGCCTTTGTCTTTATGGAAATCTTTTTTTTTTTTTTTTTTTTAAACAAAATGAACGTTCCAGGTTCAGTTTAACTGTCAGTTGTGTCATCCCCTTGTGTGTGTGTGTGTGTGTGTGTGAGTGAGAGAGACACCGGCATGTTCTTGTCTCATTTGTTTGACAGAGCAGCTGGGGCCTTTGCGGCGCTCTCTATGTTGTGTGTTGTGCCGCGCTAGATAAATACAGGTGGACTCCTTTTTCCTCCCAGCAGCACACAAACACAACACGGGGAGGGGGAGATGGAATTTGAAGGTGTTCATTCATAAATGCGATTGTGAACCGGGGGGGGGGGGCCAGGGGCCACGTTTGATTTTTAAAACCGACAAGATTGGTCAGGGTTCACGAAAAGCCTACTAGAACATCTGAACTTTATTACTCCCATTTAACATGAGTTTGAATGTGACTGGTTCATTCTGAACAGTTACATCCTCAAGTATGAGGGTGTGCACACTTGTGCAACCACAACATCTCATCTGATTATTCTTATTTTGTACTTCCCTTGATTCAAAAAACAAAAAGATTTTTTTTCTTTTCAATTGAGTTGTGTAGATTACAGGTCACATTAAGTCGGACAAAGTTTTGAAATGATTTCCATCCATTTTCAACACCGCTTATCCTGGTTAGGGTCGCGGGGCGCGGGAGCCTATCCCAGCTGACTTCGGGCGAAAGGCGGACGACACCCTGAACTGGTCGCCAGTCAGTTTGAAATTATTTATCTTGGCTTATTATTTTTATGTCGCAAAACAGAACAGGGGAGTGTAAAATTTTTATATCCACTGTAAATATTTTGGGGATAATAAAAATAATTTTACTGTTCATAATTAATGAACCAATTATTTCATCAAACCAAAAATACAATTAGTTTTATTAATATTTTATTGTTTTATTTAATTTATCTCCATTAACTAAACATTGTTTATTTCACATTTATTTTAGTTTTGTATTTTATGTAAAATTGAAAATAAAATTTGAAAAACGTTTTGCACTGTATTGTTATCATAAATGTATTTATAATTACAATTCCAATAAAAAAATGTTAAGTTTATTTTACTGGATAAAAAAAATGTTTGTTTTATTTTTGCAAAATGTCATTATTTTAATCAATTGAATCAATGTTTGATCTTACTTTTACTTTTATTGATATGTGCAACAGATCATTAATGAAATGATTTCATGAAATAAATGAATACAAAATCAAAGATATAGTAAATACATTTTATTGCCTCACTTTTGGTTCTCATCATTTGTGTTTCCGATCTTGACCTTTCCCCTTTGCTGCCTCTCTCGCCATGTGACGATGTGACAGTTGAGACATTGCGACTCCGAGCAGGCACGGGCAAGACCAAGACGGCAGCTGCCAAGACGCTCAAGAATTCCCATTCCCATGCCTCCTCCTGCCTTCTGTGTATGTGAAAGAAAAAGGGGGGGGGGGGGGGGGGGGGGGGAATACATACCAGACGTTTTTTTTTGTTTTGTTTTTTTTTTTGCTTGTCCGGACTTGGCCCCAAGATTGGGAGTCAACCTGCTTGGCTGCTCCCAAACCACGAACGAGTGCAGGCAGGTGAGATGGGATGATTTGGATGATTCGTCCTCCGCGCGGACAGAAGGAAAGTGAATATTGACACCGGCGCATAAATTACAAGGAACAATTTCACGCCGAGATCCCGCAAAACTGCCGCATCAGATGCGAAAGGGACGATTCGGTAGAGGCAGGAGCGAATAGCGATTTAGCAGCTCGGAGAGGTGAGGCAGAGGCCAGAACTTTATGAGATTTGAAAAACAAAAAGCGGAATCCGAATATGACCTGTTAAGTGCACAAGCAGCTCGTGGGGGAAGGCCAGAATGAGAGTTATGTGCTCCCTCTTACGTGCTCCAGTTGAGAGGGACAATGCCAGCTTTTGCAGGCAACGTGAAATGGAAAATGAAACAAGCGTTAACACTCACAACTATGGAGGATTTCAGTTAATATACAGCATGGACGCTCATGATCCAAGGCATACCACATCATGCGTCAGGCAGTGTTGGGGAACCCTTTTTGGTCCTCTGAGAGCCGTACGAAGTTCACACGAAAAAAATAAGGCAGAACATTTTGGGCTCAAATCAATTCAAATATATTCATTTGTATCTATTTTGTATTTGTTTATCTGTTCACGATTATATTATATTGTTATGCACGGTGAATAAATTTATTTACCATAAGTAATGAAATAAAAAATATGAATGAAATATACAAGTTGAACTATAGATGCCTTTTTAAAAATTGAATAATTGGTCCATAATTGAGCATGATTAAAATACACAATTTTATTTGTTGAATTAATTTAGAGCAGTTTTCCCCAGAAATTGGCTAGTCTTATTGTACTTATTGGTATCAATGTATCTCTAAATAATATTGGTAAAATAATAGTAAAATACAATATTTATCGTAAAATATTACTCATCAATGCGAAAGTAACAGTAAAATAAACAATTTTCTTATACCGTCCTTGTTTATTTCATTAAATAATTGGTTAATGAACTGTAATTAAATTATGAAATTCGAAATGATCTTTTTTTTTTTTTAACCTCACGTACAAATGAGTTGGCCCATGTCTCCGTTTTAAAACTCCAAAACGCGACCCTCAAGCACAAAAGTGTGGCCGCCCCAGATCCAAAGCATACCACATCATGCAGATTTCAAGCTCTCGCAGGCCCCACCCCCCTCCACCACGTACTGTGACCCTGCTGGTCACATGACCCGATGTTACGAGCAGGCGGCGGCGTTGTTGTTGTGACTGCGCTGCGATGCGTCTGTGCGGTTCGACTGGTCTGGCAACATTGTGGCAAAACTGGTTGGTGCGCAACGGGAGGGTGGAAGGAGAGGGAAGTGTCAGATGAGGAAGATTAATAAAAGGTAGCTTCCTCTTACAGGCGGGAAGGCACGGCGGGATATTCTGATGTGGTAACGTGCGGGTTTGGGGTGCGTACGGTGGCCCCGAAGAGGCAAAAAAGACGTCCCGTTTGTTGTCAAAGCTCTGATTTAGTGTTCATTTCGCCGTCACGTCGACGCAGGCAGTCGTGTACACTGACGACACCGCCTTGAGCGGGTTGGCCTATTGCTGATACGTCAATGTGCCCGCCATATTGGATGTGGCACATCTGCCCGTAAACTAACCTCACGACTTCATAAAGTGGCAACCTACTTCGTTAAAGCTTCTCGTTCATCCATCCGCTAATATATGTAGGAAACAGATGTATGTGCATATTTTTAAGATATATTTTTTTAAATGTTTTTTTTTCCAGTCCAAGTTTAAAGTTGCGCACATCCCGTGAAGTACCACGTTGTGCCACAACATGTTGGGCAGTACTGAGCTTTTCTGGAAGACATGCAGCAAGAAAAAGAAGTAGAAAAGGTCCCCTACTCAGCTGCAGTAACATTCATTGTTCCCACTATATATATAGAGAGAAGAGGCAAAATATGCCTGCGAGTGTTGTTGTATGCTGTGTTTGTATGTGTTGCTGCTCTGCGTGTGTTAGAGGAGCAGTTGTTTGAAGGTTTATAAATCAGCATAACATCTATGCTAATTTCCATTAGTCTGTCTATGGCATTTCGCATTACTGTATATGTTAGCATTAAGATCAACTTTCCTGAGACAAAATATGATTTTTTTTTTTTTTTTTGCTCACATACACAATGTGTAATTATCTTTTGTTTTATGTATCAGTTTTACAGTTAACTTAAACTGGGGGTGACAAATAAACAGCTTGAAGCAAGCACACATTGCCTCTTATTTGGAGAACCGTGCGAATTGAGTCTTCGTGACATTTTCTCAATTTTTGCGTAATAATAATAATTAGGTGGACGACACAGCCTCCATCTCAGAAGGGGGATAATATTCTCCGCAGCTACTGACTGGCCGACACCTGGAAGATTTGCTTTCACGCTGTCCGCCCCCCACCCCCAGGGGCTTGACAACCCCACCCTGGGTCTTGTAATCTAGCGAGTCCCTGCACAACAGCAACAAGCCGCCTGGGGGCCACTCGGGCGTTCCCCTCGCGCACTTTTCCCCATTCACAAAAGGTTCGTCTCACTTTTCTTATGAACAAAAAAAAAAAAAAAAAAAAGGAAAGTGATAAGGACAACCGAACGACTTGATACTTTTCTCACCGGGATAGGATTTCACTCACGGCATGATTCAGTTGATATGATGATATGTGATATGATTTGGATCCATTCATCCATTTTGTGCTCATTAGGCTCGCACATAAACTGGAGCTGACTTTTGGGCGACAGACGAGCCATACGCCAAGAACTGGTCACCAGCCAATCCAAAGCCCTCACATTCGCACTTATGGACAATTTAGAATCATCAGTTAACCTTAGATGACCTTTGGTGAGAGAAGCGGGATACACCGTGGGCCGTTCGCCAGCCAATAAATTGACATTTATTCATCACATTCATTTATTCATTTTAGAAATGGCAGTGCAACATATGGCGTTGAAAAGTAGTGACTAGTGTAATTTAGTCAAATGAGCACGAAAATGCGTACCGGCTCCATTCCACCACGTGGGGGCAACGTCGCCAACGTCATTGGCCTCGACGATGACTTCAGGGCTCGCTCAACATTCCCCAAAACGTGCAAAAATGGCCGTCCAACGCGCGACTAAATGTCGAAACCGATCAACTGTCTTCATTTGAGGGGTTTAAAAATAACCTTATTACCGATAATGTTATTGCTTTATGTGTTAAATTTCCCATATTGGGATCCTCAGCGCCTGGATTTACGACAGTCTTTGAACCTACCACCAGTGAGAATTTAGCAGCTGTCACGTTTTATTTTTTATTTTTTTTAAGACTGCGTGGGAACGACACGTACTCTGGTGACTTCAATTTCTTAATACTTATACGAGGAGGTAAGTAAACAACATTGCTCAGCATTAGCGTGCTAGGGTGGCTAACTAGTCCATGGTAAATACCCAACGCGTTTACTAATGAGGGGGCTAACTGGAATGCTAACCCACGTTACGATCTCGCCACATTTTGCCCAATTGTCAATATTTAAGCGATATCGGAGCCTTCTGGATTAACCTTAAAGATACTTTGACGACTTATGTATGACCTCGGTCACGCATTCTGTGTAGAACACGTCGGCGTTTCACCGTCAGAATCTGTTAGCCTAATGCTAACTCGACATCGTCTAATTTCCACATTTGTTCCTAAACGCATCACCAAAAAAATAAATAAACAAAAATAAAACGAAAGAAGGTTACAGACGAAAACGAGCGATTTAAACTCTCTTACATGTGATATTTGTAGTTATTAATTGCATTTATATCACATCAGACAGGCTTGATTGCCAATTGTGCGTATGAGGCTGAATCCATTCCTGACTAATAATGTTGGACTATTTCTAGACTGAGCAAACAGGCCTCTCCCCAATTTTTGGTTGGAAACTCCATTATTAAAATGACAGTGTTAACAGATAGTCGGTTTGTCCATTTAACAACAGTGTGCATTCGATATACTGCAGCTGCATTAGGCAAGACCGTAAGATTATTTATTCAATAACCGTTTATACATCTCTATTTGATTAGCAGTTCAAAGTCCATGTACTAGTAGAGTACCCTTTGTGTTCACTATTAGGACAACTTTGGCATACTAATAGGACTGCTCCATGTAGTTGTACACTAGTGAGGTAAAACACAACTGCATGCTACTGGTACTATTAGTGACATTATAAAATTATCATATTCAGTCACACCTCTGACCATTTTTGAGTCTTCAATTAGCCTAAAATGACTTTTGGCAAGAGAAGTGGGACAACCCCAGGGCACACGTTGCCTAAGTCTGTTTTGAATGTTTGTATTTCACACTAGACGTGCTCACAATGGCCCGCGGACATCAGAAGATTCAGTCGCAGCAGAAGGCGGCCAAGAAGCAGGCGGAGATGAAGAAGGCCAAGGGGCATGACCAGAAGACGGCGGCCAAGGCGGCGCTCGTCTTCACCTGCGCCGTGTGCAGGGTGACCATTTGAATTTGCTCATCGACCCTCCGTATGACGACTAGCGCGAGAAGCTAACGTATCTGCACTTGTCCAGCAGCGCAAATGGACTCGAATGCATGAAATTTACTCATGTAAATCTTTTAACAAATGCGCAAAACCCATTACAATCACAGGTGCATTTTGTTTATATCGCAGTTTTCGGAGGACTTACAAATTCCTTTCTGTAGAAAAAAAAATACATTCATGTATTAAATACACAAACACACTTTACAGTTAAAGACCACGTAAAGTGAATCCAGAGATTTGTTCCTAAATACCTAAAGACTTTTTTAAAGATAATTGCTGGAAACCTCTGCAAAGACCGAGAACTATATGGTACTCAATTGTGGTGGTGACCATTTGAATTTGCCTGACTTTCAGACTCGGGCATGAGTCCTCATCCCCCAATGTATAAAAACTAGAGCGTCTTTGTTCACATTAGCAGTTGTCCGGTGTAATCGAGACGTGCAGTTAGCTAGCTAGCTAGCTGTGCCATTGCCTACAATTCGAAAATGCATCTTCGGCTAGTCCACTGGCGTAGCGCCACATTTTCGCGGCTCAAACATGGAGTTACTGTATGTGTAGGCGTTGGAAATATGCTAGATGAAATTGTATCCATTTTGTTTTCAAAGCGGGGTGTCATTTGAGCGCATTCGGCGGATGCCTCATTTTATGCTTTGCAATTTTTTTAATTATTGAAATTTGGCAGTGTCAACTCTTCTCTCTGGTGCCAAATTTAAAGACATTTTCACTTTACAGGGGGCATATTTTCGGAAAGATTCCAAGTTTGTATGATTTCGCTGTTGGAGGTTCCTGCAGTGGTAATAGTCTGGCTGTGTTTCCCCCCCCCCCCCCCCCGCAGTCTCAGATGCCCGACCCCAAAACCTTCAAGCAGCACTTCGAGAGCAAGCATCCCAAATCCCCTCTGCCTCCTGAGCTGGAGGGCGTGGAGGCGTAAAAAAAAAAAAAAAAGTCTCTGCCACCTTTTCCCCTCGTCTCACACGGATGACGACTTCGAGGCCCCTCTTGTACCAGCTCGGCACTCTTCTTGGTCCTTTTTTTCTTTTCTTCCTCAAACATTTAAGTGACATCGCCAAATGGGAAGGTGAAGTATTTGATATAGGGAGTGATTGTCATGCTGAGCCATCGTTATGTGACAATTAAACTTTGCTCCAGGCTTTGACCTGGTTTGGGTGGGGGGCTTGCATGTGATTTCATTGTAAACAGGGCGACAATTGTTATGAATTACGTTTGTTGTAAGAAGGGGTTCTATTCATCACGCGCGTCGTTAACACTGTATTGGTTTCACCTCGCTAATCCTCATTGTTGGCTCGTCACTAACCGGCCAGGCTGCTACTTAAAAAATAAATGAATAAATGCAAAGATTACATAATTTACAGGAAAGTGTCAGGAACTGGAATGTATGCTCACTGATGTATTATAGCGTTTTATTAAATTTTACTTTGTGGTATGTCTGCCTGTTTACTTTGCCCCCCCCCCCTTTGTTCAGCAGCAGGATATGAGTCAAAATGCAACAACGCCGTCATGCCAGCAATTAACAAAAAGCCGCTTTCCTGCCTAAAACCATTTTTGTCACACTCGTTTGCATTCAAACAATCCACACCGTCCCGTGAACACCTGTTTACCTAATGACAAGCGCAATTGAAAATGGACAGGAGACTGATAGTGCCTAATGCAAATAATGACTATTGCTAACAATTATGTCTTTTGGCTGGTTAATGGCAATTTGACTGAACAAAATGGTGGGAGTATTTATGCAGACAAGCCTTGGGAGCATCCTGCATCAAAAGGTTCTTTGGCGGTTCATACACGTGACAAAAAATGTTCCTTAATACGCCACCAGCGTAAGGAGCCAGCAATGAATGAATTTCCTTGGAAAGGTCCCAATATTTTTACTCCCTTTTGCAAGGTTAATTGGGAACCGGTCTTTGATACCCGTGATGTAACATGACTACCATGTCTACCCCTACAGTCATGTGGCTTTAAAAAAAACAAAAACTTGTTTAATGCTGTTTAGTTTCACATTTTGAAATTGATTAGTAATTTGGCATGTCTTGTGAAAACCACTGGAACATTGAATTGCCCCCGTGGCTCAGTAAATGATCTCGGGATCGGTCCCATCTGCGTAATGTTGGAGCATTGTGTCGACACTTCGTATATAGCAAATAACAAAATTGCATAAGCAGTTAGTCACAGGCCTCAAATAAGTTAAATGAAACCGTTTTGTTTGAAATAAAGCAGGCCAAATTAACGGGTAAAAAAAAAAAAAAAAAGTGCAAAATGAAATTAGCTGTCTTAATGAGGTGAAAGAATTAATTCCCAGCAGCTATAGGTCATCTATTTTCAGACATACCCTGGTGGCAACTGCACAACTAGCCTAACATTGATTTCAAGCTATGAGGTTGTCATGGTAACAGCTGATGTGTGTGCATTTTTTTTTTAATAAATTCAGCTCATGGCAACTCACTCTGAGAAACTTGAAACCCCACCCAAACGTCACTGGCAAAACCTGATCAATGGGGCATGTTTCCCACATGAGTCACTTGCAAGTCTATTTGTGTCATCAATTTTTTTAAAGTGGATTTTGCGCTTTGTACGTTTGTGATTGACATTATTGAGGGAAGAAAAAACGGCAGATAGGTCAGGAAGGAAAAGGAAGAAAAAAGCAGGTCTGAGGCTGAAGGAAGTAGGAAGGAATGAAGAAAAGGTGGTTAAAGCAACGGAAGAAAGGATGTAAGGTGGGATGAATAAAAAAACAGGTTTGACGGCTGAAGGAACTCAAGGCTGTATGAATAAAAAGGAGGGCAGAAAATAGTTTTAATCAAAGAATACAAATAAAATCAGGTCTGAAGGAGGAATGAAAAAGTAGGTTAAAGTGAAGGAGGGATTAAAAATGGGTCAGATGAAAGGCAGGCAGAATAAACCACAGGAAGGGAGGAAGGCAGAAAAGTTGGGGTAAATGAAGCTGGGATGAAAAAGCAAACTAAAAAGTGGGTCTGAAGGACAAAAGGAAGGAACGATGAATAAAAACAAGTCAGAGGGAAGGAAGAAAAGCGGTATGAGGAGAAGGAAGGCAGCTAAGAGGTCAAGAAGAGAAATTACGAACGTAGGAAAGTACGTGAAAGAAACAGAATGCAAGTACGCTTCCCGTTACTAATGAAGGAAGTCAAAAAGGAACACACGCAATGAAAAAAAAAAAAAACCCCTGTAAATGGAATTCTAGTTTTGGGTTTATAGACCCCGTGCTGCTCAACGTCGTATTCGCCATTTTTTCCCTCCTCGCTGCAGTTGCCCCAGCAACCGTCCCGTGACGTCAGTCGTCCCAGCGCGACCCTGCTGGTGTGGCTTTGATTGGAGGGAAACCCCGTGGACCGAGCGACCGACGAGCGACCGACGAGCGGGAGAGCGAGCGATCATCAGCTGTGCGGCCCGGCCGGGAATCACGAATTGCGAATCAGTAAACGAGACACAAGCGCCGTCTTAAGAACGACCACTACAGGTTAGTCAGGCACCGACGGCGGGGCCGTTTCTCCGTCGACGGCGGGCGGGGTCGTCCAAACGGGGCTCGCGGGGGCCCGCTTGAATGGAGAACCGCGGCGGTGATGCTCTCTCATTGTTCGGCGGAGCTAGTTCCAAGTCTCCCTTTTTCCCCCCCCCTCCCATTCTCCGCAAATGCCGACATCTCCTCACTTGGTAGTTTTACCAACGTTCAAACCGCCGAGCTGAAATGAACCATTTTGTTAGCCAGCTTGGGCTCATCTCTTTTTCGGGGTTGTTTTCCGGGAAGCGAGGGCGGCCGGGGAGGGGAGGGGGGGGTGAAGAGAAAGAAAGGGCGTTCACTAGCGAACATGTAAGCTAGTCCGTCTCTTTTCTTTCCAGCTGCCACGGAGGTCACCGGCACAAATAATTCCTCACACGAAGCCCCCGTTAGTGTGTTGTGCGTGTACACATATTACATTCCGTGCTCGCCCCGGTGGGTTGGGTGTGTAGTTTTGTCGGTTCCTTGTGTGCAGGTGTGTATGACGCCAAACCTGCTTCGCCGACATTCCACAGAAGGGCGCAGGTGGATGTGACTCACGGGCTACTAGTGCCATTTTGACTTTAAATGTTCCTTTTCTAAGACGCTCTTCTCGAGTCTCACGGTAAGACGGCGTTCGACCTCCCAATTTCGCGATTTTCTAAGCTATTAACGACCGCCTGGGAGACCCTGTGGGGGCTGACGTTTCGAGGAGAGTAAAACGTGTTTTTACCTGTGCTCTAATGACGGCTGCCATTTTGAGTAAACCTCCTCGCCAGAGGTGTGCGACTTGAATTGCCTTTTTTCCCTGCAACCATCCCTATGGCCAAGAAGAAAATCTCAAACAAATGTCTATTAAAGTGAGCATTTGAGGGTTACATGTAAGTGGGTTTTTAGTAACATTTCATTTAAGGTTTGATTTAGTCGTACTAGTCAACCTCCCTGGACCTCGTCGTGTTTTTTCTTCTTCTGTGGACTGTATCCATAGCTCTTTTTGTAACACCCCAAGATGCGGCCAAAGGCCTGAATAATTAGTAGTAATGGGTCTCAAGAAAGTTTGTTGCCGCGATATACCAGACTTAAGATCTTTGTATGTCTGGGAGGCGTCAAGTTGAGCCTGGGTTGTGAGCAGGAGTTACTGAGTGTCTTTTTTGCATGTGTGCTTTTTATTCTGCCAAGTGCCTATAAGTGAACTCAAAATGATCTGTAAGCTGTTTTATTTTTAAGAGTAATGTGCGAGGGAGCTGGTGTAACTCATAAAAATTACTACTTTCCTCTGTCATTTTATCCAATTTTGGACTCTTAATACTCCCACTTCTTCAATGCACATATCGCAAACAATTATCCGCTAGCGCGGTGTCTTGAGTGGTTAGCATGTCCGCGCCACATTCGGGGATCACATTTTTGCTCCGACTTCCTGTGTGGAATTTAAATGTTTGCAAGTATTCCGGCTTCCCACATTCCAAGCATGTTTCTTAGGTTCATTGAAGACTGTAAATTGTTCAGGCGTGCGTCGGAACGCTTTTCTACACGCGCCCTGCGATTGGCCAGCAACTGGTCCAGGGTGATGCCCGCCCACTTGTCCAAAGTCAACAGACGGTCTTCTGCTTGCCCCGTGACCCTAATGAGCATAAACTATCGAAAATATATGGGTGTACTACCTTGTTAAAACAGCGAGCCATTACCAACTGATAAACTGTTAACTTCCACCACTGACGGTTAACAATCCAGATCTTTCTCTGCCTCAGTCTTGAGTTCAACCCTGCTTCCTCGGGCGTCAGCTTCAAAACCACACCTACTGGAATCTTCCATTATTCCAGTCCTGTTCGTAATCATCTGGCATCTTTGGGTTCATTACTAACAGAAGCGGGCAAAATGACAGATACATTTTTATTTTTATTTTTTTGTGTGCGCGCGCACGTCAGTGTAGGAAAATTGCAAATTGCTGTAGATTTCAGGCATTTGCGTGAGCTGGAGTACTTTGATTAAATAACTCGAGGGCACTGAAATGCTCAGTTTTACATAGTTTATTGCCTATTAAATGGACTATGCTTGTCTCTGTTTGCTTTTTAAATGGAATTTAGGCAAAAGGCACTGTTGCTGCAACCACTTGCACGAGGCCCAAATGCTGCGCCGATTACCTGCCGGCCCTTTTAAATATTGATCCTTGCTTTAGTTCATGGCCTGCGGGTATTTTAGAAGTCAAGAAGGCGGTCGCGTTGACATCCAGTGCAGTTTCACTGTGATCATATCCGTCCCACCCCTCCCCCTCCTCTCCCACTCTCCCTCCCCGGCGTGCTCTCCTGTCTCCCTAATCTCTGTCTCCTTTGTTTTCTCGCTGCCATCTCCCCCCTCCTTCGTCCTTCCTTCCTTAACTTCGTTGCTCCGGCAGCCCACGCAGGAGCCATGACAGACAGGGAGATCCAGGTACAGAAAGCCAAATTGGCAGAGCAGGCCGAGCGCTACGACGACATGGCGACGGCCATGAAGGCCGTGACGGAGGACGGCTCCGAGGAGCTGACCAACGAGGAGCGCAACCTGCTCTCCGTCGCCTACAAGAACGTGGTGGGTGCCCGGAGGTCCTCGTGGAGGGTCGTGTCCAGCATTGAGCAGAAGTCTGAAGAGGACGACAAGGCCAACCTGGCCAAGGAGTACAGGCAGAAGATCGAGAAGGAGCTCAACGACATCTGCAATGAAGTTCTGGTGAGCTTCTCGCACAAGCTTAGAAGTCAGTGAAGGTTCAACAAGCAAATGACTTGTATAAACATAAAACAACTCAAAACACCATTAAAACATTTTTGCATCGCTCTTCTGAATAGACAATTCGGTTGGCTTGGTGTTGCACTGCACGCGGTTAGGCTGTGTATTAGTGCTGCAGCTATCCAATGTTTTTAGAATTGAGCAGTCTACCGAATCCCGATTACCCCATCGAATAATCGGATAGAAATCGATCATCAAGCTGAGAGTAATTCAAGCCCACACAAAATAAGTTTGTAACTGCTTATTGATGCCATAAAATCTAAGCAAAGCACTTGTTTCCTATTTGGAGAACAAAAAAGGTGAGTGTGAGTTTTCAGTGAATGACGGAGCATAAGTCCAACCCAAAATCCTCCAGAAGGCAAATTCACGAATGCCAAACTGGCATTTAGGTATAGGTGGAAGGCCTGGGTTCGTGTCTGGGTCTGCTTGTTGAAGACCCCTGCCGCACTTTAGAAGACTTACAGAGTTTTGCGTCTGGCCGAGGCAGTGACGGAGACAAAAGCCAAGCTGGAATTCCAAGTTGCTTTACTCTCTTATTAAAGTGTCGTCTGTTTCCATGAGGACATCCGCAGCTCAAACTGCGGGCCGGCTATATATAGACGCACAGCGGAGCGCCAACGCTGTGTACTTTCAATTATGCACCCTTGCGATGCGTTGTGGCCACCGGAGGCAGCGCTTCGGGTCTACCGCAGATGTGGACTTATTGAGAAGAACTGGATCTATTGTTGGCTGTATGAATGGCCAGTGCCCATTGGGCACCACTGTAGGCCACCTTAAGAAAAAAAATTAAATAACTCCAGACTACCCCAGCAAATAAATACTTTAATTTTTATACTAAGTAAGCCTTTATTGGTCTTTTGTTAGCAGGCGGTTCAAACTACAAGCAGACTCCTCCCCCTATTACCTCGATTGTAAAGAGAGAGCGTTAAAGGCAACCATGGTTGAGATTTTGATTGAGATTTTGGGAACTGACAGCAGCGACATGGAGGAACGATAACCAGGTAATGACAACAAATTCCGAGAAGATATTCCCCATCTGTGCCCTTATTTTACAGAATTGTTTGTCGGCTCCAAGAATGATTCGTGCCGATTGCGTTGTCTTAACCAGCCTAAGAACTGTGAGCTTCTAGCGTTCAAAAATTCTGTTTCATCTGAAAAACAAAACTCATACGGTATGTTTATTTCAGTTATTTAGTAGCTAATTTAGCATTTTTATCAGTAGCTAATTATTAGTTCACGACGTTGGCAAAGCTATGTGAACACGTTTTGATAGCACATCCAGTTCTTTTTTTCTTCAGTGTAAACACGATGCAAGTTAGTATGAGGGCAAACTAGTTTGTGTGCAGCTTCTTTGTGGCAAGTTATCAAAATGGGTACTACATATTATTGGAATTAAAATGTTCCCCTTTACTTTTCTACTAATGTATATTTCAGTGTAATTTTTATTTTTTTTCAATCAGTACTTTGAGTTAGAGTTCACTTTGACTGTACTTCTACTTAAGTACAACTATGTAAAGTGTGTCAGGATTCGGTATTTGCCTAAAATGGGAGTGCACTGCATGGCTGCGATTTCGCATCCCCTTTGCATGGTGTGTATTTTAACTGGTTAAGTCACCTCGGTCAGCATGTAGAGTTACACAAGTGGCCAAAAAACACCTCGTGAGCCGCAAGACACGTCGCTGGTATTCAACTGTTGCGTTTTGTTTACAAACCTTGCAGAACCTGCTCGACAAACATCTGATTCCCAACGCCAATCTTGCTGACAGCAAGGTTTTCTACCTGAAGATGAAGGGTGACTACTACCGTTACCTGGCCGAGGTGGCCAGTGGAGAGAAGAAGGATGGTGAGTGACATCATCCATTCAGCTACTAACGGGGATACTCGGAGGACGGTTGCACCAAGTTTCCCAGATGATGGCATCCCGTTTGAGCATTTATTCAATATCATCGATATCCATCTTAAGGTCCTTGTACTAGTAAAACATACCAGTAAAACAATTCAACGCACTAGTACAATATCAAATAAATGCTCTAATGACTTTATGGCAAGCTGTTTAAACATTGATTCATTATCCTCGATATCCATCGTAAGATCCATGGACTAAAACGCTCTTTGTTCTTACTAGCAAGACAATGCAGTGCACTATTAGGATTTTGAATAAATGGCTTGCCACAAAGCTGTTTCAGCATTTATTCCTAAGGACCATGTACTATATTGCTGTTTGTCTTTAATAGTAAGAAAATTCACCTCACTAGTAGGATATTGAATAAATGCTCAAGCAACTTGACATTAAACGCGTTGAGGTTTTTCTTTTTTTTTTTTTTTTTTTTTGACATCCTATTAGCTAGCTGTATTTGATATGCTTGATATACAAGTATGAGATCCATGTACTAGTGCGCTCTTTGTTCTTCCTAGTAGGCCAATTCAGAGCACTAGTAGAATATCGAAGAAATGCTCCACCGGCTTTATGGCAAGTGCATTTATCCATTTTGTACTCACTAGTAAGACAACATGAGCATACAGGCACGACATGTTACTAGGAGGCGGTAGTTGGCAATTCTGTGGTTACATAAAATTCTACGTTAATATGTAGCGCTTCACTAGTACTATTAGGACGCAGACTTTGCATACCTAGGCTGGGTGATTGTGATGCTTTCAATTCTTCGCTTGCCCCGCCCCCTCTCGACAGAAATCATCAACAACTCGCAAGAGTCGTACCAGGACGCCTTGGAAATCAGCTACAACGACATGCAGCCCACTCATCCCATCCGCCTCGGCCTGGCGCTCAACTTCTCTGTCTTCTACTACGAGATCGTCAACTCGCCCACCAAGGCCTGCAACCTCGCCAAAAAAGTACCAATCGCCCTATCCTATGTTGCGCGTTGTCCGTTTTGTTTTCAGATTTTTTTTTTTGTTTTCCTCCGAAGCTCGTTTTGTAAACGCGCTGGCTGCCTTGCTTTCCAGGCCTTTGACGACGCCATCGCCATGCTGGACTCTCTCAACAGCGACTCGTACAAAGACAGCACCTTGATCATGCAGCTTCTCCGCGACAATCTGACTGTGAGTTGCCTCGTCTTTTGCTGCGTGCTGTGCCGTTTGCGTCCCCGCCCAATTTCCCTTTATTTAAAATTTCCTCATCGCCCCTTGACACTTGTTCCCGGTCATAGTGAAATGAAAACATCCTTCACAGCGCAAACCCTAAAGGCAGTGTTCTGGTTGGGAAAAAAAAAAACTCATTTTGAGGCAAGAGCGAGACCCAACTTGCTCCCCAGGACCAAAACTTACTCAAATACATCGTTTCTCCACAAAATTGGCATATATAAGGCATAGGATGACAACAATAAACACATGCTAAGGTTAGCATTGCCCGCGCCTTAGCTCTGGACCAATGCAGGATTGTTCTCCACAGTCTCCACTTTGCTGCACTTTGCCCTCAGTCTCCTTTGGAACCTGGGGTATCTGTGTGAAAAATAATATGCAGCGGTTCCTTGAGATTCAAGTCACCCGAGATAAAAGCCGAGGTGGCCAGTGGAGACTCCTTGACTATCGTGACTAACTTTCAATCGTGAGGAGACAAAATGCCCTAAGGCTACCGCAGAGTAAAGTCTTCTTTATACTCGCGCGGACGACCGCAGTTTGCCTTTATACTCGAGCGCGACCCACGCGCGCAGTTTTGAAAGTGCGCTGCAGTTCTCCTCCAAGTCGGGGGTGTCGCTACGGCTGGTATTGGATAGGACACCACAGGGTAGAGTTTCCTCTGCATTTTTCTTTGCCGTTTCCGGTAGCCGTTTTTACTTTCCTTTCATTTGTCGGCCGCGCAACCGCGGGAGTATAAAGAGGCCTTAAATGGGTCGTGTTTCAAGGTAGTCAAAATGTCCAATAGCGTTAATAGAATTGTTCTCAAGCTATTTTTAACGCTTTGGAATGGTTAATAACTTTTAAAAATCACAAAACAGGTGGGGACTGACCAATAGTAGCGATCTTTGACCACATTTGGACATAGGCAGTATCCACTACTTCTGTGTGGTGGAAAAGAGGAATAATTCGGAACAATGTAGACTAAAGCAGGGTACACGCGTAGCGATTTTTAATGAGAGTCCCCACATATGAGGAATGACTCGTTAACAGAATTTGTGGACTACTCGCCACTAAAGCCTACGTGTGTTCATTGCTCACAAGCGTACCGGTGAGTCATAGGACATTAGGGTGTGGCAGGAGTGGCTCGGTGCAATGTCCCATTTCCCCGCCAGTCTGTCGAGCTGTAGTACTTGACCCTCACTCGGCACTAATGTTTACCTTTTTTTTTTTCTTTCTCCTCCTCGTGGCAGCTGTGGATGTCCGACGCCCAGGGCGAGGCTGAGGGCGAGGAAACTGAGGCCCCGGCGGAGGCCCCGGCGGAGGCCCCGGCGGAGGCGCCGGCGGAGGCTGACAAGAACTGAACTCCTCGATAAGATGGGAAAAAAAAAAGAAAAAGAAATACCTTTTTTATTACCTCTCACCAGCCTAAGTTGTGTGCGTGGTTGTGCGTGTGCTCGTACATGCACATAAATGTATGTTTACGCTCCACTCAGTGTGTAAAGTACAATATGTGTTTGTTCATCGTAAGAACACCTCCACTGAAAAAAGAAAAAAAAAAATAGCTGTTTTTGTTATTTGAATTGAACATTACTCAATGTCTCAACCAATGGATGTTCTATTTTTTCTGATATAGTTTAGTCCTAATGTAAACCCTCCTACTTTTTTTAGTTCCAAATTAGACCGTCGTTTACGGTAGCAAGTTGCCACCGTTACAGGACAAAATCGAACCTCAAACTATATTTTGATACTTTGTATGTTTTTACTTGAACTGTTGTGACACTTGGGTCCACAAAAACACCTTGAAACGCGTCAGCTGGAACAAAAATGGTCACCACCGTCTGATTCTTGTCTGTTTTACGCCAGTTTTCCAGATTTCATCGGCGAAAGTTAGTAATTCAACCGTGGTGAACATTTTCTGTTTTGTCGCCCGGCTGTTACTTTTTACGGATGGTACATGCGTCACAATGGCTCGGTGGGTTCTGGGTGTGCTCGAGCAGCATACTTAAGGTTCTTCGTGTGACTGGACTTTTTCTTTTTGATCATCAATTTTTTTTTTTGCCGCAAAGGTTATGTTCCATCATGCTGACATTTTGTTCAGTCTATATCCTGCATACTTTGCATTTTTAACAAAGTGAACAACTTGATTAAAACAAAAGAAACGGCCTGATACTGTAAGTTTGTTTTGCTACTTTTTCTATTCAGGTGTTTATTTTGTGTTACCTTTTTGTGTGTATTTTATTCCCCCTCCCTTGACCCCAGGAATGTATGCGTTTTCTCGTAGTATGGCGTGAGAGGTAGATGTGCTTTGAAACTGGCACTTATTTTATTTTATTATTTTTTTTGGCTTAGGATTTAGCTTGAACAAGGTGAAGCATTTGTGCCGTCCTTTTCGAAAGTTAAAGTTGATGCTAATTCGCTTAGTAATGCGGTAGGAAGCAGCGTTTTGGACCATTTAGACGACACAAATTAGTGCTGGTTTCTTATTATCATGGTGGGTCAAAAAAAAAAAAGAAAAAAAAAGACGGGATGCAGGATTTGAAACATTTTGCAGGTGGCACTGTAAGTACGTTATTTGGTTATGTGCTTTCATGTGAGACCAATTAAAACATTAAATTCAAGTACGTCGGGTGTCTGCTGCTTTTGTGTGCACATTCCCTGAAATTGTATTCCGTTTTCGAAAGCGCTTGTTCGCATTTGCCTGAGCTGGTCACCAGCTAGCTACAAGGGGGTATATTGACAAACACCTTAACAGTAAGCGCCTACGGACATAATTAACTTAAGTAATATTTTTGGAATGTGGGAGGACACTGGAGTAATTAAATACCGTGATATTAGTTTCGTCGTAAGTATCTATTCAACCCACTGTACGTGCACTTCCGTGTTTTAGTGCCGGTGGCAGCCATTTTGTGCTACAACGCTGTCCTCTGGTGGTCGGTTTTGTTTCAGCCCCGAACGAGAATTTTATGATGAGATGCCTAAAGATCAACAGATTTTTTATGATGCTAATTATAGCCGTAGTATCCGTTTAGAGAGCTGCTAATCAGTTTTGATGAGCTGTTAATGAAACGGCCATGTTGTCCATGTTGTTTTACCATGTTGTCCACTGGGTGTCGCCAAAGTTGTTAAGAGTCGCTGCTGTGACGTCAGCTGGCAAACGAGAATAACGAAATGTTTGTGGATTCTTTGCTGTTTTGGAGCAGAGCTACCGGGGAAATATTTGCCAATGCATCTAAACGGGACCCACGGAACGTATAGTATGACGAAAATACGGACATTTTGGCTTTTGAGAGTTTGGCGAGAACTAGCACCGTTCAAGTGAGCCAAAGTCGACCAAGGGCGAGATATTTTCGGAAGTTCGTTCCTACAGATGACTATTAGGACAAATTTTGGGACAAATCGATTTAACGAGGAGATAACATGGGTTGTTTTGTAATACCAGCCATAGACTTTTGTTGGCAGTGGCTTCTCAATAGGCGGTTGGCGGGCCGGAACCAGTCCCTGGCCTGCTGACTGAGACCATAGATTTGATTAAAACGTCAGATTTGTTATAAGACATTTTTTTATGTTTTATGTGTTTCAAATTATTAAAGTGTTTAGGGTCATAGTTTGTGGTATATTAACCGTATAAGCAATGTTCTCATATTGCGGCTTTCATGCTGGAAAAGACGCCTTTAAGGGTATATTTTGGACAACAAAATGCGCCCTTTGTTCTTGGAAAAACGGGACTTTGCGGTTACACTTTGAAGGAGAGCATGTTTTATTACATTCTGTATGAAATAAAGGCAATGAAAGCAATTTAATCAGAATACTTTGCTTGTGACTGAATGCATGTTGCCTACCTTGCTCGCTATCAGCTGTCCCAAACCTTTTCTGCGTGTCAAGTAGACATTTTGACGGACAGCATAGAAACATAAAAACAAATGATTAAAAATACAATTCACCATTATGCCGTTCCAATGAATGTAGTTCTTGCAATTGGTCGCGTTCCTGCGCATGTTTGTCTTCCTCGAGCCGGTCCTCAAAAAAACTCCAAAGGCTCGTCTTTAATGCCGACAGAGAAAAAGGTCCGCTATGGATAATATAATCCGCCAATCAATATCACAGCTAAAAAAAAAAAATAAAAATGTAATAGCCGACTCACAGCATCCTCTTTGATCAGCTCAAGAAAATATATATATATTTTTTTGTTCAGTCTTTGTGCTGCCACGGTGGTTGGGGACCCAATGAGGCCCCTTAGCTCCCAAATGATTGAAATTAAAATTGGAAAAAAAAAAAAATAATTGGCATGACATGGGATAAATAAAAGGTTAATAAAACTCATATCAGATGACGTGGCGTCGATGACTTGTATTCACGTAGAGATGTATGCCGTCCCTTAGTCCAAAGAGAAACATTCCAACTTTGAAGAACAGAATTTCAAACAGTCCCTGATTTCACGCCAGTAAATCGAGACGAGATCATCACGATTTTTGTATGAACTTACTTTTTTGGGGGTTTTTTTGGTGCCATTTTTTTGTTTTGTTTGGTGGTGTGCCGTGAAAGCTTTCCAACAACATATATGTGCCTCGGAAACACTACGTTTGGTACTCATCTGACGTAAAATAAATACATAAATACATAAATGCATTTAAAAAAAACACATTTTGGTTTAGGGCCCTATAAAGGCTTGGGCCACAAAACTTAATTTCTTGATGCACGTATGCCAACATCAGTAAACATGTTTAGCATAAAACCTTCAAAATAAATAAATGAATATATACATATTGATATTTTAATATTTAGCCTTTATAGCTCGCGCAGGCGTCCCTAATGTTGTGGCCACTGTGTATCATCATTTTTTTGTTAGTTTTTTTCGTCCCGGAAATGCGTCAATCATCTTTAATAAAAAGGCCGCACGTCACGTAAATCACGCACATTCCTCTGTTATCTTTATTTTTTTTGAAAGTTAATAAAGCTCCAATCGCGCTCAATTGATGGCGAGGCGTTCGCGCGCGCTCCTTTATTTTATGTGACGATTGTGACGACCGTCGATCACGTGTCACCGGCAACCCTTAACAACTTGGAATATTTATTTAAAAAAAAAAGACAAAAAAAAAAAAAAACGCCCGTCGCCTGATTCATTTAACATTTCAAATCAATGCCCGGTGGTTCGGTACGTAACCAGAGCCGAAAATAGAAACCTTTTCATTCCCAACCCCGGGCATTAATAAAATAAATTAAAAAAAAAAACATCCACCCCCACCCCACCCCACCCCACGCACTCCCCCCCCAATTTTTTTTTTTTTTTTTTTTTTTTTTTGATGCCCACCAATGGCCTCGCTGTACGTGGGCGACCTGCACGTGGACGTGACCGAGGCTATGCTGTATGAGAGGCTGAGCCGCGTCGGGGTCATTTTGTCCATCCGTGTATGTCGAGACATGATGACCGGCCGCTCGCTGGGATACGCGTGCGTCAACTTCCAGCAGCTCGCAGACGGTAAATAATCAGAACAATAATCATAAGAAGAAGAAGAATTAAAGCGTCGTCCCTTCTTGCGCATTTAGTGAGTGAGTACATGACGCACATCGGTCCCAATCACAGGTCAGGACTTTGCGTGTTTTTTCCAACTTTGCGTGTTTTTTTTCCAAGTTCAATCAAGGCGCAATTGGCCATGAGGGTGAATGAGAGAGTGAATGCTCGTTTGTGTGCCTCGTGATTAACTGGCATTTGAATTGAGTTCATTCAAACCTGTACAAGGGTTGCACATGATTACAATGTGTTCAAGTCACAAATGTAAAGTATTATTTTAATTCAAGCTTTAAAGATAATCTGTGTGGATGAATGACATAGTGGTTCTAACGTCTGCCTCACATCCAAGAGGTCCTTGGTTTGAACCTTCCTGTTTTTGATATTAGGGATTTTCTCTGGGATTCCTCCCATATTCGAGAAACATGCATGTAAAATCGAATCGAATCGAATCGAAAATGGTGCTTAGGTGTGAAGTCCGGAGTGTACGACACTTCAATCCCCCAAATTCAGATGGAACAGACAATTACCCACATGCATGTTGGGTTAATTGAAGCCTCAGTTTGGGGTACTACTCATGAATCCGACACTGCGTAAGTCCTCCTCTCCATGAGTTGGCGCTACACTGCGGTGCTTTGACACATTGTGAATCATGTGAAAGAAAGGGCTTTATTCACAATTGTGTGTCATATGGTGTTAATTGAAATTGTATCAAAAGCACTAGCGGTATGGTTACTCTGTATCGGTCGTTCTGGTATCGGCCTGAAAAAAAAAGTGGGTATAGAAGATCCGTTTGCCTGTATCTACGCTGCGATTGGCTGGCGACCAACGCCGGGTGTAGCCCACTTCTCTCGCCAAAGTCAGCTAGGAGTCTCCAGGACGAGCGCTATGTGAAATATTCATCACCGTAAAGTGACTATTAAAAAAATGACACGAACACCACGGTTGCCAGACCTCACAGAAAAAAAAATGCTTTTGAATATAGAAAATGGCATTTATATCCCCCCCCCCCCCCAGCCGAACACACACTGGACACCATGAACTTCGACCTGATCAAGGGGCAGCCCATGCGCATAATGTGGTGGCAGCGGGACCCCACGCTGCGGGAGAGCGGCGTGGGCAACATCTTCATCAAGAACCTGGACCGCTCCATCGACAACAACGTCCTGTACGACATCTTCTCCATCTTCGGCAATATCCTGTCCGGCAAGGTATCGGTGAATCTTTTTACATTGTGCGAGTGTTCCTAATGTTGTGGCCGGTTAGCTTAGCTCTACGCTAATTGATCCAGGGATCCCCAACCGCTATTGTCGAAGCGTGAAAGATCGTCGGATGCGCTGGGGGAAACGATCCAATTTCGGGACTTCTCTCCCTCGTAATCGACGTGCCGAAAGCCAAGATTCTCCTTTGCTGATCTCAAATCCAATGTGATGCAACGTTGCCATCTACAGAGAACTGTTAGTCATTACAGCGACCCTCTTCCACGCCAAGTCTTTTGCAAAACATACTTGGCGAACATATTCGTTGGTAGACGTAAACGGTCGCATTACTGTTGGAAAGAACTCGAAAGGCTCCAAGGCAGTGAAGGAGTTAGAAGCACTTTTTCGTCTTTCAAAAAAAAACAAAACAACAAAAACGACAAATTCAAAGTACGTGGCCACTGTATTTGGATGCGAGTCACTTAATCCGTAATATGTTGCTTTTGAAACGGAACTGCAGGAGTGTTGGAAGAATACGCTTCCCTTCTCCTGTAGGTGGTGTGCGACGAGCACGGCTCCAAAGGTTACGGCTTTGTGCACTTTGAGACTCAGGAGGCGGCCGAGCGAGCCATTGCCGAGATGAACGGCGAGCTGCTCAAGGACCGGAAAGTGTAAGTTAATCCTATTGAATGCATTGACATAACAACAATTGAGCCCAATACGTTGTTGGTTCCATCTATTTCGCAGCTGTTACAGCTTATCGTTTACTTAGTTACAAATGGGATGTGAGTTCAGAATGAGCCAATCGCATTCAAACTCGTGTGAAAAACCGGAGTCGGCAGACACCTGGCACCATTTAAAATAACCTCCAGTAAACCCCAAGTAAAGTTTTCCCAAAATCCCAAAAGGTATGTTTGGTCCCAAAGTGTCAGGAAAAGCCTACTAGCACATCTAAACTCGTCCCAAGACTTTTGTCGTGAAAAGATGGCTGCCTAAATTACACCTTTTTGTTGACACCGAACTCCATTTCAACGCAGCTTTGTGGGCCACTTCAAATCCCGCAAGGAGCGCGAGGCCGAGCTGGCGGTCCAAGCCAAGGAGTTCACCAACGTTTACGTGAAAAACTTTGGCGTGGACGTGGACGACAACACGCTGAGGGAGATCTTCAAGACGTTCGGTCAGTGAGGTCCTCCCGCGAGTCCGCGACTGCTCTCTCTCTCTCTCTCTCTGCGAACGCCCTGACTTGATACCGTGCCGCCGTCTCCCGTGTCACCTAGGAAGCACCACCAGCGTCCGCGTCATTATGGACGAACGCGGCTCATGCCGGGGCTTCGGCTTTGTCAGCTTTGCCAGGCACGAGGACGCCCAGAAGGTAAAACGAAATGGCGCCGACCAGAGGCGGGAATATGCCACATATCGTCGCTGTCGGGCAGAAGGCTCTGTCCAAAATTGGGTCAATTTCATATTTTTTTTCACAACTATTGCAGCTCCGTTATTTTTTTCACAACGTTTTGCTTTCCCAGGCAGTGGACGAGATGAACGGGAAGGAGCTCCACGGCAGGATGATCTACGTCAGCCGCGCCCAGAAGAAGGTGGAGCGGCAGGCCGAGCTCAAGCGCAAGTTTGAGCAGATAAAGCAAGATCGCATCTCCCGCAGCCAGGTCGGTTTGCGCCAGACGAAACGCCGCGCGCAACGTAAACGTGGACGCGCACAACATTGTGGAGCAAACCGCATGTCACAGTCTACGAGAATGCCCGTTGTCGTTATACAGTCGAGACCATCTCCTTAGCCAGCTAAACCCCTTGGAACATAAATGTGGACGCACACAACATTGTGGAGCAAATCACGTCAGAGTCCATTACAACAGCAATTGTTGTTATAGACATCGTCTCCATATACGGAACTTGTTTATGGCTAATAAATTACATAGCTTTCCTGGAACATCAACATGGATGCGCACAACGTTGCGGAGCGACCACGTCAGAGTCTATTAGAATGCTAATCATTGTTGTAATTTGCTTTGTCAACAGCGGGACCTTGTTTACAACTAGTAAGTCACGTAGACGCTCCCACGAAAATAAAAATGGACCCACAACATTGTGGAGCGACCGCAAGTTAGAATCTACTGGAATGATGATGTTGATTAAAAAGACGCCATTACCACATAGGGAACTTGTTTCAACTTAATGGTCACGTAGCCGCCTCCAGAACATTTAACATGGACGCACACAACATTGTGGAGCGACTGCACGTTGGAGTCTATTATTGGAACGGTAATTGACACTGTCACAACATTGGGAACTTTTTGAAGTCTAAAAAGTCAACGTAGCGCCTCTGGAACATAAACATGGACACACACACACACAACATTGTGGCGCGACCGCAGGTAAGCCGCTCACAACAAAAAGCTAAGTTACGCAAATCTAAATAAACGAATCTTCAAGCTGAAAACAATTTCTAAACGTTTGCGTCATTTCCCTTTGCATTAGTTGTGTGTGGTTAGCTGCTAATGCAAATATTCATCTTTAATTGCCAACGTTGCACTTTTTTGCCTTCCAGGGTGTCAACTTGTACGTGAAGAATCTCGACGACGGCATTGACGACGAGTGCCTGCGAAAGGAGTTCGCGTCCTTCGGCACCATAACCAGCGCCAAGGTACCCGCCGCAGGCGTTTCGCCGTTCGACTTTTAGTCGCCGACTCGGCTGAAATCCGTCCAGGTGATGACGAAGGGCGGGCGCAGCAAAGGCTTCGGCTTCGTCTGCTTCTCGTCGCCGGAGGAGGCCGGCAAGGCGGTGGCGGAGATGAATGGCCGCAACGTTTCCACCAAGCCGCTCTTCGTGGCGCTGGCCCAGAGGAAGGAGGAGCGCCAGGCCTACCTGACCCGCCAGCACATTCAACGCATGACCAGCGCGCGGCCCGTGCCCAACCAGGTCATCAACCCCTACCAGGCAGCGCCGCCCCCGGCGTACTTCCTAGCGCCGATCCCTCAGGCGCAGAACCGCACTGCCGCTTACTTCCCGGCGGCCGCCCAGGTGGCGCAGCTGTGTCCGAGCCCTCGCTGGGCCACCGCGGGTGCCTGCTCAGAACGTAATGCTAAATTTCGACATTCACTTTAAAACGCACGTACAGTAAAACGCCGTTTATCGCGGCGGATACGGTCCATACCGACCCGCAATCAGTACAAATCTATGATACTGAGAGAGCATAAAAAAAAAAGAATAATAATCAATAATTATAGTTTTTAAGTTTTTACCTCTAACACACACTTGAAACACATTTAAACTGATTCAAACACACGACCAAAAATTCACATATTCCTCTGTGGAGCATAAACATGGCCTCACATAACATCGTGGAGTGACCACATATCACAGTCTCCACTCTTTAATCCGGGCCACATAACTAGACAAATGGATTTAGAAGGGGGGAAAAAAAGCCTACAATAGGCCACTTACCCGTAATGTTTAGCCCCCCACCTCCAAATTGTCAGCTAATTAAATCACTTGACTAACTGCCTTATGATTCGTCAGCCAATCAGGCTTCCTGACTGGCTCGGGTTCATGTTTAACATTTAACGCTGTAGCGTGTTCTCATCCAGACTACCAGAACCTCCCTGCCGGCGTACGGACTTCGGCGTCGAGTCCGCCCGGGCCCGCCTCTCAACCGCCCCGTTTGATGTCCGGCCAGCGTGCACGTCAGTCCCCTTTCATTCCGAAGTCCAACGCCTGAAAGCGCAACACGGTTCTCAGTATGTGTCCTTGCAGCGTCCCAGGCTCTGAGCCCCCAGCCCGACACCCCGCTCGCCGCCGTGTGTGCGGTTCCGCAGTACATGTTCGCCCCTGGAATCCGCAGCTCCTCGAACCACATGCCGCCTACACAGGTACAGGACCCTCTTAAAAATACACCGAGACCCCGGGTATAAAAAGAAACGCCCTATAAACACAAATTCGTCCCACGAAAACACTTTGAACTTTTGTTTTGTTTTACAAGCATGAATAGTCACAAAATCCCCTTTTACGTAAATTGGGCAATAGGTGTATACTAAAATAATAGCTTGCCACTATTTTCTATGAATTCTGAGTTGTTGTTAAAAATATGCAGTATATAACCATAAAATGCAGGGGCACACAACTGAGCTCTGGGGGACGCCGTAACGACGATGCGCCCCGCGAACAAAATGAGTTTGACAACGTCGAGCTTGACCATGTTTCCCGCCGACCGTGAATTTCCAGCTTCTACTTTTTTTCCCTCCCTCAGCCGACCGGCCACACTCCGAAGCCTCTGACGGCGTCCGTGTTGGCTTCTGCTCCTCCGCTGGAGCAGAAGCAGATGCTCGGTAAGCCCGCGTTATACACGAGACGCATACATTTAAAAAAAAAAACAAAACCCGAAAAAAACCACCCTACGTTTTGAAATTGAACAGCCGTGTCTACTATGAGCAGACTCATACAAAAAAAGACTCAAGAACTCATGCCCCAAAAGACACAGGAAGTCTGCCATTTTAGATTGATTTTGGCCATTTCCAGGGATCCTGACAAACGTGTCCAAGTCCAAATGAGCGTTATCACGTCCTCCCCCTTCCTTTCCAGGCGAGTGTTTATTCCCGCTCATCCAGAACATGCATCAAGACCTGGTGGGGAAGATCACCGGCATGCTGCTGGAGATCGACAACTCGGAGCTGCTCCACATGCTGGAGTCGCCCGAGTCGCTCAGCTCAAAGGTGAGCGCCTCTTACAAAGTCGCCGTTCCATCGCTGACCTTTCACCCCGCCCCCGCTCCCCGCCGTGGCCACCGAGCAAAACATACGGGACGACGATGTAATCCATTGAGCTGTCGTTTTGATGTCAAAAAACAACAATCCGTAAGGACATGGATAGTTTGGTTTGTTGTGACAAACGCGACTTAACGGTTTGTGCAGGTGGACGAGGCCGTGGCCGTGCTACAGGCCCATCAGGTCAAAGAGTCGTGCCAGAATTCTTACTGATGCTCCACAAACCCAACCCGAGGTAGAACTACCACTGTTCACGTCGACAAATCACTGCTGTGTTTGTGCTTGATGAGGTTTTTTTTTTTTCTCCATTTTGTGATGTTTTCTTTCGTTTTCTCTCTCAGAATGAAGGCGCTTGAGAGAACGACGCGCTCGTTCGTGGCAGTGAAGAATCTTGAGCCTTAACGCGCTCAAGTAAACGGAAAAAGTGGGGGGGGAAAAAAAGTCAGAATATAAGTAGTCAATATAAAGTATGAGAATATAAGTTCACAACAAAAAAATCCAAATACAAGTAAACACAATGTAAAGTATTAGAATATACTCCCTCTGTAAGTGAACAATCAAAAAAATCTGAATACAAGTAAACAAAACAAAAAAGTATTAGATTGGAAATAAACAGAAAAATAAAACACCAGTAAAGCATAAAATACATTTTATTAGCCAACTTAAAATGACAAAATAGAAATATTTTTCGATAATGTGGTTTTAAGGCGAGTCTTTTCCGCTGTTTTATATAGAATTGTATTCATCTGAAAATATTTGTGCTGTACGACTGCCTGTTTTTTTTGGTTTTTTTCCTATTTGCTTATTGAGTAAACATTCTTGCACAATTTCTCTGGCCCCTTTTTTTTTTTTTTTTATTTGTCATGTGGTCAAATCGCCAACACAAATACCCATCTTAGCAAAAAGGGAGGTTTCTATTTGAGGGAGGCGTTATTTTTTTTTTTCAAGCGGACAACTCGCCAAGCATCCATTTTGAATGGTGAAAAAAAAAACACAAAAAAACGCACACAAATCGACGACCTAGTTTTTTTCAGATAGTAAAAAGGAGGCATTTATTTGAGGGAGGCTTTTAATTTTGGGCAACAGCATTCAAGGGGGTTAAGCATTTAACGCTGTCCACGTGAGTTTTTATTGGTGAAATAAATTACACAAATCTATTTTTGTTGTAAAAAATGTGTGTAACTAAAAGCCTCCACCGTAATTGACGCCACACCCCATCCGCAGGTGAGTAAACAACCTGGACAAAAACGGAACGTTGGTGTGTTTCAAGATTTTATTGCGCTTTGGTTTTGGTGATGAAATCATCCATGTCACAAAGGTACAGAAACACATGCGGAGTCCAAAAGGAAGTCAGTCCACGATGGGAGAAGATGGCTTTTTTTTTTTCTTCTTCTTCTTCTTCTTCTTCGGTCTACCTGGCCTTTAGTTGGTCAGGGCCTTGGCCTGCTGGGTCACCTGCTCGAGGATGGCCTCCATCTGCTCCTGGAACTTCTGCATCACGGGCTCCATCTGGGACTGGAAGTTGGTGGTCATGGGCTCGATCTGCTCGTGCACGCTGGTGGCGGCGGTTCTCAGCTGCTGCTGGATGTTGGCCAGCATGGGCTCAAACTGTTTCTTCTGCTCCTCCAGGAAGGCCCTGCAAGGCAGGTGACATCAGCGGGGCTCTCCAAAAACAACCAACAACTGGCATAGTCCAGTATCCCTTGTTATTTTTGTGGAACATATCTACAAAATAAGGACATTTGCGAGGCTTCAAACAAAAGAGGGACAAGGCCACTGAACTTAGAATGTCATCAGCAGGTAGCAACAAATAGACTGGAGGAATCACAGAAAGGCTCAGAAGTGAACGTCCTTGGAAGCTGTCCTGGATTTTCACCTTTGGTTGTGGAATAACAACATGCGCTTCACTGTAGTATAACATTTTTTGTGTTGTACTCACTGAGCCTGGGTGCTCAGGTCCTGGGTGTTGATGAGCCTGTTCAGCTGAGCGGTCATTTGGTTCTTGATGTCTTCGAATTTCTGGCTGAGCGTTTCCAGGTCGACTGTGTCCTGGGCAAGGCTCCCTGCGTGCGCGACATCTTTTTTTTAGCGAATGTTGTTTTGCACTCTTAAAATGAAGACATTGGTATTTGCGCGGAAATGTTGCTCTACCTTGAGCCAGCGCGATCACAACAAAGGCGGCGATGAGGACCTTCATGGTTGCAGATTGGAAAAGACCTTGGAAATCGAGAAAACAAAACTTGAGTTATTGAGGTTTCTGGTCGGGAAAATTGATGGCTGGATTTATGATGGAATTCTTTTACCCCGTGTACCTTTTGTGACATTTACGGTCATTTATTCTATCTTGCCCAACTTGAGGGCGATTTATGGTCATCTTCAACTTCTGCATTATTTTAACTGGCACGCGTTATGTGAGGTTCATGGTGCGAATTTGTGTCGTCTTTTTAAGATGCACATTTTTTTGTGGGATTTTTAAGTTTTGTTTGAACCTCTGCAACTTTTGGGGGGGGATTTACAGTAATCTTATTCCAATTTCTATGATTTTTTTTTTTTTTAAGATGTGGCACCTTTGTGAGAGTTATATGATAGTCTCGTTCGAACCTTTGCAACTTTTGTCACATTTACCATAGTCTTTATTTTAACCTGCACCATTTTGAGGAGATTTATGGTAGTCTTACTTTAATTCACATGGAGGCTTAGGTCGGATCTACATTAGTCTTAGTTTAACCCGCGCGACGCTCGCGAGGTCCTATTTTAATCTTGCAAGTTTTGTGAGATTTATGGTCATCTTAATTTAAGATGTGCAAATATCTGTGAGATTTACTGTAGTCTTAACCTGCGCAACATATTGCTGGATTTCCATCCAGAGAACAAAAGTAATAGATTTGACATTTAGTGAGAATAATTTGGAATTGTAGCAAGGAAAACAATCTTGTTGACGACACAAGCGGCGTGAGACTCACCTGTAGCACAGGAGGAGTTGGACCGGGTGATGGTGGCTCCTTGGCAGGTTGGGACCCTTCTTATAGCCCCTGAGGGGGGGGCAGCCGAGGGCGCTCCTGATTGCGATTGGACGAAATAAAGATATCCGATTGGACGTTATGCGGCGCTGACAAAACGTTTTCGTGACCCTTGCTGCTCCGAGTGCCACTTGGCCAAAGTGAACCAAAGTCCATTTGTGCGCGCGGGCGGGCGTGCGTGGGTTTCTTATCATGCTGATTAAATAAAACGATGACTTCTAGGTGAATGATGACGCAGAGGGCAGTACATTTGGTCCTGACACATCAGCTTCCTGGCAAACACATTACATCATTTCCCCGATAGTGTCTTTTGTGGTTTTGGTTCATTTGGGCTTTATTTAGTCCCAGTGCCATTTTTATTCAAATATATTTTTATAACCGTTACATTTTGGGGTGGGCGGTTATAATCAAAAGTTATAATGAAGAAAAAAAAAAAAGTGTGGGAACTGGTAATGCTCTTGTTACTGCTGTATAAACTACCACCACCACCACAACTAATAATAAAACAGCTATTATTGCGATGAGTCATTTTTAAATTTTACAGTGACAATGTTGTAATGACAAACCCTGTAATACTAATAAAAATGTTACAATGTATTTTCTTGTATGTCTTACTACGGTTTGGGTTTCATTCCTTAACCATATAATGTGTGATAGAAGATACATTTAATTGGTCCAACAACAGGAGGATGTGGACGTAAACCACCTACCTTTGCTTGCCAGGTGTCCTCTCCGCTTTATCTTTATGGCTCCTTGTAAACAAACAAACAAAAAAGTCACTGTCAATCACTGTCAATTGAAATTATTATTTTTTTTTTTTTCTTTACAACGCCGGGGGGGGCCCCACATGTGCTCGTGAATAAAACCTCCGGCGATAAATCCCTCTTTGTGCTCCGAAGGCCTTGATGGAAGCCAGATGTTGGCAATTGTGGGAATGTGGAGCCCCGTTGGATTTTTTTTTTTGCGCCACAGCTTGTCCGGCATTGCCGTGAGTCCTTTTGTCGATGTCTTCAAATGATCGAAAACACATAATTTAATGTCCACAACAGAATTAAATTATGTGCGCTGTGCTTTGTGAGACATTATCCAATATATGAGTTCTTTTATTGCGTCGTTTGCTGTGCTTTATATGCTGCTAAGTAGCTTCCAATGTTGTTCCCCTTGGTAAAGCTTACAATGGTTGAGGGATATTATATTCCTCTTTTTGACCAATGAATCGCCTTTTGGGGGACTTCAACACGTCTGAAAACCACTACCAGAAGCACAGACGTACCTTTGCAACCGAAACGCTAAGATTTTTTCGAAACCCCTTATTCTCTTCCAGTGTTAGTATGGTTATGTTGTCTGTCTACATTGTGCTGCACCATTTGTGTTTTAATCTCCCTTGCTAAAAGGGTGATAATGTCGTGACTATCGATGCTTTTTGTTAGCAGAAATTCCCAAGGCATGGTTATGTGCTTGTTTTGACGACACAAAGTGTAATTCTTTGTTTCGTGTGGACTTTGACAGTAAACTTCAACTGGGAGTGGAAATAAACAGCCTGATAAGAACTTAAACTGTTTTTTTTTTTTTGTGTGTGAAGAAGAAGAAGAACTGTTCACTGTCTGCTGGACCGAAAACGGCGGCTTTAAACCAAAACGTCAGACTTGCTGAGTCTTTTTGGGCATTACTTTTTCAGACTTTTTTTTGCGTGCGTCAACTCATGATAGACATTGCAATTCAATTTCATGCCGCTAAGTCAAACTGTCTTCGAGGGCGGAATTTTCCCCGAGAAATGGACTCCAAAAGAAACCCAAAGTGGCCACTTCAACCAAAATGGCAGATTTTGTGTCTCTTTTCAGGCATGGCCTCTTAAGACTTTTTTGTTGGTCTACTCATGATGGACCTCCCTACCAAATGTCATGTTGCTATATCAAACTATCGTTGGGGGGCGGAATTTTCAAAACATCGCGAAAATGGAAGCTATAGTGGAACCAGACGTGCATTGACATCATCTCGATCGCAATGTGGATCTCTTCAAAACAATGTTCCATCTTTCCTCCTCTGGCCTCCTACCAGACCACAGAAAGAATGAACATTTATCCAAGACATGTGGGGCGGGGGGGGGGGGGGGGGGGGGGGGGGTATGTCGGGGTCCACGTCCCGTTCCCTCCTGTTTTTTCCATCACAAAGTTGGTGGTCCCGAATCTCAAAGGTTGGTCGCCATTATCTTCATCTTTCGTTGTCACATTGGGATAAAAGTGTTAAATGAAAACATGCTGCATCTGTGTGTAGAGTTGTGACTTGTAGGCCAGACTGGAAAGAACAAGAGGAGGCTCAAATTTCTTGGCCTAATATTTCGTACTTTCCAGTGATGCCTTCAGGCCTCACAGAAAAGCGAAAAGATGAGCACTTCTCAACAACTCAATATTTTTTTCGCTAAAGAAATATGTAATGTAAACAATAATGTAAATAATGATGTAGCAGATATGTGACGCAAAGTTTTGTTGTGTGGAATTTATAGGAAAACATCTCTTGTGTGATGTCTGTTTGCGGCGGTGGTGTGTTTTACGAGGTGTCACTGAAGGCAGCTCGACGAGCAGTACAGGCAGGCAGGATGCAGAGCAGAACAACAGACAAGTACAGTTCAGGTCTCCATGCGGACAAAACCCAGCCAAAATTCCTTTAATTTTTTTCATTTTTTTAAGCCACAACCGACCGTCGTCTTGCTCGGTACCGACTCCAACCGGACCCGGCTCCAACGTCGCGTCTTGGACGATGGAATCTCACGTTCTCCCGGTCCATATCCGCCCTCAGCGGCTCCAACCGGGCATCGGCTTCGGTTCGGGGCCGACCGTCGGCGGGACGCTGCGCTCCTCCTCCTCCTCCGCCGCCTCTTCGTCTCTCCGGCCCGGGGTGACGGTGCCCATCCCTCCGCTGTTGCCCTCGCCGCCGTCGCTGGCTGCCTGCTCGGGGCCTCCGCCGCCGCCGCCGCCGCTCCAGCTCCACAGTCTGTACGGGGGTGGGGGAGGAGGTGGAGCCGGCCTGGGTCTCCCCGCCGCCGGCCACGCTAACCCGGGGAACCCGGCGGTGCTGAAGGAGGCGGTGGAGGCGGTGGTCCGCAGCTTCGCCAAACACACGCAGGGCTACGGTAGAGGTAAGCACTTTTATACGCCTTGAACACACTTTTGGGGGTTCTCAAACTTTTGGGGTACAGTAAAAAAAAAAAAAAAAAAAAAAGTGTTCAAAGCACCAATCCCCCCCCCCCTCCTCAAAATCCGAACCACAATGAAACAACATTACAATGTGTACCACTAACTGCCTGTAAGTACCAGCAAAAAAAGAAGAAAAAAAATGCACTTTACTAATTATAAAACTCTACTTAAGGCTAGATATAAAATGAAATAATAAAGCATTTTTCAAGATTGATTGCTAATGTCTGGTGCTTTTACTACTTTCAGCGACTTTATACAAGACTAGCAATTTGTTTTGTCTATATAATAATATTTTTAAAAATTGTCATGTTACGAGAAGAAAGTTTAGTTTTGTACGAGAACAAATATGGATTTTGTCGAGATAAAAAGTACAAATCTTCCGAGGATGAAGTCGTAATATTATGACTTTAAAGTCACAGTTCAACAAAGGAATTTCAGAAATACATCTTTATTCTTGTAATATTATGCATTTATTCTGAAAAAGACTTTGCTCATTTGAGGTCCATTTTCAAGTCAGTGTGTAACATGTGTTCCGATTCATGATAGGATTAACTACTAAATCTTAAACAGGGATTACATTAAAGATCAATAAGCTTCTGCTGTCACTTAGAACTACATAAAACTATGCGCCTATCAAAAATAATGCTCTTACAGAAGCAACGATGTATATTTTCATTTCATATCGCTGCACTGCATCATAGTCGTGCCCTTTCGTTTGACTGAAGAGGCGAAAAGCGTGCACTGCGATTCTGTATTGGTACATCGCTGTGTCGTCGTGTTTGCATGGTATGTGTTTTTTGGGATTTTATACATTATTTCAGCTTCACGCGTTAACTGCTGTGCTTGGCGCTGTGTGTGGAACTGCATTGCATCATCACTGCAGGGGCACCGAAAGAAGTCTCCAGTGACCGCGATCCAATGTAGCGCTTCGACTACTGATGAATCCAAATAATAACAGTAACCGGGAGATGGATTATCATCATAATCATCATCATGGCGATTGACGGTGTGAACCCTGCGACGCCTCCCAGCCAAGTGCTCGCTGCTGGATCCAAAAAGGAAGCGGACCGCCCACGTTGGCAGCGCCGCCGCTAAGGCAACATTAGTCACTTCTGACAGCGCTATCGTATCATCCTGCCGGACCCAAAAACTTTTTTTGCTGACTTTCGCATACTTTTATGATCATCTGGAGATGTGCCTGCTCCTGCTCCTGCTCCACGCCCTCATGATTTACAGTAGTGGGAAGGAAGTTGACTTTTAGTCAAGGAAAGGAGTTGAATCTGGATTTCTACTTTTACACGTGTGCTCACGACGCTTCTCCCTGGCGTGTTTTTGTTGTTGATTTCAGTGAACGTGGTGGAGGCCTTGCAGGAGTTCTGGCAGATGAAGCTGAGCCGCGGCGCCGACCTGCGCAACGGAGCGCTGGTGGTGTACGAGATGGTGGCGTCCAGCAGCCCGCCGTACATCTGCTACGTGAGCCTCCCGGGGGGCAGCTGCTTCGGAAGTTTCCAAGTACGCCGCCTGTGCTCAACTCTCGTGTTTCATAAGCAAGCACGCACAAATTCCTCTCCTTCTATTTTGTTATTCTTTCTTTTTTTTTTTTTTTTTTAAATTTGATTTTTTTTACAGTTCTGTCCCACCAAGGCCGAGGCCCGACGCAGCGCCGCCAAGATCGCCCTGATGAACTCGGTTTTCAACGAACACCCGTCCCGCCGCATCACCGACGACTTCATCGAGAAGAGCGTCAGCGAGGCCTTGGCTTCCTTCAACGTAAGTCGGCGACTGCGGATGTCAGCCGAAGGCACGCGGGACATTTTACGCAAAACACAGCGTGAGGTCACGTAGGCGCGCCAAATCAAGTTCAGCTGTTCTGTACATCCAAATAACAGTGCGTTTCTCACAGGGAAACCGGGAGGAAGCCGACAACCCGAACACGGGAATCGGGGCGTTCCGCTTCATGCTGGAATCCAACAAAGGAAAATCGATGCTGGAATTTCAGGTGCGTGACCGACCGGCAAGGCGTCCGAAAGAGGAAAGCCCGGGGCTACGATGTTAAGAGTGTGATGCGTTCACTTGCAGATTTGCACCTCGTAAAAGACAGCCGTGTGTGTCTTTCTCCTGCAGGAGCTGATGACCGTCTTCCAGCTCCTCCACTGGAACGGAAGCCTGAAAGCCATGAGGGAGCGCCAGTGCTCCCGCCAGGTAGCCAGCGTAGCGTATGCCCGGCCGAAGCCGCTGGAATCGGCGCAGATGCTTTCAATTGTCACGCCGTAATGGCGCCGTTGCGGCTTTGAGGGTTTTTCGCCACACCATTACGTCGCTTCTCACATGACACGCCTCTCCGTGGTCCGTTTAGGGTGGCAAATCAGAGCTGGGAAATGTGAAAAGGAATTGACAAGATCTAATTAAAAATCCCCGCTGTAATTGAACGTTGGAACTGAACTGCAGTTTTTGTCTTTTTTTTGAATCCGTCTCACAGGAAGTGCTGGCCCACTACTCGCACCGGGCCCTCGACGACGACATGCGCACGCAGATGGCGGCCGACTGGGTGAACCGCGAGCAGAGCGTGGCGAGCACCGTCTCCGCCGAGCTGGCGGCCACCGAGCGCGAGCTGGAGGAGGCGCGGCTGGCCGGCCGCGAGCTGCGCTTCTACAAGGAGAAGAAGGACATCCTGATGTTGGCCGTGGGGCAGCTGAGCGCCGCCAACGCCGCCACGCTGCCCTCGCACTAAAAGATCGCTCGGGTAACACCACGTGAGAATTCGTACTGAATCACATCCAGCCAGGAAGCAAGCCATAAGTAATCGCTCGCTACCTTTTGGTGCCTAACAGCGTTTGTTTCCGTCACAATTTTCGAACCAGCTGGCTGGAGTTGACCTTTTTTTTTTTTTCGGTCTCGTCTCGTACCGCCGCCGCCTTTCGTCGGCGAATGTAAAAGCCCATTCAAACATGTTGCCGAGGCATCGATTCCGGGGGAGGGGAGACGTTTCTTCTAGAATAATTGCGAACAATGTTACAGTTTACAATGCGCGTCAAGTCAAAGTGGAGTTTAAAATGACGAGCGTAAAGTGGGGGATGGGGACCTGCCCCCTCCGTAGAGATTGTGGCAAAGTACCCCTTTGTTTTCTAAATGAAGCACCTCAACTCACCGCAACATAGTTCCTTATCACCGAAACAGGCAGCGAAGCACTACTTTTGTCTAGCTGCAGCTACTCAATACACTTAAACATAGTTCCTTGGCACTGAGGTGGTGGCAAGGCACTACTTTTGCCCAAATGAAGCTGGCTGTTATTTTGGTTGGATGAACTCAACTTTCGCCTGACATGAATCGCAATGTACGTTTTCACTGCAGTATCGAAGGACGAGGAGCAGTCCAAACGTCTGTGGTACAAATAGGACCTTATTTCTTTCATGCTGCAAATGTGATGTTATCTATATATTTGTCCCTGCTAATTTGAACTGTATGTCTTCTGCGTGTCAAAAGAATAAATGTTTGCGTAGGCAAACCACGGAACGTCGACGCAACGGAGTAAATTGGTAGCATGCGTACTTACTTAAGTCGTTTCCCTCTTGTGGTACACAACATTAGATGAGGATTTAGATTTAATCATCCCTGCGACCACTCGGAGGCTGTTTAATCCCTACAGTCATTTTAGTTTGTGCAGAAAAGGGTTTAAACGGTGAACAATAGACCGCTCACGTGATGTAATGCTCACTCCATTAGGCAGCTGGAATATTGCTCCCATTCATACGCCCGGCCTTGCCTTCCACTTTAACTATTGGATGATTTTATTGTCTCACATACGGAATACAGTATGTTAATATAAGCAGGAGATATGTTACGTAAGCCATTTCTATCTCATTTCTTTTTATTTTATTAGAGCTTTTGTTCTTGTATCAAAACCTACAGTGCAAATAAAAAGTTCTACACACTGCTGCGAACCACGGCTTGTACCGGAAGACTGCGAGAAAATGTCAGGAAAAGCCAACTGGAACATCTGAACTTTATTTGCGGTTAATCAGAGGCACTTAAAACGAGGGCAGGTGTGTGCTGACTCCCGTTTAAGTTTTGAAATGATTTATCTTGGTCTCATTTTTTGATATCACAAAATCTGGCAATTGAGCATGGGTGTGTAGACTTCTTATAGGTACTATATATTTTGCCTTTGGTGCATGATGTTTCTATTATGGCTTTTAACCGAACAGTATTGGTTATTTTGCAAAGGATTTCTCAAGGTCATCATTGTGTGTATTTTGTATGCGCATTTTTGTATTCAGTGTTTATACATTTATTAGATTTATATATAATAAAATACACAATGACACACATTTACAAATGGGCTCCCTCGCTTTCTTTTAAATGTCATGTAAAACAGTTAAACTGGTTTAAAAACAGGAAGCGAGCTGGACACAAATGGCCAGCATAGAGCCTGGAGGATTATTAAATATTATTTATAACAAATAAGAAACAAATGTGAAAATATATGAAGTTGAGATCGTCAGAAGAGAAAAAAAAATTATTTTTTTATCTTCATTCAATTATACAACTTGAACAATAATAGAACATACAGTACAACGTGTAAAGAACAAAGAAATACGGAGGAAAATACCAGGGGTCACAAAAAAATAATTTTAAATCAAATAAAATTACACATTTTGTAATGGGAACAAGAAGAGAAAACGTGTTTACCGACTCTTTTAACAAAGTATTACACTTCCGCATACGTAACGGAAGAGGCGGGGCTCTCTCCAAGTGGCATCCCCCCACCGTTGTTCATTCAACATGGCAGCGGGACCAATTTCCGAACGAAATCAAGGTAATGAAATCACGCCTTTGCGATCTATCTACATTCAAAGATACTTTAACCATATGTGGCTTGCTTTAACGCCGTTTCGTCTATTCTGTTGCCCTCTTCTGGTTGCTTCTTTTGCGACTTTATCGGGGCTAACAAGCACATGCCGTAATCATTAGCTCCGCTCGCCGCTAATACTTTAACTTTAACCGATGTAATGTCCAATAAAAGTATATATAATTATTGTTGTTTTAGTTTCGGAAGTTATAATTGGCCTCGATGCTTATTCTTTTTACGTAAATGACTAACTACGTACTAGCGGAAATGGTTAGCCTTGCAGGCTAGTTAGCTAACGAGGAAGCCTGTGAATGAAGTACGGCGAAGGAGGAGGGTCAATTCAGCCCAAACGTTTTTCGTTGTTATATACCAGAGTAACTTTTACTCATTTCATTCCTCAAGCTTCTTATCATCAATCATTTTTGTAGGTTCGTAATAGTAAGTTGTTTTTAGCGTTTGCTTTACTTAATGCTTAGGGTGTTCATTGTTTATAGTTTCATTTCTTCAGATAATTTGTTATTGCGCTCTTGAATGAAGTACGGCAATGAAAGAGGGACAATCTGTAATGTAACTACCACAGTGTGTGTGTGAGTGAGTGAGTGAGTGGGGGGGTTACTGTGCACAAACGTTTGTTTATAAATTAAATCAGAGCGAGGTACAGTATGTGTCGTTTGCCAAACGGGAATAGTTTGCCTAACAGATGTTGAGTAAAGGTTTTTGTTTTTACATTAAGTCTGTATATTAATTTGTGTGTATTTATGATTTGTATTTAAAATTTTTTTTTTTTTTTTTTTTTAACAGATGCCACAGTGTATGTGGGCGGCTTGGATGAGAAAGTGTCCGAGCCGTTACTATGGGAGCTTTTCCTGCAGGCCGGCCCTGTCGTCAACACGCACATGCCCAAAGACAGGGTGACGGGCCAACACCAAGGTCTGCATAAATATCGAACAAATGTGTTGGTACGATTAGATATTACGTTGAACCCCTGCCTATTTGCAATTAGCTTTTCAAAAGTCACCTATTTGTTTTTTTTCTTCTTGACATTCGCTTATATGATGCAATACTGTGCATTGTTTTGTTTTAGGATACGGCTTCGTGGAGTTCCTGAGCGAAGAAGACGCCGACTACGCCATCAAAATCATGAACATGATTAAACTGTACGGCAAGCCCATCCGCGTCAACAAGGCGTCGGCGCACAACAAGAACCTGGACGTGGGCGCCAACATCTTCATCGGCAACCTGGACTCGGAGATCGACGAGAAGCTGCTGTACGACACCTTCAGCGCCTTCGGGGTCATCCTGCAGACGCCCAAGATCATGCGCGACCCCGACACGGGCAACTCCAAGGGCTACGCCTTCATCAACTTCGCCAGCTTCGACGCGTCGGACGCCGCCATCGAGGCCATGAACGGCCAGTACCTGTGCAACCGGCCCATCACCGTGTCCTACGCCTTCAAGAAGGACTCCAAGGGCGAGCGGCACGGCTCGGCCGCCGAGCGGCTGCTGGCCGCTCAGAACCCGCTGTCGCAGGCCGACCGGCCCCACCAGCTGTTCGCCGACGCGCCGCCGCCGCAGGCCGTGCCGCCGCCCGTGCTGACGTCCATGGGCCCGGGCATGCCCATGCCGGGCGGGATGCCGCCGCCCGGCGTCTTCCCCCCGATGCCGCCGCCGGGATCCATGCCGTCCATGCCGCCCGGCATGGCCATGCATCACAACCACCAGGCGGGCGGGCACCCTCCCGGGCCGCCGCCCTTCCCTCCCGGCTCCATGCATGCGGGTGTGTGTTTCCACGGAGACGCCGTGCCGATGACCGCCGAGGCGCTCTCTCTTTCCGAGTCTTCTCTTCGCAATGTGTGGGGGGGGGGAAAAAATATTCTTTCCAATTTCACTTTTTGTGTCCCTCAGGTATGCCTCAAATGCCCATGCCCCCTCCGGCACCTCCCGGCATGGTGCCCCCGCCTCCTGCGCCCCCGGGCTCCAGTCAAGCCCGTGCGCCGCTCCCTCCCGGGATGCCGCCGCCCATGGGAATGCCGCCGCGAGCCCCCTACGGACCACCCATGGGTACGTGCAAAAAAAAAACCTGCCTCCTCCTCGCTGTCGTCTTTTTTTTCCCCACATTGTCCCCCTCGCTCCCGCTTCAGGTCATCCCGTGCCGCCCGGTATGAGAGGACCACCGCCCCCTCCTATGCCCCCACCGGGCTACGGCGCCGCCCCGCCGCGCCCGCCTCCATTCGGCTTCCAGAGAGCGCCTCTCATGCCGCCCAGGCCGCCAGTCGCACCGCCTCGGGTTCCCTTAAGGGCGCCCATGCCACCTTAATACTCTCATTTTTCTCCTTTCTTTTCTCTCATTTTTTTAAAAAAGAAAAAAAGCAATTCAAGTTTGTATGTTTAATTTTTGTTGTTGTTTTTTAGCTTTGTATTTTCGGGGGTCACTGTACAGACGAAAGACCGCTGTTGAATAAAACCTTGACAACACGTGGACGATTTTGTCAGTTACACAACACAATGTCACACAAACATAATTATTTTTTCTTATTTATTTTTATTTTTTACAATTTAGATGATTCATTTCCCCTTTTTGTTAAACTGTGCAACAGGTAAATTTTAAATATGTTTTTTTTCTGTTAGTTTTGACCCGCTGACATGTAAATTGACTTTTTGATTTTCAACATCACCCTGTCCCCCTTGCAACATCACAATTGTATTTTCTTCACATTTTTCCCACGAAATGGCCGACATACCGCGGCTCCACTTGGGAATTCCGTTCCTGACTGCAAACTTAGCGCCGTCTGAAAACGTCGGTCTGTCACTGACCTCCACGAACGCAGCAGCGAGGTCATCGTTGCAGAAAAGAATTGCGTCGGAACACTCGGAGGCGTTTCTTTTTCTCTGCCCCTCACTATATGTCGCAGCCGTAGACATGAACACATGAAACAAATAATCTGAGTCACGGGATCATTTTCCGTAGATTGGTTGGGAGTCACAGGTATACGACAGATTTACAGTAACGAGGTATTTTGCGCGTACTTCGTTACTTGGCACAGTTGGTGCGCGTCGGCTTTTGTGGTGATGATGACTGCGCGTGGGCGTGGGCTCCTCTCAGCATCGGCATCATCATCACCACCACCACAGCAACAGCCTCCCTCCTTCCTCCTCCTCCTCAGCAGCAGCAGCAGCACCATCCTCATCCTCCGAAGAGCGAGAGGCGCGGTGAGTACTTCATGTACGCGGAAAAAAAACCAAAAAAAACCGTCACATTTGCAGACGTTTACTCGTTTTCCACCCCACACTGCAACAGTCGCGATGGGCGTGTTGGGCGACGCGCAATAATTAACACTCGCGTTGATTATTTTTTTCCCCTCCTTCCGTGTGTGTGCCGCGTGTGTGTGTTGGGCCTGCAAGTCGTGACGAAGCTTCCAGCGAGGCGGATTTGCGCGAATTCACCGCAATACATCGCCTCTAATTGGCCGTTTTGCCTGTTTTGCCTCCCATTTGTGTAGCGTTTCTCTGTGCGACGGAGGCCTTTTCCCTTTTCTCCCCCCCCCCCATTATGATTGCACCCGAGGCTTCGTTTGCACAATTGCACCTGCGAGACGCCAATGCAAATATGCAGCGCACAATAAGAGCAAGCGCGCGTGCAAATATAGTGACGTTATCCATTCTTTTTTGTTGTTGTTGTTTCTGTTTGGTATGTTGCACAAATGGAGGCGATGCGATCAGCAATGCTGTTTTTTTTTTTTTTTTTTTTTCCTTGAATGGAACGCGAGGAAAACTGTGCATTGTCTATTTTCTATTGTAAATTGTGGCGATTTGGTACAGTTTAGTGTGCTTGTGTGCGTGTACATGTTATAGTCAATAGAAATAATAATAATATATATATATATATATATATATATATATATATATATATATGATAATTTACATTTTTGGCCCCTGACTGGGTAAAAACTCATGTTGCCTTCATGGACAGTCTGATTTCACGGTATTACCCCCGCGAATGAGTGATCGCTTCAAATGTCCTAACGTCTAATCAATCTATATATCACGTGTTGTTTTCAGGGACAGTCTGAAATCTATCTATCTATCTATCTATCTATCTATCTATCTATCTATCTATCTATCTATTGCAAGCTCTAATTAGATGCAATTGAAACGTGAACCTTCACAAAGATAATAAAGGTTTTTTTTTTTTTTTTTTTTTTTAAACCACCCCCGCAAACACAACAGAACATGTTGTTTTATGGCCCGCGCACACACACACACACACACAGACACACACACACACACACACACGGAAGACCAATAGGAAAGAAAACAACATCTCTGTGGCCGTTGTGCAAACATGACTGGGTTTCTTTTTAGTGTTTGTGCAAAAAAAAAAAAAAAAAAAAGCAGAGATGATGATGATGTCACACACGATTGGGCAGACTTTGAAGAACAATCCATTTCAGGCCTGGCTAGCTTTTAGCGCCTCGCCCCTGAGACGATGTGGGCACTCGCTCAATTTTTTCCATTATTTGAGGCACCTGGGTGGCGCGTGTGTTTTATTCGCCGCTGCGGTGTTAAATCTTGTTGAGAAAAAAAAACAAAACACGTAGTGGGTGAGTGAGGAAAGGAAGGAACGCACTATACAACTTTTCTCATTGGGGTTAATGGAAAGTGAATTCATCTGTTTTGCTTCTAACATGGCGTAAGGTTAGCGCGAGGGGTCGCCTTTCGGATTAGGATTGAGATTAGGATTAGATGGGTTAGGGTTATTTTTCAATTTGCGAGTCTTTACTTGATGTCTGCACTTGACGCATCCATCAACAAAACTGCAGCAAGTGTGAGTCAGCACGGACCGCCCGCAGGGAAAATGCAAACAAAAGGATTTTTCGAATTGACCACTGAGAACTCGAGCGGGCTAACTCCATTTTTGTTCTTTTCAATCAACTTTTATGGCTCCAATAAAATCTGGAGAATGTACACCTTGGCCATTTCTGTGGCAATCAGTACCGTACTTCTTCTGGATTCTGCAAAGTGAATGATTTTGGACTCGGATCATATTGCTCGCACATGAATCCGCAACTGAGGTTCTGTTATCCGCTTCACTTTCACAGGTCGGATCAGTGTCATCTAGGTTGCCTGGAAGAAAATAAACAAACCGGGATTAGAAGGGGGGGAAAAAACAGTTCAGTGCAATAGTGGTCAAAGTCTAAACGTCCCTGCAATGTATTAATATTTCATGAAAGATGATAAATGGCATTGACTTGTCCTCGCACGCCGATGCAGAAACACTTGCTTACTTTCTCAGCCTTCTGTCAGTCTCTGAAATCACTTTTCGAAACCTGGTTTCACGGGCGCGGCCGTCGTGGGAGCTGGCCCTTTGTTGCGCTGACCAATCAGGAAATGCGCTTAATGCAATAAAACGGCCTACTATGTGTCAAAACGGGAAGTAAACCTTGATTTAGACCGTGATTCGTCTGAAAGAGAATTATGCCTTCTTTGCAGTCTGTGAACTTTTCCCACCAAAGCCAAGCGTCCCCCATAAGATGGAGGACGGCTACCAGAACCGGACAGCCTTCATCAAAGGCGCCAAAGACATCGCCAAAGAAGTTAAGCGGCAGGCGTCCAAGAAGGTTGCCCGCAGCGTCGACCGCGTCAACGACGAGTACAGCCGCCGCTCCTACAGCCGCTTCGAGGAGGACGACGACGACGACTACCCGGCGCAGGACGGCGGCGGCGGGGGCGGCGGCTACTACCGCGGCGACAGCCAGGCGGCCAACGACGACGACGAGGGCGGGCGCAGCGACTCCACCGAGGGCCACGACGAGGACGACGAGATCTACGAGGGCGAGTACCAGGGCATCCCCCGGGCCGAGTCGGGCAAGGGCAGCCTGGCCGGCGGGCCCGGCTCGGTCCCGCAGCCGTTCCGAGACGTGGCGGCGTCCGAGGCGGAGAGGCGGAAAGACCAGGAGGAGCTGGCGCAGCAGTACGAGAGCATCCTGCAGGAGTGCGGCCACGGAAAGTTCCAGTGGACGCTCTACTTCGTGCTGGGCTTGGCGCTCATGGCCGACGGCGTGGAGATCTTCGTGGTGGGCTTCGTCCTGCCCAGCGCCGAGAGGGACATGTGTCTGTCGGAGCCCAACAAGAGCATGCTGGGTACGTTTGTTTGTCCGTCGTCGTCACGATGCGCCGACGACTTTCCCTGCTTCGATTCTGCTCCTGCGCGGTAAGAAGATGGATGAGTCCATTGCGTGAGCAGGGAATTGTATCGAACTATGATCATCGTTGTGAAGACATTTGGATGAAAGTGGCTTGTGGAGGTGTACCTAATATTGTGTCCGATGAGTCCAATAAGAGCGTCGTTTGCCGTGTGTGTCCTCAGGTCTGATCGTGTACTTCGGGATGATGGTGGGGGCGTTCCTGTGGGGCGCCATGGCCGACCGGATCGGGCGCCGCCAGTCTCTCCTCATCTCGCTGTCCATCAACAGCATCTTCTCCTTCTTCTCTTCCTTCGTGCAGGGATACAGCACCTTCCTCTTCTGCAGGCTCCTCTCGGGCGTCGGGTAAAAAAAAACAACAACAAAAAACGGCAAAATCCCAACAAGAACCTTGGACTGAAATAAAAATTCTCTCAGGATCGGAGGCTCCATTCCCATCGTGTTCTCGTACTACTCGGAGTTCCTGTCGCAGGAGAAGCGAGGCGAGCACCTCAGCTGGCTCTGCATGTTCTGGATGATCGGCGGCATCTACGCCTCGGCCATGGCGTGGGCCATCATCCCCCATTACGGTGAGTCGCAAAATCCCCCGCTCGGCGTGCGACCTCTGTCGAAGCGTCTCCTCTATCCCGCCAGGATGGAGTTTCCAAATGGGCTCGGCCTACCAGTTCCACAGCTGGCGCGTCTTCGTGCTGGTGTGCGCCTTCCCCTCGGTGGCCGCCATCGCCGCCCTCAACGCCGTGCCCGAGAGCCCCCGCTTCTACCTGGAGGTCAGTCAGTCGCTGAAAACGCCGCAGCCGTGAACGAGCGAGCGAGCGAACGAACGAGCGAGAACTCTGTTGCGTTTGTCCGGGAACAGAACGGCAAACACGACGAAGGCTGGATGATCCTCAAGCAAGTCCACGACACCAACATGCGAGCCAAGGGACACCCGGAAAAAGTCTTCACCGTGAGCGAATCCCGGCCCATTTTGAGTGGTTCTATTAGCCGTCTCGCTCAGTGCTGGAATGCTATTGATTTTGATGTTTCTTTCTTTTTTTTCTTTTTTTAGTGATTGACATAACAGTAAAAAAAAAAATCAGGGCAAATTGTCATTCTTCACACACGTTCTTCAAGCAATTGTGCCATTTTTCTGTCCAAGGTGACCACCATCAAGACGGTGAAGCAGATGGACGAGCTGGCGGACAGCGGCACCGACACGCCCGTCTGGCAGCGCTACCGCCTCAAGATCACGAGCCTCTCCCGGCAGGTGGGGTGAAAATCCAAATACGGTGAACGCAGGACGTACGTTCCAGACTCACCTATAATTGTTGAAAATCTGCAATATAGAGAGACCATATAAAAGGAAATACCTGAAATGACCTTCGAGGTAGGGGCTACGGCGCCACCCGTTGCCCTGGCATGCATTTTACACCATGTACATTTGTTCTCATATGGATTTCGTTTTTGTGTGGACGGCCCTGATCCGAGTTTCTTAAATAATCCGTCCATTTTCCACACCGCTTATCCTCGTTTCTTCAATAGTATTTATTGTAATCGCTGCAGATCCGGAATAACGTTCTGGCCTGCTTCAGCCCGGAATACAAGCGGACCACTTTCATGCTCATGGCTGTTTGGTTCACCATGTCATTCAGGTAAACAGTCATCAATATGCTCAAACGCTCATGTTGCTTTCCGCAAGGTTTTCCCACCGTGAGCATCTCACCGGTGGTCTCTTTTTTTTTTTTTTTTTTTTTTTTTGGGGCAGCTACTACGGCCTGACTGTTTGGTTCCCGGACATGATCAAGTACATCCAGAAGCAGGAGTACGAGTCGCACACCAAGACCTACAGCAAGGAACGCGTGGAGCACGTCACTTTCAACTTCACGCTGGAGAACCAGGTGCACCGTCAAGGCTACTACTTCAACGACAAGTGAGTGGCTTTTTACGCAGTGGTATACAAATTCTACAACACCCCTGTTCAACAAAATGAAGCCAAAATCAATCATTTCAAGGAGCCTGTTTTGAGGCCTCAGCTGAAACTGAAGCCTGAGTGAAGGTGGAAGGAATTGTGGACCATCCCAAATCGCCGTCAGTGTTAGCGGGAAAGGCCTGCTAGAACAGCCAAACTTTATTTGTGCTTAATCGGAGGCACTTCGAAAGATGGCGAGTGTGTGCGGACTCCCATTTAACATATTTAATTGTGATTGGTCAATTCTGATACAGCCACCCCCCCCCCCCCCCCCCCCGCCCCATCCCAGTTATAAGAGGGTGTGCACACTTGTGCAATCACATTAGTTCAGTTGTTTATTTTTTTTACTTCCCCCCCTTGATTTTCTTCTCAATTGAGTTGTACAGGTTATATAGATCAATTCATGGTGGAAAAAATGGAAATACTTTATATATCACAAAAACCTGGCATTTGAACAGGGGGGTGTAAATGGATGTGACATCATCATTTATTGCACATTATTTCAAGTTATGGCTCGCGCAGCCCAGTTTGACAAGCACTGCTTTCAGAAGCGGCGCCGCTGTTCCCCCCCCCCGCAGGTTCCTCAGCATGAAGATGAAGTCGATGGTGTTCGAGGACTCGGTGTTCGAGGAGTGCTACTTCGAGGACATCACGTCCACGCACACCGTCTTCCGCAACTGCACCTTCATCGCGAGCTTGTTTTACAACACAGGTACGAGTGACACGCAAATACGCCGCCGGAGCCTGAAGTCACCTCCGTAGCCACGGCGACCTGTGTCCTCTGTAACCCCGGGCGACGGTGTTGCCGAAATTGCTACCGCGGCAACATCCACAAAGCCGGCTGTCACGATTGTGTAACTAATTCGCCAAGGGATTAGCATGAATCAATCAAATGGAAAATAATATCTTGGGTAATAATCCATAATTAAGATTAACCACTGTGAAAATAAAAGCCTTCTCTCTAATAAACACCTTACTTGTAATTTTGGCGGAAAATTTGATAAAAGTCCATTGACATTATATTATCACATATACGTGGTCATCGAAACCTGTATCTGTGGGCTCAGACTTGTTCAAGTACAGGCTTGTGGACTCCAAGCTGGTGAACAGCACGTTCCTGCACAACAAGGAGGGCTGCATGCTGGACTTCAGCGACGACTTCAACAACGCCTACATGATCTACTTCGTCAACTTCCTGGGAACGCTGGCCGTGTTGCCCGGCAACATCGTGTCCGCTCTGCTCATGGACAAAATCGGCCGTTTGAGAATGCTGGGTAGGCGCCGTGTTCTTCTAGAGTGAACCCCCTGTTTTAGTCACTCCCGGTTAAAGTTCACTGTAAAACTGACACATAAAGATGATTAAACATTGTCTATCTTGACACCAAAATATTCAACCAAACCATAATTGCATCGAACAAAAGTCCACTAGCTTCATGCTAACATATCGTGTAAAACACCACAGAGAGGCTAGCAAAATGATCATCGATGTCACTGTGATTAGAAAGCGTCAAACGATTGCAACTTTCTGCTTTTGGTCCGCGCAGCGGGGTCCAGCGTCATCTCGTGCGTCAGCTGCTTCTTCCTGATGTTCGGCAACAGCGAGTCGGGCATGATCGCCCTCCTGTGTCTCTTCGGCGGCATCAGCATCGCCTCCTGGAACGCCCTGGACGTCATCACCGTGGAGCTCTACCCGTCTGATAAAAGGTAACGTTTCCTTCTCAAATAATGGTCAACAATGTCATTTTGACACAATATTTTATGGTACTGATATGACATAGTCGACTAGAATAACAGTATCATAACACACTGATTCATTTTGTTGGGTGTTTGACATTTACGTGTTTGGTGTTGCGTTCAGGACCACAGCCTTCGGCTTCCTGAACGCCCTGTGCAAGCTCGCAGCCGTGCTGGGCATCAGCATCTTCCAGTCTTTCGTGGGCATCACCAAGGCCGTGCCCATCCTGTTTGCCGCCGGCGCACTGGCCGCAGGTAGCTTCCTCGCCACAAAGTTGCCCGAAACTCGAGGCCAGGTGCTGCAGTAGTAACCCGTAGCACCGGCGGGGTGGGGGCGGCGCCTGGCCAGCCGGGCGGTGCGGGGCAGAGTCCGAGCGCCGTCTGTTACAGACTACATCGCCATTTTTTGGGGAAGTCCCAGAATCCTCCGCAATGTGGATGATATCATCTTCTTTGGGGGGATGCGTAATGACCTTTGGGGACTCCCATTTGTTTTATGGTGCAGGCGATTCTGTCGGTGTGTTGCATGTGTGTGTGTGGGTGTGTGTGTATGGGGGGGTCGAAACTTGTGTCATTCCATGACTTTTTCTTAACTCAAAATACAGCCGATTGGTTCTGAAGAGCAGAATGTACAGAGAGTAGGCAGAGTTTACATCATTGAGGGAAAAAAAACACATCAGCTCACAAGTTCAGGAGTGTGCTTTCATTTATCATTTGAGAGCACCAGTGGATTTGCACAAAATGGTTGCTTCGATCCAAAACGGCTGACTTCCACTTCAATTTCAGACATGCGTCGTCGAAACTTTGTTGTGTGTCCTGTCGTGATAGAAGTGTCCGCCGAATTTCGTGTCGATCGGTGTAACTGGGGTTGGGAGCTAATTTTTTCTAACCTTCCAGGAGGCACTAATGACTCAATTTTGGGGTGCAGCATTCGGGATACAAGCACCTTTTGATGGCCTCAACATACCTTAAAAAAAAAAAAAAAAAAAAAGACATTTTCGCAAGCATCTTGGTGAAAAGTTGCGATTAAGGGGTTCGCAATACGGCCCCACTAAAATTACTCAGTAGCTCCCCCTGGCAACTTCCTGGGTCCTTTTTCATGCATCCTGTCATAATAGACATGTCTGCCAGATTTCATGTACATCGATGAAACTAGTATCGGGGGCTACTTTTTTCCAAACTGTTTGCTTATTATAGTGGTTCCCAATACAACCCCCCTAAATTCACTCACGACCAACCCCTAGAAAATTAGAAGAAGAAGAAGAAGAAGAAGAATACATTTAGAATACATTTGTCCCCGACAACAGTTTTACCGATCGACACGGCATTTGGCAGACTTGTCCATGGTAACAGGACGCACGAAAAAATGTGAGGGACCCATGACAGAAATTCAACAAGTCGGCCATTTTGATTTGAAGCAGCCATTTTTTTGGGACAAAATCCAGGGCTCGAAATTTTGTGAACTCCTCCGAGGGAATCCCCAACTGATTGTCCTCACCTCTGTTTTGCTTATTTCTCAAATATGACACTCATAAGCACTAAAAAAGACCCTAAAAAATATTGCTGCATGAGAATGACTGATTACATAAATGATAATAAGGCTCAATATGTGACAAAAAAAAAATCACTAAAACTAAGAAAATGATCATTATTGTTTCCCCAAAAGTTAACATCCAGTTTGTGTGCAGACAATCAACGAGTGAAGATTTAATTTTGCATGCATCCTTGTAGCTACACTCTTATTTGTTGCGCCTTGCCTAAACATCAGTTAGCCTATCTTAGCTTAGCATAAACGGTAGGAAAATAGCTAGCTTGCATAATTGTTTTAAAATCCCAAAAACATCACGTTATGTCTATATTTGAAGTTATTAAACATTTTTCATTTAAATCACTTTTTTAACTGCTAAGTTTCAGCATTTATTAAATTGTCCAGTTTTTGTATATTTCTTGACAACCCAAGCTAGCTGCTACCGTTTTTTTCTTCTTCTTCTGCTAAGCCAGGCTAACAGCTTGATTGAGAGAAATTCCATTTCTCCCAGAAAAATAAATAACACACAAAAGTCTGTTTACATTATTGAACTGCAGCTTAGCAGTTAGCCTAGCATTAAAAAAAAATCAATATCTGTGGACAACAGCTTGGTTTAAATGAAAGAAAACAAAAGACAACTTACATGTGCTTACATTTTCAAAAGATGTGAGAAAATAACTGTCATTGAACCCACCATGGAAATTTCAACATATTTGACGACTGACATTTCCTGTTTGGGTTTTTTATGCTAAGCTAACAACTCAAAATGAGAGTACCTTCCCCCCAAAAACACTGTAATGTGACCAGTTTTGTCTACGTTTGAGAGCCAGTTTGCACAAAAGTAAGTGTGTTTACTTTACTAATGTACAACTGTACATAAACGTTAAGTAAATATTGGTGGAAAACAATGACCTTTAAGTTTAAAAATACAAATAAAAATAAAAAAGCACAAAAAATGCAGTTGTGCCTATACTTTCAAAAGATGTGAGAAAATAATTGAACCCACCATGGGGAAACTGATTTGACTGTTAGCAATCCAGGCTAACTGTTTCCTATTATGTTTTGGTTTTAATGCTAAGCTAAGCTAACAACTCAAATGAGAGCATTTCCACCCCTCAAAAACCAATATTGTCCACGTTTGAGAGAAACCAGTGTGTTAGTGTTCAAAACTTTTTTTTCGACTATCCTAGAGAAAGAGAGGGAGCACCACCTCACATATATGCAGTGTTGCATTGAACATAATAGACCTGGGTGCTCTTTTTGCGGGTACATTTTTTTCCCCAATGACTTTGGAAACAAAACAAAAAAAAGAGGTTTAAAAAAAAAAAAAAAAAAAAAGGGACGACTCAATCCGCCGAGCGATCGTGACGCATGTTCGTGTTGTGTTGTCTGACATTTTTGGACGTCCTTTGTGTGCCGGCCGTTTGTGTCTTTAAAAACGCAAAAAGTAGCGTTTTGTTTTGGTTTTTTTGATTGTCCGATACGCCAACAGTGACTACGTCGGTATGTTGCTTGCAGTGATTGTTCTTGATCAAAGTGGGGTCTTTACATTGGTGTTCAGAAAGTAGTGGCTGTGCCCCTTGTCAGACCCTGTTTATTTATTTATTTATTATTATTATTTTTTAATGTAAAATATGATTTAAATATATTTTTTAAATATTGAAAATATATGTATTATATATATATATATAAATATATTTGACAAATATTTTAAATATGTTTTAAAATAAATATATATTGCAAATGTATTGAAAATATATTTGTAATATGTTTTCAATACATACAGTAAATACAGTCCCAAATGTTTAAAAGGAATTTTAAATATATACAAATATGTCAGGGATATTTTAAATATTTCTTGAATATATGTACAATTCCTAAAAATATTTAAAATGTGTTTTGAATATGACTACATTTCACAAATATTTAAAATGTGTTTTAAATACATATAGTTATTATATATTCAAAATGTGTTTTTGATTGATACATTTATTTTCGAAATATTTCAAAGGTTTTCAATGGAAATTCATTTGACATATTTGGATATATTTAAAACCATTTAAATATAATTGAATATTTGTCTCGCTATATATGTATATCTAAAATATATGTATACATTCAAAAGATATTTTGAATATTTTAAATATATAGTTTAATGTATTGAAAACGTTTTGATCATATTACAGTTTATATATTTACAATGTGTTTTCATATATATATTTTTCAGATATTTTAAATGTTTTAAATAGTAGATTATTTTGTGTTGAATATATACATTTGCCATACATTCAAAATATGTTTTGAATGTGTTTGTTTTAGAAATATTTTAAATATCTCTATAACATATACATATATTTAAGATATTTGTATATATTTAAAATGCTTTCAATATATTTAAATATTTCCCCCTGAACATATTTAAAATATATTCATATTAAATATTTCCAATATTTCTCAAATATAGTTATACATTTTTAATGTACTTTAAATATATATACATATTTCTAATATATGTAAATATATTTAAGATATATATCTATACATACAAATTGTCAAAAAGGATGCTAATGTCGTAGCTATGTGAGAAGGAATGCCAATAAATGTGCATGGATGATGGAAGTACGCAGCTTGTCCAGGTCGGCCATCTTAGATTGGGGCAAAGAGAAGCCTTTCCTGCTCAAATTGAGTGCCCTCAAAAGGTTCGATTATTTCGTGTTACAAAGTGTAGAGTTATGAAAATATACATGCAGTACATATATTGTCTATGTAAAGCCTTATTAAATGGATCCCTATAGTTGAAATGAAACCTGTCTTTTGGTTTCCTGAAGACGAAAAATGATTGGATTACTTATTTTTTTATTTTCCCTCCTTCATGGACACAAAGACATTCCTGATGCCAGAATATGACACACAAAAAAAGCTGCAAGAATGCATTACGGTTTGATGGTTGTTTTGAGTTTGCCTTGTTTATATGAACGGAAACTACTCAAATTGTGAGTTAAAGTCCAAGAATCAATGTATCGTGTAAAAAAACAAAATTGATGTTTGTATGTGCAAATATGGAATTTGTGGAACATTCAGGAAAAAAATCTGTACAAATGTTTTATGGCGTGTTGTCTTTGGTTTGTAAAAATGACAAACTGCTTCTTCTTGGTGACTTCAGTATTTGAATTTGAATATATTGGTGATGCTGACATGAAAAAAAAATGTGATGTCATTCATTCTTTTGAGAGAGTTGTTCCGTCACAAGACGTTCACAAGACGTGGCAAATAAAACTCAGACAAAAGGAAGTGTGTGGAGGGTTAATATACGAAAACAAAGTTTAACTTAAAAAGGTTAAAGAGAAAATAATTGGGAACAAAAGATCAAAATACATTTACCCTATTCATAAAAATTACCTTAAAAGTCCCATATTTCAGCTATTTAGATCATCGTGTGACTCTCTAACATGGACTTTGTACAAGTGTCAATTCAGTTAAAAAAAAAATTAATCCCGAAAAGGCCCTTCTGACAGCTACTTCTGTTTGACCCAGTTTTGCATCCACTTTGTCCATAGTTGGCCAAGACCTCCCTCTTCCTCTGATTGGTCACCACTGTGTAGAAGATATGTTGACAGCACTGGCTCAGGGCAGAGGTAGGCGCAGATCTTTGCTAGTGACGGATAAGCTCGAGAAATTCAAGCTTGTCGGCAGAAAAAAAAAACATCCAGAACAATTTGAGTTCATATTTCACTTTTGAGTCACATTACATCAAGTAGTAGAACAAGTTTCTTTGGTAAAATGCCACATTTACGTGTACAAGGTTAAATTTAAAAAAAAAAAAAAAAAAAAAAAAAAAAAAGAAGCAAAGTTAGTTACCTTGAAGTGTATATTTAAAAAAAAAAAAAAAAACATTTTGTATTCAGGTTATCGTACTTGGGAGGGTTAACCAAATATCCAGCCCCAGACAATCCCCCTCCCCCCAAGAAAGTAGCTATGGGAAAATGAGACCAAAACTGATTTAAGAAAAAGGAAATAACCACATTCAATATAATTCAAACATCCTTTATTACACTTCAGATGAACCGCTGGGTACATGCAGCACGTGAAGTTGTTCACATGATCGGGAAGCAGGCGTGGCGAGCGATGCCGCACTGGTTGAGTCTGTTGCGGGCCATCTTGATGTAACCTTGGTCACCGAATTTTACACCCCAGCTACCATACAGTTGGGGGAGAAAACTGATTTAGCAGCCTTGAAAAAAATAAAAAATAAAATACAGCACTTGATAAAAATGAGACCTGTTTTTGACCAGCCAGTAGTCACTTCCTTCTTCTGTGCCATAGCCCACAGCCAGCACGCCGTGGTTGACTTTCTGGGTACACGCCAGGTCCTCGTACACTCCTAAAAAGCCCCCCCCCCCCAAAAAAAAAAAAAAAAAAAAAAAAAAAAACTGGCGCATGTGGAAAACGTTCACGTACAGCACATTTACCGTGGCGGTAGAAGTGGAATTTTGAGTGAGAAGCATCAATGGCCACCGAGATGGGGCCGACGTTGGCGAGGGCGATCTTGAGGGAGTCTTCGTCACCCTTGGGAACGAACGAGTAACCCGAGCAGTTGGCGGCACGATCCTGAGGCTTGTACTCGCACTTGCCACGCTGACGACCGACCCGAAAAAAAAAAAAACGCATACATTTCAGTTTTGTAAAACTGGAGAAAGAAAATGGATGTTATGGATAAATGGTTGACAATATGAAATGAGCGCCAATATTGATCAGCGACACATTCTCACCTTGGCCCTGTAAGGGTAGGCCCGATCCGAGTCGATGCCGCCATTCTTGACGACGTAGCGGAAGGCGTTGGTCATGAAGCCGCCGTGGCAGCCGTGGTTGCCGAAGTCCAGAGAGCAGTCCACCAGGTTCTGGGGGCTCAGCGATGTCAGCTTGCCCGTTCTCTTCTTCAGCTGGCCCTCCAGAGCCCCCACCGCGCTGAAGGCCCAGCAGGACCCGCAAGAACCCTGCCGGGAAGTTGACGTTATGCGGTTGCCGGCCGTTCGCGCTCTGGTTACGAGTCGGAGTTGTCGCACCTGCATTTTCACCTCAGTCACCAGGTCGGCCTTCCTCCAATCCAGAGACTGCGGCGTGCTTCTCTCCCAGTTGAAGTTCAACTGGATCCTCTCCAGGTCCGAGAGCACCACGGTACCGGCGAGCATGCCGCTCACCTCCTCGTCCGTCTGGAGACAAAACAGTGCAACTGCATGCAGAGACCATCCTGCACCACGCACATACAGCCACCCAGTTTATGAAAAAGGGTTCTAAATTGCCCAACACAAGTTATTAAAAGATTTGAAAACCGTTCCAAATAAACTTAACGCCACCGGAACTGTCCTTAGATGTACTGTAGTGGATTAAACAAGTCAAAACTGTATACAGAGTTGGCACATTTAATTGAGGGATTCTTTCAAATACCACTAGAGGGAGCCCACACACCACATATTTACCACGTTTTGAGGATCACCAATCGAACGAGTCTCGTTACCAGGTCTCCCAGGTGGTTCATGGCCAGCTCGTAGGTGTGCAGGCCCAGCGTGGTCTCCAGGTTGTGGACGTTGATCATCCGCAAGTTCTTTTCCCAGATCCGCCTGCGACCGGACTCTTCCACCTTGATTTAAAAAAAAAAAAAAAAAAAAGGCATGCTCCGTTTCAAAGTTAAGTGGTCCTAAATCAAGGGTGGGCAAACTATGGTCACTTTTTTTTTAATAAATAGTTTTAATTATTTAAAACCCTTAAAATTTGTATCACATTCAATCTGTATTATATACAGACCCCTCCCTCCCTTGAGCACAAAAGTCCACACACCCTCTCAACCACCGTTTCATGGCAAATTGTCTTTTAAGTGGTCCAAAAATTATTTCCTACAAATGTACATTTATACATCTTTCCATGCCAGCGACACATTATGACAGCGATCAAATTAGCTTCAACTAAACAGGCCTATGTCACACTAATGGGATTTTTAAAAATGTTTTAATTATTATTATTTATTTTTTTGAAATGCCAGCATTCACATTTTTGGGGCTATTTTCATTTCTTGGTGGGCCATGAGATTACTCCAAAAAAATAAATCAAAATAAATAAAAGTGCCTTTGCACAAACACTGCCGTAAAGACGTCACCTTCTTACCTGATGAGAGTAAACTTTTTTGTGAGCCTGCTTCCACAGCTCCCAATGTCCATCCAAAGCCGGGCTGATGTCGGCCTCTGCTAATCCCCACACGATGGCGAAGAGCAAGCTCCGAAACATGGCTGCTGGATCTGCACAATCATTTCAAATAAATAATAATGATGATGATGACGACGATGAATAAAAACAGAATCGCTCAAATGTGCTGACGCAAACATGTTGAGATTGAAGCGCTAAACCCACCTGACGAGCAGGTGATGAGGAGACGTGCACGTCACATGCAAAGGCTCCTTTTTATCCAATTGACTGCGAGCGCACCTGCAGACGATCATGCATGCTGATGACGTCATCGCCGCAGGTTGCGTTTGATTGCCCTGCCCTGAAATAAAAAAAATAGAAGAAATATAAGAAACAGCTCAATAGGTGCAATTGAAACAACTGAGCAATGAGTGGCGACAGAGGGCCAAGAATGCGATTGAGCCACATTCGAAAAACAAAATGTTTTTTTTTGATTTTTTTTAAGAGGGATTTTAAAAGAAAGAGCAGGCTAAAAATGTATTCATATTGCAAAATATCAATCACCAGCATCAGTTCAAAAGAGGTTGGTTTGGTGGAACCTTTTTGTTTTTGTAATGATGTTTTCTAATTTTGTCCACAGGAGGGCGCACTGACGACCACTTATCACTTGCATGACATTCTGAAATTGGCTGCTCCTCAGGATTTGACACCTGATATTGATGAATTTGTGAAGGCTAACAGATGCCAAATTGAAGGAGAAATGTAAGATTACTTCATACGCACTGTGACGAATGCAGTACCTTCAAGTAGAAATATTTTAAGACGCTGAATATTGCAAAATGTAATTCAACAGTTCAAAATAGGTTGGTTTGGTGGAACCCTTTTATTGTTATTTATATTTATTTTTTTTCATACACTACAGCAACATTTGCAACAAGATAATAATCCTGGAAGGGTGAGTATTTTCCCAATGTGCTTGTCTTTATTTGCATCAAAACAATGAGGAAAATGTTTAATAGTTGTTATCTATGATTTGTCTAACCACAAATATTGTGGTCTGGCCCACTTGAGAGCAAATTGGGGTGAATGTGGCCTGCGAACTAAAATCAGTTTGACACGCGTGATAGAGTAAGCAGGATATGTTTTGAACAACTTTTGTTTTGAAATGTACATTTTTGAGTGTGTGATGAAGAAAAGGGCCAATAAAGTGTTAGCTTTCATGTCACCTGGGAAAAAGCAGCTTCCCAAGCAAATAAACGCACTTCGGGAGATCTTGGGGTTTGTCTTCGGCGGCCACGGGAGCAGCGACCGCGGCCCGCGGCCCTCGGCCCTCGGCCCTCGGCCTCAGCTCCCAGCCTCGCCGGCTCCCCCTGCAACAAAAGAGCAGACGGTGATTGGGCCCCGGCTCTTTTGTCTGCGTCGGCATGGGGCCGCGGTTAAAATGGTTCAGGTCACCCGGCCGGGGGGGTTGCCGTCGCAGACCCTCCCCTCTTGACAGCTCCTCTCCCTTCGTGCCCCGACCGCTGAGGTGTCACGAGAACGAAAGCAAATATGAGAAAAACGGCTTCCGGTGTGGATGTTGGTCACCTCCGAGGTGTCGATCGACATGTTTGGATGTGTTGCGTTCTGCTTTTGTCGCCGTGTGCCATTCGACACACTTTGGACACATTTAAAACTCATTCACTGCCAGTCGTCCATGTTTACATGGATATTTGAATTCAACACCCGTCAATGGCAGTGAATGAGTTTAACTGTGCTAAGATAAACTAAGCCATCCAGCCATACAGCTCTATATAAATCCATTGATAACACTAAATAAATAACACAAAATAATACCCAAATAAATCTATCTACAGTGGATATCAAAAGTCTACACACCCCAGTTTAAATGGCAGGTTTTTCTGGTATACAAATAATGAGCCAAAGATAAATCAATTCTAAACTTCATGTGACCTATGACTTGTACAACTCAACTGGGTAAACAAAACTTTTCAAGAGGGCAAATCAAAAGGATCAACTGCAATAATGTGGTTGCACAAGTGTGCACACCCTCTTATAACTGGGGATGTGACCGTGAATCAGAATCGATCGGTCACATTCAAACTCATGTTAAATGGGAGTCAGCGTGTACATGCCAGCGTTTAAGGTCCCTCAGATTAACCCTCCAAAAAAGTTCATTTGTTTGAGTGAAAACACCGATGAAAGCCAAACAGAACAGCTGAACTTTCTTTGATGTTAATCAGAAACACTTAATCTGGTGCCATTTAACATGCGTTTGAATGCGATTGGTTCATTCCGAACACAGCCACATTCCCAGTGACAAGAGGGTGTGCACACTTGTGCAACCACCTTATCTCAGTTGTTTACGTGTACTGCTTTCTCAGCTCGGACTTGGCTTGCCAGAGTGTGAGCGGATGCTTTAAAAAGAGCAGAAGAAGAAAAAGGTAGCGGCTGTGAGGAGCCAGTCCAAGATGAAGGGGCAGCAGAAGAAAAGGGGCAATTACCGCTCCTTTCTTATGGAAATGATAATGAAGTGGGGATGCGGCCTCCCTCGGGTGAGAGGGGCCGGGAGGTGGGGGCGGGGGGACAATAGAGGGCCGCGGGCAGGTTGAGCGTCACCGTGTAAACTGCTTCCTGTTAGAGGATGCCGTTTAAGGCCCTGACTTTTACTAACAGGCCATCTCCAGGCCTCCACTACAAAGAGGCGTCCGTCCATCAAAGCTGCGGCCGACCGTTGGCCGCGCGTCCGCCGAGAAGAACGCCGCGTCGTCCCGTCGCCTTTTCCCGGGGCGGACGGATGGGCCCGGTGGCCGAACGCAAACACGGAGTTAATCCCAAATCAGCAGGACACGGGAGTCCGAATGTCGACGAAAGCGATGCTAGTTTTCCGACTTATGAGGAAGCTTCAATCCTACTAATACATTTTTCTTATCTATATTATCTATACCAGCGCCTTTTCAATGTTTTTACACCAAGTACCACCCAAACAAATACCCAATGAAAGTGAACTCTCATCACTGATTGAAACAATGTTAGACAATTCAAAAACAAATTGAACATGATCAGGAGTCATTTTTATTGACTATATTGGACAACCAAATTCGCTCAACTGACTTAACTTTTTCGAACAAAATATTATTTTTAAAAAAATACATCATAATACTATGTCAGTCAACAGTCAACTATGCTAAGCTCCTTTTATTTTAATGAAAAAATAAGAAGAAGAATAATAACAAAAGAATAGTTCAAATTGGAACTGGAAAAAAATGGTGGTTAAAAAAAATGATGACACTGTAGTGTAATTTAAAATGCATTTATATTCATATGTTCAAATGCATAATATTTGCACTTTTTCATCAATAATTGTAATATAATATATTTTTACATTTCATTTTTAAAATTCTAAATGTTCAATCCTCATCATTAGGTTTGAAAAAAAAATGACGCCAAAAATATATTTAGTTTCATCCTTATCAGTGGCCCTTTCATCACCGATTGGCTGGGAGACGTCACATGGTCTCATCATAGGGCGCCGTGTGTGCTTACCAAATTTGGCTTCCTTTAAAGCGTTACTCATTTCGTTCTGTTTTACTCACGTGATGCACACATTCTAATGAAGTGTACTTGAACAGAAGGGGGCAGTAACACAGGGCCCGTAGGTGGGGACGGCGGGTCTTGGGGGGGGGGGGGGTGGATGATTCATCTATTGTCTTTTAATGAGAGCCTTTGATGTGCCCCCACTGTTTGCTATTTGTACACCTGGGACCCTGTGCCTGCATTCACATTGGCTGTGGGGGGTGCGAGGGGGACCGCTCGCCATATTCCAGGTAACACTTTTCAATCAGCTGGCGTGGGAAGGCAGTAAAAGCAGGTCGGCCCCCTTTGTTTACCTCCTCCGCTTTACGGTGCGGTGTGCGGCCACCCCGCCACCCCCCCCCCCGCCCCCGCCCCCACCCCGACCCCCTTCCTTTCCCTTCACTCCACCCCACCCCACCCGTCCCTCATCCTCAAACATCCCAAATCTTCCTTGCTACGGCCCTGGCAGGCGCCGGCTGCCTCTCTGGGGCCGCCCCCCCCCCCCCCCCTCCCCGGCATTAGTTTCACCCATCCATGCAAAATTTGGTGGACATGTCTATCATAGTAGGACGCACGAAAAACTCTTAAGAAACCATGTCCGAAATTGAACAGGAAATCGCCCATTTTGGTTTGAAGCAGATCAGACGGGAAGACGTTGGGCCTTGCTTATTTTGAAGATTTTTGGAAAGCTAGGAAAAAAAATGTTTGTGCCTCCGACACCATGTTTTACTGACGTACACGAAATTGGGTGGACATATGGATCATGACCGGTGGCACGGAAAAGTCTCAAGGACCCATGCCTGAATTTGAACAGGAAGTCAGCCATTTTGAGCAATTTCCCTTGTGTTTTGCCAAACACCTACAAGAGATTTTTCATTTTTTATTGCTTCTCAAGGTAGGAAAAGGGGGTTCGCCGGTCACAGCTCATTGTCCCGGCGAGTCGAGGCGACGGCGTCTTGCGTGAAACATCTCCTCATTTTAATTGTGCATTTCCAGAAGTGAGGAAGTGCCGGCGGAGGCGGCGGCTCTCAAGTCACACGTCCTGTGAGCAAATAACGTCGGCCGCCCGGCGGCGCCTTCATCATGCCGTCCTTTAACACTTACTGTTTGTCGGTGCAAAGTGGCCTTTTGATCCCCCTCTGCCCCCGCCCCCGCCACACCCCCCAACCCCATTCACCCAAGCCCACCACCACCACTCCCACTGGTGGGATGATATAAAAGTCTACTCGTGATTAATATCTACTCATATTTGCCCATGTCTTCCTTGGACCCTCGCGTCATGCGGGCCTCCGAAGTGTGATATCATCGTGCATGGTTGCAGATGTGTGTGTGTGTCTGTGTGTGTGCGCGCACACATGACCGAGGGGGGGGGGGGAGGTGTGTGTGTGTGTGTGTGGGGGGGGGGGGTTAACTGTGTTTTCTCACACACTGGTGTCTGCTGACTTCAGCTGCTCATATTTACATCAGGCAACAGCAACAGGGTGAATAACAGAGGCTAAAACACACCTGCAAAAAAAAAATGGCAGTAAAAAAAACCCAAAAAAAAAAACCATTAACTTTTATTCTATTACTTCGACGGTGATCTCATAAAGCGGCGGTTCACGTACAACCTGGAAAAATCTCCCACCGCAATGACTAACATTAAAAGACAGTAGGTATGTTCATAAATGTTTATTACAAAAATATTCATTTGTAGAACTCATTCGACTAACTTGGTATTTTCTTCTTTTAATGATATATATTTTAAAACAATTTTAAAAATGTCTTTCTCATTGAGCCATTAACATATTTGGTGTGCAAAAAAAAGAAAAGTGAAATAAACTTATATAACCAAAATATAATGTTTGAGGTATATTAAAGACTGTTAAATATATATTACTATGCTCGCAATTTATAATAGTAAATATATCTTCTGTCCTTTTAAGATAATTATTTGCTGGTTGTAGCACTTCCCTAACCCTCCTGTATTTGTTTCTATGGTACGCCAAAAATGTTCATGGGTCAATGTGACCCATGTTTAAGTCATAAAAAAAGATGAATTAAAACAAATATTTTACGTACATTTATCATGAAATGGAGAAGAAGAAGAAACTATCTAAAAAAAACAACAACAAGGTAACCAGACAAGTTTTATCCTATTTCTTTTCCATTTGTAAAATACTTTTACATTCTTGGACTTTAACATGGGTCAATTTGACCCGCTTTTTACAGCGTTGTCAAGGTCACTTATCGTATATTCATTTGATTTGAATAATCATTCAAATTGCACGTTGATGCTTTAACATTAGACTTTTTCCCCAGCAGTGCCCAAAAAAAAAAAAAGCCGAGGCCGGCGACGTTAGCATGCCAAAGGTCCCGAGGGGTCCCACCGCAGGGACCCCGAGATGCGGGCCGCTGGGGGCCGGCGTTGGGTGGCGGGGGGCTAATTACTGAACCCACTAATTCTTTTTATCCCTTTCAAAGGAGAGGTAAGTTTAGATTTCCTGAACTTGAAGTGGAAACGCAAAAGCGACAGACGAAAGCTCGGGGGGCTCAATCCGCATCGAGCTCGGTGTGTGTGTTTCTGTGTGCGTGCGTGCGTGCGTGTGTGTGTGTGTGTGTGTGTGTTGTGAGAAGTGAGCACAGAGTGTTTGGCTTTCTGTTTTGGGTCCCTTTTCTCGAAGTCACAGTAAACAATGTCATTAAAACAAAGACCAAAACAAAAAAAAGGGTAAAAACATTGCAGCGTAAGACATTTGAATAATAATAATAATAAAAATACTGCATTTTGCAATTTAATAAAAGAATTTTTTTTACAATAAAATATTTTGCTCATACTTTGGTAGTACTAAATGTATTTAAAAATAAATACATTTTTGGTAAAATTTTTATTGTATGGAATACAATGTAAAAAAAAAATAATAATAATAATACTAAATTCTGTTAACATTTGCATTTGTATTGACTACATATTTTATAAAATAAAAAATGTATCGTATTGAATACAAAAATAATGTTCACACTACTATGATTAAAATAGTACCAATATGACTGTACATCATTTGGGCATAATTTGCACTATAATTCAGTAAAGATGATAGCAATTGTGTGTTTTTAAAAAGTAAAGATGAAATAATGTAAGGGCGTGTGACTGTTACTGGGGGGGCGGACGAGGGTGGCTTCAGTACTTAAAGAAATTAGCTACGGCCCTGGAAGCAAGATGAGAATGAAAAATGAAGATTGTTTTGTGCGGCGAGGATCTTTTATACCCGCCGGAGTGTTTTTTTTGTTTTTGTTTTTTGTACCTGTTGTCCGTCTTGAGGGTCCTGACTCATCCCTCTGGCTGTGTTGATTTATTTTGGCCGGCGGAGTCCTCTGGAAAATATGCATGCTTATGAGTGTCTCTTTGTCAAGCACCAGACCTCTGCAATATTTCGCACCCGGGTGCCGCTGTGCCGCCGCTCGGCCGAGCCACGACTCCACGTCGCTTTAACCCTCGCGGTGCCGCCCGCTCACTAAACGTGTGTGAGAGGGAAACCTCCAGGTAACGTTTCACCAAAACGGCACAACTTTATATGTCACAGTGGCGTACAATAATATTAAATCGTTTTGTTTGCGATGAACACTTAGGCCTGCTATCTACTGTATTTTAATGTTGGTTATTGTGCTGGTATTAGGAGTCTAGTCCAGTCTAGTACCCGCACTCTTTTACTACGAGGCCACGCTGTTGTAACACGTGCAGAATGTGGTTTGGAATTGTCTTGCTGAAATAAGCAGGGGCGTCCATGAAAAAGACCTTGCTTGGATGGCAGCATATGTTTCTCCAAAAGCTGTACGTACCTTTCAGCATGAAAGTTACCCATGCCATTGGCACTAACACAGCCCCATACCACCATAGATGCTCGCGTTTGAACTATGCGTCCATAACAGTCCGGATGGTTCTTTTCCTCTTTGGCCCGGAGGACACGACGTCCACAATTCCCAAAAACAATTTGAAATGTGGACTCATCGGACCACAGAACACTTTTCCGCTTTGCATCAGGCCATCTTAGATGAGCTCGGGCCCAGAGAAGCCGGCGGCGTTTCTGGGTGTTGTTGATAAATGGCTTTTGCTTTGCATAGTAGAGTTTCAAGTTGCACTTACGGATGTCGCGCCGAACTGCATTTACTGACATTGGTTTTCTGAAGTGTTCCTGAGCCCACGTGGCGATATCCTTTACACGTTGACGTCGGTTTTTGATGCAGTGCCGCCTGAGGGATCGAAGGTCACGGGCATTCAATGTTGGTTTTCGGCCTTGTCGCTGACATGCAGTGATTTCTCCAGATTCTCTGAACCTTTTGATGATATTATAGACCGGAGATGATGAAATCCCTAAATTCCTTGCAATTGTACGTTGAGCAACATTGTCCTTCAACTGTTCGACTATTTTCTCACGCACTTGTTCACAAAGAGGTGAAGCTCGCCCCATCTTTGCTTGTGAACGACTGAGCAATTCAGGGAAGCTCCTTTTCTACCCAATCATGGCACCCACCTGTTCCCAATGAGCCTGTTCACCTGTGGGACGTTCCAAACAGGTGTTTGATGAGCATTCCTCAACTTTCTCCGTCTTTTTTGCCACGCTTTTTTGGAATGTCTTGCAGCCATAAAATTCGAAGTGAATGATTATTTGCTAAAAAACTGTCAAGTCAATCAGTTTGAACATTAAATATCTTGTCTTGGTAGTGTGTTCAATTAAATATAGGTTGAAAATGATTTGCAAATCATTGTATTCAGTTTTTATTTATGTTTAACACAACGCCCCAACTTCATTGGAATTGGGGTTGTACTTTTGCAGGTGGTTATAGGTCTACGAAAAAGAAAGGATGTAAAACAATAATGCAACAAGTATGGGACTCTCAGGTACGTGTTTGGCTCTAGTCCAAGAGTCTTTGGAGGGTTACCTCCCTCGGGGCAGGATGTTGTTTTGTCGCTATGGGAACACGTGACTCAGCCTTGACGTACATCGGTAGCTTCCGGAAAGTGTGTGTACGTGTGTGTTCCTATGGTACTTTAACACGTCCTACCTCTCAAGTCACCAAAATAAAAACACACGCAGACGGAGTGCAGGGGTTAAGGGGCTTGGGTGGGGGTTGGTGGGGGGGGGGGGGGGGGGGGGGGGATAAAAAGAGGATACGGGATGCGAAGGTGTGAGAGGTCCCCTTTACATTTACGGCGTCCGTAGAAGTGGAGGAGGTGGCGCAGTAAAGAGGCAGTCACGCTCCAGAGGCCCCCCCCCCACCCCCCACCCCCCTCAACTCAATTCCAAGTACAACCACGCAGGAAGACGGGCCGCGTAGCGTGCCATTAAGACGCTATCAACTATATTACATGGAGCTCAGACAGATGAAAATAATGCGACGTAAAACGTTACAGTGGTGCCTTGACTTGCGCGTTTAAATCAGTCCGTGACCCAGCTTGCGTCTCAAGTTACTCGTGCGGCGAATCGGTTTGTCTGCGTGTGAGCGTTTGGGCGTGAGTCGTGGTCTACAGCAGCTTATCAGGATAACATTGACAATTTCAAATGTTTTTTTTTTTTAATTACATTTGGTTGTGATAAAATGGATGCTTGTTGTCACATTTAGCATTATTAAGTTGTATATTACCTGAGCCTGTTCTTCCATTTTCTTACACACACACACATACAGAGTGAAATATCTCATGCTTTTTATAAAAATAATTTACGATTATAGTTTATAGCTAAAAAAAACAAAAAACACCAAAACTAATCACCTTATAAATTAGAAGATGACATAAGGGACAATCAAAATGATATTTCATATAAAAGTAAGGTAGCAATTGGCCTTTTGAAAAGTATTTTCCTATATGGGTAATTATTCAACGAGATTTACTTTTGATTTGAAATGACTAACTTTTCTATTATATTATATTATATTCTCATCTACTGAGATGTACCAGTATTACCTGATAAGAAATTGTGTATTTATGTATGATAAAAATATATATATTGTGTTAATCTATATGTTTCTGTTGCACACATTTGTATTTATTTATATTCATAAAATACAAATAGTTACATGAAAGTGGTTACAAATATACGCAAATTATTATTTTTTTAATTTAAAAAATCATGAATGAATGATTTATTTATTTTTTTACTGCAGGGGTATCGATTTACTTATGAAAATGTTGAAAGTAATAATAATAATAACAACATAGTTACACATTTGAAAGGATGCAAGCACACCTGTAAAAAAATGAATGTATTTGGTAATTGATTCGAATTTCGAAAACCCACTGCAGAAGACTGATTGCTAATTTGCATAATACTGAAAGCAGTCAAAATACTGCTTTAAACATTTTCTTATAATGTATCTATTATCCTATTATCCCTTATCCTATTTTTACATTACATAATGCATTTGAATAACATTTATGACATGTTTTTTAAATAATAAATTAAAAACCTGCAAATTTCAGAAACTCCCATTTCATGAAATTATTACAGTTTTCACCCACATAATTTTATTTATGGTTTTTTTTTTTTTTTTTTTGTAGTTGTAGCGTCATAACATATCGTAGTAAAAATATTCTGGAGGGGAAATGGTGGTTTTAAAAGGCTGTCGATTTTTTTAAGACCTTCTATCGCGACTTTTGCCTGACGGCTTTGGGTCATCAGCTCTAATATTGCGCATGCGCGTGAGCGAGCCAGGCTGCGGGCCCATTATGCAAATGCGGGCATCACTTGCAGGCCATCCCGGCACGCACACATGCCGCAAGCGGGCCCAAAGCACTAATGGCCCGAGCTCAGTAAACACCTCCTTGTCCCCCCCCCCCACCCCCCCTTTGCCCCCCTTTTACTTCTCTCCCATGTGGATTTGAGACAACAAAAGATTAGCACTATTTGCAAATATACAACCGAGTTCAAAGGCAACACTTCCCCTTCCTTTGTCTCTGTAAATACTGCAAGATTCATCCCGATTTCCTGCTATTAACCCCCCAAAATCCTAAGGCGGCAAATGTTGCGTTTTTGTCAATGGAGGGGGTTGATTATGAAATCGCGGTATTAAAAATTGGGGGAATGTGGTGGTGTGCGGGCGGGTTCGGACACCGTAGGTGGGCTCCCCCTAAGCCACGCCCCCCCCCCCCCCAACACCTCCTGCGCGGTCCCGAGGGGCCCTTAAAATCTCGGGGCCCTCGCGAGTGTGCGCAGACAGTACCTGGGATCTGCTGGGTGTGCGCGGCGTGCGTCGTTCAAGCGGAAATATGAGCTCGTCGTCGAACGCGGACCAGCGCCTGGAGCACCTCCTGAGCGCCGTGGAGAGCGAGTTCCAGAAGGGCAGCGAGAAGGGCGACGCGTCCGAGAGGGATATTAAACTGGCGCTGGAGGACGCCGACTTGTGGAACAAGTTCAAGGAGTTGACCAACGAGATGATCGTCACCAAAACCGGACGGTAGGGGCCCCGATTTTACGCAGGGTCATTTCTCCATCCAAAGCAGTGAATTTACGTCCCAAACTGGGAGAAAAAAAAAATCATAATAATATTATTATTATAAATAATAATAATTGTAATGCAACACATTTGGATAATTGCGCGTCTTACCGGATTTTGGTTCCCCCCCCCCCAACCCCCGCAGGCGTATGTTCCCGGTGCTCAGGGCCAGCGTGAGCGGCCTGGACCCCAACGCCATGTATTCGGTTTTGCTGGACTTCGTGGCGGCCGACAACAACCGCTGGAAGTACGTGAACGGCGAGTGGGTGCCCGGCGGCAAGCCGGAGCCGCAAAGCCCCAGCTGCGTCTACATCCACCCGGACTCGCCCAACTTCGGCGCGCACTGGATGAAGGCGCCCGTGTCGTTCAGCAAAGTCAAGCTGTCAAACAAGCTCAACGGCGGGGGGCAGGTAAGGAAGGGGGGAAAGGGGGGTGGGGGGGGGGGGGCAGTCAGAAAAGCAGCCATTTACGGCCCTGGTTGTGATTTTTTAAATTTTCTTTTTAATTTTTATTTTCTCAGATTATGCTCAACTCCTTACACAAATACGAGCCCAGGATTCACATCGTGAAGGTGGGCGGCATCCAGAAGATGATCAGCAGCCAGTCTTTCCCGGAGACGCAGTTCATCGCCGTCACCGCTTACCAGAATGAAGAGGTCCGCTAGTAGGAAAGCCTCCTTCAAATGAATCCCCCCCCCAAAAAAAATACAAAACTTCTTTTACAGATTACAGCCCTGAAGATAAAGCACAACCCTTTCGCCAAGGCCTTCCTGGACGCCAAAGAAAGGTAGGACCTGCAGAAAAGTCAGCTCATCCTGTGCCGTGCAAAACGGTCCAATTCCAATTCATTGGTGCAATAATTCCATATTGGATTTCATCTATCGACGATCCAATTCCACTTCATTCGTCGGATAAATCCTTCTTATTTACCACAAAAGAATGCCTCTTTGTTCATCTGTCTCATGCCCGCGACATACCGTGACCCGCAGAACAATTTCATGTTCTTCCGCTAATGAACCTTTATATCCACCCGTCCCCATTCACACAATAGAAAAGTTTGTTTTCAACAAAATTGGGAGTAAATTGAGATTATTATCGAGATCATTACTTCAGTGGCTCTCCGCATATTCACACTTATTTATTTTTATTTGGAAAAAAAAAAATCATGGCGATGATAGTGAGCATCAGTTATTTGCTGATTGTTGCTATTTGCGGAAGGGCCCGGTCCTTATATAAACCACCGTATATCTTTATTTTTTTGGGGACATTTTTGACATTAATGTCAAATCCTTGGCTCAAGAAAAGGTTGGGTCCACACTTGCTTCAGGCTATGTGAAGGCTCTTCTGTAATTCCAGAAGTGATCACAAGGACCTGCCCGACCACGGCGTCGACAGTCAGCAGTCCGGCTACTCCCAACGTGAGTCTCCCGAAGGCCGACTCGGAAAAAATCGGGAAAAACAAACCGGACGAAAGTTAACCCGGTGACGTCTAATCCGACAGTGGGAGGTTGGTTCCTGCCGGGTCAGAGCCCCATCTGCCCCAGCAGCAGCCCGCCGCAGTTCAGCGGCACGGCGGGCCACTCGTCGGGCTCGTACTGCGAGCGCTACTCGGGCCTGAGGAGCCACCGGGCCAGCCCGTACCCCGGCCACTACCCCCACCGCGCCTCCGCTACCAGTAGGACCCTTACCGCCTTCCTACTTTTTACTTCAAATCCAATTTGGATGACTCGGGTTTTGCGTCCGCCCCCTCACAGACAACTACATGGACAACACCTCCGGTACCCTGGCGCCAGCCCACGACAGCTGGTCCGCCCTCCAGATCCCAAACTCCACAGGCATGGGCACCCTGTCCCACACCACCAACGCCACGTCCAACTCCAGGTGAGGCCAAACCTGCAATTAAACACAACATTTTTGTTGTTGTTTTTTTTTACAAAATCTCGCCAAATGAATGCTCAAATTTCTGATTTCTAGTCAGTACCCCAGTTTGTGGTCCGTGGCGGGCACCACCCTCACCCCGTCGGGCTCGGCGTCGGGGTCCATCCCGGGCGGTCTGACCTCGCAGTTCCTGAGGGGCTCCTCCTACACGGGCCTGACGTCCTCGCTGCCCGTCTCCTCGCCGCCCTCCATGTACGACCCGGGGCTGGGCGAGGTGGGCGTGGGGGTGGGCGACGCGCAGTTCGAGAGCTCCATCGCCCGGCTGACGGCTTCGTGGGCGCCCGTTGCCCAGAGCTACTGAGGCTCGGGACAGTTGTTGTTGTTTTTTCCGCTAACATCCAGGTGTATATTGTTTGTACATAAACTAAATTAACTCGCCGTGATGTTCCATGGAAACGTGCCTTTTCCGATTTAAGTGCCTTCCTCGCGAGTGGGGGGGGGGAGGGTCCCTTCCCCCCTCGCACATGTACATAACTGTCTATTTGTATTTGAACTCGCTTTGGGTTGTTATTTATGTCATTTAATAATAAATTAAAAACACCGTTTGCTCCAAGCTGTCTTTCATGGTCATTTTACCAGCAGTTGAAGGGGTTAACTGAAATTGGAAAAAGTCTGCAGTAAAGCCGGGATGCCCTAAGGTGGTCAAATGCATTTGTCAAGCGCCGTAGCTTTGAACATGTGTGAACTTTCTTAATAAATAGCTTTAAAATGGTCAATTGTCGAGAGATCACCGAAACCGAAAGAGTATGCATTAAAGTGAATTCTTTCTGACAGGTGGGCTAATTCGTTTATAAGGCACAACAGTAGCTTTCAAATCTAACCTTTTTGTTAAGATACAAGTTCAAAATGGTCAAACGTCGAGAGTCGAAAGAGTCTGCATTTGAGCGCTGTCTTTATGACGGGTGATCTAATACATTCAGGCGCCGTAGCTTTAATAAGTGTCCATTTTGTGAAGGTATTAGTGTCAAATTTCAATGACGGAGCAATGACTGAAAATGGAAATTGTCCGCAGTAACGTGCTGGCTTTATGACAGGAGTTTGAAAGCATTTGTTAAGGGCATATCTTTTAAAAGTTCCCACGCGGTTGAGATATTTTGACACCCTTGTTGAAATGGAAAGGGTCCGCATTAAAGCACTTCACGATGGCGGGATGCTCAAAGGTGGTGCAATACAATTGTTAAGACCTGTGCTTTAAAATGTGTCCGTTGTGTTAGGAAAAACAAGTCAAAAATGGTCAATTGTCAAGAGATCAGTGAAATTGAAAAAGTCTGCATTAAAGTGCAGTCTTTATGACAGGGGCTGTAAAACATTTGGACGCCCTTTTGATGTTGTTGAAAGAGTAAGTGATCTCCTGTATTTATTTAGCGACATGGCTTTAAAAAGTTTACATTTTGTTAAGATATGAGTATAAAATATTGTTGTCAATCGAGATCACCGAAAAATGAAACTCTGCATTGAAGTACTACTTACTTTAAACCTTATAATCTGTACTTTATATTGTAATACATTTGTGGAATGGAGTAGCTTCAAAAAGTGTCCACTTAAGATTCTAAGATTTTTTTTTTTGTTGTATTATGTTATTATTTTCTTTTTGGAAAAAAATTGAAAGAGTGCACATTAAAAGACTTTACGATGTTAGGATGCTCTGAGATGCTCTTATCAATTCGTTAAGCACAGTGTCTCCACACTTAATTAAAACACCACTAGACAGTCACTCAGTAGCCACAGTATTATTAGTTAACATTTTCATAATTAAATGTGAGACTATACAAACGCTAAATTAAATATAGTCATGATTCATAATCACATCGAATAGCCACAGTGACAAACGCATTGCGCAAATACATGTAGTGTGACTGACAGGAGGCGATATGACTCGTCTGTTGAGTGGTCGGGTGCCAAGGGGGGGGGGGGGCATGACGTCATGGGTGCGATGTGGGTGTCAGGACCTCGCAGGAGGAGGGGCAAGAGGGGGCAGCGGTGATGGAGTGGTACTCACCCAGGTGCAAATGAAGGCTGGAGGGTCACAGGGCCACAGGCAAACAGTAGTGAAGCGGCAATGTGACCTGCAGCTGGCAAGGGGGGAGGACGTAGCATAGCATAGCACATAGCGTAGCGCAGCAGACCACACCAAACTGTTCTTTTGGTGATCTGGGTACCAAAAACAAAGGATGTTATGAGAATTTTCGTGATTCAGAGGTCAAGCCTAAAGTCGACGGAAATTGCTCAAAAACAAATGGAACAAAACTCCAGTTGCCATGGTTCAAATTGTACACGGATTACTATGACCTGGATGACATTGACGTCGGGGGGAGGCGGGGGACATCGGGTCCGAGCGGACCGTGTTCCGCTCCCGATCCCCAAACCCGTTGGTGAGGCACCAGCAGTAAGGAATGCCGTCAAGCTGAAGAAGGAGTCCTATGTAGCTATATGCAGAACATATTTTGAAATTTTCCATTAAGTTTGAACACAATGTGGAACCTGCGTTATAGAATAACTACTGCTCATCGACTTGATGGTGTCCGAAAACAGATGTACTGTCCCTTTAAGAAGACAATCAACACATTTATTGAGAGCTTTACTTCCATTTAGCTTCGTTTTGTACGCTGATGTTTAAGAGCACTTGTCCTGACATTGTGGGGAGGATGTTTGCTGTTGCTCTTTACTCAGGCTTGCGTTGTAAACATCCATCTGCACTTTAGTCCTATGTGTGTGCGCGTGTGTTTGAATTGAGGCCTTTGTCCCTTTAAAAAATAAATAAATGATGACCTTTCTCCTCGGTCCTGTGTTGGTCTTCCCTAATTGCCAATTGGGAGTTTGACTTGGAAGCGTGTGTGTTCCAAATATATTTATTTGTCGGAGTGTGCCTGACACCCACGTGTGGAGGCCCAACGTAGGCCGGCACATGTTCAGGGTGCGCACCTTTAGTCACGGATCACCGCGAGGCAAATAAATGAATAAATATCACGATTATTAGGTGTATAAATTGTACATGACATGTTGTCGCATCCACTTTACCTCACGAGTCTGCTAGCTTAATGCGAACAGACAATGCAAACCGACTTGGACGAGCTCACGAAACTAGCGTCTGTACTGCGCTAGTTATAACCCTTTAGCCGCTTGAGCAAACAGTGCAACGGCAGGCGTAGACAATATAACAACGGTCACAGGCATACATTCTTTATCTTCTGCAAAAAACGACGAACTTTATCGCAGCTTACGGAGTCCCGTTCTTTGTGTATGCATTACACCGCCCCCTGGTGGCAGAGGCACGCACATCAGACACACAATGCCCATTGAATGAATGCACGAAATCATGATGCACTAACTGTTCATTAAAGCCAAAGAAAAAGCAAGGTAAAGTGGCCTGCTGCACCATTTTCAACGTGGCGGCGGATGCCACGGCGGGAGATTTACGAGGGTCCACTGGCGAAAAAACAAGCCGTGGAGTCTGGAATGGTCTGAAGAGGAGCGCTGGGCGGGGAGGTGTGTTTGCAGAACCTCTTCGGGCCTGTCCCTCTGATGTCTGTGTGTGTTCGTTAATGAACAAATTCTGCTACCTTGGTGAGACATTGCTCTCAGCTGAGCAGACTCTGCCTCCTCCGTGCCCTCAAACAAAACCTCCCCTCCCTCCCATCCTTCCCACCACCCGGCCCCTGCACCACCACCTTAAGTATGCCTGCAAATGATTTCCAGGCTGTATTACATTAATACGAGAATGTTAGGGACAACCAATGGAGTATAGCGTATAATTTGTGTCATGCGATACCACGTTGTTAATAAAAGTGTTCAAAGCAACAGTAATTATTCCATTGTATGTATTGAATTTGTAATGTAGTTGAGTATTAACTAAGAATTACATTATATGCATCATGTTACATTCTCATTGATACCCTTTTTTTTTTTTTTGTAATAATGTCCATATGATGGAAGTGTTTTTGTTCTTGTATTAATATGGGTTAGGTGATAAAAAAAATGTGCGAACTAATTCTATGTTTGTACATTACGATAACACATTTAAAATCCTAAACTGGAATAATAACAACTACAAATATTACATAAATTATTCGTGTTGCTAGAAAAGAAACTTTACAAAGTCGTGTATTTGCATGGATATATTCAACATGCTGCCAAACATCGCCGTGGCCTTCAGTCCATAACGAGGCATCATATTGCGAAAGTCGCAGACGTCCGAGGCGTGTTTTGGAGCCACACGCGCAATTCCACACACGAGGAACACTTGCTAGCCGGCGTAAGATAACGCACGTCGGCCCCTCGCGCCCCATGTAAGCAAACTGCCGCACGGGCGAGAGTAACATTTTAGCGGCGCCGCACGATAGCGTGCGCTAGAGTGAGAAACAAGACTTCTAACTCGTTGGGAGAAACACGCCGGGTTGGGAACCGCATGTCAACGGTGGCGTTCACGTGAGAAAGGAGGAAAGCGTGCTCTTGTTTGTATGCGATATATTAGGGAAGGACTACCAATCTACTACAGGCAAAAAAAAAGGGCAAAAATAAAAAATAAATAAATAAATAAATAACTTCAATTAACACATTAAAAGGTGAGTACACCAACAATGCAGCTACTTAGCATCTAAAACAATTTGTTTATATATTAAGAGCATCTGTGGGTTACAGTAAATTTTCTTTTACTGGTGTTTAGAATTGCACAGCAGGCTGGATCAAATGTGCCATATTTGACCCATGGGCCAAAAGTGGCTGACCCCTGGTCAATAAACTTCAATTTCAGTTTAGGGAAAAACTTCTCACTCATTTTCCTGAAAAATTAAGAGCATTTGCAGGATTGGGGGGGGGGGGGGGAACTTTCCGGCAACGACTGAACACTTTTTTGATATTTTATTGGAATTTGTTAGTTCAGTGTTGTTTTATTTAGTTCCTTTGTGTCAAATTTGACTCGCGGTCCGTAGGTTGCTCACCCGTGGTTAAAGATAAATAAGTAAATAAAATTAAAAAAAGTCCATCCACTTGAATGAAACACATTTGTATGATTCATTCAGAGCATTTGAGGATTAAAATGCTCTTTTTATTCGACCCATGGGCTGTAGCTTGCTCACCTATGGTCAAAAAGAGTTTGTTCAAGTTTAGGGGCCAACAGGGCACTCGTGGTGATTGTAAATCAATGACTCTCAGAGGGAATAAATAGTTGACCCCATTGCTTTGATTTATTCATAAAAAAAAAAAAAAAAAAAAGAAAAAAAAAGCAACACTTTACAGCGAGCCAACAGAGATGAGAGTTACTACATGATACCTGGACGTGAATGAAAACGGGAGGAACAAATAAGGCGCGTCCAGGCATCACGGTGAACACGCACACACATACACACACAGGAGCTCTCAGCTGAATTTGGCTTTGGAGAAGTCCATCTCTGGATGCTGAGCCATGAACCTGCAGGCCAAGCGGCACAGTTAGCACTCCCCCTTGAGGAATTGTGGGGAAGGACAAGCATACTTTTTAAGGATGTCCTGCTTCTTCTGCTCCTCGGACGTGGGCAGGCCCATGGACTTCTGCCGCTGGTCGTACATCATCTTCTCCACCATGCCGCGCGTTTCACCGTCCAGGTCGGACAGCTGTCCCGCGGGCAAATGAGACATTTTGATGTTGATACTCCCAAGTTTTTTTCTTCAAAACGATGTTACCTTTGAGTTCTCTGGGCAGATCTTCTTGGTGTTTAATTCCGGATCCGTGTCAACGATCCTGCTCCACCACTCCATTTTGTTAATCTGTAATGCAACACGACAGGTCAGCTATTGTTTGCGCTCCTTCGCAACTGAGCGGCAAGACGGGCCCACCTTCTCCAAGTGGACGACCACCACCTTGCCGTCGTCCAGAAGCCAGGAGCTTTCCTCCACCTTCACCTCGTTGAAGAGCTGCCCCTCCACGATGGGCGGGTGTCCCTTCAGGCCCACCTTGAGGGACCGCCGCTGGATGTCCACCACCACGTCTCGGCCCTTGATGCGGAACTTCACGTCGAACGGCACCGTCAGCTGCGGGTGGCGAGAGCACAAGTTCAGACCACTAACGCGCCCGTGTTTGAGCGTCACGAGCGCGCTTTCAGCTTTAGATACTCGCATCCAATTCGGACAGCGTCTGAGTCCACTTGTAGCTGGGCAGGTCCGCGCCGTTTCCCGCGTTTGGCTTCAGTTTGTCTTTGTCCTTCTCATCCTCTTCCTCGGTATCGGACTGCGGATGTGAAACACGTTACAAGTCAGCACAATCCAACATAGTGCTAGCATTGACCCTCCTGTTATGTTGTAGGTTAAATTAACTCGTCTAAAATAAATCAATCAATTAATCAATACAATCGTTTATATGTGACATATTTTGATCTAGCAATGACACAAGAAGCTAAAAAGGGGACAAGAAATGTCACCTTTATTTATGGTAAAACATGCAGGATGTCACATTAACCCATGAACTTTTTTGCTGTGTACCAAAGAAACAAACATGACAGTGGCGGTGAAATCACTCACCAGCCACAACACACAGTGAATATAAAAAGTGTACACACCCCTGTTGAAATGCCAGGTTTTTGTGGCACTCCTTTATCATCGTATTAATCCAACTTGTGACGAGGAAGCCGGCAGCTGACGCCACAATGTCTCGTATGTGATGACACAAACTGGTTTGAACTGAGCATTCTTTTATAAACTGTATGTGGAGGTGGAGCTATTTAATGGCAGGTAAGCATACATGTTCATATGCTCACCTCCTTATCTTTGTCTACATCATCTGCTGGTTTGTCCACCTTCGTGGTTTCCTTCTCCTTCGTCTCGTCATCTTTCTCCTTCTACAACACACGAGCACGGTGGCAGATATTAGCGAGGGTGTGGGACGAAGAAGAAGAAGAAGAGGGAGAGTCAGATGAACAATACCTCGTCCAGTTCCGTCTGAAGTTTCTCAGCTTCCTCGTCGGTGAGCTCCTGAATCCTGGGTGCGTCCTGACTCTTCCTCTTGCGTTCTTCCACATCGGCTAGCTGGGCGGCGCGTTTGTCTTTCTCCTTCTTTTCCTTCTCCTGCTTCTGTCTGTGGGCCTCCCTCGCCAGCTTACTGTGGTGGGCGAAAGCGTCCTTCACAAGCTAATAAAACAAAAGACCTGATAAGACGAAGACGTGATCAACAATGCTCCAGATGGCCGTTGGGAACCGTTCTCACCTTCTCTGCGGCACCTTCATCACCACCGGTGAAAAAATCTGTCTTGCGCCGCAGGAAACTGAAAAATGTATTTACTAACTGGAGACAGAACACGTTATTAAAAATCATGACTTTGTCATTGAATTGGAATTATCAATTTATTTCCCCTTAGAACTTTTAAAAGCTCAGCAGTTGACTTCATGTTACACATACTGTACTACACATTCATAATTCATGAAAGAACAAAATGGCTGACTAGATTTGTTTTTAATATAATTTCGTGTCTCTTTATTTGGCACATTTCACTGTTTTTTAAATATTCTCAATTACACACAGAACATGACATGAGCTTTATTAATGACAACACACGTGTATCATGCATGTAAAGGCGGTGTGCGCCAGCTAGCTACCGGCTAATCGCATTAGCTTTCACCGTTAGCTCCAATCACATAGCTTCCACATAAATACCTCGTGTATTCCCCCTTCGTGCTGCTGTGCCATAACAAGCAGCATTCCGTCATACTTCTCCTCGTCGTCGCCCATTATTGTTCAATAGTGAATAATGTGGACAGATGAATAATTCAATAAGGAATGAGGGAGGCCCTGGCTTGTGCTGCGCTACTGACTTCACTTCCTGGAAACAGCCCAACCGGAGGGATGGATGTTAAATTGACAGTTGAAACAACCAATAGAATGAAGCCTTGAGCTCGGAAAGGAAGTGATGTCTGACCTTTTTCTAGAGAAATTTTGGTGGACGTCTTTTTTTTTTTTATGCATATAGTTTGATGTATGTTACACAGGATAGAAGAAAAAAATACGTACGATTTCTTGATAAATGCTTTTGATAACTACACTACTTCACAATAATGGAGGAGCTGAGGTTTGATTTAGCTTCTCACTTCCTCGAAACCAGCCCCGCCTTTTGCATGGGGACCCAATTGGAGGGATGGATTTTATTTGACAGTTGAGACAACCAATAGAATGTTAGAAAGAGCCGCCAATTGACCGAGTGGATTTTCAAGACAAATTCAGCTGCAGTACAGTGTTTATGCATGTTTGTCTATTTTCCCGAATGTATCTTTGGCATATTGTGAGGTAAAGATTATTTTAAAAAATTAAAAAACAAAAGTACAGTACACTAGTACTGTAGGGTTTAGTACATATTGTACATATTAAGAACATAATTGTTCATTCTCATGGCCACAAAACCACATTCGAAAGACATTTGATGTTTGCTTCATTTACACTTGTTACGATTATTATCATGAACCAGGCAACTCCCTTCATCGCGATACGTAAGCCACATGAATGCAGGAGCCACCAGAAGAGACATAGATTAGATGGAGAAAAAGATAGGAGGACAAAACGGAGGATGAAAAACCATTGTGAGCTGATGGCGATGTGGCGTTCAGTTCCAGTACAATATATAAAAAGAAAAAGGTACACACACAAATATACAGTCAATATTGAAACAGAGAGCCCTGAGTTCAGTTGTGTCTTTCACACGCAATTGTGGCCCCTTCAAAGACTAGTGGGGAACACATACACAGGGTTCTCAATTTACGACAGTAGATTTCCCTCGCTAAATTGCGGATTTTTACGCCATAGTTTTGTATGGCTTTTAACAGGATACAAAGTCTGATTTTAGAGTTGCTCTGCCTCATTTTTATTCCGTCAGTTTTTCATTTAAAATGCTGACCCAGAGGCCATTGGAGGAACGGAACTCTGCCGTAAATGGTGGACCCTCACCCCCTGTAGCGTGTGGACGGATTCATGTTCTGACAGACGTGCGAATGAGCGGGACACCCGACGAGTCCGTCTCGGTGTGAGAGGGCGAGTAGCTCGTTGACGTAGAGCTGGACGTGCGACCTGCGGAAGCAAAACACGGGGTTATGGATGTCGCGAGGGGGGGGGGGATGGGGGGGGGGGTTTGGAGTGCGCTCGCTGGGCCCTGCAACAAGGGCTTGTGCTCTACTGGGGGGCCCCGTGTCGAGAACGGCTTTTCGTCACCGTGACGACGGGGCTGCAGCTAGGCACGTGGCTTCTACACTCCAGGAACCCAACTACTCGTCTACAAGCAACTGAATGGTACATTTTTCATCATATAAAGATATAGATGCATCTGAAGAAGAGAAAAGACAACAAATAAAAAGGCAATTCTCACCTCCGTTGTTCCTCCAAATGTCACGGGCACACTTGTCAGAGGAGGTCAATTCAGATATTTGGATGTTTGGATTTGATTTGTAGTCGTCTTGGAATGAAAGAACAGCACCAAAAGCAAACAAAACAATGATCAACTTGCATGGCGGGAAAGTCACTTTATGGTTTCGTTGAAGTGTATTGTCACCATAACTACTCGGACACGGGATTGCTCCACAATGTTGTGTTGCCAACCAAACAGGAGCATGTAAACACCTTCTCAGGTGAATTTATGAGTTTTTTCGAGAAGGGAGCCGTCGCTCAGCAGATTTGTTTTTAAGTTTGGGTTGCGGGAAAAAAATGTCAGTTACGGGACGGTGCGGGCTAAATTCACAACAAGCCGAAGTTTCATATTGATAGGTAACATTTCTTGAAAACAGACGCGAAGCGCTTGCTTCGAGTTGTTTATTGCCACTCCCAGTTGAAGTTCACTGAAAAACTTAACAAAACAAAAAAAAAGACAATAACGTGGATTTAACCAAACCATAATAACTTTGCCTTACGAAAGTCCGCTAGTTTAATGCCAACACACAATGCAAAACGCCAGAGATAGGATTGGAACTTACTGTTGTTGCTGAAGGCAAAAGAGCTGCTCTCCCTCATGGTCTCATTGCCGCTGTCGGACTGCGTTCTGTCCGGGCGCGAGACGACGGGCCGCTTCTTCTTCTTGCTCCGGCGCGTGCTGATGCGGATGATGCCGCGCACCAGCCGACACTCGGCCTCCTGCTCGTCCATCTGGTGCTCCTCGGCAAGCGAGTTGATGAGCTGGTTGATGGCCTTGCTCTTGCGCAGGAACACAGAGTCCGTGGTGCAGCGGGCCAACTCCTCGATCTGGTACTCGGTGTAGAGCTGCAGCAGCTTCTTGGTGATCAGCGAGTCCACGTTCTCCTCGCCGTCCTCCCAGTCGTCCAGTTGTATGACCTCCTGCAGGGAAGGATGGCACGGCTGCGTTTGTGGCACGTACTTCACAGAGTCGTAATCGATGTAATCCCTCGGGCTGTCCACTTTGACACCGCCGATGCAGACGTCGCCCAGCCAGTCCGCGTCGTCTTCCTTCTCCTCTTGGCGCACCGCCGGATTGTCAGCGCGGAGGCTCAGCTTTTCCGGTTCCTCCGGGACGCTCTCCTTGGGCGCCAGACAAGGGGCTCGCAGGCAAACTCTGTACAGGCCGCACGTCAGGACGCTACACATTAAAGTCCCGCAAGCCTTCGGAGAAGCGCAGGGATTGCAGGTTTCAGTGGCACGGGGTGGCGCGGCCGAGGAAGGCAGGAAGGTGTCGCACTCCTTCCCGTTTGAGTCTTTCTGAGGGGATTCCAGCTCTGGCTCGGCAGGGTCCACGCAGCGCTCCTCGTAGGACCAAGACCCCCGGCTGCCGGTCTGGCTCGCTCCTCGCTTGTAGCTGCCAGGCCTCGAGCTTTCTTTCGTGCTGTCCGCGCTGCCTACAGACATGGCTTACGGGCTTCAGGGTCGGGACACAAATACACAGAGAGGGACAGATTATAGAAAAGTGTTTTTTCATGCCTTGTACAGTGAACAGAGATACATTGCAGACCCAGCCGCAACATGTCAACATCCGCAATACAGTATAGAGAGACTGGGGATGAATAAACAGCTAAAACGTGAACCGGCAACTATGGCTCTCCTTTCCCACATGCAAGGGCGTTACAGTCAGTAAGTATACTGTAGAAACCCATCAAAAACAATCACTATAAACGGGGATAGCGACAGCTAAAGGGGGGATTTCTGCTAAATGTTTCACCTAAAATTTGATTTGCCTAAAATTATAGGTAATTTTTTTTTTTTTTTTGGTGAGCTGTCTATTTCTGAAAATGTTTTTTTTCTGCCCATGACTTGAGCGCCAGGTCGGCCAACACTCCGCCATTTCATAGTGACTACCCCAGAAGCACTTTCATGTCAAAGCCAATGTCATCTTTAAATTTCGCATTGATGTCTCTCTTCCAACATGTTGCTACTCTTGTAATTTTGACCACATGAACAACCAATTACTGGTTTAATTGTAATATGTTATATATTTTTAATTAATTTTTCATTTCAAAATAAGTGTCAACGACGTTAGCATGCATGACGTCATGTTATTTTTCAAGACATGATTAATCAATCGTCAACACAATTCTTCACGTCAACTAATCGATTATTACGTTCCACAACGAGTTATAACGTGAATGCTCATATTGATAAGAGATTACTATTACACTGAGAACAAGGGGGGGGGGGGGGGGGGGGAGTTTGGCATATTAGGCCCCATTCCCTTCAGCATTTGAAAATAAATGTCACTTTCGTGGCGGCGACGTCACTTTGTTTCCTCCATTAGAGCGCTGACGACTATCTTAGTAAACACGACTTACAATTCACGGTTCGCCCACGTAGCAACTCGTAAACGATCGCTGCACTCTTTCCCTGTCATTTAACATATCTTATTGATACATCTTGAGGCGATAAACTTTTTTTTGCAGTCGTCTTTTGGGAAGTAAATTTGTCGACAGTTCGAAAGTGCACCTGAGCGTCAACGTCAAGGTTGGAGGTAACACAACAGGTAACGGGGTAGTACTTCCGGACACGTCTTACAAAGTAAAATGCAGGTAAAGACTCGAGGTGAGCCGCGTCATCGTGTAATGGCGTGGCATTGATGGAATAACGTGATAATGATTCGATCACTTTTTTTAAATTCAAGCAGACACACAATCAACCACAAATTTAGCTTCAACGAGTTTGCTTTTATTTTGGTATTCTTAGTCAAATTCGTTGTCATATCTGCTAACTTGATGGCTAGGCCTCAAGCCGGAAGTGGTACTTTATAAATGTTTGTTTTTATTATTCCACATTCTTGGCGATAACTAATGCTCATAAAATAATACAGCGTATGATGTAACTGTAAAACTTTGCTTTTATACCTCAACGGGTACCACTGCCGTCACATCCCAAATGTAAAACGCTTTTATTTCGAAGTCGATAAGCCGGAAACCGTGTCTTCTATATGACAGGCGGGCAGCATGCACTGACGAGCCGACATTAAAGCAATTGAATTCATCCTCAACGTTACGAAAGCGGTAGAATCCGGTGAGAAATGTCTTTTCTCCACGTCAGCGCTTGATTCACAAGTCACAATATAGTAGTGTAGTTGAATGTGGCACGTGAGCGGCTAATGGCTCAAAGGCTAAAAGGATGCGCGGTGGTGAACCTTTTCAATGGACGCCAATTTGGCATGTGAAGGAAAGGGGACACGTGCAAATATCCGTCCGCCATGGATGACAACGAATGTAAATCCGGGGACGGCGCTTTCGTGTTCTTTGTAGCTGGCTATTCCTAGTGCCTTTGTGTGCGCCTGACTATTGAGCCAAAACGTGATGACGTCACTGCCCCGTACGGAAAAGTCGTGCTAAAGTGTGGCACAACAAGTCCTGTCATGAATAAAGGCGACTATCAGCAAATCGAGCCCGGCAAACCGGGGACCTCCACGGCCACCTCGCCGTGTCACCAACTCCACGGGGAGGACCGCAGCAGCGAGCCCCCGAGAAGACCCAGGAGGAGGTGGGAGGTCCTTCCGGGCAAGAACCGCTTCTTCTGCGATGGACGCCTCATCACAGCCCGCCAGAGCGGTCTACTGCCCCTGACCCTTGGCCTCATCTTTGTCACAAGTGGATTATTCTTCATCTTCGAGTGAGTGAGTTCGTGCGTGTTTGATGCCGGCATATTGCACATCGTTTACACGCTATAGCAAGCACGCCTGTTTGGTTCTCTTCTGTTGCAGCTGTCCTTTCCTTGTCGAGCACCTGTCGGGCTGCATACCCGCCGTCGGAGGAGTCCTCTTTGCGTTCGTGGCGCTCACGCTGCTGCGGACCACCTTTTCGGATCCTGGCATCCTGCCTCGAGCCACGCCGGACGAGGCAACCGACATCGAGAAGCAGATCGGTACTCGCATACTTGCAAATTCCAGATTTTGGGGGGAACCGATTCTGTTATTTGCTGAAAGTCTGGACGGGCTAACGGATGGTAGCGGTGTCGCCGTGTTATGACCCTTCAGGAAGCGGAACAAAAACGGTCATGCGACACATGTAGACAGATAACAAAACAATACTCACAGGCATATATTCTGTATCCTCTGCAAAAAAAAAAAATAGACTTAACGGGTGGCTATGATACGGACACCAGAAGGAGACGCACAATGTCCCTTGAATTGAAGCAAAAAAATTTGTTAACTGTTTAACTCTTTACATTCTGTTGAACTGTCATTACTGTATGTTTTTAAACAGTACCATATTATGGAGTGCTATTTTGCTTATTAAAAAAAACAAAACTTTCATTTCAGTGGGGAAAGATGATTTGAGATGCAAATGTTTAAGTTACAAGGGCGGTCACAGAACAAATTAAACTTTCATCTCAGGCAAAATCAAGTCCTCATTTAACACTGTGGTTTTTTTCCCCCTATTTTTCATAATTCATATCTCAATTGTGCCACTTGAGAACAAAAAAAATAGAACTGTGCCACTTAAACCACGCAGAGGTAATCCAGCCTTAATGACAATAAATGTATAGCTTTTCACTTGTTTTTTCATTAAAAACAATTTTTTTTTATTTTTTTTTCTCAGACAACGCCGGTAATGCCAGCTACCGACCCCCGCCGCGCACCAAGGAGGTGCTCATCAACCAGCAGGTGGTCAAGCTCAAGTACTGCTTCACCTGCAAGATGTTCCGGCCACCGCGCACGTCCCACTGCAGCCTGTGCGACAACTGCGTGGGTGAGCTTGCTGCGCGCATGCAGACACGCTGCCATTCATTACCTACCAGTCTCGTGATGCTACTACAGAATGACCGTATTTCCTCATACAGTGACTAAAGGTGTTTATTTACTGTACAGACTCGCGTGTGTGTGTGTGTGCGTGCGTGTGAGAGAGAGAGAGAGAGGCGTTGAAACAAAGGTATCAGTCAGTCTTATTTTCATTCTTAAAATCCATGGCTAATATATATATATATATATATATATATATATATATATATATATATATATATATTCACAGGCATATCTACTTTATCCTCTGCAAAAAAACGATTAATAGCTACTTAGTGGTGAAACTCATATTCAATTGCTGTATGTATGTATGTACCGCCCCCCGGTGGCCAAGGTGTGCATCCCAGAGGGTGCACAATGTCAATGGGCATTGAAGCATGAAATCATGATGCACAAACTGTTAAATCCTTTCCATACTATTTATTTTATTTATCTTTATCTTTCTTCCTTCAGAGCGTTTCGACCATCACTGCCCCTGGGTGGGCAACTGCGTGGGCAAGCGCAACTACCGTTTCTTCTACGCCTTCATCGTGTCCCTGTCCTTTCTGACAGTGTTCATCTTTGGCTGTGTGACGACACATCTGGCGTTGAGTAAGCGAAACAAAGTATGATAGCCATGACCCCGACGGGAATTGGAAGTAAACATACTGATTTTGAAGTGTGTCTCTTCGTTGACTTACATGACCTTTGTCCACGTAATCTTTATAAGCAAACTATTTATCGTTTCCTTTCAGGAGCCCAGGATGGGAAAGGCCTGGTTTTTGCCCTCCAAGAGAGTCCTGGCAGATATCCTTTACCTGTCGGCAACAACATTTTTAGCCGTTCATCCCTCCCAACGTGCGTTTTGTCTCCTTGACTAGAATTTGCACCGTCGTGGAGCTGGTGATTTGTTTCTTCTCAGTGTGGGCCATCTTGGGCCTCTCAGGCTTCCATACATATCTTGTAGCGTCCGACCTCACCACAAATGAAGACGTGAGTGATGTTCTCACATATTGCGGTGTCGTTGTCACGTATTGTGGTGTCAAATATGAAGATTTGTATTTATTTTTTAGGACCCTCGAAAGGCCAGTCTATTAACATAAGTTAAAAAAAAAATTACTGGAAAAAAGTGTTAAAACTACTTCAGCCTGACATATACTTTATGAATTATATTTTGGGGGATTCTGATATACTGTACACACCATTGTCCATCCTATATACGTTGGTGCACATCATTTCAGTAGACAGTAGTTGTAAAATATTGCTGCATGCTTTGAACGAGGTCTGGTGGAAAAATACCAAAATCAAATCTTCGCATTGAGAAATGCATTAGTTTCAAAGGTAAATATAAAAATGGCATTTTCTCCAGTTTTCACTTTGAATTTTGCATTACTTGGAACAAACGCCACTGTTTTTCCCCATGTGGGTTTGTAATTTATGGCTAAGCAACAGTCTGTTATTTATTTCATCCAACACAGCCAAAATGCTATGCTTGAAAAAAAAAAAAAAAGAAAAAAACTGATTGACACATATTCCTTGGGTGTTGTAGGGGTTAATCAAAGTTTTTTATTTTTATTTTTTTGTATGCAGATTAAAGGTACTTGGTCAGGGAAGAGCAATGCAGAAGATGTCACTAACCCATACAGTCACAGAAACATCTTCATCAACTGTTGCTCGGTGCTCTGCGGACCCATGCCACCCAGGTAAGACGCATTTTATTGTCCATGATCACAGGAACACGCCAGCTCAAGCGTTCGTCTTCATTTCCCCCCCCCCCCCCCCCCCCCCCCCACCGCAGTTTGATCAACAGACGAGGCCTCCTGCCCGCAGACGAGTCCGCTCAGGCCAGCACGGACATTGAACTGCCAGCCACGGCCACCAAAAGCGGGATGAATGCGGTAGGTCGGTTGACGTTCGGGAAGCAAATGGTGACACTTGTCGGCTGAATAGCGTCACTTTTCAGCGCGGGAAACCGGGAGCGCTCGCTAAGCGTGTCGGGAAAGGGAGAGTTTACATAAATTCCTCGTGTGTTTTAACATATTTGGCCAATAAAGATGATTCTATTGTGATTTAGTTCTGGCGTCTGCATGCGCACGGTTTCCTTGACGTGCTTCCATGCTGGGATGAGATCCAGAGTGTATGATTTAGCGCGGCACTCTGCGTGTGTTGCCATATGCAAAATACACAGACGACAAGTGATTGTTGGCCACTTGCATGCAGCCGATATGCCGGATTTATTCTTTAAAGGCACATTAGGACGGTAATCCAATTAAAGCATTACCATCACAGCTTTAAAAGGAGACACTGCGGTTTTTTTCTCAGTTTAAAATAAACCAAATCGAAATAGATCTACCCCAAGGATCAAGAATTCTACGCCTTTTTTTCCTCTCTTGCTCAACCTATTTTTTGTTTTGTTTTCTTCCTCAAAACACTCAGAGAGGCAACAGGATGGCGCCAGAGCCCTGCTTAGTAGAAAAGTAGCGCTTTGGCACATGTTTTGGCATCTCCGTGTCAAGGAACTATGTTGAAGTGATGGTAGGAGAAGCAAAATTACTGCGGCTTATTGAGGTGTTTTGACCGCCTCCGTGTATAGCCGTATGTCGATATAGCGTGCACACCAGATGGAGATCCACAATATCCATTGAATTGAAGCAAAAACATTTCAAAAAAACACTTTATTCTTTACATTCCAATTGATTGTCATTACTGTGTTTTTATAAAAAAAAAAAAAAAAAAAGTACAATATTATAGAATGCAAATTTTTTTAAATGAAAAAGTGTTTCCTTTTTCACTCTTGATGATTGGGCAGGCATACCAGAGCCCCAACAATTTGTCGACAAGCAATTAGAAAGTCATTTTTTTTCACACGTATTTCCACCCCCTTGTGGTGCGTTCACAGTCGAAACACGGAGCTAAAGGTCCGCCGGAGTCCACCGCTCACACGCCGCTGCTGTCCACCCCGTGTGCTCAGGGTTACCGGCGGTCGGCCCGCGGCCCGGCGACGCGACCCGAACCCGCGGCCGCCGTCTCCGCAGAGAGCGGCACGCGCAGGATCTCCGGCCCGCCGCCTGGCGACACCGCCCACGTGCGCCCCGCCAAGGCCAAAGCCAAGAAAACGAAAAAGCGCTTGCCCAAGCCCACCTCCGATGTCCCCGCTTCTCACTGTGGCCAAAGGGAGGAGCCTTAAAGGTGCCGGCTCCTTCCCTCTTTCACCTCAATGACACTTTGCTTATGATTTGGTGAACCTTTTTTCAGGGGAAGTTTATTTAACAATGGTATAACAGCTCAATTTGTTTTTGAAACAGAAGAGAGGCCGTGTGTACAGCTTCATACAGGAACAGTAAAGGTACACTTTTTACTGATCTATTTATTGTATTTGTTATTGTCGCATTGGCAGTTTTACAAGTAAGTATGCTTTTTTTAATTGGTGAAATAATGCACTAACAACTTGGGTCCATGTGTTTGGATTGTCTTCTGGATCTTGACGGGCAACGGTTTGATTTGTGTCAATGTAAAACCCCAATAAGCATCTTGTTTTGTACTCAAATTGAGTTTGCATCCATGGATATAGTGTAGTTGTGCACCCGAGTCATGTTTACTCTTAAGAAGACACCGTTTTTCGGTCCATTTGGCCAATTTGCACTAAGCCACCGAGCGGCAGAAATGCTCGGTAGGCAAGTCGTATGTGGGGGAATATGTCGCGTTTGTCCGCATTGTAACCTGCAAGGCAATACTCCTAAAGATGCAATGAACATTACCCGCCCGGATTGCGTTTCTAAGGAGAAGCATGTCGTGCTGTGTTTGTATGACTATGTCAAGAATATTAAACCAATCAAAAGCTAGAGTGATTGAATTTTTTAATGCTGCTGTTGCTTCAGTACAGCCTTTGGCCACTAGATGGAAGCGATAGCTTCTAAAAAATATAGGCGTAAAAATGTGCATCTGTCGCCGCAAACCAATAACCAGGAAGCACAATTCTTTTTTCCAGTGAAGGCTTTCCGAGGATTCGCTACGAGAAACGAAGGTCGAGGTGCGAGCGACCTATTCATTGCAGCTGGCACTTTGCAAATACATAAACATTTCTCCAAATGTAGCCTCACTCAGCTGTCTATAGAAGTGTTTCCTAACCTTCATTTAGCCAAGGCAAATATTTGATATTACAAATCACAGTACGCCACCAAACAAAAAATGCCTCCTTATTGGTTGTTTATCTGTTTCTTAGAAATCAAATTAAAGGTACAAGTTCGGGCTAGAGCGGCATGACTTTTTTTCTCCACAGATCATTTTACTAATCTACCACTGTTAGATCATACTAACAATGTTTTTTTGTTTTGTTTTTTTAAATTGCAAACCCCCCCCCTCTGAACTTTGCTGAGTTGGTTTGTGTCAAAAAGGTTTCCTCTTATACATGTATAGTCTTCCTCCCAGGCCTTATTTCCTCGCATGTATTGTAAAAAAACAAAAAAAACACACAAGCTTAAGTGCTCATTAAACCAATAATAATAACAATACTGATTTTTAGGGAATACTGCTACCAGCTACGCACACAGGCCGTGTTTTATTTCTCTGTATAAATAACCCGCTCGCCGACCCTGTGTAGGAGTTTGGGAGCAACTTGGAGATGGCGCTTGTATGCTGTAGATGTAGTGCACACTGGATAACATGCATGCCAAATGTGTGTGTGTGTAGGGGGGCTGTGACAAGATTTGAGAAGATGATTATTTTCCGAAAATACACTGAGATGTAGGAAGGAGCAAATAATAGTCCATGAGGCATTGAGATAGCTGAGCGCACGCTCGGCGTGTGCGTGTGTTGAGCGCGTGAGTGTGGGGGCGGCGGTGATGATGATTCAAGTCAGATTTCTCACAGGAACAGACACTTCACTGGAAGCAGAGGCACATCGCAGTTGGCCAGTACGGAAGGAATATTTAAACTTTTTTTTATTTTTTTAAAAAAATTATTATATTTTTTTAAAAAAAATAATTCGGCGGCCGTCGAATTTATAAAAAAAAAAAAAAAAACTGAACATTAACAGTGGATATTTAAATTTCTTTTTTTATTTCAGTTTTTGGGAGAAGATCCAACATGTCCCGAGTGGCCAGCCTGTCCAAACTGCGCCAGGAGAGGATGAGGGAGATCAACCTGAGGGTGAGTTACAATCACGAACAAACAAGTGTTTTAAAAAAAAAAAAAAAAAGAAGTCGACTTTATTTCATCTGAATACGAACTGCGTGATTTTTTTCTGTGTTGGTCTGACTTCCCCTTTTTCTTGGGTGCCACTGCGGTTTCCGGATGGTGACACGCTCATGCAAGGCCTGCACCTATCATGTCTCTGTCGTCGTACTGCTCTGAGTATGCTCGGGTCTGTGTGTGCGTGCGCGTTTGCTCGCACACGGTGTGCCCGCTCTTGCCGGATAGTCGTTGCCATAGAAATGGCCGTGCGTGTGCGGGCGTGTATGTGTGATATCGCTGCTGTGTGTGAAAATCTCCAGAGCCTCAAAAAGGTTCTCAAAATGTGTCGGTGCAGGTGCGAGGAATTTGGATTGTGATGGGGAGAAATCCGTGCTTGGAAGTTGTTCGCTTCATTTATTTATTTAGTTGCATTGTTTTCCATCCGGCACCATCTAACCTTCGAGGTGGGGATGCTAATTTCGCTTATCATTACGCCTACACACACATGCACATTTTTAATTCCCCGTGTTCTAAAATTCTGGGGGAAATGGGAAACGTTCCGTGGGAATTTGAAGGAATTACGGTCCAAACGTTTCTTTGCGATGAAGTCCGTAAATCTATTTTTTGCGGGATTTCACCACATGAGAGAAGAATGGCGAAGAGGAAAACTGATGATGGCATAGGAACCAGGCATTTGTGAAATTGGGAATTTTTTTGTCACATTTATTGTGTTCGTATATTATAAAGTGTGAATATTTTCAAAATTATTTAGCTGAGCTTTCAATGGAAAGTTTCCATCATTTTCCACTCGGCAGCACAGCGTTGTGGTTAGCACGCCTGCCTCGCTCTCCAGTCGTCTTGTGTCTGCCTAAAATGTCGGCATTGCAGCCGACAAGAACTCCACTTGGAACTTGAGAAACATACGACAAGAGGCAAAATGGAATTCTCTGTGGAATAAAAGCAGCCGGTCAGCCACGGCACGTTTGAAAGCAGCTGGGGGGGGAAAAGCAGTCCGCAATGTATGCACAGCACTGACGATAAAGAAAGAAGTTGGCAGAACGCACGTTATTTTTGTGTCACTAACCAGATGTCAGTCAACAATGCTGACAAATGTGGATGAATCCATGTTACCATTCATTGTGGCTGAATTTGCATTCGTCGATGCTATTTTATAATATTTTTTAGGTAATATTTGAATTTGTATATTCCTAATTTGCGTGTACCTATTTAAAATTTTTGTCTATTTGACATTTACGTGCTCAGCCGATGAGCCCCAATCACAAGCAGGTATCCCAGGCAAACGGGCGGAGCTCAATTCCGAACGATTTTAGCCTACACATGAATGTGGGCGGAGCATGGCATCAAACAATCAATTTGAGGATTCGCCACCCCAAGAGTTGGTGCGACACCAATTGGCAAAATTTAGGGTAGACGTGTCTATTATGACAGAACGCATGAACCATGACCCATGCCTGAACTTGGAAGAGGAAGTTTGGCCTTTTTGGTTTACAGCAGCCAATCAGAAGCAGGTATCCTCTCTCCTCTTTCCCAAACTTTTATCAAGCGGAGGCACATCAATTACTTTAGAAAAATTATCCGAGCACTACACCAAACTAAAATGTCACAAAAAAAAGTTGCTCCAGAGGTCAGTTCCGTAGGTACCTCCTGCCATCTAATGGAACAGCATTTCTTTTATTTAGCGACTGTCGCTTTAAGGTGATGTGTTTGCCTCAAAATCTGCTTGGCAGGCTGCTAAACTATGACTTCTGCTTTTTGCAGTGTGACCATCATGAGATCCAAACATCTGCCTTCCCCCTCATCTGAACTGAGGAAACAAACTAATAGAAACGCATGCATAATCATAGGAAACCCCCCCCCCCCCCCCCCCCGAGAGTAAACAGACTATTAACCAATATATTAACTGTGCAGACGTGGCGAATGCTGTCATTGTCATGATGCATTTGGGTTCACATAATTCACACCTGAGTCTTCCCCCTTCCCAAGAATAAAGAGCGAGAGCGCATGCGGGAGCGAGAGAAGGCGGCCCGTGAGAGGGAGGCCCGCTACAACAACGGCCACCTTTTCACCTCCTTCACCACAGTGTCGGGAACCACGCTGTGCTCGGCGTGCAACAAGAGCATCACGGCCAAGGAGGCGCTCTGCTGTCCCAGTAAGTCACGCAGAGTACAAAATCTGTCCTAAATTAGATGCCCTCTATTTTGTTTCAAAATAAAGAAATAAATATTTAGGTACAATTTTATTTAACTTTTACGTGCAATACAGTTTTTGGGATCCTTATTTAACCGCAGTGCAAATGTAAAAAAAAAAAATAGCAATGTTACAGTGGCTTCGAATAATATTTGCGATATTTTTTCGAAGAAAACCTATGCCTCATTTTTTGATGAACACTTAGGCCCACTGTGCGACTATTTCACTGTTGCTCATTACGGTACGGTGGTTTATTTTTTTTATTTTTATTTTTTTTTAGGTGGTGCTTTCAAGAACTACTGATTTATTGTCTTAATGTTGCCATTTCGTTTCATAAAATTGGTTAAATAAAATGTATTTATTCATTTTTCAAATTTGTTTTCCAATCAAATATTTTCTTTATTGATTTCTTGTAAATAATAATATTAAAATATTGTTGTTGTTTTTTTACATTTGCATTAAACATTTTATTAAATAATTGGTGAATTATACACTTTACAAAATGAGTGATTTATTTAAAAAATATATATATTTTTAATGAAATAAATTTTTTTTAAATATTTTATGTACATATTTTAAGTCTTTAATTGTGTGAAAGGGACACAACTGGGTGGAGCAGGGTGGGTGAGCAGCTGATTCGCTGATAGCAAAGTAGCTGGGCGGGGCTATTGGGACCAAGCAAAGGGAAAGATATTTCTAAAACAGAAAATGAGTCCAAAGCAATCGGTACAAGCAGAACGTGTGCTTTTTGAACTGACGATTGACTTCCGTGTTGCTCACATTGTTGTTTCCCAGCATGCAACGTGACCATCCACAACCGCTGCAGAGACTCTTTGCCAAACTGCGCCAAAGTCAAACAGCGGGTAAGACGCCATTTGGTCATTTATAGTAACAATTTGGGAACGATCATGTACTTAATGTCGAAACTATTTTAAAATAAAGTCTTTTTTTTGCCAGAATGTGAGAGGTTATAGTTGAGATCTGCATATTTGTCGTCCACAGCAGCAGAAGACAGCCCTAATGCGCAATAACTCGTCTTTGCAGAATGTCACACTGCGCACGAGAAGTGAGATGCTTTTTTGCCATTCTCAATCCTCACTGTTGAATTGTTATTACTACTTTTTTAAAACGTTCGTTTTTGGCTCGTCTTCGCCGTACAGATCCGGCGATGCGCGAGCGTCCCACGTCGGCCATCTACCCTTCCGAAAGCCTCCGGCATTCCCTTCTCGGATCTCGCCGAGGGCGCTCCGGGCTCACGCTGTCTAAAAGTGTCTCCACTAACAATATAGCAGGGTGAGCAAGTTGTCGGCCATATATTTGATGTTTTAAACAGACAGGTTGACAAGGTTATTTGTGGATGAGGTAAAAACATAAAATAAAATGTGTATGGAAAATATTTAAGATTAATACAATAAATCAGTCACTTTTTTTTTTTTTTACACCACCTAAAAAAAAAATAATAATACTTGGCCGAATATTTCTCCTGCAGGAACCTGAACGACGACTCTCCTCTGGGCCTGCGCCGGATCCTGTCCCAGTCCACAGACTCCCTCAGCTTCAGGAACAGGACCATGTCGGTGGAGTCCCTCAACGACGACGGTACACATGGTCGACTTGGACTGTGAGGACCGCCCCCGAGAACCCTTTTAAAGTTGACGGTCTCGTTAAAGGGGACTACTACTACACTTCAATTCTGGAGGAGATGGAGCTGGAGGTGGAGGACTTCAAGGCGGACTCGTGGAGCATGGCCGTGGACACGGATTACCTGCACGCGCATGGCAAAAACGTCATCAAGAGGCAGGATGTCATTTATGGTGAAGACCGCCTACCCCCACCCCCATCTGCAGTTGAGTGTAAATATAAACAGCAAAGCAACTCTTTTATGTCTCCGCTCAAGAGTTGATCCAGACCGAGGTGCACCACATGCGCACGCTGCGCATCATGGAGCGGGTGTTCCGGCAGGGCCTGCTGGAGGAGCTGCAGCTGGACCCCAGCACCCTGCACGCCCTGTTCCCCTGCCTGGACCAGCTGATCTGCATCCACTCGCACTTCCTGGTGCAGCTGCTGCTGCGCCGCAACGCCAGCCTGCAGCCCGAGTCCAGCCGCAACTTCACCATACACCGCCTTGGCGACATACTGCTGGAGCAGGTGGGTGACGCGCACTTTTACCAAGCCGTAAAAGTGGATTCCGGTCGTAGTGATCGCTTTCTTTTGTTCCATGACCATGCTCTTACCTCAAAACATATTTCCCCATTAAAATGAATGTGAGGGCAATTAATCCCTTCTAGAAAAAACAATCTTTTAATAAATAAAAGTAGCAGTATATTGTAGTCACAAAAGCGTAATAGAAGAAATGTAAGGATATTAACTGGATTTAGGAAGTGCGATCAAACTAAAAGTCACGCACGCACGTACAGTGTAGCACATTAGCGTGCTGTGCCTTCACATGTGCTGTCGCTATCTTATCGCTCCGACACTCGCTCTTCCACCGCCCCCCCGCGTGATCCTGTGGTGGAGCAGGAAGGCCCTGTGTCGCATGTCCGCTTTTGTTTGACATAACCTGCAGTTCTTCTTTAATAATGGTATGCAACTTAAAGCCTCTGCCTTTGCGTAAACCTCCACATCCCATCACCATGAATAGCTCGCGTATTTTTTATTTTTTTTTGTCTTGCTGTGTTTCCAGTTCTCCGGCCAGAGTGCGGACGACATGCAGAAGACCTACGCCGAGTTCTGCAGTCGCCACATGAAGGCGGTCAAGTTGTACAAGTCGCTGCTGGCCAGGGACAAGCGGTTCCAGTGCTTCATTCGGGTGAGGGGCAATAAAAGAACATAAGAAAATCCAGGGACTGTGATTGGATAGTGAGGTTGGGTGTGTGCGTATGCAGCGTGTGAGTCGAGGGCCCTGGCTGCGTTGCCATGGCGTTCAGGAATGCATTTTGCTGGTGACTCAGCGCATATCCAAGTATCCCGTCCTCATTCAGCGTATCCTGGACAACACCATTGGTGAGTTGCCACACATTGCCATTACACTGTCAGCGCAGTTATCGCATTATTGTCACAATTACAGCAGATTACAGATTATATATTTTTTTTGTGTCTTACAGAAGACGAAGAAGAAGCGTCCTCCGTAGCCCAGGGTCTGTCGATGGTCAGAGATCTTCTCAATTCAATAGATCAGCAGGTATTCTCACATTTTTAAACCCCAACTTCTGAGAGAGTCCCACGCAGTGACGTCAGTGATTTCATCTCCTGTCCGGCAGATGGAGGAGCTAGAGAAGACGCAGCGAATGCAGGAGATCCAGGCCAAGCTGGACCAGCGGGCCGAGACCCGGGTGAGGGACGGCGGACTTTTCCGGCCTGCCGAACTGCTCCGCCGCAGACTGGTTTATGCGGGAACGCTGCTGTGGAAAACCCCCGGATCCCGACTCAAAGGTAAAAAAAAAACGGATTTTCGACTACAGTGGAACCCATCTATCCATTTTATATGAGTTGTGGGTAAGCTGGAACCAGTGGGGACTGGTCAATAGAGGGCGCCAGGGCGCCGCCCCACCACAGGCGGTGGTCACCACATTGCTGTAATTTCCTTGAAGACAATTAAATGAAAATATTGATCATTGAAGTAAAAATATTTTGAAATATATGTGTGTGTATATATATATATATATATATATATATATATATATTTTGATGAGCAGGATAAATAATACAGTGGACCCCTTCATACTCGCAGTTAGGCACCCAATTCTAAATGCCATTGTGAATGAATAAAGTCAACTAGTCGATTAATCAAACTAGTCTAGTTTGACGCACGCACACTAATATAACAAAGCAGATGCTATAAAACGCCACGATGTGACGATATCGCGCTTCCTGCCTTCCGACGGTGACTACCTTTACTTTCTTCCCTATTGTTGTTGTTGTATTATTGTTGTTAGCTTCTCCTCGCCGCTGCAGTTGTTATGCCGACACTGCAGCTTTAAAAACGAGACAGTTGCACTTCCCTGGCTCTCACTCATTAACTCGATCTATATTTACACGCATACAGTTGGACACAAGTCTTTGCAAAGTCTCACGTCTTCTCACCCTTCTAAGTGCGCCCTCAAAACGAAGCGGCCTGCTTTAGAACCCGACGCGAGTGGGCTTTGAGGGGATCATTCGTACCCTCCGCAACCATCTTGGTACTGGCCTGTGTTTTTTTGGCCTTTTGCTCTCGTGAAAAACAATCTAGGGAGGCGCTGCAGAGTCACTAGATCTCAGCGCAGTTGCTCTCCGGTCAAAGCACGTTTTGTTTTCTCTGTTGGACATAACGGCAAGTAACTTGAACTGTCCCATTGTTCCCTTTTAACGTCGTTAATTGTCACTAAATGCAACAAAAATGAAGCGAAACTAGTCACCCGCCCAGACAAGCACGGACAGTCAAAGTCACCTCACAACACACTCATGAAAATCACAAAAATCAGGAATCCCATCAAAATAGAAGTATCGCAATAAATCTGAAAAGTCAAAAAGTCTGTTTTTTGTGTAGATGTGCAGGTCTTGCTGATGACAGACATCCTGGTGTTTCTTCAAGAGAAGGACCAGAGGTACATCTTCCCATGCCTGGTAAGATCCACAAAGACATGATTAGGGTTGATTATTGAACGCAAATATATACCGATAACACTTGTTTGTCTCCAGGACAAGCCTCCTGTGCTGTCCCTACAGAACCTCATCGTGAGAGACATTGCCAACCAGGAGCGAGGCATGTTCCTCATCAGCGACTGCTCGCCACCGGAGATGTACGAGGTGCACGCCGCCTCCAGGGAGGCCAAGAACGCGTGGATACGGCAAATCCAGCACACCGTCAGCAAGTGCGGGGATAGATTGGATGTTGACCACCACACGTGGGTAAATAGCATACGATGTTGGTTTATTCGTCTTTGTTTGCTGTTTGTGCTCAGGTGTCCATCACGTGAGGAGTTCCCCCTTATAGAGACAGAGCACAAGGCTCACCTGAGGAGACTCAAAGGTCAGTCGAAACATAAATAAGCCAACCAATCAATCAATCCAGCGCATTCATGGGTCGGTTGATCGTTCCACGGTCGCAGCGGACCTCCAGCAGAAAGACCGGGAAATGCTGGAGCTCCTTCAGGAGCGGGTGACCCTGTTCTGCGAGCTGGCCCAGGTGACCAGTTGCCAGGAGGACCTGGAGCCCCCCGTCACGCGCTACCTGTTCAGGGCCAACACGCCCCAAGCGCCGCGGGCGGAGAAGTTCCTGCTGGATGCCACGGCCGAGGGTGAAAAGAAAAACAAAACAAAAAACATTTCTATGCCCGGTGGTGGCGCTAGTGCGATGAGTGATGTTTCTCCACAGTGGACCGACTGAACGAACTCCTGCTGGGCTCCAGCGTGGACGTCCCTCTCCTGTGCCATCACAACCACATGGACCTGATGGACTCCAGTAATTACATTTGATTTGATTCGATTTTTTTAGTGTTGATTATTAATGCAGTGGTTTTTTTTTTTTCTTTCCTCCATGCAGGTGATCCGGATTTTCTCATCAACGGAGCTCATGAGCTGCCAGCGGCAAAGGTCAGCTCACATTGAATATCCATTCACTCACGCCACTATATTAGGTACACGCTCAATATGTTCTTGTGTTTGCGTGTGCGTGTTTTGACAGGAGGTCTGTCAGAGACTGATGAATCTTAGTGTTTACCTCCATGCGCTCCAGGTGAGTTGCTCAATATGGCACCCGCTTGCACCTTGTCCTTGAAATACGTAATCCCACATCGACAGTACAAATACATATCATTCTTGTTTCTTGGCGATATGATCTACCACTTCCTTTTAGTGGACGGTGCAACTGTAATTACAATGAGAGGAACCGTTTCCTCATAATACAAGGTCACAATCAGCGGCTCCTTTCTTTTAATACATGGTAACGACTATCTTCACAGTGAGCAACTTCCTCTTAATACATGACAATTGCCTTTTCATGATAGAATACATTGTAATCATGATTTTATCTTCCGCGATCACGCTCGTAACTTGAAACACTGGTATCGCAAATCCTCTTTAGCCGTTGAAATGAATAGAAATGCCATCAATCCGTTCCAGCCCCCATAAAACAACAATAAAATGATTTGTAACATTTTTGAATAAAAAAAGAAAAATGGTGCTATGGATTATTACACTTCATAAAAACAGAATTTAATAGAATAATTAAAGAGAATGTAAAGATTTAAACAGTTTACGCACGATAAATGATAAATGCGCTGCTCCCTCGGGTGTGCGCGCCTTTGCCACCAGGGGGCAGGAAAGTACAAACATAATAAATACATGAAGAAGACGGTCGCAACAGCTCAGTAAGCTGCAGTAATATTTGTTGTTTATGGCAGAACGTTTCGATTGTTGACTGTCTTCCAAGCGGCTACTTGCTGTGAAGTTCGCTCCGAACTCAAACATTTGCTCTCAACTCAAGACAAAAAAAAAAATAGTCCTACCTTGAAAAACTCCTCGAACTTTGACCCACCGCGCGTGTTCCCTTCAGGCTGCCGTCATCAAGCAAGACTCCATCCTGGAGCTACTGCTGCAGCAGGAGGACGCGGCGTCGCCGGCGTCGGCGGGCTCCTGGCGGCAGAACCGCGAGGCCGCCGCCGGGTCCACCATCGGCGAGCTGGCCCTGCTGCAGCGGCAGCACAGCCTGCTGCAGGAGGAGCTGCTCAGGCTGCGCGACGCCGAGACTCGCTTCAAGGACAGCGAGAAGGCCCGGGCCAAGCTGGAGAAGCAAGTTCGACACATGAAGGTCTGCGGCGAGGGCTCGTCGTCGCAGGAGCGCGCGGAGCCGCCCGCTCAAGTAAGATGATCGCCGGCCACTTCACACCCGGGCGAGCCAAACGTTTTGGGCACGCGTGGACTTTTTCAAACGGACAGATGGGCCAGGTTATTGGGGAATGAGGGGGAAAAGGAAAAAAAAAAAGTTCTAATGTGTATGTCATTCATATTTGAAAATGGTATGATTTTATAATTATGCAACCAATTGTTTACTCAAATAAACAAGTGTTAAAAAGTATATGTAAAATGATACATTTGAAGTCATTCATTCTTGTTTTGAAATATTAGAATGTATTTATAATGAAACAATTATTTAATAAAATTAAGTGAAGCCCTTAAAAAGTGTTTGTAAAATGTTTGAATTTAATAATAAATAATACGTTCTTGTCGTTTTGTTTTACTTTTCAATTAATTTAACGATACTCAATTAATCAATTATTTGCAGTTGAACAAAATAGTTAAAATGCTTATGTAAAACAGTTTACTTTAACAATAGAAATGTTACTGATAATCTTAACCAATAATTTAATCAAATAAAGGAAACCATGTTGAATGTGTTGATTTAATTTTATAGATCATATTTTTATTATAATTATTGAATCAAATCAAATCAGAAATGAAGTGTATTTAAAATATTTATTGTTAATCATGAAATAGTCATTCGTTGTCATTTTGTAATTTTATTTGTAATTGAATTATTACTAATTACTTTTGCAAAAAAAAAAAAAAAAAAGAAATTCCATGAAAAAATATTGTATTCTATTAAAAATATTTTATAAACATTTTGTATGACGCTCTAATTTTACATGTGTCCAGCCTGCAAGAGAAGGCCTGAGTGCAGCTTCCCCGTGGGACAACCAGGTCGACCAATCAAACGCTTCTCAGGGACGCAGCGACGAGGAGGTGAACATGACGTCGGATGATGATGACAACGATGAAGAAGAAGAGGCATCTGAAAGCTCCAGAGGTCGGACATCACGCTAATGACTTGTAGAGTTCAGTGTTTTGGGAGCAGTGCATAGATTCATCACCGGAAGTTTATTTACTAACGCTGTCGTGATACATTTTTAGACAAACTCAAAATAACTCCACTCGTTCCTGTTGCTTAATGATTGCACTTTTTGCCTCCACTACAGATTTCCAAGCGATTCCAGAGGAGATCTGAGCTTCCGCTAACGAGCTAAGTGACCCTCACACACTCCCGTAGAAAAGCCGTGATGCCGTAATGTGGGATCTTGAATGAATTACTTATTTAGCTGCTTTGCTTTACCTCTTGAAGGCGTGTGTGTGTGTGTGTGTCATTTGCATAATATATTTACTGGGGGGAAAAAAAAGGGAGGAAAAAACAAAATATTCAAATGACTAACACTACTACACGGATTTGCTTCTGTTCAACAAGAATTCCGATCTTTTTGTGTTGTTATTGGCTTAAAATCCAAACTTAATCACATTAATGGAACACCTTCAGGGGAATTTTAAAGTATTTAGTGCAGCGGTACCTCGACTGACAAGTGACTTGACTTACACGTTTTTCGAGACAAGCCATCACGTGGCCGATTTTTTTGATTTGATTATTTTTGGGGGGGGGGGGAGTCACAACTCGCGCTCCACAGTCGCAGTGAACGTTTCTGGAAAACAAAACCTAAAACAAAGAATTACATGTGAATTTAACTGAACCATACGAAAGTCTGCTAGCTTAATGCTAACACACAATACAAAGCGCCATAGATGGGCTAGCAAAAGTAGCGTCAATGTCGTGGCGTTATAACCCTTTAAGCAACGGTTTTCAATCATATAACAATATTCACAGGCGTATATTCTTTATCCTCTATTAAAAAGGACAAATATTACTGCAGCTCTCTGAGCAGTTGTGACCGTCTTCTTCATGTACTTTCATATGCAAGTGTTATACTGCCCTCTGGTGGCCAAGGTGCGCACACCAGAAGGAGCTACACAATGAATGCATGAAATTATGACGCACAAACTGTTTTAATTCTTTACATTTGATTCAATTATGTTATAACGGTTTGTTTTTATAACATACAATACCGAAGAGTGCTATTTTTAATCATTGAAAAAAAAAAAAATAATAATCATCGGCTGGGTTGTAAGTCGAGGCACCACTGTGCTTATTTTTCTGTGGATTTCAGCATTTTTTTGCACCAAATAGCTGCACCAGGAAGCAAAGAAGTAAACAAGATACAAGTAAACATACATATATATATATATATATATCCATATATATATATATATATATATATATATTGATATATATCCATATATATATATGATGTATTTAAAAGGGTGTCAAATCAGAAGTGTGTGCGTGTGTTTGGTTGTGTTGCATGATTCTACGCGCGTCGTCATTCAGTGCAATAGATTCCAAAAATTCAGCTTTTCCTTTCAAAACAGTTTTGACAACCTTCTTACTGAAAAGCGCTCCGATTGTACTTTGCCAATGCATTTTCTGCTCTGCTGTCACACTTTTCCATCATTAATATTTGTTCCAAGGCCCCGTTTCCGGATACAAAACGATGAACGATTGTGATATTATGATGTTAAACTCATACTGTATTTGTATACTGTATAACCTGAAAGACTATGCTAGCTTTTTGTCATATGGATTGTAAACACAGAAGAATGAAATAAACTCGGAAACCGCTCTCAGTATGACGCGGTGTAATATTCATATATTGCTGCATTAATGTGGAATGTGTTGTTTCCTCATCAATAAAGTTTTCATATTACATTTTCATATTTTTTATTTATAAATGATTCATTTACCAAATGCCAATATAACGATTGCTGTACATTAAAATTTTAATTCATTCAATCGTTTATTTCTTTGCTTTTAAAGTACATTTCCAAAATTACACTTTTTCTATACAGTCTGTATATTGTTCAATTTTACTATTGATATTTTATATTTTAAGTTATAAATGTACACACTGTAAAAAAACATTTTAAACTAATTTATCAATATTTAAACAATAGAAAAGAAATATGATTGACAAGAAAATTATTTAAATGCTAAAGCCATTATTAATTTCATTGTTTTCCTAAAAATGGCTAAAATAAAGTGATTTTCTTATTCTATTAATCAAATTAAATGTTAAAACTGCATAATATTCGTGTTTTTTTTAAAATCTAGTACAGTATATTAAGTACAGTTTAGCTGTATTTAACTGAAGTACAGTACATTTGCATTTCATGTTTTAGAACTGTTTGTTTTCCAAATTTATTTCGGTTAAATGTATTATTTAACGTTCATGTGCGATACATTTTAATTGAATCATTGAGTACAGTTTTTTTGATTATTCTATATTTAGCGCCGTGTTAATGTTCACACTGTGCACAATGTTACAGTGTCTTACGATAATATTAAATAGGCTTTTTTCGTAGTGAAACCACGTTTTTGATGGACACTTGGGCCTACCATGTGACTGCATTTCAATGTTGGTCGTTCTTATATAAAAAGGGATGATTTTCATTCTAGCAAAAGTCCGCCCACAGACAAACCAACCAAAATGCCCTCACAGAAAAAATAGCCGACAACCAGAGTGGGATGTCAAAGTTCATGCCGCAGAGACATTGAAACACGCACGCACGCACGCACGCATATGCAGAGTCGCTCATCCTAATCCTGCAGACAATGTCAGCCAAAAGATGTTTATTAATAACTCAACTGGGGCCCACAGAGGGGAATAACTGACATAGTCATAGCCCCCCCCTTGTTGCCCCGACGACCCCCCCGTAAGTCCATATATACGCTTGTCGTTGCCACTGTACCCCCTCTACCCAGGAGACCCCCAATTATAGTCAGTGCAGGCCAGGTGATGGACTACAGTTACAAGGCAGGAATGTCCAGGCAGCGTCTCTTTTGTGTGCGCCGTCGTCTTCCACATCTCTCGTTTTCTCGCCTTCTCTCTCGCCGCGTCGCAGAGACGGCGGACACCTCGTTCACAACGCATTTTTACTACGTTTTTTTGTTGTTTGTTTGGTTTTTTTTGTGTGTTTTTTTGCGTGTCCTTTTTATTTAGGCCCCACTGGACGACGCGCGTCACATTTTTTTTTATGCGAATTGGCCGCCAACACGTCTGCGCTAGCTTATTCACGCGACGGTAAAGAAACACAAGGGATATTTTACTGTGATTTATTACTATTACGAATGCACTATTCTTTCATCTTTAATTGTATAATTTAAAATAATTACATTAGATTTAAATAATTACATGAAATGATGCTGGAAGATTGAGTTGATGATTGATTAATTCATTTGAAAATGTAAACAGAAAAAAACTGAGAATATGTCTAAGATGAATAAATAGATAATAATATTGGTCAGTGTGAGCACAAAACTTTCAAGCTTCTGCTAGAAAGCAAATAAATGTCAGGAAAAGCCTACTAGAACTTTATTTGGGGTTGATAAGAGGTGTTTTAGCAGGTGTGTGCTAACTCCAATTTAACACGAGTTTGAATGTGATTGACTCATTCTTAATATGGCCACATCTCCGAATATAATAGGGTGTGCACACTTATGCAACCACATTATTTCAGTTTTTCTTTTTTAATTACAAAGTTTTGTTCATGTTATAGGACACATTAATGGTGGAAAAGGTTTTGAAATTATTTACTGTATCTTTGTCTTTATTTTTTTTTATTTTAATTTTTTTTACTGTATGTCACAAAAACCTGGCATTTGAACAGGGGTGTGTAGTCTTTTGATAGCCACCGTGTACATTCCATGAAAAGAGTTCAATTAAACGAAAACATTATTTCATTATATTAAAAAGCTACATTTAAATAATGGCATCACACAGTGTTGTACAAGGTTAATATGTAAAAATATATATGTATTTGACTCTTTACTAAGAATGAGGATTAAATGTTCGTTATTAAAGACGAGCAGGAAGTGAAGTCACTTCTGGGCACGCACACGGACGCGCGCACACGCTGTTTGTCGACTGGTGTCGGACATGTTGTTGCCGCGGCGCGGCTGCAGCATTGCAGTTTGCGTGGCACTCGGTGAAAAACTCACCGAGTGTCACACGAGATTAGAGCAGACTTGTGCGCACTTGACGGCGCCAACAGCTGTGAGTCAACACGCTAAACTAGTAGCATTACTCAGGATTAAGTACGCACACACTAACCTTTTCTTATTCCTATAAGAACAAGGTGAAAACTCGGATGGTGGGTTGAAGACTTCAGGATGAAAAATGCATAATTCGTGCATGGGCAAATTTAAATTCAAATGAAATGAAAAGGACAAATGACAAATTTGGGGGGAAAAAAAATGGATTTAAATGAAAACATTTTAAATAAAATTTAGATTCAATTCATTGAATTGAACACACGCCCGTGTGAGGATAAGCGGTACAGATAATGGTCGGAATGGATGAAATGGAAAATTGAACTTTTTTAAATGAAATTTGATTTTTAAATAAAGATTTTTTTTTTTAAGTTAAAATACTGTATTTAAATAAGACAAAGTATATATATATATATATATATATATATATATATATATATATATATGGGTGCGTGTGTATATGTACGTAAAATAAATAAAACCATTTTAAAAAAAGTGTGGACAAAATTGAGAAAATATTTAATGGGGAATTAAATCAAGATGTTGTTCTAAATTATTTAATATTCTTAAATTGTATTTGAATTAAATAAAAAATATATACACAAAATAAATTAATAAACAATTAAAATTAAAAGAACACAGTGTGGAACAATCTTCTAACGTAATGTTATTTATGACATATATAAAAATGTATAAATGCATTTTAAAAAATTACTTGAAGAGCTGAATGTCCTACAAAAGTGTAAAAATATTTAACACAAATTAAAATTAAATTAGAGCAGGATGCTTCGAGGGCAAGGACAAATTTAACTGAAAAGTAACTAAACATTTTAATAAAAGGGTGCGGAAAGTTTAGAATCAAAGAGAAAATTAGATCAATTTCAAAAAACAATTATCTAAATAAAAAAATAGTTAAAACTCAAATTAAATACATTGAATTAAATCACATTTTAAATTCAATATAAATGTTTCATTCAATTAAATTGGAGGGACAAATTGCTGGAAGTGTGAGGACATAGTGAAATAAAGAAAACGAAAAATTAAATGAGAAGACCAGGATGCTGTAAATCAGGGTGTGTCCAAACGGTGGGTGCGGCCATTGGGATGATCCCGGAGTGGGAACGTCCCCTCCTCGTCTTCCCCCCGTATAAAGGTCCGCCCTCCATCTTGGTCAGAGTTTGGTGTCTCAGCCCCGTCGCCAAGCTTTGGCATCCGTCGTCCCGTCCGTCCGTCCCTGTCATCTCGTCGTCGTCCCTAAAAAGTAAACCGAGTAATCCAAAATGGAGGCCATCAAGAAGAAGATGCTCATGCTCAAGCTGGACAAGGAGAACGCTCTGGACCAGGCCGAGCAGGCGGAAGCCGACAAGAAAGCGGCCGAGGACAGAAGCAAACAGGTGCGCCGCGAATGCGCTGAAATGTTTGGCTGCCGCGAATGCGCTGAAAGCTACAAATATGGCCGCGTGATGTTTTCTCCCCGCAGCACGAGGACGAGCTCCTGCAGATGCAGAAGAAGCTGAAGGGGACGGAGGACGAGCTGGACAAATACTCGGAGGCGCTGAAGGATGCTCAAGAGAAGCTGGAGGTGGCTGACAAGAAGGCCGCTGACGTGAGTGACGCATGCACGCGCACAAAAACGCTTTTGTTTTTCACCCAATGAAAGCTAAGCAAAGCTTTTTGAATATGGTCATATCGCCTGATAAAAGCTGCCAGTGTAAATCAAGCCTCATCAAGCCACACTGTGCATTCCATTCTCCTCATGCTCTGGATGGAGACCCCACCCCACCCCCTGCCCCCAACACACCCACCCACACACACACACACACACGCGCACACACACACAGCTGTCGAGGGGATTCAGAGCCCCTGCCTGGGCCATGATGTCAGCCGCTAAACCTCGACTCGTAGCTTAACAATGCCCCCGCTCCTTTTTAGGCGCATCCCACGCGAGCCCGTGCCAGCGCTACCTGATAGCGTCGAATGCTAAATGAGCCGACAGTGCGCCTCCATCCACGTTCGGATACAGTGGAGATCAAAAGTCTACACACCCCTGTCCAGATGTCAGAAAAAAAATGAGAGCAAGCTAAATCATTTAAAAGCATACTAGAACATCGGAACTTGATTTGATTCATCAGAGGCACTTTGAGTGGTTGCAGGTGTTTCTGCTGACTCCCATTTAACGTGTGTTTGAATCTGATTGGTGAATTCCGAACACAGTCTCAGTTTGTAACCAAGAAACCGTAACTATAACTCAGTACCTCGGGCTAATGGTAACTAGGTAACTGTAATTGTAACTATGCATTAGTAACTAAAGCAAAGTCGAGGCCATGAACAGCCTACTAGAACATCTGAAGTTTGAGGATGATCAGAGGCCTTTTAGATGGCATTTATATGACAAAAACCTGGCATTTCAGCAAGGGTGTGTAGACTTCTGTACTATCGTTTTATACTGTATCGGAATCAAAAGATCACTTCTCATATCATTTTGTGATTATTTTTGTAAAATAAATTATTAGGTTTATATTTTATATCAAATATATTATTGTTTTGAAAAAATATAATGTATAAGAGCATGTCAACAATATTTATTTTGTAAAACATTCTATCTAGCAAATTTGTTGGCATGTTAAAAGAATGATATTGTCAGTGTTTTTGGGATACAATTTTATATTTTAGCTTTTTAATGAGTATTAAGGTAATAAAGGTGTAATGTATTCAATTTAATGTATTGTAAAAATATTCAAATTGTGTATATTTCCCAAAAATATATATGCAGCAATTTTAAAAAAATGCGAGATATGTGCGTGTGTGTGTGTGTTTGTGTGTGTGTATATATATATATATATATATATATATATATCCATACATAAAGGTATGTTTATGTATTTATCGAAATATCGATTTTATTTGGTCATTCTTATATATACGATAAAGTATAAAGTTATGTATAATATATAAAATAATGTAATATGTATTTTATGCATTTTATTTCTCGAAAATAAAGTGGATTGTTTATATTGTTACTATTCATTTCAATATATAAGCGATAAATTGCAGCTATTTTCCATGAAAACTGTGAAATTGTCCCATTTCCAAGCTTCGCTGCGCCATTTTGTGTGACTCAGCCTGTACAATTTGTGCGTGCGCGCGCGCGCAGGCTGAGGCGGAGGTGGCGTCCCTGAACAGGCGCATCCAGCTGGTGGAGGAAGAGTTGGACCGAGCTCAGGAGAGGCTGGCCACCGCTCTGCAGAAGCTGGAGGAGGCCGAGAAGGCGGCCGACGAGAGCGAGAGGTAACGGTCCGGCCGGCACCGTGCAGCTAGCGTGTACGCAATCCCGAACGCATGTTACATAAAGGACAGTAGTCGCTGGTTAAATTACTCGACACGAACAAACCAGCAATTGCATTAGCTGGCGTACTAGCCTAAATAACACACTAGCGCAAACCTGAAGTGACATCGCGTACTGTATATGCAAACAAATATTAGCAGTAGAACTTGCACCAACGGCATGAAGTCAACTTGAGTGGGGTTCGCTCGCTATACACGCTTGCGTGCGCGCAGAGGCATGAAGGTGATCGAGAACAGGGCCCTGAAGGACGAGGAGAAGATGGAGCTCCAGGAGATCCAGCTGAAGGAGGCCAAGCACATCGCGGAGGACTCGGACCGCAAGTACGAGGAGGTGAGTCGGTCGTCGTGTTGTGGACTTCCTTCCCGTGAGGAGGCGGGTCGGTAACGGCGCGGATGTCGCGATGGTGCAGGTGGCTCGTAAGCTGGTGATCGTGGAAGGCGAGCTGGAGCGCACGGAGGAGCGAGCAGAGCTGGCCGAGGCGTGAGTGTCTCATCGCGCATCTGCTTTTCATTCATACTCACCTCCTCGTCCAATTGGACTTTACATTCTCATCATTTTGTCTTTTCTTATTGAGCCAGCTATCTCGTCACGTAGCCACCTAGCTACAAAGGTTGCTACCTACCTATCTACTTAGCTTCCTACGTAGCAAGTGAGTGACCAAGCTACTTACTTAGCCTGCTACCTACATCCCTACCTACCCACTTAGTTCATTTTACTACAACCTACCTACTTAGTTAGCTTGTATTTGGTTAGCTAGCTAGCATGGTAGGTAATCAGTTTGCTAACTGCCTCGCTACTTGCATATCTTCTTAGTAATAGAAAAGAAAACAGTAGTTGTTTTTTTTTCTACTGCACTCCAGTAAATGCGCCGAGCTGGAAGAGGAACTGAAGAACGTCACCAACAACCTGAAGTCCCTAGAGGCTCAGGCGGAGAAGGTAAACCTGAAAACAGTTTATGCGTCATTTCAACAATTCCCGAATTTCACACGCTCATTTGAGTGAATTTTGTCCACACAGTACTCCCAGAAGGAGGACAAATACGAGGAGGAGATCAAGATCCTGACAGACAAGCTGAAAGAGGCGAGAGAGGATCTTTTTTTTTTTAATTTATTTTTCTACATACTATAAATGCCTTCGATAGATTGAAATATTAATATGTAATGTTTTGTGTTGTTTAGGCTGAGACCAGAGCTGAGTTTGCTGAAAGGTCTGTGGCCAAGTTGGAAAAGACGATTGATGATCTGGAAGGTAAAAAAAAAAAAAAAAGTTTTTTTTTTTTTTTTTTAATTTATATGAAAACGTATTCACGTTCAGTTATGTTATACATCATGTATTTTACAAAGTGATTATTAGCTGATTATTTTATTTTTATAATTTAATATTAAATTATATAATAAAAAAATATATTTAATGTAATGATAAAATTATTTAGTTTTTGTAAAAAAAAATCTACAATGTATTTTAAATACGTTTTATTTAAAAAAAAAAACAAAAAAAAACACTTGTATGACATTTTAAAACGTTCCTTAAAACATCGCCTGCCCATAAATAATGCTTAGACAAACGAAAGCCTTGACGACCAAAAGCAGCCCGAATTGCTCATGTTGCTCACGTTGCGTTCCAGACGAGCTGTACGCGCAGAAGCTCAAGTACAAAGCCATCAGCGAGGAACTAGACCACGCGCTCAATGACATGACCTCCATGTAAGACAAACATTACATTGACATTTTTAGGGTTACACATTTACGGACAAATCTTTTTGTGTGTGTGTGTGTGTGTGTGTTTTCTAGCTAAACACCCAGGAAGCCCCACTCCCCTCCTCCTCTTCCTCCACCACACGTCGTTTCTAGCACTTTTACACTTTTTTGCAAAATCCCACCCAACAGTTTCGGTGCCGGTCAAACCTTTTCTTTGTAATTCTTTGTAACGATATTAAAAACATGAGGAAGGTCTTGCTTTTCATGCTTGTGCTAATATTTTAAAACATGGAAAAACAACGGGAATAAATGTGTTCCCAGCGGTCCTTCAATGATCTAGACCAGTAGTTCTCAAACTTTTTACACCAAGTACCACGTAAAAAAAATCATTTGCTAAGTATTCATCAAAAACAAAAGACAAGAGGATTGTAGTCCTGGAAGTATATTTAATATTCTTGTAAGCCATTATGCACTGTTAGAACATTAACACGGTGCTAAAATATAGGGAAATAATAATTAAAAGAAACCTTCAAAATGGTTAAGTTCCAATGTATAGCACATAAACCTCAAATAAAACTGTACCCATAGAAATGCTGAAAAACAAACAAGTAAATTCAACTCTATTGAACTTAGAAGTAAATGTAGCATGTAGCTGACAGCATAGCATAAGGAGCTTGACTTTATTTTACATACAGTTAAATTAAATCAGACTACAAAATTTCCTTGTATCCATTATGCCAGTGCCTGCATGCTAACATTGTTGCTACACCAAGGTTGGAGTTGTTTTAGCTCACCATTTCATTAAGATTAAAATGCTAACACAAAATTAGCATGTAGCTAAAAGGGAAAAAGTGATGGAAAGCATAGCTTGGACAGTTAATAAAGCAAAGATTCGGTCCCTTATTATTTCTTAGGGGTATAACAATGCTAATATGGAAACACACAACACAAAATATGTCTTAAAAAAGAAGCGATAGTCTGTAGTGATTTAAAAAAAAATTATTACATAATTATTATAATAAATAAATAATCATAAATAATTATTATTTATTATTATTACAAAATAATAATAAATTACATAATTACATTTATTTTAGATTGCAACATGCTTTTTAAGTGGGTTGCATTACTTGGGGAAAAAAAATTGACATAACCACAAAATTCTAAAAACAGACAGTACAATAATATACATGAGATCAAATGAATTATCATGTTTACATGACAGAATATTCTTCAGAAGTGCTGCACAAAATGGCTGCGTGGTGGTGGCCATGCTACTGCAATGACAGGTGAGTTGAGGTAGGAATGTTGTTGAAGTGGAATTTCAACAACATTGCGCTTTTTTGGGGGCGCGGGGGGGGGGGGGGCAGGGGTCATATAATGCATGGAAAAATAAAGGGAAGGTTTTCCTTCTGCGTTTTTTTTTTTTTCCACTCGTATTTCTCATCACAGGACAGAATTTAAAGCAGGAATTCATCCGAGGGTTTATTCCATATCATGAAAACCCAAAAGTGGCACTAGTAGTGGAAAAAAGGGTGCCCTAGTCGTTTTGCTAGTGCACTCAATTGTCTTACAAGTAAGGATTAAGTGTGTACATGGACAATAAGATGGATATCAAGGAGTTGGACGAAGCGCTTAAAACTTTCTTTAGCAACAACATTCCACTTTCCAATTTCATTTCCAAGTCAAACCAGTCCATCCTTTGTTTCACCGCTCGCCGCTGCCCACCTGCGGCCGACTCTATGAACTGCTACTGAGTCGTCTCCGTAGCAACGATGCGGGTTTGCTACCCATGTCCTCCGTGTCGCTTTCACATTGTCTCTGCAATAGAAGGAGCAGCAACTATTACCACAGCTTAGCAGGGGACCTTCCCTACCTCGTTTTCTTGCTGTTAATGACGCTGCGTAGTCTTCCCGTAGACCTCAGTGCTGCCCCGCCTGTTGTGGCACAACGGGGTACTACACCGTAGGCGCGCAACTCTGAATTTAGACTTCCCAAAAAGAACCCGGAGGTGTTCATATTTCCGTAATATTTGTATGGAAAATGTTCGGAATGCGTATTAAAAATCTGCAATATGGGTCAGGGGGTGAAAAATTAAACGCAATACAGTGGAGGAGCATTTTATATGAATTATCACATAATGGTTGTATCTAGTATCTTTGGCTAAAAATCTGTGTAAATGAAAACCTAGCCCTTTTTTGCTTATTTTATTATTATTATTATTTTTACTAGTGCTCTTGTACTGATGTGCGTGTGGTTGTACCTAATGAAGTGTGACTGCTCAGTGTCTTGATTTACCTCTGGTGTATCTGAGCTGCCTTTACACAACAGTTTTGCGCGGACCAGACGGTTGCAGATCCAGACCATGTTGTAGGACATCTGGAGATACAAAAAAAAAAAAAAAATTACTATATTAAGAGCCACACAAATAATTGGAGGAGGGGGGAGATTACCTTCCACTTCCTTCTGGCGTTGAACTTCTTGAAGTTCTTCATATTGATGGAGGAACGATTCCTTTTGGCCTTCTGTTTGCGCGTCAGGGGCTGCAACACAAACAGTTGAGTCGGCACCCAAAAAACCATTTTGACAGAGAAAAATACAACGTGGAAGACGCTACTAACCTTGATCCACGGGTGAAGCAGACACTGCTCGGCCGTCAATCTGTCACTGCAACACACACGTTTGAAAAATACATTGTATAAAAAAAATAGATATAAATAGCCGTGAAATATGAATGTTTGCTGTAAAAGCAGACTACAGACACCTGGGATTCTTGAGCAGGAGTTTCTGGATGAAGTCTTTGGCTGTGCAGCTGGTGGTGCTGAAGCACTGCGGGTCAAACTCGTAGTCCACGGCCAGGACGTTCCTCAGCGTGTCTTCGTCCGTGTTGCCCTGGAACGGCGACATGCCGCTCAAGCTGAGGAAAACGGCGTAGGGACATTTCTGTAAAACCACAACCCGGTCTGTTCGTTGACGCCGCACGTCACGCCAAACGTCTCCCAACTTACAGTATGTACGTGATGACTCCGATGCTCCTGAAGGCAACAGAGAGAATGCGAGCGTCAAGGTGAGGGAAAGCCCTTCACGAATCGCAGCGTGCAGGACGTGCAAAGTGCAAGGACGGGAAGCGCGCGGCATAATCACCACATATCTGACGCCGTGCCCAGGGGTTCGCCGTTGACCACTTCTGGGGCTGGACGGACGAAGACGGGACGGAAAATGTTACCACCGACTTCAATTCTGATGTAAAAAAACTATCATTATGAATGAAAATATGAAGAAGATATCATATTTTACATTTCTATAACAAGGAAAGCATTCAGACAAACATTATTAGCATTTAATCGCTTACAACTGTTTGTTGTCAAACATTTATTTAGGAACAATTTATGTAGAACTTGTGTGCAATACTTTTATATTGAATCATTATTTAAAAACTTTAATTGAATATAATAATGAATAATATGATGATAATAAGGATCATACATTAAAGTAACGTTTAAAAAAAAATTCAAATAACTATGGGCTGACCATTTTGCACAAGGCTTACAAAATAGTCAAAAAGGGTGTGTATCTAAGTTTGGCAACTCAAAAGTGCACAAAATATGTAAATAAAAAGAGCGGGGCTCACCGATGTACTGAGGGGTGCCACTTGTGCTCTTGTACTCCTCGCCGGGCACAAAATGGTGCGCGAGGCCAAAGTCAATGAGTTTGATGTCGGGATGCGGCGACTCTTTGTCCGACAGCATGATGTTTTCTGGCTGAAGGGGAGAGAAACGAGGTCAACGTACGGTTATATACGCTGCGTGTTGTCCAAACGCGCTACCTTGAGGTCGAAGTGGCCGATGTTCTTGCTGTGCATGAAGCCCAGCCCGTCCAAGATCTGCTCCATGAACTGGATGGCCTCGTCCTCCGTCAGCATCTCCTTCTCGGCGATGAAGTCGAACAGCTCGCCGCCGCTCACGCTGGAATTCGGCAACGAAAGGTGAATGACATACACGTACAATACAGGCAAAGTGCACTACACCGGCTAGAAGCAGAAACATACTTTCAGTTCCACTTTTGACGGCGCGCAAGGTGAGGTCAAAGACCACCAACAGTGCAGGACATTTCAAACAGACAAAATGGGTCACAGCAGTTTCGAGTTTTTTTATTTTAAATGTGAAGTTGGTGAGTGACAGTTTCATCAACCCTTTAAAAAAAAAAAAAAAAAAATGAGTCTGCAGCTACTACTTTTATCCCAGCTCACAAGTACCGTTCTAAACATCTGGTCGACTCACATTTCCAGGATAAGCACCACCTCCGAGCGGCTCTCGAAGACATCTTTGAGGGCAACGATGTTGGGGTGGTGCAGGGCCTGGATCACCTCCACCTCCTCCTCTACGCGGCTCCGCTCCAGGCCCAGTCGGCTGCACGAGTTCTTGCGCAGCTTCATGAACTTGCCCGCCCAGTACGTACCCGTTGCCAACTCGCGGACCCGACGGACTTCACCGAAAGTGGCCGCTGCGTAATAGGAGAGGCGTTCCAGAGAAAAAAAAAAACAAGCTTGAGGTAGAGACACATGCTTCAGGAATCCCACAAGGCTATATTCAAGAGCCCCAGGTGTTTAGTTTAAACATAATTTTTAAATTAAATCAGTGTCCTCGTCCCTACCTTCCCAATATTTCCCCGATCTCGTAGAAGTCATCCACGTTCTCTGGCTTGAACACGGCCATGCCGACTCGCTTCACACAGGTTCTTCTTCTTGTCCGGTTAATTTATATTTAACCACAAGTGGCCGCATGATCATCCACCACGTCTGCACCTGATCAATGACCAGCATCCAATAGGTTGAAGACACAGCTACCCTAAATAAACGGCAAAATACTTTTTAAAGCTAAAGTATCATTATTGTTATCCATGTGTTTTTACATGTATTGTTTAAAAAATAAAAGAAAGCGAACAAAAAAATAGTAATGCAAAATTATTATTGTTTCGTGATTAAAACTACAAATGTATTCACTTGCATTCCTGAACAGAAACATTTCTTAATTTTGGATATTACCAAAGGGAATTCACTTTTGAAATCCTGTTCAATATGGTAAAACTTGAATTAAAAGCATCTGCAATCAAGTACCTCGTGATTCTGGATGCCCTCTTTAAGTTTCCAATAAATTTGGATTTCCGAACATTCCATTCAGAGTGCTTACACCCATCCCTGGTTAATACATATATATATATATATATATATATATATATATAATTGAACAAATTGATGAGTAAAATTTTGATGAAAAGGACGGCAGGCTACGATAAGTAAGCTAACATTTAGTTTAACCCGCCTTAAAAGTATGAGCACATCGGTTGTGTTCGACTTCCACTTTCCGTGTCACACTTCCCTGGTTGCGGCACGCGTCTACAGTTAAACCATCCGAGGTGACCTGTATTTGGGCAGCATGTCATTTGCACGGGAAAAAGAACCAGAACCAAAACAAACAAACAAAAAAACAGACAGGATGTTTGTTTAACTCAGAATGACAGCACAGAACCAATATTAGTGTGCTTTCCAATGACCGTGACTGTCCCTTTACCTTCACTTCAGTTTTGTAATATTGTGTTAAGCATGAGCATAAGCATGCCCCCCCCCCCCCCCCCCCAATCTGCCATGTTCTCCTGTTTGAAATCCAGTCAATTAAGGAGTCGCCAATCTCCAGAGAATGGCGCACACATGCGCCAATGTCATTTCCTCTGAAGTGTTAGTCACGTAATTACTTCACTTTTATTGCATCAACTCTTTCTCTGACAAGTACGTGACGACACGTTCCGGAAAGTCAGGAAATTTACAACCCAGGTGCTGCGACCCACTACAAAGGTGTCATTCTGCCTGGAAAAACTCAGATTACAAACATTTGGATGATTATTATTTCGTATTTTGTCGATTGTAAGGGAATCGGTTGTTGATTAAGTGCTTTTTTTTTTTTTTTTCTTATGCTAAGTGTCGCACTGAGCAGAATAATGCCACCCAGTTGACCACAGCGGGCGGCCTCCTGCATTGGCATTCGGCACTCCAGCTGCGAACCCGTCAAATTATATTGAGCCGGCTGTCATTTTCACTGTCCTTCCAAATCATCATTAGCGCAGTGTTGAATCTTCTTTTTACGGAATTTTGCGTTGCTAAACATGATCATCTTAACTCTTTCCAAGGTCCTCAACATGCACCGATTTTATGCAATCGCGTGTATCCTGGTGAAAATGTACGAACTGTATCTTAGGGGTCGGCCTATCGAAAGTCACTCAGTAGCGCCCCCTGGAAAGTTGGGGGGGGGGGGGGGACAACAGGCATGGTTTCGGTTTAAAACGCGAAATTGGCTGGCTGTGTCTATCAGAACAGGACGCGCAAAAAAACAAAGTCTCAAGTACCCATGTTTGAAATACAACAGGAAGTCGTCCATTTTGGTTTGGTGGATTTGGGGAATTCTCAATGAAAAAGACGGGGGTTCACCGATTGGCGTGAAATTCCTCGACCGTGACAGAACATGGGGAGGAAAAAAAAAAAAACAAGTCTCAAGGACCCATTCCTTGAAATTGAACAGAAAGTCCATTTTGTTTCGAAGCAGACATGTTGGATGACGTTTTCTATGATACGCTGCGAAAAAGGGGGCGTGAGAGCCCCTTCATCACCACCTGCAGTTTTAATATTATTTTGTTCGTTCAACACTTTTATTTGATTTATTTATTTTTTTTTTTTATTTCAGTTAACCCAAGATGTACTTTGTTTGCCATCAACTGACATAAGACAAGTCATGAAAATGTGTATTTTTGGGGAGTCTAATGGCTGGTGAACAAGCAGCCATTGTGACAAAATGTAACATTGGCACTCTTTATGCCATTCAAACGGAAAAAAAAAACACCACCACAGGATTAAAAGTGTGATAGTTCGAATATTTGCGTGCGGTGTCTGGGCACGTTCATCTTGTGTCAACCTGTTGTGACACCTCGACGAAACGGGCGCTATACAAATCACATCACTTGTAAATAACACGACGGATAGAAAAGAAGTGGATAAAAAGAGCAGCGAGGGGGTCTGAGGGGGGCTTACTCACCCGGCGGGAGGTGCGTTGCTCTCGGCGGGGTTCCCGTGGAAATGATCGCTTGAGTGTCAAGCTCACGACGGCCACCGACGACGTGAGCTTGGGAATGCGGAAACGTCTCGCAGCGTCGCTGATGTCACGTCCGAATGAACCGTCACCGGAGACGGCAGTTTTCGGTTCCCGGCGACGATTCGGCCGTGGAGGGAGACCCCGCCGCCGTTTTCGTCTTATTTGGCTCGAAAGAGTTGAACAGGAAACGAATCTTTATTATTATTGTTGTCAATGACGATTGACGCGCACTTCCGGGGTGCAATCCGGGTTTCACAATAAAATCGAAAGTATTTCAAAATAGCCTTTTTTTCAACGTTAAACAGCCAATTAACATTTTAAGCTACTAAATCGCATTTGGTAGAAGCGTCCAATGAAAGTAAATCTAAATGGGCTGCAAAACATTTAAAAACAAAAAAAAAACATTTAGAAGCTGTTATGTATAGTTTACAAAGTCTAAAAAGCATAAAATTGATTTTATGGTTTAAAAGCATGTCCATCTATATTCATAAAGCTAAAAAAAAAAAAAAAGTCTATGGCACCCAATACTTAATAAAGTAGGAACTGATGGTATTTAAGTGAATATTTTGACTAATAACACAACTCGTATAAAGCTGTTAGTGTTAAAATGTACTCAATAAGAGCCCAAAACACTCAACAAAGGGGAAACGTTCAGCAATAAGGGTGCGTAACAAAGAATGAAATGAAAGGAACTATTTGTGCATAACTGCTTTCAGCGGATTTTACAATTAACACGCTGTTAGTTGAGTGTCAACATTGTGCTTTCTGGGTAGTATTCAGTAATAGAGGTTAACATAAGAGAGTAAACAAAACAATCACAACCCGGTTTAGTAAAAAAAAAAAAAAATAATTCAATTTTTATTCATAGTGAAGTCTAACAACTTCAAAACTGAGTTCAATATACAGTTGCAAACGATAGAAACTGTCACTGTAATTGTTCTCCCATTAAGAACCTCCTTGTTGACATTTAATCACTGGCACACCTTCTCGCTCCCAATATGGGTTATTAAGCTTCTCAGACCTCCTGCGCCCACTTAACCCCTTACAGACCCTCCAGTCTGAAACCCTTTATATTAAAAAAAAAAAAAAAAAAAAAAAAAAAAAGTAATTTCCCCCCCCCGCCCCCTCAGTTCTTCTTAGCCTTGGGAGAGTCGTACTTCCTCTTGCTGGAGTACCAGAGCATGAACGGGATGCCGATGGAGGGGAGGGTCATCACACCAAAGGCGGCCCAGTCCAGCTAGGGAGAGGGGGAGGGGGGAAAAAAACTGGTGAGTGTGGAGACAACAGGTTTCTTTGTGTGCGTTTCTTACATAATGCGGGGAAAAGCGGCGGTCGAACTCCCTCTGAGCAAGGATGCCGCCCTGCCCAGGGGCGCTGGTGTAGCCCACCTATAAAGCGTAAGAAGCGCCTGTCACTTCACAGTCAACCAGCTTTCACAATTGATAGAAGTATAAAAAAAAAAAAAAAAAAAAAAAACGAAAATAGTCGTACCACAACTTGTCCGCCTTCCTGAGCCAGGTAGCTGACGGAGGCTGAGGTGAAGTTGAAGTAGCCGGCTTTCAAGGGGCGCAGCACGACGGTGTGGGACACGTTGCTGGCTCTGAACGTCCCCCCAAAAGTTATGGTTGACAACATGAAAAGAAGAAAGAAACTCACTCTACAGCGCCCCCTGTAAAGTTTAAAAAAAAAGAAAAAAAAAAAAAAGAAAAAAAGAAGATAACCCACACATCAGTTTCACTCATAAATTGCGTGGACATGGCTTTTTTTTTTTATAGGAAAACGATTCCGCAAATAGTGCCCCCCCACCCCCCAAAAAAAGAAACAGAACAAAAAATTTTTTTTTACAAAAATTTCAATTACTGAGAACAGTTACCCCCAAAAATCCACAAATAGATGAAGCACAAGTATGCGGGGGTCCACTGTACAGTACAGTATATTGTACATGGAGCCGCAAAACCTGATCCGGGTTTTTTTCCATTGCAGCACATCTGTAAATGTTCAGCGCGCAAATCGCTTAGTGCCCAGCGAAAAGTCTCCATATGTAATTTTTTTCCCACGATGTCCACTTGAGTTGGGCTCGGCTGCCTTAGTGGGACGACCGTTTTTTTTTGTTTTTTTTTAGAGGAACTACAACAACAAACGTTTATTGCGGAAAAACATAAAATCCGAAAATGACATCAAACAGGAGCTCGTCGACTTGTTGGTTAGCACATCTGTCTCACGGCTCCGAAGTTCTGGGTTCAAATCTCGGCTCCTGTGTCGAGTTTGCATGTCTTGACTAAGTTTTCTCCACGTACTCCGGCTTTCCTGCATGTTAGCTTCATTGGAGACCAATGAAGCTAGCTTTTTTTGGAGACTAAAGCTAAATATACAAAACGGATAGATGGCGGTTACTAAAATAATAGATGTTTGCTTCTCTGAAGTTGAAAAATCGATTAAAAAAAAAAAAAAAAAAGAGACTCAAGTTTCCTACGATATCAATTCTCTCGGTGGTGCTTGTGCACAAACGCATCCAGTGGATCACACAAAACAAAGCTGACAGTTGGATAAATGCGTGTCAGTGTGGATCCAAGGTTAACCAGGAACACGAGCGTGTGCGTGGTGAGCTGTCAACTTAGATTTTTCTACTTGAGCGCTTACAACAAACCCCAAACTAGACATTCGCTTTCAAGGATACGGCGCAATCCGGTCCCATTTCACGTTCAGCATGCCCGAAACGATTCCAAAGTCCTCGGGAGGGAAGGAATCGTCAGACAGCTCCACCTCCAGAGCAGCGCTGCAAGGGTTCATTTCACACGTCATACATTTCTATCAGAATAATTGAGGATTGAATCAGTTGAATCACAGATTGTAAAAGTATCGGGTCGCTGCAGTCCTAGTTCCGTGTACGTCACGCAAAGATCATATTCCCACCTGGAGCCCACGTTGTAGAGGTTGTACTGCAGGGTCAGGTCTCGGCCTTCCACGTGGTAGCGGTTGAGCAGGGACTTGGAGGCCAGCAGACGGGCGCCCTCCTCTCCAGAGCCCAGGGCCAGCAGCGCCAGGACCAAAAAGACGTGCAGCAGCTTCATCATCTGCAAGGCACACGTCACACTGGCTACTAACACGGCGAGAGTACAACACGATACATCATTGAATTGTGACGAGTTACCATCTAGTGCAGCTAGCGTCTAACCACGAGTGCAAATGTAGTAATACTAACATTTCAAAGGCGGCCTATGTAGAATAAAAACAACATGGATTTGATCAATGTTACGTGGAAAAGCAAATGCTAGTTAGCTATCAACGGACAGAGTCGCAACTGTTGTAACAACGCGGCTACAAAAATAATAATTATTATTAACGTATAGTGTACACTTAAGGTCGGGCCAACGTTATGCTTTACGACAATTGTTGGCTTGAAAAAGCATTTGATTCACTGTCCGTTCAAAGTTCAGCTCGCTAGCATCCAGTAGATTGCCAAAGACGCTTACGTGGACCAGACCACACGAGAGCATTTGCATTCAAACAAAAAAGTTTACACGAACAGCGCTATGAAATGTCACACTGCCCTCGGTGTCGCGTGCAAGTGCAAGTGCCTGCTCCTAAAAGTGTTAACGTCGAATTAAAACGCGCAATTTGACGAAGGAAAGAGGAAATTACAAGCGGAGATGGTTACCGTGTGTAGCTTCTTCTTTGGGGCAGAGGAGCAAAGGAGTTTCGGACGCGCATGCGCGGAAATTGAAAATTCCCGTTGCCATGACGTGTACCGGCAGGCACGACATGTGGGTCGTCGATTCCACAGCGCCCTCTAACGCATTGGCGGCGATATGGTTTCCTCTGTGTATATATTTTCATTTGTAGTATTATTAAAACACATTTATAATAAATGATAATCATAAAAAAACTTAAAAATATAGCAATAAAAACATAAAATAAGATGTTTCATACACTGTAAATATTGGCGTTTATTATAATTAGTCAATATGTCATTTTATCGGTAGATAATTTATTTATCCACAAGGAAAATTCAAAGGAAAATTGTTCTTTGTTCAAAAACATGAAAAAGTAAACGACGAGGATATTTTTTTTGTCAAACCACTGTCAATATTGTCAATAATATTATACTTCTTACTTTGCACGAATTGTACAAATATTACTGTACCATTATTAAACTACATTTATTACTTACCATACACCAACGTGCAGTACCTTAATCTTCTGTGATTTTTATGGAAATATGTCAGAATATTCGACACTGAATGTTGAACAAGCCGCTGAATGTTGAATTTTTGAAGCCCAACAGTGTACATTGCATTGTTTTGAGGGTTAAAATAAATCAGTGAGGAATTCAAATGCACAGAATTGCACAGATTAGATTTCAATTTCTTTATCATCTCTTTTCACTGCTGCTTTGTATTTGTTTGTACTTTATCGGCGGATTATCTATCTATCTATCTATCTATCTATCTATCTATCTATCTATCTATCTATCTATCACTTGCAGAACGACAGCTGTAGAAATAAGAAATGACACTTTCCATCAATTTCAGCCTTTTAATGTAAACTGCTACACCGTATAGATACAAAATCTTTGTTAAGTAACATGAAAATGTAAACAACGAGGATATATATATATATATATTTTTTTTTTTCCTCTCAAAATTCAATAGTTGTAGCTTAAAACTCAGGTCAGCGCTGATGAAGTCAACGCACCGACGAGAGTGCATGGCTGTGCATGGCTTAATCGGAGGAACCGTCCTCCTCCTCCCCATGTTTTGTCCATTCAGAGGCAAAAGTGCTCGAGATGGTGACATTAACGCTGCCGTTAGTGGTAAACACAAACAGATAGAAGCACATCCCCCCCTCGGACTCAAGCAAAACGCTTTAGCAGCTCGAAAAAACAAAATTATAATTCTAAAGAGCAGAAGCATTCTCTGTGCAACTTCAGCTGGATTTTGCATCACAAAGCCTGGTACATTCTGTGAGTAATGACGAATGTTTATCAGGGCACTGAGTCAAAAATGTATAGCAGAAAGACAAAAAACATCTTACAAAAATAGACAAAAACACAACAAGAGATTTTTTTTTTTTTTTTTTCTCTCAGCACCGCATAGAAAATATTTGATAACACTTAAATATCACGTGGAAAAAAGTTTGGTTGAGCCTTTCAAGTGACGGAAGAGTTATGAGGGACGGCTTCGGTGGAGGTCGTGTTTTCAGCTGAACTCCAGCACGTTTGCAACCTTTTAGGACTTTTACAGCAGGTGTCCTCAATAGTCACGCTGTAGGAGGGCGGGGGGCTCTCGGACCTCTCGCCGCCGCTTCCGGACTCCCCTTTGCCCGCCCGCGGTCCGGTGCTGTGCGTGACATCGTCCACCACGACCGTGCGGTTGGGTGGCGCGCGAACGCAGGCGCGCTTCAGCTCGGGATGTTGCCGGTAGCGGCGGGCAGCCGCGCGGTGCTCCTTTCCCTCCCCGTTGGGTAAGCAGACCATCGGGGGCAGGTTGACGGTCTCCTGCGGCATGTAGGGGTAGGTGGGCTGCAGGGGACACTGCACGAAGACCGGCGGTGTGCGTTTCTGGAGGCCACGGATCGGCTGAACGAACAAAAAATGAAAGTCAAAGACGCTCACCGCGGCGAGGCTTTGTGGAATCGAGAAAGCGTGACTCACCCGGCCTTGTCCGTGTTGAGTCAGCACGCCGTTCGGCCTCCCGCTCGCATTCTGAAACGAACGCGCAGAGGCTCGTTAGAACGAGTTCAACCACCGAATGGACGCGTAACAATCGGTCCCACGGTGCTTACCCGTGGCGCCGCCGGGACTTCCCGCGCGTGGCCGAGCCTGCCGAGGAGGGAAAGGGCGAGGAGGCGGTAGTGGAGGAGAAGGCACACGACCACCAGCACCGTGACGCTCATCGCCAGCAGGAGAAGTATTATCTGAACCAGCTCCAGATCAGCTGCGGACACGGGAGGCAATGGGAAAGGGAGACCGGATGACGTTAGAAAACACAAGGCGGCGTTTACGGTGATGCGTTGGTCGTCATGGGAACTGGGCCGCAGCTTTCTCCGGAAAATCGATCAATCGAGAAAGAAAGAAAGAAAAAGCCAGGGCTTCCGAGCTCATAATACACAAACGTTATTCGTTAAGAGACAATCGTGTCAACATCACGCCACAAAAGAAGGAAATTGGATGTCAGACTCGATAAGAAATATTCATGACAATAAATTTCCTGCCCATAAAATTAGGTAAAGTTGACCATTTTTATACCATACTTAAAAAAGTCAGGCGGCACGGTTAGAGCGTCTGACTCACAGTTCTGAGGACCGGGGTTCAATCCCCGGCCCCGCCTGTGTGGAGTTTGCATGTTCTCCCCGTGCCTGCGTGGCTTTTCTCCGGGCACTCCGGTTTCCTCCCACGTCCCAAAAACATGCGTGGTAGGTTTTATTGAGGACTCTAAATTGCCCGTAGGTGCGAATGGTTGTTTGTTTATATGTACCCTGCGATTGGCTGCCGACCAGTTCAGGGTGTAGCTCGCCTCTCGCCCGAAGTTAGCTGGGATTGGCTCCAGCACGCCCGCGACCCTTGTGAGGATAAGCGGCTCAGAAAATGGATGGATGGTTGGGTGGACTTAAAAAGTCACCATATTTTGTCCACCAACGGGTTCGGGGGATTGCCGCCACGACAGGCACCGACCACCTTACGGCCAACAGCTGCGGTCGGGCCGCCTCAGCGATGGAGGCGCGGAACACGGTCCACTCGGACTCGATGTCCCCCGCCTCCCCCGGAACGTGAGCAAAGATTCTGTCGGAGGTGGGAGTCGAAACGCCTTCTGACAGGGGATTCCGCCAGACGTTCCCAGCAAGAATTATGTCTCGACAAATGCATTTCTTTGACTGACACACGCACACACACAACTCTCATGGGACGAAGCAGTCCCACTAGTCTCTCAGCTCATCGGTTTATCTGCTGTGATAATAACAGCGTGCGTGCTAGCGGGCTCTTTTGATGCATTTCGCTTGATTTCAAACAGGGGAGCGATTGCGTTGTAAAAAACAAAACTAAAAAGGGGAGAAGGGCGGCGGTAGGGGGTGGGGGTGGATGATATGAGCTGGATGAGCCATGTGGTCTGGGTTGCAGGGATCATTTATTGGACCATTTATTACCCAGACGTGTCTAGACATAATACACTCACTCACACACACACACACACACACACACAGTGTTTAATCACGGGAAGGCCAGTCAAAGTGAAAGAAGGCATGGCGGAGCAGATCAGACGCCATCTGGCTCATTAGCTATGTCTCTAATCCCAATCTAATATTCAAAAATGGTGCATGCAAATGTCACGCTGCTTTCCTGACCTTGCCTCCCTGACCTTGATTTGAATAAATATAAATACCGCGTGCTGATGAGCTTTCACAAGACATACTGTACATATTTCCAACGCAAAATGGGAGCGCTGACACATACCTATAGAAATATCCAGATCTCGTGTTTTTCTACAAATTAGGGACTGAGTCTTATTATTTTACATATTTGAAATGCAGCATACTACATTCATAGTTATTACTCCCTGTACATAATTTGCCCATGCAGGTCAACATTAAATTCGGTTTTTTTTTTTAGTTAAAAAAGAGTTTTATCCCAAACATGAAGAAATAAATCAAAATAAAACAAAAAAATGTGTAGTTTTATGCATTTGATTATATTATTATATTTTAAAAAGTTAATTATAATTAAATTTTCATACTGCTTTTGTTTGCTTGTTTTTTGTCACTCATTTTTCAGAGCCTTTAAAAGTAAATCATTATTTTTTTTAAATACATTTTTTAATAGCTTTTTTTCCACACATAGAAAGAAAAGAAGGAAATAAAATCAAGTGTAGTTACATGCATTTTTTTTCTTAGGAATGTGATTTTTTTTTTTAAATTACATTTCTAATAAGGGAATTATAATTTCATTTGTGTGCAGTAAAGCTGTAACTAAAAGTACATGAATTTTAGAAAAGTGTTGGCTTGAATCAACATTACTATGGAATTACAATTTAAATATATATTTCATATATTGTGTAATTTCACTACAGAGTTACATTTTCCTTTCGTATAGTACTCGTTGCAGTCCCTTCATTTCTCGGGATTCTCGGAGATCTATCCATGAATCTATCTATCGCTCACCAAATAAAACGAAAGGAAAACGACTCTATCTACCATTCTTTGTCTATAACACTTGCATAAATAAAACTCAAATGAAGTCATAATACAAGTAGGAATCAATCTTTCTATCTTTATGCAATACAAATCACCCATGGAAGAATTGAAGTGGGATACTTGCTGGCGTTTTGAGATGACGACGTGTTTTGAGTGCCATATCGATGACAATACGGTGCAATTAAACGCATCCAAAAGTCACTTGACTGATTATTGACCTCAAAACGACAACTTAGGAAAAATTGTGCGCACCGAAACAAGAATCAAATGTGTGACTATTAATTCGGCTTCGGGACTAACCGGAGTGAAAATGCAAAATGTCGAACAAAGAGCGAGAGGGAGACGACAAAGACCCAGACGCAGATCCTGGCTGACAGACCTTCACCTTTCACCCTTGACCCCCACCTGCCTACTCCCCCCAGCCCTGAGGGGGAGCGACCCCCAGACAGACAGCCGGCTATAATGAGGAGTCTGCTGCATCGCAAATCAATCTGGATGTGTGTTTTTTTTTTTTTTTGGGGGGGGTTGTTTAGGTTTACCCCCGTCCGGCCTTGTTCCCACCACCCGTCGCAACAAAAATCATCATCGGGCACCTTTGCGAAACTTAAAATCATATTTCATATGATAAAAACAAATGTCTTGCATTTAATTAGTGTCATTATATATGTATGTATGTATATTATAATTATAAGATTTGATCTGTCTCGCGAGCTAGCTAGCTACAGTACCTGTCTGTCTGTATGTAGTATACAGTGTGTATGCGTATCCATCAACCTACCTACCAACCTACAACACTAAATACAGTAAAACTAAAATAAAGTAAGACCACTCACCCCATCTGAATCTATCTACCAAGGTAAAAACATGGATTTATTTTTTTAGAAAGAGTGATGATTTCAATGAAATGGGGATAGATTGTGCTTCATTTTGGCTTTTTTGTTGGATATCCAAACTACAGCGAAGATTCAAACCGTTAAAAATGACGTAAATATGCTACGTTAGAGGCGTGCCGGATAATTACCGATGGTGGTGTGATGTTGCGGTTACCCTCGTTTCGCTCAATGGTGGGGAAGAGTCAGCCCAGGCCAACTAAATGTACGATCTGTATTGTTTATCTTCAGTATTATTGTTGAATTATGTGTTTTTGGAGTTATTTACAAACAAGTTGGGAGAGGGGGGTGGGGGGGGGGGTTGTCTCGTGTGTTCAGAGAATGTAAACACAGCCATATGGGATACGTGTCCCTTGAAATGCACAAGGAAATCTTAAAAAAAAAAAAAAAAAAAAATACACAAAACAAACCAAAACAACAACCATAATCACCTTTGTGTTTTTGTCGTTATATTGTTAGAGGAGTCGCAAATGTCGCAGCCAAAGCTTCTTAGAAAAGCTGAGTTTCGCTTATCTGGTTACTGCACCACGCAGGCAAGCGGCACCAAAATACAGTCCCTGCTGCAAACGCACAACAACCCCTGTGCCATGCATGCCTCGTCCCCACACTGCAGGTTCCGGATAATAAGTCATAAATATGAATGCATGTGATCTAATCATGCGATGAAAAGTGCTGCAGGAGTTGTGTTGAAACTGGATTGCACCTGCAGATACCTCACCACATCATGTGGGCTGTTTATTACATTCAAATAGACATAAATGCGTTAAATCCAGTCCTGAACATGCAGAATATGTAGGAGGATTTTTAATTTTTTTTTATTTTTATTTTTTTTAAAAAGCAGGTGACTTACATATATCCATGCCCTGTGGCTGGGGTCCGGTGCAAGAGCAATAACCATTGGACTGTGTGGGGATGGAGCTTCGCAAATGGGCCGATGGGTTTCGCATGAGACGGCCGCCGGGACGCCGGGGAAGCCGGGGGAAGCGAGGAGGAGCCACCGCCGCCGCCGCCGCCGCAAGCAGCCCGGAGCCTCCGCATGCAGCCCTGGCTACATGACCGCGGGCCCCGGAGGAGCTCGGATCCTCATTTTGACACTTCCAGCAATCTTGCCATGGATGGCAAGAAAGAAAAGATGTCGTCTCCGGTGCTTTGCATCCGTGTCTGTCTGCTGCGAAGCGTTGTGATTTACAGCCCACCCAAGTCCCCCCTCCCCCCAACTCCGTGGGGGAGGACTGGAATGGGGGGGGGGGGGGGGGGGGGGGGGTCTCATGTCGCCAGACCAGAGCCAGACACATCCTCCAGACAGCCTCTGCATAAATATATGTCTATAAAATTAAACTCCCCCATCTCTGACCGTGACCTGCAGACAAGAGATTCACTGTATAAATACATGAGAATATGTTTTCAATGGCCACAGTATTAGGTACACCAGCAGAGTGTAACAATCTAGGATGTCAACTTTAGGGGTGCTCAGCCCTTAATAATCATAATGTCATTGCTTCTTATGTTACTTCTAGAATAATTTGAAAAGTAAAAAAAAAAAAAAAAAAAAAAAAAAAAAAAGATATTAGACAACTCACTAAATTATTTGTTTTGTTCCTTACAGACCACCACAATCAGCTAATCTGTTTTGTAATACTACTTTACAGTAGTTCAATATCATGTATTTAAATATTAATCGCAATATTTTTGTCTTCAACGTCACCCACAGTAATATATGAATGCATGATTTGTCGTAAACAAGTGTTGCTTTGTAATTCGAAAGCTATTTGATCTGTTCAATAAAGTTTGACAGACAAAAAAAACAACAACCGTGACGTCAGCAAAGCCGGAAAAACGCGGTAGGAAAGACACAGCAGCCATCTTCCTGAGGTCAACTCAGCACAGGGTAGTGTTCTTTTACAGTAAACCCCAAAGTTGTTAAATATTAGTAATTTTTTCCAGGCAGAACATGAAAAATGACGTCATGATGTTCTGTCGCGTTCACGGGGAGTTCGCGTGATGGCTCGTACCGGGCTAGCGTGCTAAATTGTTTTGCGCTCGCTGAAATTAGCATCAGAATGTTAGCTGGGATACAGTTGGCGACGAGGTGACAAAATCTACGTGGTGAAAAGTCACTTGCTTGTTTTTGGAGTTTGTACGAACACTGAAGTTTGATACGATGGCGGCCTTTTTAGCTTGTAGCTGCTACATGAGCAATGCGCATACGCGGAAGGGAGCGTTTTGTTTTCTTTCCGGGGCCATTTTAGTTTCCGTAGGGGGCAACGGTTAGGGGTTGTATTTATTTCATTTTTTTTTTTAAATTTCATTCGTTATTTTCACCTATGATTATTTAGAATGAAAATTGTCCGTTTTTTTTTAAATAATTACAGCGCAACTTTTTAAATGTTGGCTGTGTGAATTTTACTCCAGCACACATTGCGTTTTTAAGAACCACACCCATGATAATCTTATGGAGTCAATTCATAGTAAAGAAAGATACCCCGCAGATTATCGCCACCCCCCAATATTTACCTTGCATGTTTTCAAAATCAATGTTCGTTTTGTGAACTTCACACAAGCAAAAGTTACATTTTTAAGAACCGCACCCTGAATAAACTTATGGAATCAGTCAATTGTAATAAAGCTTCTCCTCTGGATATGTCAGCTCATTTTGTACACAAAACAATCTGTACAATATTGCATCATAGTTTGCCGTGTTTTAGAACTCCATGGAGTGCACTGCAATGTGTTTCGCCTTTCATGATCTTGCAAAAGAACGTTATGATTATATTCCAAGTTGTCTTTTTTATCTCTTTTAGATGCCGAGACACTGTTCTGCTGGTGGCTGCAAATCCCATGACAACCGTGAGACTCGTAATGCCGGCATCACATTCCACAAGTAATAATAAAGCATTGTCTACTGGGAAACAGTTTTTTTTTTTTTTTTTTTTTTTTGCGTAGCTGAACTAAAGATTGACCGGTCATGATGTCGTCAACTGTGAATATTTGATGGCCCAGGTTGCCCAAAGAAGCCTCTCGTCGGAACCTCTGGATCGGCAACTCCCGCCGTGCAGACTCCTGGGACCCTCAGACCAACTTTGTCTACTTTTGCTCCAAACATTTCACGCCAGAGAGCTTTGAGCTGGCCAGCTGCAGGTCAGTAAACACCAAGATGAAACAACAATTTATATCAAGTGGAAGTGGAGTTCTTTACCCCCCCCCCCCCACCCCCAAAAAAAAAAAAAAAAAAAAAACAAGGTCGACTGCAGTTTAGCTCCCCCGGAATGTAAACGCGGACGCACACAACATTGTCTACCAGCATAATCAATAATATTGTGTATAGCATGCGGTAAGTCACCATGCTTTAATCTGCCTGAGAGACAGTTAATAATGTGCAGCTGTTTTGGTTAGCATCAGAGAGTCAAATGTGCTCAACGGTTTGCTATCAAACGGGGATAATTATGATAACTATGCGTTTCTTTTTTGTGCTGGTAGTGGGATCAGGAGACTGAGGGAAGATGCGTTTCCCACGGTGTTTGATTCCTCATCTGTGACCCAATCCAAATGGCTGCAGAAGGTCCTGAAACAAGAAGACAGGTTGGATAGGGGACTTATTGTGCAAAATTGTCTTTTTGTTTTGTATTGCTTGTATTCAAATAGTTGGGGCTTAAGTGTCAAAGTACACCACCAAGTAAGTCTTCTGTTATCTGCCTATTTTAAATACCCTGACTTAGGAGTTTAATTCGTTCTGTGACTGCGGTAGTAACCCAAATCTCAAATCATCTTTCTCTATTGAAATGAATACAAAGGCCATTAATCCATTCCAGCTCCCATAAAACACCAACAAGAAAAAAATGTTTTTTAACAAGAAAGTAGTACCGTACTGTATTGTGCTTCATAAAAGCCATATAGTTAAGTAGTTTAACATGATTAAATAGAATGTGACGAATCAAACAGTTTGTACATCATGATTTTATGCATTACTTGTGTGGCTCCTTCTTGTGTGCGTGCCTTGGCCACCAGAGGGCACCGTAACACATGCAAACGTACATACACGAAGAAGACAGCTACATTAATATTGACCATTTTCACACAGGATAAAGAATATAAGACAGACAATATGCAACGCCATTTGTGTTTAAGTATGCATTTCTCAAATGGTTATAACTACCACAACATTGATGCTTGTTAGCCTGTCTAAGGCATATACATTGTGTGTTAGCATTAGGCTAGTAGACTTTCGTCAGACAAATTTATGTGCTGTTTGGTTGAATACACAATTTGTAATTCTCTTCACTTTATGCTTAGTTTTCTAATTAACTTCAACTGGGAGTTTCAATCAACAGCTCGAACCGAGAAATTGGCGTCTTTTCTGAAGAATTGTTTACTAGCTGCCAAACTGCTGCTTGTTGTGAAGTTCGCTACCCCCATCTAGCGCTAGTTAACCAAATTTTTGCTCACAACGCAAGACAAGAAAGTCGCCTAAGTGATGTCTCGTATCTTGAAAAAAAAAAAACTTAGGTCAGGTCACTCTTAAGTCAAGGTAGCCCTGCACTATTGGACTATTGCTGTTTCAACCAATTAAGCTGATCTACCCGTATCGCTTTGTGTATTTCACTGTGTAGAAATGGGAACGTTTCGGGCGAGCAGAGCGCCGACAAGTGTCAAACTCCAGTCGACTCCACAGTTCAAACGTCGCTTGAAGCCGAGGAGACCAACGAGGAGCAACCCACAGCTTCTCAAGAGACACCAGAAAATGAGGGGCAGCAATCGCCCCGAGACGAGACCCCTTCACCTCCGCCGGCGTCGCCCCCTCGCGCCGTCTCGCCGTCGCGCTACATGCGCCGCCTCCCCCCGCGCCCTGGCTTTTACCTGCCCAAGGAGCACAGCTACGCCCAGCTCTGCCCCCTGCTGTGGCGGAAGCGCTACGACAAGGCCGTGGACTACCTGGAGAAGACCCTGCGGCAGCTGCACGCCGCCCGGCGACGGGAGAACCGACTGCGGGGCTCCCTGCTGAGACTGCGCGACAGACAGCAGAAGATGCAAGTAACCAGAGATGACTCCAAGAGCGCGGGGGGCTTCTGTTCTCAAGGAGGGGATTCTAGAGGTGTGGGTGAGCTTGGAAATGCTGCAGAGAAGTACTGTTGTTACTGCGGGAGAGGCCAAACGGAGAAATTCACAGAGGAACATTACTCTAAGGGGACAAATTCTCCAAGTTTCCCACTTGCAATCCAAGCTACGCGACACCTGCCCGACTGCCGTTGTGAGCAATGCGAGTTCAAAGGCAAGTCTCATAATCAGGACCCGCAACAGTCGCTGCTGTGGATACAAGGCGAAGCCGAGGGGCAGTTCATTCTGGTCCCCGTCCCCGACGAAAACCAGTTCCAGAAATATTTCACCGTGGAGGATGTCGCCTGCCAGGCCGGCCCGGTGTCCCGACCGGACTCTGAGAACGTCGGCGGTCCGACCCGAACGGGAAGACAGCAGCGTCCCGTCTTCGACACCTCATTGGAAGAACTGAGTGAAGACGTGAGGGAGAAACTGAAAGAACACCTGGAGGGCTTTCACCTGCAGCTCAGCAGCGAGTTCACCGACTGACAAACTGACGAGCGATTGTGTTCAACAGACGGAATTAAATGGTCATAACAGTATTTCAAACAATTAAAAAAAAAAAAAAAAAAACATATGCCCGAAATGTCATTTGAAGACTTATTACAGTGCATTTAGGTACAAAATTTAATTAAGTTCTCAGGTTTACTGGAAGTCAATGTTAGTTTTGTGCACGTGATGCATTTTTAAGAACCACACCTCAAATAATCTCATGGAATTAATTCACAGAATGAAATCTTCTCCCCCCCAAAATATGTCTTTGTAGTAGTTACAGTGCAATTTTCTTCTTTTAACAACCACATCCATAAAAAACACACAAAACTATATTTTTTAAAGCCCCTCCCCAAAATATTTCATTTAAATACTAAATACAAATGATTCCAAAAATTCTCAGGCTCACTGAAAGTCAATTATAGGTGCACAGGTTGCAGTTTTTAAGAGCCACACCTAATTATCTCACGAAAGACCAAAATCCACATACTAAATTATCAGGCTCACTAAAAGTCAACGTTAGCTTTAGTTTTTAAGAACCACACCCCTAATAAGCTTATGGAATCAAGTCCCAGTCATACAGCTTCCCGCCATAATATGTCAGTTTAGTTTCAATTGCAGTGCACCTTATTCGTGCACAATCCTAAATTCTCAGGCCCACTAATAGTCAACGTTAGCTTCAGTTTTTAAGAACCACCCCACAAATAAGCGTTTCGAATCATGTCAGAGGAAGAAAGCTTCCCGCCCATGTCGGTCTTGTACAAATTACAGTTCAAGTTTGGGTACACAAGCCTGCTACATTTTTTTTTAACAACCACACCACTAATAATAATATGGAATCAGTACTAAATCCTCAGAATGTCAGGATAGTACTAATTACACTGCAGGCTTTTTTTGCGCACAATGCCACTAAATTCTCAGGCTCACTCACAGTGCAACATTGTGGTCCGCAATCCTACATTCTTGGGATCGCTATAAGCAAACGTTAACTTGGGTTTTTAAGAGGCACGCCCCTAATAATCTTATGGAAACAAGTATTTGCTGGCGATTGGAAGTGTATTGACATTTGTGTTCGCACTGCGCTCAGCTTTGTGTACGTTTTTAATGCAATACACTCCACATTATGTGATCATGCCGAAACAATTTGCTGATCGGGCGTGGCGGGTGACCCCTTCTTCCCATATTTGACCAGCTTCGGGTGGGCGGGGGCTTATTTTGGATGACCCCCACCTCCCTTTTCCCACTTCCAACACAGCGTTTAGATCATATTTGACGCGACACACCCTGAACACCCCCTCAAGGACATCATCTTTGAATAAATGCTCAACATCTGCTGTTAAAATCTCTTTTTTTTTTGGGACTAAATTCCTGTGGTTAATTTCAACCAAAATGTTGCGCAGCCCCCTCACTCACACACACCCGAGTGACGGCCCTCGCTCATAAAACCAGATCGAAGGAATGCGGTTGCGCCTGTTTCCGCGTCCTCCTCCTCTTTCCCCCCCTCCCCCCCCCTTTTTTTTTTTTTTTTTTTTTTTTTTAAAATTACTATTTCAAAACTATTTTGAACCATCACGCTTGCACTTTCATGCAAATAAATGCAATCTGTGTTAAAAAATGGGGGGTGGGGAGCAAAACGGCAACTAACAGTGTCTCATACTAAAACTTTCCAGATGTGGACTTGAAGGCGCTTTGAGGAACCTGACACACTTTTTCAACAAAAACACACACTCCCAACAATCACAATGGCAACACACACATTGTCATGTCACATTATGGCGCATTTGGTTCCTTTTTTTTTTGTACATCTCCTTCCTGCTTCTCTCTCCCCCCCCCCCCCCCTCCTCCTTCTCCTCTTGTCTTTTGCAGCGAGGGGAAGGAGGGAGGATCCGGGACGGCTGCCAGCTGCTGACAACAACGCAGATCCACACGCACACAGCGACACGCTGACACGCTGACACGCACACGCACACGCAGCGAGAGGAGTGGATAGACACGCAGGACCAGAAAAAGTTGCCACATTCGAAGCAACAGTCGCCATGCCTCAGGTAAGAAAGCCAAATTCGCATTGATTTCACAGCAAAACACTTGCAAGTAACATGCGCGTCTGTATGTGGTGTTAATAGTAAAACTACGCGTGCCTGTTGGTGATTTAAAACACTCTTTTGTTTGTTTTTAAACTGAGCTATGGGCGGCGCGCGTCATGGCAGAAACGGTCAGTCGCGGACACGCGTTCGAAAAAGCAACTTTAAACTCCTTTTTTTTTTTTTTTTTTTTTTTTTTTGGTGGACTCTAAGCGACTTGGTTGGCTGCTTTTGTGTCCCAAATCACACACTTTATTACGCCGAAGCTTCTTGGTACCGAGACGCTCGCAAGCGGCCCCTCCCAAAATGTATGAAGAAGTTTTTCCAAACGTCGGACTGCGCACGCGCATCATTAACTTGTTTAATTAAAACAAGATGGCATCCTTTTTTTTTTTTTTTTTTTTTTTAATTAAATGATCTAAATAAAAACTGGATGAAATCCATCTGCATGCAGATTGCATGCCAGTCTAGATTCAACAGAGCCCGTATTTAGGTTGCCCACCCCTCTATTAATGCCACCATGTTAATTACTTTCTCAGCATCTGAGCTGGTGGGGGCCTCCCAAAGAAAATACCATTAGTATAATTGATTTAAAAATCTGTTGTTGTTTTTTGTTTTTTGTCAATGTGAAAGGCCTCCATTCTGTAAGTCGGTCATGCCCCAAAATGTTCCCAAATAAACATAAATATGCTGTATTTTAAAGATTAAACTAGAAATATGAAGATCACCTACGGGCATTTTGTATGACCAAAAAAAAAAAAATGGTTTAATCTGTACGCTATAGCAACGACTGCCAAGTGAATTACACTTTGAAGTGGGTAAAATACGCAAAAAGAATCTCACGAGACTTTAGTTTATGCTGTTGCAACTAAACCATTGTAGTCTAAAAAAAAATTAAATAACTGCAGAGGTGAAGGGCTTGCAGCAGCTTGTCATTCTTAAAAGTACATGGGTGTGGTGTTTTTTTTCCCTCTCTCCGTGTGTGTGTGTGTGTGTGTGTGTGTGTGTGTGTGAGACAAAGCTGCCTGCATGCATGGTATAACTAGTTGTCGCAATTTTATATATATTCTATTTTGCAGAACACTAACGCGTGTGCGTGTCATGTGACTTGATGTGTTGCGGGGGTGGGTGGAACAGTGGGCCTTGTACCCTTTTAAACTCTTAAACATACAATAATGCACCATAGTACAGTATACTGTGTACATTTTATTCCTTGTCATATGTTTTGATTTTATTTTCGTTTAATGTTTTAGGCTAGGATGTGTTTACCCCGCCCCAAAATAAAATAAAAAATAAAAATTGCACCAGACTCAAAATCCCGCAATTTGGCGATATGAATATGAAAGAAAAAAAAAAGTGCAATGCACTGATTCCGCAATAAGTCAGCTATAATACAAATAGAGAGGAATATATGATTGCATAATACTGCATACATTTTTTGAATAGTACCAAAGTTACACTCATGTGAAATCCTGCATATTCGTGGTTTGGCATTCTCAAATTCACAGTCGCAGATTTTTCTTTTTCAACCTGTCCTCCATTATTTGCCGAAAAAAACCAATTCCTTGTTTGTTTTTTTTTGTTTTTTTTTTTGCACTCAGGCCAAAGCGATAAAAGTATTGCTTTCCCATCTTGTGGCGTATTGGTGTCAACTGTTGGCGCAAGTTGAGTAGCTTCATTAAAGCAAAAGTGCTTTGTTGCCATCTTGTAGCATCGTGGTACCAAGGAACTATGTTGGAGCAAGTTGAGGAGCTTCATTTAGACAAAGGTAGTGCTTTGCCGCCATCTTGTGGCATCTTGGTGCCAAGGACCTACGCTAGAGTGAGTTCAGTGGCTTATTTTACACGAAAGTAGTGCTTTGCACCAGTATTGTGGCATCTTGGTCCTAAGGTGCCATGTTGAAATGATTTGAGGAGCTCCCTTTAGACAAAAGTAGTGCTTTGCTGCCATCTTGTTGCCAAGGAACTATGTTGAAGTGAGTTGAGAAGCTCCTTTGAAACAAAAGTAGTGGTTTGCAGCCATCTTGTGGCATCTATAAACCTTTTTGGGAAGCGTTTAATTACTCACAGAGTTTTGCTATTCATGGCGGCGCTCGGTCTACTGCTATCATCCCCGCTATGATTCATCATTTGCAACCCTGCTACGTTTCGTTTTTCTTAAGTAATCATTTAATTTATTCATTTATTTGTTAACACTCTACTTATTTACTGCAACGCCCTCACACGTGTGGAAAAGAGCGCCACAGTTCCCGAATGTACTTTGCAGCCATTTATTAAACGCTGAGAGAAAAGTAAAACACAAAGGCAATGAGCACACTCACACAATAACTGCTGTCGGCCACAGCTCACATCCAGACAATCACGCGCAGGCTCGCCGACGTCACATGCCACCCAGTTCCGCCTCTTAAAGGCACAGGCACATCTAACACAGACATTACAATATGTACAGAGTTTTCTGTACATTTTATGCTTGGAATAACAATGATTAATGAATTTAAATGTGTTTGAAGTTGGTGGGAGGGGTAACAATACTATAACAAAGTTCCACCTGTCGCGAGTGGGTCTGGATTAAAAGAAAATGGCATTGGTCTTGGAACTTAATCATTTTTACGGTACAGACAGTACACATACTGTATATAAACCATCATGGAAAAAAAATTGGAGGGTGCCTGACTGGGCTGTGGATTATGGTCGTCTACCACCCTGCGTTTGTAGTTCAAAAGCCTCGTGACTGGCCGTGATTTGGATTCTTTTAACCCTGATGCGACTTTTACAGTTAAGGCCCCTGTGGTCTTAACTGACAAGACTAAAGAGTCACACTTTAGACATTTAAAAAAAAAAACAAAAAAAAAAACCTCCTGTTATGTAAGATGTCATTTTTAGATGGTTGAACATGGAGTGGGTCACACTGACCCGTGGGCATGTGTGTCTAAATTTAGGGGTAATTATGGCACATTTGTGCTTTTCTAGGGGGAGAAAGAAAAGAATGCGTTTATTGTCATTGGACACTGTACGGCAAATTAGGAGAGAGACTCCTTGCATGATGCAGTGCAGATATATACGCAAGTGAAACAACAACATCAAAACATTGTAACAGTAAGGGGACCAAACTTCTGCTTTGCAACAATCTTAGCAGCAATAGCAAAAAGATATTCAGTGAACCCCATTTATTGCAAGGGATGTTCCGTAGGTGAAAATTTGCGACATAGACAAACCATGTAAAAATATTGTTTTTATGAGTTTTACCCCTCTCACATGTTTTAAACACATTTAAACTTATTAAAACACACTTTTTAAAGTATTCGTGTTCTCACTCTCTCGCTCATTTCTCAAAATAAGATGCACAGTGTGCTTGCTTCAAGCTGTTTATGTGAAGTGTTCTGTAAAACTGATGTATAAAACAAGAGAATTGCTGTATATTTAAACACCGAAACGTTCAACCAAACTGTACAATTTCATCTCACAAACGTTTGCTACCTTAATGCTAACAAATAATGTGAAACGCCATAGACAGGCTAACTGCTAAAAAAAAAATAAATATGTAAGAACATACAGGTGATGTAAGATTTCTGGTCTTATACTTTTCTAGTACTCGGACTTGGAGGGCGCCATCAACACGCTGGTCACCCAGTTCCACTCGGCCTCGGCCGACAACGGCCCCACGCTAAAGATGGACGAGTTTAAAGGGCTCCTGTCCTCTCAGCTGCCCAACCTGGCCAAGGTAAGACCACCGCGAGCCCCCCCCACCACACACACACACACACACACACACAGTGGATTTATAGCAGCTTGGGTATGGCTGCATGTTTCACACGCACGCAAACACAGAACGAGGCCTAGTGCGCTCAGACAACGTGTGTGTCCGATTGTGTCGCGCAAGCGCCTCTTTGGACTTGAGCAACGTTTCTAAAAGATGCACCGTGTGGAGGTGGGGGGCGGAACGCGGAAACCATGGCCGACCGCACTCGCAGCCTTGGGAGCAAATCACATATTGTCCAAGCGTCTTTTCCGCTGCCTTCTGGTGTGTAAACACCATGATTGATACCTTAAAGCGCTTCTCAAATGAAAGCTGTTTTTTTTTTTCCTGCAGCAAGAGAACTCATGGTGATTTTGATGTTGCGGGTCAAATTGACCCCGTTTGACAATCTAGGGGAAAACATTTGATTTATGTTATTGTGCTGGCCTTACTTTTTCCATCTAGCAATTTTCTTTACCGCTTAGCGTCACACTTTGGGTATTTTTATTTTTTAAAAATTGAAATCACATTGTGTTATTACATTTATTGATGATTGTGTCGAGACTCGTGGCTTCGGCGCCCAGAATGTGGAAAAGAAAAGACAATTAGAAGTATTTTCACTCATGGAGGCAGCACTTCATACACAGTTAGTGTGCAGATCCCTGATGCTTTGTGTTACTGTTAAAGCCTTAAGGTACGGTATATTTACTCTTCGGACACAAAGGTGGAGGTGAGAACTCGAGACGGGCGTGTTCGGAGCCGTTTTGCACTGAGCGGGTCTCCACAAACGGACGCAAAACAAGCAGTTTAATGCGCTGACCATCTTTAAAACGGCGTTTACTTGGGGGATCATTCACGGAGCAGAAAGTGCACCAAACCATTTTTGCTTCTGAAACGGAAGTCATCCATATTCATGGTGTGCTTGTAAATATAGTGAGTCAGGAGTCCAGAAAAACCAACATATTTTGCCTGTTTTCCGCAGGGCTTCATGACAGAACAAGGCCTGGGCGAGATTATGCGGAAGATGGGCGTGGGTGACGGCGAGGGCATCTCCTTCTCCCACTTCTGGAACTTAATCCAGAGTCTAGCCACCTCGCAGCACAGCCTCCTCGGCGGCAACAAGGGCACCTCGTGCAGCTGCGCCCTTCTGTGAAGACCCTCCACAAACAACCAATAAAAACAGCTCCGAGGTTCCCCCACCCCACCGCCCCTGGAAATGTAGAACCCACCATTATCATCATCATCATCATCAGATGATGTTGGGCAGAATACAAAAAAAAAAAAGAAAAAAAAAGATGGCCCAAGTGCAAGGCATTCCATTTTTTTTATACGCAAATCATCTCTATATGACAGGTTTTAACATTTCCATCATACTTGTGTAATAAAATAAAGATTCAACGCAGGCTAGTTTTCTCTCTGACCGAACCTACTCACAAGAAAAGCTTTTGTATTTTTCCTGTTTGTTTTATTTAGTGAATATGAACTAACTTTCTTTCATCAGCAAGGTGGGATTGCTGGTGCTCTTAACCAGAGTATATAAAAAAAAAAAAAAAAAAAAGAATATATCTTGTCATATGCATCAAATTGAATGGGTACAAAAGGCCATACCTGCTCTAATCATTAACTCACATAATTTGTATTTCCTTTTCATGTATAGTAAGGGTGTTGTCCAAAAGGGTTATGTTTACTTATTAAATGTATTTTATTGGCGGTTGGATGAGATCAGCGTTGACTAGAACCAGTTTGTGAAATAATGTTTGAATAAATTCACTCCTTGTGCACAACTGAACTCCGGCTAAGTTGTCGCAATGATCTGAAATCCAATCAATCCTCGTCTGTAAACCCATCGAATGGTTATCCACAAGCAACGTGTTCATACAGAACAGCGGCGCGGAGAAACGGTACAAAGTGGACAATGGGCCTTCTTGCCTGGGGAAATACTACAGTACCAGTATGTACAACAGTTTATTTCTTTACGTTTGATTGTTTTTCAACATGAATACATTGCAGTGCTATTTTGCTTTGCTAAAAATACAAAACAGAAAGTTCACATTTTTTTGGGGCGGGCTGGAACGGATTCATGGCATTTCAATTCATTTCAATGGGGAATATTGATTTGCTAGTATACGTGCAACTTGAGGTACGACTTCAGTCACGGAACCGATTGAACTTGTAAATCAAAGGTTTCCCCTGCATGTTGTACTGGATCTCATTTGCTGCACAGACCTGTCCTTTGGTGAAGTCACTGATGCTTCGTCGGCCATGTTTGTTTGATGAGTGGGGGCGGTTTTCTTCTTACCACGTGGCTGTTTTCAGGTCACCACGCTAATCCTTTCTAATCTCCTTTACTTCTTAGCCATTTTACCCTCTCGCTGTCTCTCCTTTCCCTGCTTTTAAATAAAGTTTCATTTGCCGTAGTTTGAATGCAAGTTGTAGACTTGAAACTAGGTGCCGAAAGACCGCCGGCGAGGGTTAACAGGTCCTCTTTCTCTGTGGGAAAATCCTGCTGCGTCCTGGCAGTCTACTCATAAAAGATGGCCATCTAAAGACTTGACAGGTACTTCTACAAAATGACACACCGGGGTTGGGGGATTACCCAATAAGCCAAATCGTGATTAATTACTTGGTAGCCATTAAATATAATTGTGGAGATTGAACAGCCTGTACTTACTCAGAAGCTTTTCTACTATTCATGCATTCCGGTATGGCAGGTTGCAGAATGCATGAGAAAACTGCGGGGAATGGTGTACGTTTCATTTATTTATATCGATTTATAAAATATATCGTCGTTACCGTACCGTAAACGTACATGCACGTCACAAATGTTGGATTCTGCTATCTAGCCTTGAGGCCAGTGTTAGTCGAAGTCATTGCTGTTCTAGCTAAAGTCAGCCAAGATGTCAACGATTCCGGGTCATGCAGTGGAAAAAGTCTCTTTTTAATTTGCGGTTGTCATCACGCCAATTGAGACTCGAGAAATGTTTGAATTGTGTAGGGATCGTAGTTGTTGATCATTGTGTGTCGGCGACGATCGCCGGGTCGACTTGTCCCTCCATTCGACGTAACTGCCATTTATACGAAACGTTAACATAGGGAAAAGGCCAAACAATAGCAGCTGTTGAAGGCGGTTGGAGAGGGGCCGCACGCTACGATACTACCTCCGAAGGCGGAAAATTGCCGGGTCGACTTTGTCCTCCCATTCCGTGTCTGTGCCGTGCATACAGAACAGCAACGTGGGGGGGGAGCAAGAGTATTGTTCTTGAACCCAAACGTTTGATGAATAAAATCTTTTTGGGTTGTGCAGCTGTTCATCAGATCAATCAACACGTGATACAGCACCATGATTGAAAACCAAGTCTCTGGATAAATGAACACAATATCAGTTCCAAGATTAAGACTAATTACCGTCAACAATAACTTTTTTTTATAAGTACAAAGAATTTACATAGTAAATTGACATAAACAATAAACATCATTCACAGCTTGCCAGGGGTGCTAATCGTAAGATTGTTTCTTTTCTCATTGTCTTGAGATTCAGGTCTTTTTCTGTCCTTGCTTTATGCGGTCGCACAATTAGACTCAAGAGAGGGCCATTTGGGACCTATTCGCTTGATTCTATGTGACATCAACAGAAATATTGTTATTGTTATGGGTTATTTTGAGAGAGTGACATCACTTTGACTGTTGTCAGAGAGCAAAACGTCATTTTATATGTTGCTCCAATGTGCGGCCCAGGGTCGTGAAAAACAAACAAAACAAAACAAAACACTGTTCTGTCTGGCTGGCCCCTCTTGTGTAGTGCGAGGAGGAGGGGACTATTTGTTGACATAGTAGAGACCCCACTCACCCTCTCGCCCACGGTCAGCGTTTTCTCCACACCGACACACGTTCGTCTTGTGGCCGCTTCAAGCTCTCCCGTGGGGGATACAACCGAACGATAACGTAAGGACATTTCAATTTGGTGGTACGGCTATAAATCGGTTGCACAAACAAAAGACTGTACCTGCGACGAGACGAATAAGGAGGGCCAGTTTGCGTAAAATGTTTTGTTTTGTGGAGGGTAATGCTAACGTTTCGTGTCGTATGTCAACTTCATTTCGCCGCGTCTTGGTCGATGGTAATCTTGGTAGTAGAGTTGAGGTTTAATAGTTAACCGGCTCCGAGGCGAGCTAACTGTTAGCATGTTAGCTAACATAGCAGTGTGTGGCATTTAGTCGCCACCAAAAATAAAAATTAAAAAATAGCCTCCCTTGCCCCCCCCCCAAAAAAAGTTGTCAAATACATAATGCAAGATTTTGAAATAAAAAATAAATGTGATTTAAATAAAAGTTAATGCTTAAAAAAACAAAAAATTAAAAAATGCAACTTGTTGCTTAGGAACAGTGCTGTTGGATTACTCAAGTGGCACCTCATTAATGGGGGTAGCTTATCTATCTATCTATCTATCTATCTATCTATCTATCTATCTATCTATCTATCTATCTATCTATCTATCTATCTATCTATCTACCTACCTAGCTACCAACCAACCAACTAACTAACTAACTATATACAGGGTTACCTAGCTAACCCTGTATATACCAGCCAGCCACTTGCGATGTAAACCCCCGTGCGTCCCTCTCAGGTGTCTCAGCGATGTTGGGACGTACCAACCGGAGGATGTGGTCTCAGCAAGGGTCGCCGCCCCTCCTAATGGCGTCTCCTTGACCCCCCGCCCCCACGACGACCGTCAGTCCTCCACCTGGCCTCAACTTCCTGCCGTGATGGCGACTGGCTGCCGCCTGCTGTCCATCGCCGTGACTCTGCTGGGCTTTCTGAACCCCTGCGTGACCGCACTGACGCCCAGGGTGTCCTTTCCAATGGGTGAGTAGAGACTTTGTTTTAAAGGGTAATTAGTACCTCTGAAGGTGGAAATTTGCCAGGTTACAAAACAGCAATGTCAAGAAGGAAAACATTGTTGCAGTGTTAGAGACTTCTATTTCATCTCTAACATCTCACTGCATTGTTGTCCCCCTGATCCGCCGTGCGCGATTGCAGGTAGTCCCGGGAGACGTCTCGCCCGCTTCAGCAGCGCCGACGTGGGCAACACCACCACGCTGCTGCTCGGCGACGGCGGGGATACACTCTACGTGGGAGGCCGCGACGCCGTGCTGGCGCTGGACGTCAGCCTCGAGGGCGCCATCGTGCTGAGGAACAGGGTAAGGGAAGGCGTGCCAAGTCGGAGACGTACACTGCATTTGGTCGTTTTCACTGGACATTGTGCTCTCCTCTCGCAGCTGGACTGGAGGCCGTCAGAGAAAGACCTGGAGCAATGTTCCATGAAAGGCAAGAAGATGGCAAGTAGCTTGTTTGCACACGTTTAACACTTCAAAGTTCAAGTTGACAACGTTCATGTTTACAGTACTTTATTTTCTATTGGATTTTAATCATTGAGTAGGAGTTGGTCGCGAGTGAATGGAATGTTTGTTTGACCTTACTATAGTGGACATAAATAGCTAGCTAGCTAGTTAGGAAGACATCACATATGACATTGAAATATGAAGAATATGAAAACAGATTTGTTTTTTTTCCTTTGGGGATTACTATTAATATACAATGGAACCTTAGGTTTCTTTTGCTCGTTTTCATAAGATTTAGATATTTTTTTTTTTTTTACTTACATAAAATCAGTATTTTTAATAGTAAATAAAATAGTAGAAATAATAAACATCCTTTTGTGTTACTTTATTTCCCCAGACGGACTGTCCTAATTTTATCCGTGTGCTGCTGTTCCTGAACGCCACTCACATCTACGCCTGTGGAACATTTGCCTTCAGTCCACGTTGTATCTACATTGTAAGTGTGTCTTCTGTATATGTACTGCATATTGATATACCAATGCAGATGATTGCAGTTACTTGCGTCTTGATGTATTTTCTAGAACTCTGAGACGTTAACGGTGAGCCTCAAGCCCGATGAGGGACGGGGTCGCTGCCCTTACGATCCCTACCAGCGTAACACTGCTATCGTCGTTGGTATGTGATGTCAAGCTGTGTAGCGCTACATGACACAATGCTGTGTCCTGTCCTGTCCTGTCCTGTCCTGTTCTCGGTTCTACTCTCCTGTCCCCGGAGCTCTACCTGCACCTGGACGACGGCAGCCTGAGCTTCGTCCCTTCTTTGCAGGATGTAGCACTGCCTGGTTTACTGCTCGTCCAGTCCTATTGCTACTTGTCGCACCTGAATGATCCTGTCCTGTCTTGCCTTGCTCAATGCTCCTGTCCTGTGCCGTGTGGTCCTATCTTCTTTACAGCTCGCTGTGTCTCACTGATCCTGTCCTATTTGCTACTCGTCCCACTAACTGTACCAGCATGTTAATGCATACAGACTCCGTACTACTTAGCTGCCGAACAGGACAGGTTAAAACCAAACCAAACGCATGACCGTCCTGTGGTGATTTATCCCCAGACGGAGAGCTGTACACGGGCACGGTGGCCGACTACCGGGGCAACTGGCCGCTCATCTCCCGCCACCTCAGCGAAGGCTCGCGCGTGGACCTCAAGCTGGACGACACGCTAGGATGGCTGGAGGGTAAGGATATGGCAGAGGGCGTAGTGTTGTTTTCTCTTTTAGTTTTTTTTTTTTTTTTTTTTTACATACTTGACTGTTGTTTGCCTCTGTGTGCAGATCCGACCTTCATCAGCTCCATCTTCGTTCCCGACGAGGGCAAAATCTACTTCTTCTTTAGCGAAGTGGGTCGAGAGTACGACTTCATCGACAAGTTTGTCGTCTCGCGTGTTTCCCAAGTCTGCACGGTAACAACAAATGGTTTTGTATTCAACTGCAGATGGGGTGCATCTATTGGGGGGATGGGGGTCTCGGCCAACTGGCACGAGCTGAAGTGCATTTTCACTTGCATTATATATAAGTTGCGGTACAGCATCAAGTAGATGAAATATGGTATGGGACTACTAATATATGATGTTTCTACTGGATGCGTTCCGTCCCAGAGCGATGTCGGAGGCCAGCGGACGCTTCAGCGGCGTTGGACCACCTTTGCCAAAGCGCAACTGCTGTGCCAGGCGGATGGCGAGCTGCCCTACAACGTCATCCAGGACATCGACAGTCTGCCGCCAGCCGAGGGCACGCCGGCGGATGACACGCTTTTCTACGGCATCTTCACCTCTCAGTGGTCAGTCACACGTCATCAAGATCAAAACTGTTTGGCCTTTGTAATTGTTCATCAAGTGATTTTTATTTTGTTTTATTTAGTTTTTTATTTCAACATTGATTATTCCTGAGTTGAGATGTTATTTAAGAATATATAGGGAACCAAATACATAATTGAAAGATAAATGATTGTATAATTAATCAATACAGTTATGAATTGACCGATTTGTTATTTGAGAGTTAATAATAAACTAGCCTGTGCACTTATTTAATGTATACATATATTTAATAGTAAACAAAATAGAATAAATTATACATTTCCAAAATGATTTTCTTAAAATATATTTTGTATAATTAATTATTAACTGTTTTGTTTCATGATTTGTATGAACAGTAAATTAACTTGCAAAATATTATATTTTTCAGTTTATAAGGCAAGGAGCTGTATTATCAGTAATAATAATGAAAAATTAATACATAAATAAAATACATAAAATTCCTCACTGGTTCATCATTATTTTAAGTTGTGTGATAATAATTTATTTACGAGTTAGTAAAGAAAAGAAAATTGGGGGTAGTAATTTAAATAATATAATATACAAATCAATGTAATACAAAATGTTTTGTCAAAAATCTAAATATTTAACTATATGAATAGCCTCCCAAAAAACTAAAAACAATGATCATTAAATAAAACAAAATTTTATAATACAGAAAGGTTAACGAATTTAACCAAATTAACAAAAATAGTTCTTAAATTTGTAAAAACAAACAAACAAGAAACAGTACAAGTTTACCTTTTAACATTTGTTCGTCTTTTAAAATTATTCAGCCCTTTGAGATCCCAGGGTAGTTGAACGCAACACACAGTACATTTAATTCTATGACACTCACAGTTTTAGACACAGAGGAGGCGGTGCTGGGGTTTGTTTTTAAAGAAGTGTATTTAAATGAGAAAATAATATTTATGTATTATTTTATTGTTTATGTTGTTTTCTGTTCGCCTGTGTGGAGTTTGCATGTTCGCTCCGTGCCTGCGTGGGTTTTCCCCGGTTTCCTCCCACATCCCAAAAACATGCAGGGCAGGTTAATCGAAGACTCTAAATTGCCCGTAGGTGTGAATGTGAGTGCGAATGGTTGTTTGTTTGTATGTGCCCTGCGATTGGCTGGCAACCAGTTCAGGGTGTACCCCGCCTCTCGCCCGAAGATAGCTGGGATAGGCTCCAGCACCCCCGCGACCCTAGTGAAGGAGAAGCGGAACGGAAGATGAATGAATGAATGTTCGATCTTTGCTATGTACAGCACTGTGTTCCAGCTGTATTACCATTATTATTTTTTAAGAGCTGCAGAAATAAAGCTGAGTTGAGTATACATATTTCATAGCAAGGACAAAAGGAAGTAAAGATTCTCCACGGCATATTATGGGGCATGTGACTGGTCATCAGGCGTCCTCGCAGCTTCTCCTTCACAATGGCGTCTTTATCATCGTTCGTGTGTTGTGTAGTGTCACGCGGCGTTCATTTTGTTTCCACTTTGAACGCAGGTCGGTCAACTCGGGCCTGTCGGCCGTGTGCTCGTTCAGCTTGTCGGACATCAAGTCGGCCTTCTCGGGCGGCTACAAGGTCCTCAACCGCGACACGCTGCAGTGGAGCACGCGGGTGCAAGAGAGGGTGGCCAACCCGGGCGAGGTAAATGTTGCTAAGACACAAGCAGGAAGCAGACTGACACAAATATGTAATATAGAAACTCAACTGAACTCATAATAATTACAATCTCTTTACGTGGTATTTTTCAGGACAACTTAAGAAGACGTTTCTTATTAAAATGTAGAAAGATGGAGTGTATCTTCTTCTGCCCTCTAACACACCTTGTTTAGGCTCCTCCTTTTGGAACAGTGCATCAAAAAGCCGTCAGTTCAATATGTTTCTTTTGGGTTTGATTTCCGAGGCTGTCCTTTTCTCTGGCGTATTTAGTGCGGCCTGCACAACGCGTCAGACAACGCCCTGCGCTACGTCAAAGAGAACTTTTTGGCGGACGACAGCGTACGACCGACGGGCGGGGGTCCCACGTTGGTGTCTGCCGAGCACCGCTACACCCACCTGACCGTCCAGAAGGTCCGGGCGGCCGGCGGCGTGGACTACACGGTCCTCTTTCTCCTCACGGGTAAGGCGAATGTAAGTTTATTTACGTTTTTGTTTTTTTGCTTGCACTTGGGTGTCCAACGTATTTGATGGCGTTTCAGAGTCGGGGTACCTTCACAAGGCGGTGCTGCTGCAGAGCGGGGCGCACGTGGTGGAGGAGGTGCAGGTGTTCCAGAAGCCGCAGCCCGTCAAGAGCCTCAAGCTGTCCATACCCACGGTACAGCAACAACTCTTCCACTTGAATCCATTGGCCATTGATATTATTATGGATTTCTTTACCATTTGATGCTGTGTTCCGTTTCCACTTGTGTGGCTTTTCCTCTTCTACCTCACTGGTACCCTTTGTGGCTTCACCAAAAAAAAGCCAAAGAGAATTTGAACTGAGCTAAATTGCTTTGCTGCTGGCTGAGCTGAAGCCTCACGAGATTCACCGACGTCTCCTCAACAGGGCTTGATATACGTGGGCACGTCCGAGGGCGTGCTCAGGCTCCCGGTGGCCAACTGTTCCTTTTACTGGACCTGCGCTCAGTGCGTCCTCGCCCGGGACCCCTTCTGCGGGTGGGACGCCGCCCGCCGGGCATGCGTGGGTGTCTCCGCCGCACACCTGGGCCAGGACGTGGCGGGCGGCAACGTGGCGAAGGCGTGCCAGAACGTGGCGTTGATGCCCACTGCTCGCTTTGGGCCAAACAACCTGCCTGCGGGTAAGAAAAGTTTATTCATTACCTCAAATGTTCACATTTATTGTGTATTAAAAAACATTTTATGAAAAAAAATAGTTCATTACGAGACCTTTTTATGCTCTACTGATAATGATAAATTAAGATGTAAAAAGGAAGAAGCAGACTGACTCAAAAGAGGCTCATTTGGGTAATGAAAGGTATTTCTATATTTTTAATATATATTTATTTTGTACTATGGACTTATTTTGTACTATCTATATATTTGTAAATGTATCTTATATATATTTTCAGTACTAAAAGAAAGAAAATACTTTTACTTAATTTTAGTCATTTCTTTTGTTTATCAAACTATAAAATTGTTAAAATGTTTTTTGTTTTTTTTTCCAATAATTTTATTTATTTTTTTAGTAACATTTTTACGTCGACATTTGTATTTAACTTTGTGTGCATGCATGCGTCCATGTGTTTGCGTATAGAAATAAAACATATTTGCAATGGTAAATATAGAAGAAATAGTCAGTCCATAGAGTTAAAAAATGGTTATATAATTGTTTATATATATATATTTAAAAGATTTATTTGTGTAGAATTGTACTGCAACGTTTTTATTTAATTGTGTGTACAATAGTTGATAGACTTAAAAAAAGGATAATAATGTAGTTTTTATGTTTTTGTTTTTTTTTTAGATATCCAGATATTAGATTAACATATTCAAAATGTGGATGAACAATGAAAATAAAACAATCTAAAAAACATACATATATTGAAAAAAAAAGAATAGAAAAATATTAAAGTAATTTTGTGAAAGAGTAAAAATGTAAACAAAATTTACCGTGTTATGGAGAAAAAAAATAAAAATAAAAAATAAAAAATAAATAAAAAAAATTATATATATATATATATATATATATATATATATATATATATATATATATATATATATATATATATATATATATATATATATATATCCCCCCCCCCAAAGTTACTACATAGTGATTGATTCTTTGCCCAGTAAAGGGCTAACAATCAGTACAGTAGTTTCCATAGGAGGGTCTCGAGCTGTCATCTGTTTATCAGCTCCCTGTCCGCCAGGCGAGCCGGTGTCGGTGTCCCTGCACGAGGTGGTGCGGCTCCCGTGTCCCGCCGCGTCGCGTCTCTCCCGCCAGTCGTGGGAGCGCCCCAACAGCCGCCTGTCCCCGGAGCTCTACCTGCACCTGGACGACGGCAGCCTGAGCTTCGTGGCCACGCCGGCCACTCTGGGCCACTACCTGTGCCTGTCGGCCGAGAACGGCTACCGGCAGGCCGTGGCCGTCTACCACGTCAAACAGAAGAGCGGCGCCCTACCCGCCCCCACGCCCGCTCGACCCAAGGGACCCGAGTCGGCGCTGACCGCCGCCGGGCAGCCGGGGCGCAACTTCACCTTATGGATGGTGAAAGGGGCACCCGAAGAGGCCGCCTTCCGAGACGGGGACCCCCTAATGTCGGCGCAGACGCCCTCCTACCTAAAGGAGCTCGTGGCCGTGTCGGTCCTCTTAGCGCTTTGCCTCAGCGCGCTCCTCGTCATCCTCTTCTACGTGCTCAAACAGCGGTGGCGTAGCCGCACAGTCCCCCAGCAGGTCGCGGAGGATTCGGACAGACGGACCCCGGTCGAGCACGAGGCCATCCGAGGGGGCCCGGCGCAGAGCAAGTGCAACGGACACGTCCAGGGCACGCTCTGCAACGGGGCGCTCGCCGCCTCCAACGGACACTTGCCCAATACGCCCATCTGAGCGAGCGCAACGGAGGCAGCTGTACGGATGCGCACGGTGACGAGACTCCAGGTAAGGATGGAAGACGACGTGACTGCGCTTCCTTAAATCATGTGACAAGTTTGATGTCAGTGTTTGGGCCACGCTGAAAATAGAAAAAACAACATTGCCACAATATCACGGGGAAAACATGGTAGGAAAGAGTTGTAATGTGCAGGAATAGTTGTAATTTTTTTATGTGAAAGGAATAAAGTCACAATTTTCCAAGAATAAGTAAAAAAAAAAAGACCTAATGTTCCAAGAGTAAAGCCATAATTTTCTGAGTATGTGTCATAATGTTACAAGGAATAAATGGAACGATGAATAATGCGACACAAATGCATTTGTAATATTACGAGAAAAAAAATGCTCATGTTCCAAGAATAAAGCAGAGCTTCTTTTTAATGTTACAGGAATAGATGTGAAATAATGCAAGAATTTTTTTTTTTGCAATGTGACAAGAATAGTCCTGATATGTTAAAAATGTTAATGCGATGAAGTCTACTGTCGGTCGTAATATTACAAGAAAGAAACAGTTGTTTAAACATTACAGGAAGCAGTGGTATGAGAATAAAGTTGGAATATGACAAAAATCTTGTACTATTAAAGAGAAAAAAGATGTAATGTTCCAAAAATAGTCACACGTTTACAAGAATAAGGAAAAAGGTGATGTTACAAGAATAGTCACAATGTTACGAGACTAAAATAACGTTAATAAACCAATTTGAGTAAAATGTTGATAAATGTTAAAAACAAATAGTCATTACATTATGGCAACACTCATAATATTGTGAGAATAACCTGGTAATAGTCTGATTTAGAAAAATGGTAATTTTTCAAGTTGAAAGTTGCAATATTAGAAAAGTGTTTAAAACAATTTATGAAAACAAATCTTCAAATCTTAGCAAATAAATGCAAATTACGTATATATTCTTTTTTTTACACAACCGAACTTGTCATATTTAAACTTTTTGTTCTCATCATTTGATGACCGTAATTTTTTCAGTGTGGCCTTAACACTCCTACGTCCAATTCATGTTTTTTTACGTGTTTTCATTTCACTGCATGCTACCAGTTAGCGTTTGATGCCACGTGACTGCTACATGTACAGTACTATCAATTAGTAGGCTTTCATGCACACACAAAAAAAACAATTGTTAGTAGAAAATCAACGTTTGCACACTTTTGTCACATCATGAAGTTTATGGAACTTGTTTTTGTATTATTTTCTACTAAACTGTGGCGTGTTATGGGATGGCATTGCCGCTCCTGAACGTGCCTTGTCTACACTACAACACTAGGACCCTGTGATAATGTGAGTATAGATATGAACTCGTGTCGTGTGTTCAGGTGGCTGTTTTGAATGTTAAATGTGAACATGGTACTAATGTGCTTCGTGACCACTTTTATTTCTCCACGTGGGGGAAAACCGGGACCAAATTATGCTGTTTTTACTCATCCAGGGACATAAATTTTGACTTCCTTGGATGATATTTTTTTTTGGGGGGGGGGGGGGGGGGGCGTTGGCATGTCCTCTTTTCACATGTGGACTGAATCCGGAGGGGGTGAACAACACAGCTGTAGCTACAAAAAAAAAACTGTCAGCTGAGAATACAAAAATGAGATGATGAAATCCAACCAATCATAATAAATATTGTGTTAAATGAATGCCTCTCTCTATGTCAGTCGTGACTTAGCCACGTTATCTTTGTGCAAGTGCAACTAGTGTGTACTACGGAATAATATGCTGTGTTTCCACACATTTTAAAGGGTTCTTTAGCGCCACCACATGGGCGAAAACATAATAATGCACCTTAGAAAAAGCTCGTGAGCGGAGATACGAAAAACAAATTTTAGAAAAAGAATACGGTCATTAAATGGATAAAACACAATATTTGAAATAACTGATCAAGAAGAAGATTTTTTTTCTCAAGTCTAAATTTAGCCATCAAATACAAAATAAATGTAAAATTAATTTCATAAATGAAAATATTTAAAATGAAAATAAGATGTATTAGATTTTTTGTCAAATGTATTATACTAATTATAACCCCTTAAGTGGAAATTTGACTCACTCTGCTGTATATATTTGTATATATAATGTATACAAATACATAAATGAAATACAAAATAAATATAGTCAGGTAGTAAAAAATAATTACATTCAATATTTTCCTAATATTTAATGTTGAAATAAAACTATTGTTTATTAAATTTTAAAACTCATTTAAGCAAATTATTAGCTTTAAGATATATTTTAAGATGAAAAGAAATGCATTGAATATTTTTTTCAAGTTATATTTCACACCTAAATACATTGATCTAGAACTGAATAATACATAAATGCCCTTTTTTAATTTGCATATTTCTTTGGTTTGCTTTTATTTATGGAGCCGCAGTGTAGCAATCATACCATAACTGATTAATAACACAATAACTAATTTTATCAGCATTAGTGCTTTATTGTATTTTTTTTATTCTTAAAAAAACATGTTTCTGTTTGTTATTAAATATTCAAATAAAGACACACAAAAAAAAACACAAAAAAAACAAAAACAAAAACATAATTAATAAATCATTTGCAGCGTCGCCATGTGATGACATCCCGGGAGTTGTATCCGCTTCCTTCCTTCCGTCCTGGACTGCAAGTCTGCGAAAAGTCTGCAGCGGCCCGTTTGCTGCAGTGAAATCACACACACACACACGCGCGCACACGCACGCACTCACTCCCCTGTTCTAGCAGCCTGCCTGCGCAGTGACAACATCGGGACCGAGAGGAGGTTCCTCAGTGACTCAGCACAGGTAAGAACATCATTTTTTTTTAATGCATTCCTAATGAGATGGACGACGGATTGATGTCTTGTAAATATGTCCATCTGGGCCGGAGCCAAGTCATACTGCAGCTGCACTCCACTTTGGTGCAGTGTGCCTTTTAAAGAAGTCCACTGCAGTGATAAATGTTTTACTTTATCGTCGACAATGGCGGCAATGATGGAAATAAGTCTCGTATTGTGTCATTTTCTTTCTTTTTTTTTCCTGCCTCATTTGGAGAGCTGCTTTGAAACACGTCGGAGAGGCTGGTTGAGGGTGTGCCTAATATTTTGGCCTGGCACTTGTCCCTTTAAGAGGCCTCTCTCTCTCTCTCTCTCTCTCTCTTTCTGGGCTGAGTCAGATAGAGGACACATTGATGAGCTGGGCATCCTGGCCTACATTCACACCTTAAATTCTGGATTTGGTCCATTAAATTGTATTAATTTCTTCCCAACATTTTATTCTCTTGATTTTGTACGGTTTCTCTTCCGCGTCAAGTACATGTGGGCCTGCCTGGTGGGTGTGGTTGTGTCCCCAAACTTTGTGTTTGTGTCCACCCAATGTCAAAGGTAGCGAGATGGCGCAGACCGACCCAAAAGACCCGACGCCCCCGCCGGGGTCCCTGAACCCGGGCCAGCTGCAGTCCCACTTCAAGATGGAGCCAAAGACTTTGGGGGTGGGCGAGTAGTAATGTAACCATTTCATAGACCTAATGTGAGCAGCTAAAATGCTAACATGCTATCAGTCTGCTAAAAAAAAGATAACAACTTGAGTATTGAAAGCACTAAGAACTGAGAAAGAGAAGGATTTAAAGGTACGCCCTGTATCAGGTACTATTTCAAAAAGTTAGTCCGACTGCTTAAAGTAACATGCTTGCAGTCTGATAAAAATTAGCAACTTAAGAAAGCATGGAGTAGCATGAAGATAGCAATCCTAGTTGCAGTGTACTATTTTAAAGCTGTAATAAGACCAGATAAAATGCTAACATTTGACCTTCTAAAAGATAGCAACTTGAGTACAGATTGCAATAAGGTCTTATGACAAAGATGTGCCCCGTCATGGAACTACTTCAAAAGGCTAACAAGAAGAGATAAAATGCTAACATGCTAGTAGTTGCTAAGCTAGCGTATACTAAGATAGCACCGAGAGTACTGAAAGCACTATAACGATTTGACTAGCGACAAGCCTAGTGGTAAGATAGCTTTTCAAAAGTCTAATAAGACCTGACAAAATGCTAACATGCTGTTGGTGTGCTAAAAGCTAGCTGCTACCTCGTCTTCTTCAGACCATCCAGCTGGTCATCGCGCTGCTGGTCCTGTGCCTGAGCGCGTCCGTCCTCCAGGTCCACGAGATCCATTTCACGGCCGACGTGGCGCTCTTCCTCGTAGTGGTCATTCAGGTAGGGCAGTTAGCAGACACGTTAACGTTCAGCATTTGTCCGACCCCGGCGTCCTTCACTGACCTCCCAGGTCTTTATTCGAACAGGTCACCTTATCGGGATCTGTGTTGATACACAGTGGGAGGAGGCCCACTCTGTTTTGGGTGAGTGGGCTTATACGATTGTTTACAGTTGTGCAAAATAACCTTGGGCGATGAGCCACATACTGCTTCACCAAGTCGAAAAACTGTATTATATTATTAAATATACATTATTTATATAAATCCATTTATTAAAATTGTGTATTTGATTTATTTGGATTTTTGGGGGGGTTAGTTTTTGTTTGTAGTTATCTTGGGCATAACTTTGGGAAATGAGCCACATGTTGTTTGACCAAATCCTGAAGACAAATATATATATTTTTGAATACAAATATTTAAGTCCGTATTTTTGCCAAATGGATAGTCCTTTAAGAATATTATATTTTATGTAGTATTTTTGTATTTCATTGATTTATACTGTAAATATTCAACTTTTTTTTTTATTTATTTATTTTTTTTTTTAATACTGAACTTTGCAATATTAATCGCTACGTTTGTTTTCTTTTTGCAGGTGAAATGCGCCCTGGTTCTTCATCTGATCAGCGCCGCGTTCGCCACCGCCGCCCTGGGCCTGATATCCAAGCACCTCCCGTACAGGCAGGACTCTTACCACTGCGAGCACTGCCGCCGCCTGGAGCTCCACGCCGTGGTAAAGCAACGAGAGCGCTTGTATTGCATTTTAGTAGATTGTGCAGCTGTACCTAATCAAATGTTCCGTGAGTACGAGTCGTTTAAACAAGTCTTGTCCGGTGCAAGACTGAAACAATGTGTTTGCAAGACGGAAAGAAACAAGTAAACAGTGAGCCCCTGTTAATCGCGGGGGATACGTTCTGGACTCACCCACTAAGGGTGAAAATCGGCAATCCACTTGTTTTGCTGCAATTCGAAATTTTAGCCGCTCATATACAGTGTCACATTCACCTCTATACTGTAAAACGATCGAATAAAAATCTGCGATATAGCGGAGGCGTGAACGTTGAACCGCCATATAGCGGGGGTTCACTGTATTTCAAAAATGAAAAGTGGATAAAATGCTAACTTGCTAACAGTCGCTATGCAATAGTGCCACAAAAGAAAAAGAAAAAACTCCTTTTGATGTTTGTCTTTGCAGCTACATTGTTTCAGGAAATGCACCGAGCTGATCGAGCAAAAGTGCAAAGTAAGCGGACAGCTATTGTACTTTTTTTTTTTTTTTTTTTACATACACACTATCTATTTTTGTTCCTACGTTTCACATGTGTGGCATATTTTGGTGTTAGTAATGAAATAGCGGGGCTTGTGGTTGTCCTGTGGCTAGCTGTTGATTGACGGCATCCTGAGAACGTTGGTGGTCTTCCTGGTCCTGGAGCTGCTGATCTGCATCACCGCCATGCTCTTCGGACTCACCGTGCTCGCGGCGCGCAGAACCCAGGTGATGGATTTGTATGCTTTATTTCAGAACCACACAGGGGGGACCTAGTGAATGACCTGGAGAGAGCTGGGACCAAAGTAACAAAGGGGTTGATATTTTTAATCAAGATCAGTTGAGTTCTTCTGCACCAAACTCCTCCAACCAAGCAATTTTTTCATTCTTAATTTATTATTATTATTTTTTTTAAAGCAGCCTCCAAGTGAGCGACCTCGCTATCCACAGACTCGCCCGCCGCCGTCTCCGGCTCTTCAGGCTATCCGGGCAACTGCCCCGGCTGCGGCCGAGCCCAGTGCATCCCAGGTACCGCACAACACATACACGCACAAATTATGAATTACTATCATGAATCACTGTCTTTGCGTGTCAGCAGGTGGCCGTTGTTGTGACCGAGCCCGACTCGGATCTGGTGGCAGACCTCGCCACGCCGCCCGCTGAACCTCAAGTGGAGCCCATTTAAACGTTGACCACACACACACACACACACACACACACACTCACTCACACCATTGTGTAAATAAATGCGGATGCCGCACTTGGTGCTTTTGAACAATGTGACACCGTTCGTCCCCTGCGAGTCGAGTCACATGACAAACGTGATCGGAATGTGAGCGAAAACTGCTCACCACGACATATAAACTAAAACATCAAGTCACTATATTAGTGTGTTGACGGAAATAGTGTATGATATGTTAAGCGGTAGGGAAAATGGCTGGCTGATGTACAGTGTGTATGACATAATGTAGGCACATCAGCACTTACAGATGCACATAATACCGTATTTCTGCAAATAGATGCCAGGTGGTGTTTATTTACTCATCTGCTGATTCCATTATCTAGCACATGTGGCATGTTTATCTTGGCTTACAAGCATCACATAAAAAAATAGATCACTTATCACGGTTGTGCTGAATTGTTGTATACTGTATCTATATACTGTATATATATTTACTGTATCTTTTATCACTAGTCAATCTGCATTCCAGGACACACTGTATATTGTGTAAAAGTGTCAAATAAAACTTTTAAACCATAAGTAGATAACGTGTGATTATTATTATTATTATTTTTTCCATTTTGTGTTATTCACCACAGTAGAAGAAATTTAATCCTTGAATAAAATTCATTTTTTGTTTGGTTTTAAAACATAACCTCTGCTGCTTACAGTAGAAAATGGAAAAATAAAAAGGTTCCATTTACTATAATCATTGTAATAGGAATAAAAATAATTCGTCACAGGCATGTTGAGATAATAATTTTATATATTCCATCCATCCATCCATTTTCTGAGCCGCTTCTCCTCACTAGGGTCGCGGGCGTCCTGGAGCCTATCAAAAACAATACAAATAATGAAAGCGTCATCATTTATGTTCTATGTAGCAGGAAATTGAGATATTTAAAAGATATACGTGTTTAACGTTTGTCTTTATCGTAACATTAATCCCGGAATTTTATTTGAATTTAGTTATTTGCTCATTAGTCTATTACTTAATACATTTAAAAAATAACATAAAAAGTGTGAATTTGTCAAATATTGCAAATCAGTCACCCGTACGTAAATAACAAATGAATAGTCACACTATAATAATAACCAACCTTTACCTCAGTCACAAAGGACGTAAAACTGTTGAAAAACAGACCTCACCAAGATGGCCGCGACGAAGTCGTCACTTCCGTCTCGGCTCTCAAAGGAACCGCGAATATGAGGGCCTCGCTTCCGGTTATGCCTCCTTTTCGGCAGCGGCTACTTCCTCGCCAACATGCCAGTGAGTATCAGCTCCGCCTGCGCCAACGAGATTTGCCCCGTTTCGTGACGCTCGGGAACACCCGTTCGCAACTCTACGTTTCGCCGAGACCTTTGCGATTCCGCCGGTGCCCGCCGAGTTCGTCATTGTTTGCTTTTAGTCCCACTTTGAGCCAAATTAATATGCGCTTTTCTCGAGCGCATCGTGACTGAAGATGGCGGCGCGCACACGGCAAACATGGTGCCAGTTGTGCTTCGAACACTCCCGTTGGGCACCGTAAATCTCCATAAATGTCTCAAATTGTGTCATTTTGCGCTCTTTTAAGCGAATTTAGGTGGTTACGAGTTGTGCCGAAAAGAGATAACGGGTACGTTACCTAACCAGAAATGTAGGCCAAGTCTGAGCAATCCGGAACAACCAGTTAAGAGAAATTTAAAATGCCACCTGAAGATATACCCACGGTGTCATGTGACGCCTATCATATCATGGTTGCTAATGCTTCTTTCCCTCCCTGCTTCAGCTCGCGAAAGACTTGTTGCACCCATCTCCAGAGGAGACGAGGAGGCGGCACAAGAAGAAGCGCCTCGTTCAGAGTCCCAACTCTTACTTTATGGACGTGAAATGTCCAGGTAACGCAGTCAAGTGGCTTCCGGTGTCAAATTGTGCGTGGGGAATTGACGTGACCGTCTGTCCGTAGGATGCTACAAGATCACGACGGTGTTCAGCCACGCGCAGACGGTCGTGCTGTGCGTCGGCTGCTCGACGGTCCTGTGTCAGCCTACCGGGGGCAAAGCGCGTCTCACAGAGGGTCGGTATCGCCCGGCCACCTCCACCCAAGTTTTGCTGACGTGGTTGTGAGGCTTTTTCGTGCCTCGACTTTGCCGTTTGTAGCCATGCTGACGCGATGATTAAAAACGCAGGTGTCACGGTTGAATGTTGTTAAGTACAGGTAGAAGATTAAAAAAAAAAATGTTCATACCGATTTATTAGTGGTCAAGGAGGCCGAAAACGGAGATTTGGAGCTGATTTTCCTTCAAAAATATTCGCTTCAAAATTATGTACGAACTCCGACACTTAATTTAAATGCTTTTAAGCTATAAAGTTAGGTTAATTAATAAACTGCGTTTCAGGTCTTTATCTCAGCCAATAGAAATATTTGTTTTGAAATTCTAAAAAGTTACATGAAAACTTAAATAAAAATGATTACTTAAATGGATCCCAAAGGTAAATAAAAAAAAATCCGACAATTTCAATATAAATGAAATATGAATCTTTCATTAAGTTAAAACAAAGGGTGGGGAGTTCCCATGGTCAGCAGCATCTCTCAAATAATAATATAATCATAATAATAATAATAATATATATAATCTGAAATTTACCCAGTTTTGAATTGACTTCTTATTGGCCGTCGGATGCCGAGTTGCCTCAAAATGTTGAATGTCGCAGCCAATCTTTATCACCCCCACCAATATTCGGTCTCCCCCAATCGTTGTTTACCTGCTTCGCATTTTGCAACAATCATTGTCTAGTCACTTGCATGAGTGGTCACCAACACGAGTAGCCCGCGGGCGTCTTCCTAAGTCATCGTGATTTGATCGTAATGTTGTATTCTTCACATGGATAAATATCATTAATAACATACTGTTTACTGAAAGATAATTTGAGCTCATTTGTTATGACAGAAGCGTGTATGAAACTGGTAGCCCTTCGCATGAATACCCAAGAAGTTCCGCTCAAGTTCAAAGGTTGGTTGTTAGTCTAAAACAGCGTTGCCTTGATTTAGACGTTTAATCCATTTCGTGACCACGCACGTAACTCAAAAGTTGCATAGCAAATAATCTTTCCCCATTAAAATTAATATAAATATATCGAAGCTGATCCCCCATGAAAGACCAACCAAATATTACAAGATTTTTTTTTAAAAATTGATAACACACTAGACTAATTACAGAATTAAATAGAATGTAATGACTTAAACTTTTTGTAAACAAAAAATAATTATAGACGATATGTGATTGTATTGTTTTATTGTCTGCATGTTGTTGCATTGCTTAGAGTAGTAATACGGCAACAACAATGCTAGTTTTGCTAGCGTCGGTTTTGTATTCAGTGTTAGCATTATGCTAGCAGACGTTCGTAAGACAAAGTCCCGTGGTTTGGTTGAATGCACAAAATGTAATCGTTTGTTACGTTTCAGAACAAATCAGTTTTGCAAGTCGAGGGGCAACCGTGTTGCCTTGCACATGTCAATTCTGATGCGTGTTGTTGTTCTCCCGCACCGCTAAGTGACTGGACTTCCTGCGTGGTGGTCTTCCAGTCTCATTCCGGTGCCAGATGAACCTCAGTTTGCAGAAGGGTTGAGCTAGACCACTGGCCCCCCCCTTTCGAAGGCCGAGAACAAGCTTTTAGCTCCCCGTGTTTTATTGACAAATCACGGAGTTAGCGGATGGCAAAACACTGACTCTTGTGTTTCTGTCTTTTGTCCTTTAGGGTGCTCGTTCAGAAGGAAGCAGCACTAGAATGTTCTTCCCGGAGCTGAAGGAGAGATGACGGGGCGGAGCGCAGGAGGCAGACGCGTTCCTTGTCTCTCAATAAAATGTTTTGGCTAAACGAAAGAGTCTGATTCTTGGAGACGAGCGCTGAGACGTGTTTATTAGAAATGATGACATCATCAAACTGTTACATTACAACATGGAGAGTGCCATTTTTAATTTGGTTGCACGTTTGAGTGGCCAGATTCCCTAACCCAAAAACCTCCTTTTCCACTCCTATGGAATTTATTGCACATTTGGCATCACACACAAAAAAAGGGAAATGTACATTGGGACTGTGACTTTTTGTGGTACATTTGCTCCTATTGATCTCAGCGGCCGGTTGTGAACCCCTTTTCTGTTCCATTTCTGCTTCTATGGTGATGAGACGTTTCATATTTGCCACAATTGGTGGCACGAAAAAATGCAACGAGCAGCATTTTCCTGTTCCGCAATACACAACTCCTCCCTCCAGGGGGCGCCCGACGCCCATTTTCCCATCTACCTGTCCTGGCTGCCGCCAGCACCGTCGCCCTTCTTCTCCCTCTCGCGCAGCAGGTGGCGGATGGACGAGTTCTGCGTGGACAAGGTGCTGGCGAGCAGCGGCATGAGGCCGCGGAAGCCCTCGCGCAGCTCCTCCACGTGCTTCTCCAGGCCGTGGACGTGCGTGTCCAGCTCGGCCCGGCAGCCCTGCACCTCGACCAGCACGTCGCCCAGCGTGGTTTGCAACTGAGGGGTTCCCAAAGCAGCGCTGCGTTCGCACTCGGCTCGGGATTCGCAAGAAACCGTGCGTGTGCACTTGCCTCTCTCACCTTGCAGAGGTCCACCAGCGTGCTGCCTTGGTCGGCCAGGATCCTCTTGTCCACCTTGACGCGCCGAAGCCTGGACACACGATCGAGAAGCCACGTTGACGATGGCCTCACGTTGAGCCGTGAACGACTCGGACGCCATCCACTTGTTTTCAAGCCCTCGAAACCCTAACCCTAATCCGGGTTTGAAACTATTTTGTAAACCTAACCCCGTTTTGAAACCCTACTTCGAATCCCTGAACCTGTTTTGAAAGCCTACTTTGAAACCCTAATCTTGTTCTGAAACCCTACTTTGAAACTCTGACCTGTTTTGAAACCCTAATCCTGTTTTGAAACCCTAATCTGGTTCTGAAACTCTATTTTGAAAACCTAACCCCGTTTGAAGCCTTACTTCAAAACCATAATCCTACTTTGAAACTCTACCCCCGTTTCTTTCTCCCGTTGAACTTTTGAAAGGTTTTATCTGGGCCTCATTTTTCGGCGTCTTACTGGTGGATGGCGAGCAGCAGTTTGCGCTGGTGCATGCGCACCATGGTGTGGTCTTTCTCCCTGGAGAGTTTGGTGTGTTTGTAGATGAACCAAGTCTCCCTCAGCACGTTTGCTGCCGCGATCTTCATCTGCACGGGACGAAATATTCACTCTCCGATATTGTACGAGCACTCGCAGTCAGACTAGAAACGACAGTATAGCACAAGAACTTAATCTTAGACTCCAAACCCTTGCACTAGAACATACTGTACAGGAGTAAATGATAAAATGATCAAATAAAAATGGTAATGGAACCCGTTTGGAGATGTGCGAGTCAATCATGAAGTTGTGCACGCTCTTCTCGGCCCGCGTCAGCTCCAGCTTCCTGGCCACCACCGCCACCACCAGGACGGTGCAGCCGGCCCCCTGCAGAAAAAAAACATTTTCGACATCCCTCCGACGAAAAGAATTGAAATTTTCCGGAATTTTCCGCTCGCCATGATCCCGGTGAGGAGGCAGATGCTGCGACCGCAGTAGGTGTGAGGCACCACGTCCCCGTAGCCGATAGACAGGAAGGTGACGGAGACCATCCACAGGGCCTCCATGTAGTTGCTGCTCAGGTCTCTGTAGTTGTGATGCCTGAAAACGTTTACACTTCAGTCGGATTCAACTTTAAAGGTTACAACAGGTTTGCATTTCATCTCGAAAATTCTCTTTTTAAAAAAAAAAAAAAAAAACGCATCGAAGTCGTGGACCTCTCGCATACGTGCAGCCCCCACGCCGCCACGATCCACAGGGAGACGCTGAAGATCATCAGCACGGTGCCCGGGTAGGTGGTCATCAGGGTCTTGCCCACGAAGCGGGCGTTGAAGTGGATCTGTGGGCGGCCGGACGGAAACCACCGCACTCTGAGATTGTGATTTGAGCCACTTGGAAACCATACTAAACTACCATACGTATTTTATTATACCAAACTGTACCAAACATAGCAAATTTTTACCATGCCACGCCAACTGTTAACCATACCATATCATGCAAAAACGTACCGTAAGAAACTGTGCCATACCGTACCGAACTCTTATTACACAATACCAGAACAAAACTGCACCATATCCAAACAAACTGTAACATACCATATCGTATCATGCCAAAGCCTACCGTACTATACATGCGCTTTATCACACAACGTGCTAGTATATACCAAACCAGACTGCACCATACCAAACCGTACCATACTGTAACAAAATGCACCATACCATACCGATTTGTTACAGACCTGATGGAACTATACAATGCGAAACTGTATTACACCAAATCAGACCATATCATACGATAACAAATTGTACAACGCTAAACCAACCAAACGGTACCACGCCACGCCAAACTGTATCTTACTTTTCAATCAAGTGTTTGAGACCGGCTGCGTCAGGTACCTTGTTGAGCGCCCCGATACTACGCGACGCCGTGTCGGTGAAGAGCCTGCTGTGCAGCATCATGGCGCGGCCCAGCAGGTAGAGCCTGAGGAACATGGGCAGCGCCAACACGATCTCCAGCTCCGTCTCGGACAGCACCGCCGTCGTCGGCGTCCGCCGCTGCAAGTAGGCCACAAGGCCCACCGGGTACGGGTGGACGGCCGCCGCCGCCAGCTCCAGCGCGATCAGGGCCAGGCGCTCCGTCGTCATGGCGATGCGCCAGTCCTCCGCGCTGCTGTCGTGGACGTACAGCTAGGGTGGCATTGTCAAAATATGCGAGATGAAGCCTCCAGGTAACGACTGAAACGCCAATTGGGTCGGGTTACCTGCACCTCGCTGCAGTGGTACGCTACGATGAGGCCCAGCAGGATGATGGTGGAAACGCTGATGATGGATTTGAGTGTGAGTGAGTAGACGGAGCTCTGTGGGTGACGCACACACACACACACACACACACACACACACACACATAGGTCAGGACAAAACTCAATCTATGGACTAGTAACGGAGATCCTATGCATAACCTTATAATTTTACATACATCGGAATAATCCACGTCATGAACGCCGTTTTGCGGACGTGCTGCGCTTTTCACGCAGGTGCTGTGTCAAAGTGGACCGTACCAGACCAAACTATAACGTATCAACTTGTGCCACAGCAAAATGTTGAAAAGAAGACAGAGAATGTCCGGTTTGGGTGCATTTCACAAAACAAAAGCTACTATTGCTACCGCAAGGTCGTGTATGGATGTTAGCTAGTTTAAGATAGCCTGCCACCGCGAAGTAGAATATATCACAGATATAGCTGCCAGTGCAGTTTCAGTCGCATTATTGAACAAACGGCAACAACATAAACATATAATAAACAGCAGCATGCAAACTGGCTGACAGCTAGTTAACAGCTCGCCGCTAACCTGAGCTCGCAACAGTTTCCTTCGTGGACGCTCACGTCTCTCATCAGGCCAGACCCCGCCTTTTAAAATCCTACACGCTTAAAGTCACAGATAATACAGTGTTGAAAGTGAGGAGGGTCGCCCCCAAGTGGACAACAATAATTCCTGCGCTTCCCGTGCACATTTTGCCGTTTAATAGTGGAAAATCCATGTTTTATCTGATTAGTCGATGGGCTAATCGGTGGAATAATCGATTGGAAAACTCTTCGATAACGGACCTTGCTGTAGATGCTCCAGGAGAGTTCCGTTTCCATGACCATCATGACCACGCCGAAAATCCCCACGGCGAGAGCGCAGTCGTTCAGCCTCTGCCTGCGTAGAAAGAGCGCCCTCCTGCGCACCAGCCGCCACCCGATGCTATGCGTCTTCCAGTAGCGGTCGTCCTTGGCCTCCGCCTTGCGCTTGGGGCTGGAGGGGCGGGGCGCCCCGGGCAGGAGGCCCCGATCCCGATCCGTCTCATTGCCGGGTTCGGGCGGCTCGTCGTCCCTGCTGGTGACGATGATCTCCGGGAGGCTCTGGCTCATCTCTAAGGAGAGGCGAGCCTGCCTCTGGAGGCTCTGGACCGGAGGCCTCCTGGAGCTTTTGAAGGGGGACGCGCAATGGGCCACGTCTTTAAAAGCGCAACCCTTCGCCTGGATTCCGGAAGCTGCCGAGTTCTTGGCTTTTCGCTCCTTCCTCGGACAACTCTGCCGTTTCTTCTCCTTGCATTTGACTTTGCCGGGCCTCCCGGGGGAGCACGGCCGAGGCTGGGGCGCACGGGTGGCCGTTGTACAAAGGCGTGGTGGCCATGGCCTGGGTGCGGTCCAGCCACACCGTGCGATCCGCACACCTCTGGAGGGACGGGCGGATCCCGCACTGGGGGGGGCGGGCCCGGTGGGGGGAAAGCGTCCTGGGGGGAGGCAGCGGAGAACGCTGGCCCGCCACCTCGCATTCGTCCACCAGGGAAATGTTGAGCATGGACGTGGAGGAGTGCATGGTGACACGGTTGACTTGAAGGGGACAAAAGGTCAATTCAACATGCTGAAATACATTCGAAACATCGTGCAAGCTTAAAAATATGTAAACCAAAAATATTTCACATATTTCGGTACCTGGTTTGGCTGCATTACGCTGAAAAAAAATAGAATCAAATATATAGTATACTGTATATACAGTACTATTATTTCTATTTGAAGATTTTATAGCTGTATCATAATATATTTCTGCCTTTTCACAGATTGAAACCCAATTTTAAAAGTTAGAAAAAATATTTTAAAGTTTAAATTTCATAGAAATCTGTCTGTTTTACAGACTATGGAGTTGCATGTTTTTATTTAACAGATTCCATATTTACTATGTAAAACAAAACTTTCTAGATTTCTTTTCTTTTTTTTTTTTACATTATTAAAACTTTACAATTGTAATCATCTAGAAAAGTCAAGATTCAATACAAGAACTGTACCAAAAATAGAGCTTAGTTTTTACTTTGCCGCAGTTCAGAAAAGAAAAAAAAAAGAAGATATTCAAATATGTATGTGTCAAAACTGTACGAGTTTAAAAAAAAAAAAAGAGGGGGGTTGCTCTATGTTTCGGATAAAGGGTAAAATAAATAAATAAATACATAAATAAACTCCCACAATTTGGCTTTACGTTTTTCATTGGACAATTCCGATATGTTTATCAAATGATATAAATTCCGTTTTCAGTTTGTCAGTCAGAAAGCAAGCGCTTCTTACCTTTAACAAAACAAGTGCGATACTTGCTATTTCTTCAGATTTGGAAAAATGCTGTTGCCTGTGGAATAAAACAGTCACTCCTGATGCATGTCCTCACTGAAAAAAAAGAACAAAAAGTCACGATGAATGGACATACACTGGTAAAAAAAAATATCTTTTTTAAAAAAGATTGAATGATCAGCGTAATCAGCTCCTAAAATCCAACAAGAATGGCCGCGCTCCTTCCTAACAAACCTGTCCATCAGCGGCAGCCTGCTCATGCCGGAGCTCCTCCCATCGATTGCAGCAGAGGTTATCAACCCTTTTCCGCGTATGGTGATGACATGTGACCGCACACACGCGCACACACGTGGACACACTTTGATCCACGACACGTCCCATGCATTTATTCTCCAGGCTGGCCGCGGTCCCGCCATCAGGACGTCTTCCTCAAAGCTGGGCTGAGTGACAGCGTCGACTCAACTTGCAGATGTTGCGAAGGCAAACAATCATCTGTGTGTGTGTGTGCGTGTGTGTGCGTGTGTCTGCGTTGCCAAAAATCAGCCTGGGCAGAATGACTATTACATCACTATTGAGGGCCCGGGCAAGCGGTGCGAAGGCCCAATCGTCATTGATTTTCTTTGTCGTCATGGAAGTTTTGGGAAAAAAAAGCCACTTTCACTTTGCGACATCAAATTTGGTAGACACGTCTACCTTGAGTACACCCACAAAAAAGTCTCTATAAATCGTGGCCAAAAACACACGGTCATTTTTTTTTTCCCAGGGGCCGTGTGGGTCAATTTCAAGATGGACTCCTCCTGGAGAAACAATTTAATAAAAATGTAACCTCCAAAATCAGTTTTCAGTTGGGAACATTTAGGCACATTTATCACGGGTAGACCCGCCAATGTTTTTTTCGAGAATCTACGCCTGAAAAGACACAGGAAGTCGGCCGTTTCGGGTGAAAGCAAATGGACGATATTTTTATTGTTATTATAAGAATCCTGACTATCCGTTGGGCAGATTACACTTTAATCAAGCGAGACCCAATATTTACTCGCTTATGAAATATCAATTATGTCACCTCTTAGCCGAACAGGTGGAATATTAAGCGCTAAAGTCATAACAATGACACGCGGCGAGGTTATTTATCCAAATCCGCCCGACAGATGGATCTACAGATAATATGGCTCGCTATAAATGGGCACGGCGGGTGGGGGCAGGCGGATCCGGCTAGTAGCAGGATAAAGAATCGTATTTTCTAATCGGAAGGCGACGTGTATTCAGGGTGGGATGGCCGGGTGGGCCTGGGTGGGCGAACACATAAGGGTCCCACATGCCCATCAAAGTCATGCTTGGATGAGTTTGGGGTGGAAGAATCCAATTTAACAGCGATGGGCCGGGAACTCAAATGGAGCGGAACGGATATTCCCACATCTTCTGCCTCAAAAGTTTGACCTAATTAACTTAACATGGTGAGCAAAAAACAGCTGTCGCTAACGCTTTAGTTAGCTTACGTCGCTACACCAGCGGGTGAAAATATTCGAAAAAGCTCCCGGGGCGACGACATCGTTGACATATTGGCGACACGATGAATCCCAAGAATCCCAATCCCAAATTCTTTTTTGGGGGGGGGGGTGGGGGGGGATCGAATCGGATGAGATGAGGTGAGGCTACCGAACGAAGTGTCCCGCCAGATGTTAGCCCCCCACCAAACATCTCACATCTGCCAGCCGGTGAATTAATTCAAGCCTGCCGCCAAGAAGCGCGCCAAAAAAAAAGACTTATTTTAGCATGTCTATTCTTGTGTGTGTGTCCAGTCATCTTCATTTAGTCTCCTCTGTTGTTATTGCATCCCGGATAAGTGGAATTAAGCCGAGGCGCTCGCGGGCCGCTAATTGCTCCAGCTGTTAAACGACGAGGATTCGCAGCTCCCCAACGAGGCGGGGGTCAACGGACAATTGCCAGTTAATTTTCTGCCTTGCATAATGATGAAAATATAACCCCAATAACTAGAGAACGCAATTTCTGTCGAAAATTCGGCGTGAATGCCGACGAGCTGAAAGGCTGCTCCTTGAAAAGGAGGCGGTAAATATTTCAAATCTTTTCCTCATTCCAGAATGTGATTGTGAAAATGGGGGAATTTGTTCCGTATGTCCTGAATGAGCGGAACAGTTCGAAGAATGTGGAACAATGAAAAAGGTGGGAATTTGAGGAATGTGAAATGACTTTGAATGGACTGAACATTTCTAAGTGGGCCAAGCATGCAGTAACAAAACAAACCACCAGAAGGAGCTCACGCTTCAATTCGTGTCCTGCAATCCCAATGAAGAAAGATGAATGGAGTTTTCCCAACCGAGCAAACCTGTTATTGCCCACCCTCCCTTGACTCCCACTTTGGAAAATTGCATCTAAGTGGCACGTCCATGATGGACATCGACCATTTTGACGCAGAGCGTGAAAAATGGGGGAAGACCCCCCACCCCGCCTCCCCTACCAGGGAAGAGAGGGCTAATTACGAAGGGCAGAGTCCAAGTAATAGGCTCCTCTATTCTACAACCCAAGTCTCTCACTTCCTTACTGTACCTTCCACCATTGAAGCCCCCCCCCCCCTGCCTCATTCTCACCCACCTCCGAATTGATCAGCTTCTTGCTGGCGCTGCCCTTGCATCAGCGTTCCGTGGAGGACAAATGAGGGCAATCGGGTTTAAGAATGCATACTGTCCTGGAGCTTACCGGCACGGCGTCAAATTTTGATGATCGTTTGGAGGCTTAGTCATGAAAAAGACAGCAGCAGCAGTGGAATGACATGAAATTTGGCAGACAGGTCGATCATAATAGGACAAAGAAAAATGTCTCAAGGACCCACGCTTGAAACTGAACAGGAAGTCAGCCATTTTGGTTTGCAGCAGACATGGCTCGGTCATGAAAAAGACACTAGTTTCACCAATCGACACGAAATTGGGCGGACATCTATATCATAACAAGACAGATGAAAAAGTCTCAAGCATCCATGCCTAAAATGGAACAGAAAGTTGCCAATATTGCTTTGAAGCAATTTATCAAAGTTTGATGTATTGGAGGATTCAACATGAAAAAGACAGCAGTTTCCCCATCAACATGAAAGTTGGTGGACATGTCTATTAGTGTATAACAGGATGCATGGAAAGATGAATGATGTTTTTTCCCATGCCATCAAATGTGGGCGGAGTATGGCATCAAAGTTTGATGATCATTTGGAGGCTTAGTCATGAAAAAGAGAAGTTTCATGTCTATCATTACAGAACATGAGAAAAAGTCTCAACAACCCATGCTTGAAATCGGACAGGATGTCAGCCATTTTGGTTTGAATGCAACATGGCTTAGTCATGAAAAAGACACCAGTTTCACCGATTGGCATGAAATTTGGCGGACACGTCTACCACGACAGGTTGCAGCAAAAAGTCTCAAGGACCCATGCCTGGAATTGCCACACGGAATCTGCCATTTTGGTTTGAAGCAGCCATTTGAGGCACTGGTGACTACTCTTTCTATGGAATCTATTTTTCCCCTTTGGCATTCGCACCTGCTTATATAGTATTGATGATTTCACGGCCACTATCCACTTTACTGCTGTAAAACATGAATCCCCCCCCAGCCCCCCCGCCTCCCCCACAGCCGGACCACTCGAGGCTTCTTCCGTTCTATTCTGCATTTTTTGGTGTACACGCTGACCTTCAGTCTTCTTCTGTTGAGATGAATAAGGTCAGCCCCCAGCGACAGCCGTTAAACATCAGCCTCCCTCCATCTTCGACCACTTCGCCCTCACTGCCGATCGCTTTCTTTTTTTCCTCTCTCCATTTTAGTCCCACCTCTCTCTCTCTCTCTCTCTCTCTCTCTCTCTCTCCTCCAGCATCTGCTCCTTCCTTGCCTCGCTGCCTTTCCTGCAGCTTCCTCTCCTCCTCCTCCTCCTCCTCCTCCTCCTCACCCTCATTCCTGCCTTCCCGTCTGCCTCCTGCCACGCTTCTTCTTCTTCTCCTTCTTCTTCTTCCTCCTCCGCCTCTCCGTCGACCAGGATGTGGCGTTCGGCCGCACTGCTCCTCTCGGGAATCTCGGCGTTGATCCAAGGTGAGCTGGTGATGGTATTTACTATTGGAACTATAAAAATTGGAGAAGAAAAGTGTCACCTGTTTGCTCTGCCTACTCTTAGCCAGAGTGGGAAACGATTCAGGGATGCATGTCATCTTCTTGTGTGACTCATAAGCAAACTGAGGCGGAGGGGGGTTTGGGGGCACGGATCAATGGAATCACACGTATGGACCGCCACGCTTCCATCTTGCCTGCCTCCCTCTTGTTTGCGTGTGTGTGTGTGTGCGTGCGTTTGCAGGTGCACGTGTTGCTGCGGCTGAAAGGTACAAACTTGAAAGCCTCTCGCTTGTGCGTTTGTTGTTGGCGTTGCCAGTAACGCCGAACACGAGACCACCGAAGGAAATATTGAAGGATTTGTGGCACTTCCGAGCCATAAATACAGCAGCGCCTTGACGTCCGGTTTTTTCTGCTTTGACTTGCGAGCAAAAAAACAATATTTGAGATACGAGCGCTGCGTGGTGGCAGCGAACTCAACTCACTTCGCAACAAGCGGCATTTGAAGTTTACTGTCAAACTAAAAAGAGAAAAGAGAATTACACTTTGTGCATTTCAAACTTCCCCACACCTTGGCCTTCCGCAAGCTTCATGCTAACACACAATGCAACATGCCATAGACGGGCTAACGAATAGCATCGATAGTTGCGGTGTTATAACCCTCGAAGCAACAGCTAGAACGACAAATATTCGTGCATTTTACTGATTCACTTACAGTAGTTGTGTATGTCTTCTTCATTTTTCTATATTATTGCATAATGCTTCCCCCGGTGGCCGAGTCGTGCACACCAGAAGCCGCCCGTTTTCTTTTAGAACATGCAAACTGGAGATTCCCACCCGGAACCTCAGAACTGTGAGGCAGAGCTGCCATCCACTAGGCCGCCGTGCTAACCTCACATGCTTTCGTAGCCACTCCACACACAAAAAGGATCTATTCGAGAGTGATGCTCATTTGAGAGTAAGTTCATTACAGGTTCGTTAGCGTCAATAAAAGCCTGATGAAGTTTTCTGCTGCCACTAATTAGGCTTTGTTTACCAATCTGCCATGTTCCCCGCGAGTCTTCCGTCCTTGTTCTCGCACAGTCGCCGCTTTAGCGAGCGCGAGGAGCCCGGCCGGAAAATGTGACGAAACGAGGACGAAAATGGTTTCGTTTACTGCCTCTTTTTTTTTTTTTTTTTTTTGCTAAATGAGGTCAAGTGAGGTCAGCTCCAACTCCTCCAATTGTCATTTTTCACCCAAATTGGAGCACAAATCCAAATCCCTTTGCAGTGTCTTCAGGGGGTCCTCACCAGAGAAACCTGCTGAAGAACCTGCTGAAGGACTACAACCGCATGGAGCGCCCCGTGGGCAACGACTCGCACCCGCTGACCGTCACCTTCTCGCTCAGTTTGATCCAGATCATGGACGTGGTGGGTGTCGCCGCCCCCGTGGGACCGTTTTGTGTTCAAAATGTTTAAAGTGTTTCCAAATGGATTTTTGGCTGGCAGGACGAGAAGAACCAGGTGCTCACCTCCAACATGTGGCTGCGGATGGTAAGGACGCCTGAGAGGTTCGTGGTGTTAATAAACTTGGGAGTCGCGCTCACCGGACACAACATTAGGTACACCGTCTTGTTAATGGGAAAGCGGAATTTTCCACGCAGCTCTTGTACTGCATCTCATTTGATGGCGTACCTAATGTTGTGGCCAGTCGGTGAACTCTGCACGTCTGTTACTATTTTTTAGTGTTACTCTAATCACAATTTATGGTTTTATACTTGTTTATCATAACTCTTGAATTCTAATTTATTTTTGTGTATTAGCAATAATAAAACAAAAATAGAACAAACATGTGTAGCTTTGAAAAAAAACATCGAACATATTAATACTATATCGATGTGTATATATATGGATATAATACTTTATTTATTTTGACAATATTTTTATGATTATTCTTCAAAAACAACTAAATACTCATAATGTATGATTAATTTAATATTTAGATTGTTTTAACATTCACGAAAAATATTTTACATTGATGTATTCAAAATAATGAATTATAAACCATATGTCGTTATTTGTAATAATAATTATTTAAATTCTGATTTATTGTTGATATTTCTGTATTTATTTATGAGTAACATAATTAAACATTGACCACATGCATGTCACTCTGGGGGAATAAAAAACAAAAACTATTCATATTCTAACCGTACATCATTAATTCAATACATAAAATATTACAGTAAATTCAAACTTATTCTTTTTCAAGAGTTAATTTGAATGAGTTACTGCGTTTGTTTTTATTACAATGCAATTCAATTTGAAATATTTTAGATATAACTAAAAAAAATGTCAAAACTATTTTCCCCAATTTTTTTTACGCGGTCATTCTTTGTTCATTTTTCTTTTTCAACATATATTTTTTTTTTTATTAGTAACATAATTAAAAATGGACTACACAGAATTAGAAACACGGGACACGTGTGCGTGCGTGTGCGTGTGTGTGTGTGTGATCAAGAGCTGGTTCGACCACTATCTCCAGTGGAACCAGAGCGAACATCCCGGAGTTAAAAACCTTCGCTTCACCACCGACCAAATCTGGACGCCAGATATTCTGCTATACAACAGGTAAGCGTTGAACACACACCGACACGCGCGCGGGCGCGCGTTCTAACCGGCCTGGCGCGCTTCCTCAGTGCAGACGACGACTTCGACGCCACCTTCAAGACCAACGTTCTGGTCAACTCCAGCGGCTACGCTGAATATTTGCCTCCAGGTGGGTCACACTGAAAATAAGACCAAAAATATTCCATTTGACAGCATCAATAAATTAGCCACAGTTTATACTGAAGGCCAACTGGCAAATTTGGGTGGGAAAAAAAAAACAACAATTTGTGGAGTTTGAACTTTCACCTCGCAGACCATCAGCACATTCAGACAGCATCAATGGATTATGCAAAAAATGTATTTTCCGGATTTGGATTGAAAAAACGAGGGGGAAAAAAAAAAATACATATATTTTCCGTGAAAAAAAAGTAACAACTTTATGACAATTCCATTGCAATTTTACAAAAAACAACTTGTAACCATGCACGAAAGAAGTCGTAATTTCACGAGGACACGTCTGTAATGTCATGGGATCCATAATAATAAGAAAATCGGAATTACGCAATAGTTGAATCGCAATTTTATTTCAGTAAAATGTCAATATTACGTGACAGATAAGTTGTCATTTTTCAAGAACACGTAATATTATGAGGAAAATGGATTTTATGAGAATTAAGTTGCAATACAGCAAGAATCATGCGGTAATGACGGGGAAACAAGGTTTTCTGTTTTAATTTCGATTAAAATTAAAAAAAAACCCTACAAATCCATGTATAATTGTTTTAAAAATAAGCATGACGCACATAGCGGACTATCCAGAGCTCTTACAAATGTTTCTTTTCTGGAGACTCGATGAGAAAAAAGAAAAAAATACCCCAAAAAATGGAAAACGCGGCGACATTTTCCAGCGCGGGCCTGGAAATGTCAAGCCCGCGCGAAAGAGGCGCTTTCAAACGACAGACTGGAATTTTTGGGTCCGTGCTGAGCCAGAGTCTTGTTTGTGAGCGTCGCCTCAAGGTTACGAGATGGATATCTGCGAGGGGAGCGGAGAGGCACGCTGCCAACGAGGCACCGGCGCACACAATATGATTCCCTCGCCGGACACAACATTAGGGACAGCAGCCAGCCGCCTCAAAATCGACAACTCCATTTTTCGTTATTCGAGCGATCACTCCACCGGTTGGTGGAGTTTTTGTGTTCTGGCATTTGTTGGCATCCTGGTGTGCAAGTGAGTTGAGGCGCTTCATTGAGACAAAAGTAGTCCTTTTCCACCATCTTGTGGCATCTGTAGGCAATTACAGGACAGCATTGCTATTTTGATTATTATTCACAGCGGGACTTCTATTTCCTCTCAAGATTACAACTTTTTTTTCGTGTAATAATCAGACTTTTACTTCACAATATGAAAACTTTTTTACACCTAATATTAGGGCTCCCCCCCCCTAAAATTACAACTTCTTCTTTCCATTATTATCATATATATTTTTTCTCCTATTATTTCTTGTGATGAGTCAATTTTTTTCCGAGTCATACTAAACTGTAGTATTCTCTTAATTTTACAACCTTTTTGCTCCGAATTATTCCCCCCCCCCACCCCCATTTACCATTTCTATTATCTTTTAACCCTTACAATATTAAAAAAGAAATTATACCTTATATTATGACTTTGTTTCCCCCAAATATTAATTGATGAAATAATTAATTGATTACACCCCCCCTCCCATTATTATGACTTTTTTTGTCCTAATATTACTTATTTCCTGTGATGAATCAAATTTTTTTCTTGTCATAGTACATTATTCTCTTAATAAATTTTTTTTTCTCCCCCATTTACTATTTGTATGAATATGATTTTGTGCCTTACAATATCCCAATTTGAGTTCACAGATTTCTTTTCTCCTAATGTCACCTGTTTCTTGTGATAAATCCATTCTTTAAAATGTAAATACTACAATATTATTCTGCTCGTATTAAGAGTCCCAAAAAGATTTGTATTATTGTTATTAATTTGATATGTTGTTGGGATGTAAAAAAAAAAAAAAAAAAAAAAAAAAAAAACCAAATAATATAAAAAGCATATCAAAATGGAAGCGGTGCGTCCACGTGGCGGTCGTCCGTCGTCACCTTTGCGCGACGCGGCGGCGACTCATTGGACGGATCCCGCCGACCGGCCGTCTTCGCAGGCATCTTCATGAGCACGTGCAACGTGGACGTGCGCTGGTTCCCTTTCGACATCCAGAAGTGCGTCCTGAAGTTCGGCTCGTGGACGTACGACGGCTGGCTGCTCGACCTCCAGATGAACGACGCCGACGTCTCGGGCTACATGCCCAACGGCGAGTGGGACCTCCTAGGTCAGCCTTTCACATGCTGCACATGCAACCGCTACAAAATACACCCTTAATCTACTTCAATCCATTTTTCAGGTACTTTACCTGAGTGTTTGTTTTTCTCAACACTTTTAGACGTTTACTCCCTATTTGTGAAAACAGAAATCTGTACTTCCATCCACGTACCCTTTTAGGCGTGCCCGGCGCCCGGAACGAGGTTTTCTACGACTGCTGTAAGGAGCCGTACCCGGACGTGACCTTCGTGGTGACCGTACGGCGCAGGACGCTCTACTACGCCCTCAACCTGCTCATCCCCTGCATGCTCCTGTCCTCCATGACACTCCTCATCTTCGTGCTACCCGCAGACTCGGGAGAGAAGATCTCGCTGGGTGCGTAAAAAACAAACAAACAAACAAACAAACAAACAAACAAACAAACCCCCCCCCACAAAAAATACATTAAATACATTAGTGTACAGCTGTTAATAAAAAAAATGGTATAATCATAATAATACATTAAAAAAATGGCAACAATACTATACAAAAATAAAATGTAAATACTATTTTTCAGATCCAAAAATAAGAGAAAAGATAGATTAAAAAACCTTCAAATACAAATGAAAACTTAAAAATAACACAAACTCCAAATAAAAGGTTCAGAATAAAATAAAAATACATTTTTGACAGTTCGTACTACTACTACTAGTAATAATAATAATAAATAATAGTAATACAGATACTCTTTTTTCAGGTAAGAAAAATAAAAATGAAATATTGAAATCAAACAGTAAAGAAAATAAAAATATTATTTTACACTTGTTATACTATACTTCTATTCGTACTATGAGGCCTACAACTGCTATTACATACTATTATTACCACTAAAATGACCACTTCCACGATACTGCTACTACTAATAATAATATTCAGATTCTGAATTTCCGGTAAAAATAAAAACAGATTCAATTAACTGACAAATTTCCTTTTACTGTAAGTAATACTACTGCGTACTACTACTATTACTACTACTATTATTATTAATAAATTCCTGAATAAAAATTAAAACATGATTTGTATACTGTTTTTAAGGCCCCCCCCCCCCCCAAAAAAAAAAATTCACTTTTGTTTGTGGAGATTACACAGATTATTTAAAACATTGTCAATCAATTGATTAATTTAAAATATGTTATTAAAATTGAAAACGTGTTCTGCAGCGGGAAAAAGTTCAAAAAGTACGATTTATATAGCACTGCTCAGGCATGATTTTCCACTTTTGTTAGCATCGTGAAAAGAATTTTGAATTATGACTCCCCCCCACCCCCCACCCTTCTTGTTAATCTTATCGACTGCGTTAGCATTACACTGAACATTGCGAGCTAACCCTAATTGTTGTTGTTGTTGTTGTTTTTTTGAATGACGACATACTTTTGCATTTCTGCCATATGACGTTCAGATGGCTGGAAAATTGCTCGCTACACCACCGAACATTTTGCATCAAGATTCTTGCGAGATGATGAAGCTCCCTGCAAGCGCAAACGCGCGCACACACACTCACACACACACACACACACACGTGCACACAAATGCAGATAATTTAGAGTCAGCAAGATATTTTTTTGGGGGGGAAAAAAAAATAATAATCTTTTTGATGTGTGCAGTAAAAGTCTCCAACTGGGACAACCCCCCACCCCCACCCCACACCCTCACCCCCACCCCCCCCCACCCCCCATTTTCTGCGAATATGCGGGAAATATGATCCTAATAGGCGCACGTCGATCGGGCAAGTGAAAGAAGGGGGGATGAAAGAGGGAGAGGAGATTACAGGATGAAGGGGGGAAGCCAGCAAAAAGGAAACGGGAGAAGGTGGAGGACGAGGTAGACCGGGGGGGGGGGGGGGGGGGGGGGGGGAGTGGAGCGCTGTTACAAAACGATGCGAGGCCGAAGACCTGGGAGAGGAAGTCTTCATCGACTTCAAGATTCATTTACTGAGGAATTTACATGAATCATTTAGTGGTTTATTTCCAGATTCTTTTGAAGTAAAAATACCTTCCAAAAAATCCTTGTTGTCAGTGAATGTGCGACATTAGCAAAGACACGTACACGTCTACGAAGTTGTTACTTAGTTACAGTTACTGAGTTACAGCTGTTTAGGAAGTTACTTCGTTCCAATGTGGGGTGTGTGTGTGTGTGTGTGTGTGTGTGTGTGTGTTTGTGTGTGTGTGTGGCTGTGCTCAGAATGAACCGATCGCATTTAAAGTCATGGGACATGGGAGTCGGCGCATCCCTGCCAGCCCAAATAAAGTTCAGATGTTCTAGTTGGCTTTTTCTGACATCTCCTGACCACATGATCTCTGTTGTTCATTTTTACTGACCCTCTCGATTAAAGATCGATTTTTTTTTTCAATTGAGCTTTACAATAAATTTTGAATTTTTTCCCCCCAAATTAATTCCCTTTTTTAAAAAAATTGTTTTTTTTTTAATTGACCTGGCATTTGAACTGGGGTGTGTCGACTGAATCATAGATTCTAGTCATTACTAGCCAAATGTACATAAGTTATCAATGTAAATTTTAAAAAATATACATTTTAAATGGCTTATTTGGAATGTATCCTTGTCTTTATAAACCATATGTATTTATTTATTTTTTATTTAGTTTGATAACTATATTTTTTATTTATTGTATGTTCTTTTGATCCCCCCCCCCCCCAAAAAAAAAAAAAAAAGTTAATATACCCTTTACAAAAACAAAAAAACAAATAAGTATTTATGTAAGTATTTATTTGAATAATGCTGTCGATGTATTATATGACACAGTCTTTCTTTTCTTTTGACTTAGGCACCTTTTACATCAGGACATTTAGAGAATGCCAGAGAAGCATTTTTGGTTATTGTTCGTGTTCAGAGATGTGAATTACGACAGCGCTGTTGTTGGATGCAGAATAAATGCCCGGCGAGTTTTACACTATGTCGAAAAGCAATTTAGCGGATGAGCCCTCACGGTGGTTCGTCAAATAACGTTGGCCGCTCGCCCAGCCAGGAGACTCACGTTGACTTTCGGCATGAAAGTGATTTATTATTTCATTTTTACTCTATTTTTTTTTTTTTGAAATCTTCTTTTTTTTTTATTTTTTTATTTTAAAGGGATTACCGTCTTGCTGTCGCTGACTGTGTTCATGTTGCTGGTGGCCGAGATCATGCCGGCCACGTCCGACTCGGTCCCTCTCATAGGTACGTTTTGATTCGTATTTTGAATCGTGTAAATATAGCGTGGAACTTGGCTGCCACAGAAACAAAAGGAACTTTTGGTTCTTGAAGCCTTTAGGTCCCAAGAACTGAAAGAACCCAGAACAAAAAGTTCCCGGAACTTAAGGTGGAAATTCAGCGGCAGTGAGACAAGGCACTTTCCATTTCAGGTGCCTTTTAGTCCCCAGGAACTAAAATGATCAAGAGCCAACGGTACCACAGTTCAAAGTTCGAAATGCGCCTACAGGTACTTTTGGTTCCAGGTAGTAGAAGGTTCCCTGAACTGAAACTACACAGAACCAAAGGTTTCCATAATGCGGCTACGGACGTAATGGGTAGGCTACTTTTGGTTCCAGAAGCCTTTTAGGCCTTGGAACCGGCTACTCGGGAACCAGGCAACTATTAGCTAGTGCTTGTGGCTCATGTTAGCAAACTTTGCTTGTAACTCCGGCTGCGCAGTACAGTCATCATTCTGTGCTACTTTGAAGCATATTTTGACCTAAATCGCAGCTAGCCAGACAACCGCAGAGCTAACTCATGGCTCGTGCTAGCAGCGAATGTTAGAAAACTTGCATGCTCAGCGCCTTAAGACCACTCGCGTCGTGGCGGCTCCTATTGGATTACGTGTGACCACAAAAGCCAAAGAAAAAAAAAAAAAAATGCGTTACACTTTAGGCTGCAGTTTCAGCACTTTATTTATTTGTTTTTAGCTCATGACTCGGACTTTACGGCCCCTGTTAGCTCCCGTTTCCTGCCCTTGTCACGTCCTGCTTTTCGGCTTATTACTGAGTGGGAATGGTTCATGCTGGCGGACCCCAAGTCTCATATCATCATATTTTATAGCACCGCTGGCACTGTTTCATATTTAATCACACTTTTACGGGGACTGAAACACGACTACATTGCATGAATGAGAGACTTCATTAAAGAGCTTTTACAACCTGGAAAGCGTGGCGTGCATATCAAAGTGCGACAAAGACAGGACACTTGTGGCTAAACGGGGACGACGACATTATTTACATGGAAGCACGGCTACATTTTAGGAACTGGGTGTAGAGTCTGTAACCACCTTTGGTTCTGGGTGCTTTGGGTTGCCCCAAAACCTTTGGCTGAAATGCAGGTACAGACACGACATGTACTTTTGGTTCCCGGAGCCAAAGGTAACCACAACCAAAAGTTCCTGGAACTTTGGCTGGCAACGTGGCTACAGATGCAACTGGTATTTCATTTTCACTTTCAAGAAGCTTTTCGTCCCCAGAGCAAACAGTTTCTGGATTGTCAGGTGCAAATGCGGCTACAGGAGATACTTGCAGTTCGAGGAGCCTTTTAGTCTCCCAGAACCTAGTAGTACCCAACATGTCTGGAGCCGCATTTACATGAAAAGGTTCGTAGAGCTCTTGGTGCTGGGTACTTTCATTTCTTGAAACTAAAAGGCTTGGGAACCAAAAGTTCACGTTTCCTCTGTGGCTGCAACTTCACCTGCAGTTATGGGAACTTTTGGTTCTGGAGCTAAAAAGCTCCTAGCTCTGAAAGTATCTGCTCCACATTTTTGCTTAAGGCGCTGTGGAACTTTGGTTCTGGGTACTTTCGGTTCTGTCGACGAAAAGGTTCCCAGAACCGAATGCCCCCATTGTGTATGTAGCTGCATTTCTATCTAAAGTTCCAAGAAATTTGGCTCTGTGTATTTTCAGTTTTTGGGACTAAAAGACTCCCGGTGTCAACAGTCACCATATTTTAGACTAAAGTTCCAGGAATTTGGGTTCTGGATACTTTCAGTTTTCGAAACCAAAAGTTCCTATTTCATTTGTAGCTGCGTCTGCACCTGAAGTTCTGGTAACGTTTGGTACTTGGAACTGAAAAACTGGTTCTGGGTGCTTTTAGTTTCAGGTACTAAAAGGCTCCGAGTACTGAAGGCACTCATTGCATGTGTAGCCATATGCCATGCTGAAATTGCGAGAACTATGGTTCTGAGTACTTTCAGTTCTTGGGGCTAAAAGGCTCCCAAAAACAAAATCCTTGTTGAGTCTGTCGTCAAAGTACTTCCACCTAAGGTCATGGGAACTTCTGCTTCTGTATAATTTCCAAATGCACAGTAATCGTGTTCTATGCTTCCAGGTCAGTACTTTGCCAGCATAATGATCATCGTGGGCATGTCCGTTATCGCCACCGTGGTAGTCCTGCAGTACCACCACCACGACCCCAACGGAGGGAACATGCCCAAATGGGTGAGACTGGCACACTCCCCTCCCCTCCCATCCTCATTTTGATCAATATTTAGGTTGTAGCTCTTTTTCTCCTCTTCCCTGCGGACTTCCTGTGCAGTCAGTGACTCATCTCGGGTGCTGTCAGTCTGCCCGGTTGAAAGCATGCTGCGCTTCGGATGCGCTGTAATTCTCGGGACCGTCTCTTACCTGCGCTGTCAACGGAGTCAGTGCAGTAATGCAGGATCCGCCCACCAACTCGGAGGAGGCGGCGGTACCCCTGCGGAAAACTCCAGCTCTGCGTCGTCTTCGTGTTGCGGGGGGGGGGGGGGGATTGGAATGGAGCCAAAAAGTCAGAACCGCGTCGCTTTTTCACCAGATTGCCTTCAAAATCCCGTTTTCCGGATTTGCCCGTGCGGCCCGGACGGGTCACAGTTCTCGTCGAAGCGGTTCGATTGATGCCCCCCCCCGACAGGAGGTCATAAAACCCCAGTTGTTGATTTGATTGTTTCCCAGGTGTGCCTCCCATGATGCCATTTGTTATTCCATCCCTTGATCTTGTAAAAACCGGAGGTCATGAAGTCCAGGACAAACATTTGCTACCCCCCAGGTGTGCATTCCACGGGTCTTACGACGGTCACGCAGCGTTCTCGTTTTTGCTCTTTCGACCGCAGCCGATCATTAAAAACGCCCAGACGGACATTTTCTTTCTTCAAGTTTTCATTTGTGTGTGCAGTCTTCTTGTCGTTTTAGGACGGTCATGAATCACCCTAGGATGTACTAATATCCCAGACAAATATTTGATAACTTCCAGGCATAGTTTTAAGACTGCAATTCATCAATCTACCTTTGATCTTTGACAGCTTCACTGTGGTGGGATGCTCTAAATAAATGAAGGGTCATAAATCATTCACCGAAGCGGAATCGTCTACAGTACCGCAAGTCCAGAGTGTACTTTTGTTTTTTTTGTTTTTGTTTTTTGCTTCCAGTGTGCATTGCTTTGTACTATTACGACCGCAATTAATCATCCTACGCTTTGATCCTATCGGCCGCGGGTTGCCATAAAGTAATCGAGGGTCCGCTCCCAGACAGCGATCGAGGGTCATAAATCCTCGGCCGTTTGACAGAAGCGGAATCGTCTGCCTCTCGTTCTAAAGACGGGTGCGGCTTGCTCCTCCTGTGCCCAGGTGAAGCTGGTCCTTCTCCAGTGGGTGGCGTGGTTCCTGCGGATGAAGCGCCCCGGCGAGACGGAGAAGCCGGGCAGGCCCCCCTGCGCCCCCCACCTGCGCCGCTGCTCCTCGGGCTCCCACAGCGGGAGCATCCCCAACCACGGCGATCCGGCCCTGCACCCGCTGCAACCGCAGAACTTGGCCCCCCTGCGCCAACCTCACCTCCACGCCAAGTCCAGCGCCAACAACAACGGGAGCCTGCTCTACTTACAGGGGGTGGAGGAGCCCTCGTCGTTGTCCGACGCCACCCAGAGGTGCAACAACATCCCCGCGGGGTCCCGCAGCCCGCCTGCGCGCCTGCCGCCCCACCTCCGCGGATCCCCGCCGCCGCCCGCCCCAAACTTGGACGCCGCGGTCCGCCCCGGCTCCGTCTCCAGCGTGGGCGGGTTTGGAGGCGGCGCGGGCGGCGGCCCGTGCCACGGGGACCCGCTGCTTCAGGCCATCCTGGAGGAGGTGCGCTACATGGCGGACCGATTCCGCGAGCGGGACGAGGCGGAGCGCGTGGCCGACCAGTGGAAGTTCGCGGGCGCCGTCATCGACCGCCTGTGCCTGGTGGCGTTCAGCGTCTTCAACATCATCTGCACCATATCCATCCTCATGTCGGCGCCCAACTTCGCCGACGCAATTTCTAAGGACTTTGTCTGAAAAGCCGTGAGGGGGAACAAAGCGGATGAGGGGGAATTAAGCTAACAAGCCGGCTGGGATCCAGCGGGACTTCACATTGTAGACTAGAAGACAGAGGAAAATGTGTGGATTTCACACTGCGCACTGCACTGACTGAACTTGAAGAAAATAGACAAAAAAGTGGAGTCAAAGCTTTCCGGCTTTGAGGAAAGATCGGAGGTCTAACAGAGGCGTGACAGCGTCTGTGTGAAATGGCCAGAACGGGGTTGTGAAGTTCAACAAAGCGGCAAACCTGCCTTTGCTGGGTTCTGTGCAAAAGGCAAAATGTGGGTAAAAGCTGTGAAAGGATCCCAAGCGGCTATTTTTCCACTTTTATTCCTTTCGTCACGGTTTTGTATAAACTGTGTTCTGTATAAAAGGAAATTTGCGCGGCTATTTTGCAGAATCTCTGCATGAAAGCAGCTCAACTCTCATCAGTAGTCAGACCAAAATATATACACTTTGCTCGGTTCCGTGTGAAAAGGCAAAAGAGTGTAAAAGCCCCCTTAGTTTACGTCCATGACTCGAATATTGTCATTTTGCAGGGTCTCTATGTGAAAGCGGTTTAACCCTCATAAGTGATGAAAGCATTTAGCTTTGCGGGGTTCCGTATGAAAGGCGCCGGGTCTTCTATAGCGGCTATGATTTGACAGTTTGGCAGGATCTCTATTTGAAAGGAGCTTGACTCTCATGAGCTCCGGTTTGCTGGGTGTTGTGTGAAAAGGCGCAGGTGGATAAATGCCGGGTCGACTCAAACGGCTCTATTTCGCGGGATCTCTGTGTGAAAGAGGTTTAAATCTCATTAGACTGACACATCGTCCGGTTAGGCTGGGTTCTGTGTAAACTTTAGCCTGTTACAGAGCCAATGCGGCTATTTTGCACGATCTCTGTGTGAAGAAGAGCTCCAGTGATAAGAAGGACACCTTGGATAACAAAGAGAAGGACATGCAGATTATAATTTTGAATTTGTTTTTTTTTTTAAGAGCAGCGCAGAAAACAGTAAGCGAAGAAGGCGCTCATCCATTATTCAACCCTCGGCGTCTAATGGCCATCAAATTAAAAAGTCCTCCCGTCGTCTTTAAGCGCGACCACTTGGCTTTGAAAAGACGACCCGGGCACTTTGCATTTCCGAGGGCCTCGTTATTCCCGCAGCTAACACGCCTCCCCAAAAAGGAATTCAAGCCGCGGTGGAACCGACGCAGATCTCAGATCGGCGGTAAAGGTTCCGCGTTCAACGGGGACGAGCGACGTCTTATTCAATGCGAGCAAAGTGTGTCATTTTGTCAGTGTGCCGCAAAAAGGACGAGGCTGCTTTATTTGTCTTTGAAATCGCGTCACATAGTCACGACGCTCAGAAAATAAAAATAAAAATGATACAGTGCTGTCGTCTTACGAGCCAGGAAAATAAACAAAAAAGGTTTCACATTTGTTTGAGGAATTGTTTTCTTTTTGCTCTTTCCCTTGGCCCAAAAATGAAAAATGGTACATTTCCATCCTCTTACATCATCCTCTGTGAACCAGGAAGTAGCTTCCTAGCTAACAAATGGACGGACAGACAAACAAATGAAAATGCCACACCGCGTGATTCTTTACACTTTCACTCAAGTTCCTGATTTGCCATTGGGACCCTTTTCCTTGCCCCAGAATGAAAAAATGGTACAGTCCATTCCCAGAAACACTAACAAATACACGACACATTTTCCCACTTTTGTTGTAGGTATTTATTTTCCCTTGGTGTTCAAGTCACGATGAAAAGAGAGAAAAAAAAAAAAGGCCAGATTCCCCCCCCCCCCCCCCACCCCCGAACCTTCCTAACTGTACCGACAATTTGCTGAGAGCCATTTGCGGTGTCTGTAGTACGTGTGCACGGCGCGATTGCATCTCGGGTCTCAGGGCCAATCAATGACTTTTAATTAGCACGGGCTCGCGAGGCGGGTCGATGGAACTGCCAAGAAGAAGAGGAGGAGGAGGAGGAGGAGGAGGAGGAGGAGGGAGATGGAGAGAAATGAGCCCATCCAGACGCGTGATGGATGCTCGCTCGCTCCGCCCGGGCCACGCCCGCCTACTGTGATATGTTGTTGGGCTTGATTAAACCTGATACATCCAGTTACAGCGTTCCCCCGCTATATCGTGGCTGAGAAAATATTGTACAGTATTGAAGTACTGTGGGCTGTGAAAATACAGTCACATAAAGGCTCCAGTAGAATGGACTATGTCTCCACCGGGTCATCTTGGCGCTTTTCTACACCGCGACAACGAGGCGCTCAAAAGTGGCCACGCCAGCACAAAGTCGCTCTCCACACGCTCGCTGTCACGTTTGATTTTTTCTTCTGCCCCCTTTCACTCTTCCACCTTCTCTCTGTGATATGCACACACTCGTAGCCAACAACGGGGCGCTCTAAAGCGGCTATGCCGACCAAAGCCCGGGTCCACATTCTGGCTGTCAAGTCTGACTTTTAACTGATCCCCCTCGACCCCCCTCACTCTTCCAGCTGTCTCTGCGTGACGTGCGCGCACTCATGGCCAACAACGTGGCGCTCTAAAGCGGCCACGGCAGCAGACTATCTGAAGAGATGACGTAGTTTCAGGGTGCAGGCATAGCTAGCGAGCTAACCGCACATCGCAAATGCGCTGGATAACCGCTGATGTGAAGAAGCGATGAAGTGGGTCACTCGACACCGATTTAGCCACGCTTCCAAAAAAAAAAAGGAAAATTAAGTGGTGAAAAAGTTTAATGCTATATCTCCACAATTGTGTACTACATAATTTTCAGTCTTTGTATATTTTCAGCAATTACCTTTAAAAAAATCGATAATGTATTTAGAAACAAGTGTGAATTCATTTTGCAGTGTCTTTAAATGTTCAATATTTTGTACACATGGGCTTTTTACGGCATCTTACTCGATATTTATACGTTTTCGGTACTGTACAGTAAATATATTAACCTTAAAAAGCTGTGAAAATCCACACAAAACAACAATCGCTTCGCATATATAAAAATTCAGTTAAAATGTTCAAGATCTGTCACTCTAGAAGTGAACTATAACGAGCCCAAATTTTGCATTGCAAAGTTATTAAAAGTTCCCCCGAAGCTGCAAAGACAACACACACCCATCACCAACACATTCCCCAATATATAACTTTATTTAAAATGCTGTTACAATTTATTACTCTACAATAGTCCATCTTGACACGTCGTCGTTGATTGGTAAACCATTTGTTGCCTTTATTTTTTCTTTTTCTTTTTATAGATAAAAACAAATTCTATTTTACAGCCTGTGAGGTGTGAACTGAGGTCCTTAGTCGTCGGCATGTGCTTCTAAAAGCATTGTTCACAATAATTCGTCAATAAATAAAACGGTCGGACAAAAGTGAGTGCTTTGTTTTTTTTCTCTCTCTCCGCCAGAATGACTATTTACAGGTTGACGAAAGGCTCGCACACAAAAGGTAACATAAAAACAAAACAAACCAACACACACACAAAAAAAAAATAAACGGCACTTACATTCGCGGATGACGTCGCGGCTCGACAAAAGTCGCCTTCTCCTCTTAAATAAACACTTTGTTTTTTCCTTTTTTTCTTTCAGTCACTGGCCTGATGGCAGAATACACACGCGCGAAAACTGCAGCGCTTGCACGGGGGAATTAAAACAAACAATGGTGAAACGAATATGAGTCACAGCGCAAACAAAGCCGAGCGCTCGGTGACAAATACGGACTCCAAATAACCACTTCACTGCAAACAGTGGCACTGGTTGAGTTTTGTTTACTTAGCTGAGGGTGGAGAGAGGCCATTTTCTCAATAATAACGGATAATAATTTCTCAACTATTATGGAGAAAAAGAAGACAAACAACATTGTGGCGCGACAGATAAGACGCTAAGCGTCTCCGCATAACGCAAAATCATCCTTAATACTGCGCATGAGGAACTCGTTCGCAACATGCGATAAGTCTCGTTTGAATTCATCAAAAGAACTAATTTACCTCAGTAGGTGCTGCTGTTTCGGTTAGTAACAGAGTTCCAACTGTGTGTTCGCTCATCATTACACTTCGCTTATTGGTTAGTAACAAGCAACCGCTACAAACAAAGACGCAAAGTTCGCATTTCCGACAAAAAAAAAAAAAAAAAATAGTGGCCCGGCCCTGACGCAAGTGGGAAAACAAATTCAAACCCCAAACTTGAGAACTGTGACGCAGACGTGCTAAACACAATTCTACCATGCTGCCACGTACTAGCTTCTCTTTTCAGATGGGAGAACTCAGGCGTCCATTTTAGGATGACACACTCAGCAACTCATTGAGTTGTGGCTTCCATTTATGCATTTATTTTTGTTTTTGAGGAAATACTCTCGCTATCTTGGCACACGCTATCAGGCGTGCTCTTTAACATTCATGTCATCTCCCTCCGCTCGCAAGCAACCGAACACGGTGACATTCACAAAAAGCCAGGTCTCCATCACGTGGGGGGGATTGAGCCAATTTGCCGGGACGGGAAGAGAAAACAGCGGCGTGTGGAGTCGGTGACGGTGCTGCCATGGCAACCACATCGCAACCTGAAGAGAAGGGGGAGGGCGCAGACAAGCAACCGCGCTCGGTCTCTCGGCACAAGACCAAAAAAAGGGGGAAAGGGAAAATAAATACATAAAAAGGGTTCATCCATCTTCTAAATGAACGTATCTCCTCAAATGGAGGCCGCCGCTCTGCTTGCTCAAATAAATGCCTCCCAATTGCCCTTGAAGGAAATAAACCACCACGATCCGATCTGAGAGCAACGCGAGTCGCGGCAGACGTCGTCAGCACAAGCCCTGCAGGGTAGACATGGCATCTGTAAAGCTGACGTTTACAGACAAACGCAACCGAGCACCATTCAGTATACTGAGGCTGTCGTAGAGAATCCAATTCTAAGCTCCTCGCCCCGAATGTACGCTTGGTCCTCTGCAGTTGAGTACACGCCGGGCCACTTTTTAACAGCAAAACAAGCAATTACAAGGCTGCCAAGTCACAGGTGCTCGTGTTCCGGGGCTGCAAAACACCCGGCACAAAACAATCCTGACGCCGACGCACATTGCAATGTTGTCGAGCGACAGAAAACAGAGACAAATGTGCCATGCCCCCCCCCCCCCCCCCCCACACCGCCAAAAAAATAAAAAGATAACAATCACACACAACACCTCTTTCGTCATCACTCACCCAACAAATCGACAAAGTGGTCAAACCTGCACTCACGAACTTGGCTGAAACACAACATCCAGCCCTTTCGTGTGGAATAACCTCAACTATTCAGGTTAAGAAGTACTAGTAAAAAAAAAAAAAAAAAAAAAAAAAAGTTTAAGAAAAAACAACCAAAAAAAACCCGACAAATACTGCGGCAAATGAACGCGACGGCAGGCTGTCACTGCTCAGTTAGTTAGACACACTCATACACACCTCCTGCTTAATGTTGCCACCAACTCGCCACTCCCCCGGCGGGTCACATTCGCACACTGGCACCTGCTGCCCTCTAGTGTCCATTGAGAGAACTGCAGGACATAACACGTCACTATTTTGCATGAACACAACAAACGGAGACCCCTCCAATTCAATTGCATGGAAAGATATTTGAGCATTGATTTGATGTGCTTCATATCGATCTTAAGATCAGTGTACTAGTAAGCTCTCGGTCCTCACTAGTAAGACAATTCACCACACTCGTAAAACGAGCGACCGACTGTCTTACATGTAACAATTTTTCCACTACTGTGTGACTTTTCTGGATAACTACGTTACAACTGAGGCAAAACTATTCAGGGGGCATTTTGGTGCTAGTAGAATCCTGGAGGCTACTAGTGCATGACACATGACTACTAGTTTAAAGTGCTTTGAGTACCTTTAAGTTAGCAAAGCGCTTTACAAGTGAAAGTTGAGCCCAGTCGTGCAGGACAGTAGTTTACCACTAAGGTTTAATGTGCACTAGTAGGCCAAAAGGGGCACTAGTCATGAAAAAAATGTTACTAGTAAGACAGTTGTTCTACTAGTGTGCTGAATTGTCAAAATAGTGAGGAAAAATTGCGTACTAGTACATGGCCCGTAAGCAGGACATCAAGTTTATCAAATAAATGCTCAAACGTCTTTCCATACAATTGATGTTAAACCAATAAATCAATTATTATAGCTCTTATATTAATCTATATTTGATCAGGAAAAAAGGCTTGTTAAACATACACACAATTATAACAGTTACATTTTGTGTCCCGTGTGTTTTCGGACAAAAACGACAGCGAACAACAACAAAAAAAAAAACACACCCCACTAATAGAAAACTTTTTTGTTCATGTCCAGCATCAGACTTTGCATCTTTCGGGAGCGAAAACACGCCATTTATTTTTCTCTCCGCCGTCCCTTTGTCCATTACTGTCCCTTTTGCTGAGTTGGCCGTGGGCTCGCTCCAGGCCGAGCGTATCAAATCGCCCGCCCGCCCTCCGAAGTCCCGTTTCCGGCACGTGCTCCCAACGGACGTGTTGGCGGCTCGTATGCCGGGGAAGCGTCTCACAGACACACAGTATGGAGAGCCGATGGAATGAAATGAAAGCGGACTTCCCTTCATCGCTCGCCTTGGTACGTATCCCTAGCTTAATGTGTGACATATTCATATTTCTCTGCCCCCTCCTGCAAAAAAAAAATTTTAAATCCCAGTTTGATCTTTCGCCGGGGGTGCCGACTGCCTCTGCCCGTCTCGCGAGACCTGGTGTGATCGATGGGCGCGCTCTCGGGGCGGGTGCGACGATGCGAGTGGAACAGTTCAGTGCGGGACGGGTTTGCGGCTTTGCGTCTGTTTAGGATGTGGCGATCTCTCCCCCTAGGTGGCGCCATCCCTTCTGCTGCGTCTCCATAGGCGGCAGATACTCTGCAACACAGAGCCAACGGACCAGAGAACATGTCATCCTTGCCGCACGGTCGCACCCAAACATCCTCGTACGGCCTTGAGAGCATTCCCTCCGCCTTGCTTGCAATTCTACAAACTGATCAAATCTCTGGGGAGGAACTGACATAAGAAGCCCGAAAAGAAAGAATTTCCAAACTTTTTACACCATTAAAACTCATTCACTGCCAGCCCTCCCAGTTAACGTGGATATTTGACTTCTCAAGCCGTCAATGGCAGTGAATGTGTTTTTAATGTGATCTATAACCTGTACAACTCTAGAGTTAAAAAACAAAACAAACAGACAAAACAAATCTATATCTATTTAAGAGCGGAAGTAAAAAAAAATAAAAATAAACATTCCATCCACCTTGTCTAAGGTCATAGGTTCTATCTGAGGAAAACCAGATGTTGCCACCACCACCCTTCACTCTATGTATGAGGGCCATGTTGGTTTTGCACCAAACATACATTTGGGAATTATGGCCAAAAGGTTCAACCTTGGTTTCACTGGAGCATGCCACATTTTCCCCAAACTACAGTAAAGCATGTTGGTGGCAGCATCGTGTCGTTGAGCGCCCCCCCCAGCTGGGAATGAATCCGGTCCACTCTTGAATCCGGTCCACTGAGCATTTACGTTCTCAACTGGTACCGCTCGCAACTTAGTGAGAATGGTGTTGAGTGTTTGGCGCGCTTACCGTTGTTGCTGCAGTTTTTGTTGTCTTTATCAGAAGCCTCTTCCTCAACCTGAGCGCAAAAAAAAATCTTAAATTAATTCAAAACACACACACACACACACACAAAAGACTTTTTCTGGCTGAGTGTGTTTGCAAAGATAAGCCTAATAATCAGCCATATTTAGACATTTGAACTTGGGAGTCACATGGCTTCCCTTTCCCTAGAATGGAAGAGGAAAGGAGTGGTCCCTACCTGCTTCCTCCACTTGAGCTCACAAAAGACCCGCTCGAAGCACTCGTGCATGTAGTTGAACTGCCCGACAAGAAGAAACAACACGCAAAAAAAAACAAAAACAAGAACAAATCTTTTTGTTCCTTTTGCTTTGATCACATTGGGACAAATAAAACGAGCTGGTTTATTAATCATCAATTGCATCAGCGGGTCTTCGCTCACGTATGGAGTGAAGATCTTGACCCAGCGAGGCTTCTTCTCCCCTCGGGCGTACTCGAAGCAGAAGGCCATGCCCTCCTCGTCCGTGTCCCAGCGCTGCATCTCGCCCCACTCAAATGCGATCACCTGGTTCTGAGAGCGCCGCACAAAATACACAACAACAATAATAATAAGGGAATTAAAAAGAAAATAACTCGTTTTATCGTTCAAGCCTTAAAATCCCCCTCTCAATGCTCCAATCACATTGAAACTCATCAAACCCCCTTTTTCAACAAATTGGAAATGTCGTTGAACGCGCCAAAAAAGTGTGATCTATCGGACAGAACTTTTTGTTTTTGTTTTGAACAAAGCGGGACCGCGACGGGGGCACTCACCTCCAGCGTGCCGTCCTCGGTGCAGGCGTGCAGCTTGAAGTGATGGATGCCGATGGCCGTCACGACGTGGCCCTTCCTCCGGGAGTCGCAGGAACAGTGCGGGAAAGCCACCTCGTTGTAGCCCTCGCACGAGCGCAGCTGGCTCAGGTACTGACAGGCGACACGCAAACACGTGCACAATGACACCTACGTCGGCTGGTTGGTACGCGCTCTGGGTTGTCGCTCTCGGGTTCTCAAACTTTCTTTTTTGGGGGGGGGGGGGGGGGGGGGAATCTTTTTCCAAGGTGGCAGGTCAGACCTTTCAATTGATCCGATTCTAAGGTCAGGACGAGTCATGGATTTCGTCTGTTTTTATTTACCCCGGTTTTACCGATCTTTTGCGGGGCGCTTAAGAGCTGAAAACAAAAACCCTCGCCTGCTCTGACACGAGACGCAGTTTCATCTCTATTCCAAACACGCGGGCGGTTTTATTCTAAATGCTTTTTCTGTTCATCTTTGAGAACTTCCAGTAAAGGCTCTAGTATGTATAGTAGCACCATCCCCGGACAAAGACGGGTTTGTGGGACTGACCGTGGCCATCTTGCGCTGCTCTGCCAGCTTCTGCAGCTGGTAGGATTTGTCCTCTGTTTTTATGAATCCCTTCTTCACATCATCCAGTGCCTACATGGCAACGGAGAGGAGAGATAAAAGATCGTTTCAGGCGCTTGCGCTGCCATGTCGGGGTTTTTTTCTTTTTTCTCTTTCTTTTTTCTCCCGCTTCACTGGCAAAAACTCGAGTCTGGCTCGACGTGGACGCTAACGGTTTACCTGGTGAAAGCAGTAGTGCAGGGCCAGCGGGTTGTCTCGGAGCAGCTCCTCCTCCTGGAAGCTGAAGAGCCACTTGCGCAGCGACAAGCAAGTGCCCGGCACGGCGGAAGTGTAGTTCTGCACGTAAAGCTTGTGCGGGAACTCGTTGGGCGCCAGCTTTCGCACTGGAACGTTTACGTGAGAAGATGAGAAGAAATTGAAACGGTGGGGTTTCTTACAGTAAACCCTGCTCATAAATGATCCCCGCCCAAAAACGTTCGTAGTTGCCTGTATTAATAGGTCAAAACAGAAATATACCCCAAACTAGAAAATACTAAAGATTTTCGATATACATTTCAAGAGACACAATTCCAACAAACCGTGCTTGCTAACGCCCAAAATGTCCGCCGCACTGAGTCATGCGGCCGAACGCGACTGAACTAGACAATTGCGGGGGAAAAAATAAATAAAAGTCTTCACTTATTAGTTTCAGAAATAATAATAATTACAAACAAAAAAAAAGTTCAATAATTAGAAAGGAGATTCTCACCAAATGTGTGATTGATCACTTCGAACAGTGCAAAGTAGCTGGCCATAATACTGTCCATTCCAACCTTCACCACCAACGCCTGCAACAAGAGCATTTGTGCATAATCACAATCATGCATTGGACTTTGCGATTCCACAAAATATGACTGCAGGCTCCCAGCAGCGGCGGGGTGGCCGACCTGGTAAACTTGGTCCGTGGTGCTGTTCTTGCGCACCCTGACGGAGATGCCGCTCTTGTCGGGCAGCGCCACTCGCAGCTCCACGTCCGTCACGCCGTTGTAGTTCTGCGTCGTCAAATGCATTGCTATTAAATGAGGAGTACTGAATGCCTGTTGCATTCATCGAGCAGCTTTTTCCCCCCTAAAATCAGCTGGTTAAAGTGTATTTATTAGTATTATTAGTAGTTTTTGATTTCACTCAATTCATTCTCCTTACATATTTTACTACGGTTCCATCAAGTATTTCGACCAATTACCTGGCTTGTCTGACCATTTAAAAAAAAAAAAAAATCAAATGTGGCCCTCGAGTGCAAACGTTTGCCCACCCATGTGTTAAACGGAGAAGATGTGGCGTTTTGCATCGCGTTTTAACCGGGAGACGTGGCAGATGATCCGAACGAACACGCGATAACAAGGCCAACGAGGAGCGCTAATCCTTGCGCTCATGTGGGATTTCGTGCGCAGTCATTACTGCAAACGCTGCAACTTCACCGCATCCCGCAGGGAGGATTTTGTATGGCTATACATGATTCATTAGATGCAGAACAAGTCGTATACCTCGTCTGATTCCGAGAGAAACTCCTGCATGATGTCGCTCTCCCCGATCACCCTTACAGAACAAACTAGAAGTATTGAGAGAGTGGGAAAGAGGAGGTCAGAAGGCGATCAGAGGAGCATCTTCGGGGTATTTCGACGTCGACGCGCGCACCTCGCTCCAGGTATTCCTCCAGTCCGCGGCGGCGGGCATCCAGCTGCTGCTCGGACAGCGAGAAGGGCCACTTGCCGGGCAGCTTGGGGAAGCTGAAGTTGGAGAACTCGCGCTTCAGGTTCTGGTGGAGGATGGCGAACTCCCGGTAGCGCTTGGAGCACAGCTGCCGGCCCGACATGTACACGTTGTATACCTGAAGAGGGGACCGCGGAGTCAAAACCGGCACAATCCGTCCTGGTTTCCGCCAAGCTGTAACGCTTCCGCTAAATACATGCAGTACTCAAAATAGCCGACCCGTGTCGTTCCACATTTCAGTCACAGTTTGGCTCTCAAGTGGGACCCACATTTTCCCAATGATCATGAAGTCATGACCCACTTTTACGATGAGAGTCAGAACTCAAGAATGTTCTTTATATAAAAAAAAAAAAAAAAAAAAAAAAAAAAAAAAAAAAAGTCATTTGCGACATTTATTTTAGAGCATATTATTGGGGAACTGATGAGGAACCGGATAATTGCATGTATTAAAATTACATTTAAAATGCATTTAAAAATATGAAAACACCCCAAAAATGAGTACTTACTGTAATAATATATTTAAAAAATCGAAATATATATTTGGCATTATTTAAATAGTTTTTATTTATCTCAGAACTGAGGAGGAATGAGATAAAAGCATGTAAAAAAAAACCTATTCCAAATAAATTGAAACAGAAATTGATGAAAAATCTCTCTATAATATACAGTTACTTAATATATAAAATACAAAAATATATGCAGTGTATTGAAAAAAATCTCTAGAATTTGGTATTTCACTTTTTCTCTGCCTTTCAAAACATCATTAAAAATCTGACAGGGCTGCAACGATTCATCGAATTACTCGAATAATTTAATTACAAAAAAAAAGGTTGAAGCCAAATGGTGACCCAAACTGGACAAAAATAAAACCTGCACCTCACATGCATCTTATTAGCCTAATAGCAAAGTTATTTTTAACTGAGTGTTGCAAACTGAGAATATCAATAAAAAATAGCAATGTGCTATCTTTTTTTTTTTTTTTGTGTAGATTCTCAGTCATCCAGGTGACGGTAATCCGCAAAAGTTGAATCGAGGCAGCTGGACACTTCTTGCTTGTTGAACCTTGTTTTCCGAAAAAGTTCAAAAATGTTGTTATTATATCGAGTAAAGCAAAATCAGTTTAGCGCCGATTACTCGATTATTCCACGGGAAAATCAGGAGAATACTGGATTCTAAAATGATTCAATAGCTGCGGCCCAACATTGACTAGCTGCCCGTGACCCAAATTTGGATCCCAACCCACCGGTTGAGAATCACCACTTTGGCGCTCCGCTCCAAAAATCGTTCGAAACATTTTTCAAAAATCAAGCACTTTCCGCACAAGTACCGCAATACAAGCACACTATGTGACCAGCTTCCGCATGAAACTGTTTTGTAAAAACTGGGTACTCACCACAAACCTTTCGGAGTGCTGCTCCACGTGCTTGTACGTGGGGATGGAGATGGGCACGGCCTGCTTGTCGCCGTAGTCGTAGTTGGGCTGGACGTCGTCGCCGCCCTCCAGGCCGTCGGCCTCCTGCGGCGGGACCGACAGCACGGCCAGGACCAGCTCCTTCTCGCCCGTGCGGATCAGGTCCACCACCTGCTTGTGGGTGGCGCCCTCCACGCTCACGCCGTTGCTGGAGGGACGACACGGCGCGTTGATGTCAACTAACACACATGCTGTATGCTGTCTGGATAAGAAGACGTATTTATCTACAGTGATACCTGGGCTTTTTTGGGACATCTTTTTTTTTTTTGACCCCAAAAGTTGGTCTTTTTTTTTCCTCATATGTATCTTCTCAATCGGATGTGGTGTGTTTTTTTTATGAAAAACAGTTTAGAATGGCTCCTCAATGACAAAAGTATACGGCTGTCATCAACCGAATACCTCTTGCTCCATCGTGCCTTCATACACCTGCCCGGTTGGCTTTGCCGAGGCCAGGTGGCAGCAGCGTCGGGTGTCTCGGGTAATCTGCCTACGAGGAACAGCGGGACGGCCGGCGAGTATGTGACGTGCCAATTGGCTATTTATTAATCACCGCCATTCTCCCTTTACGGATTGAAAAAGGTCAGCTTTAAATTTAGTAATTCAATTCTAGCATCGGGAGAAAACGAGTTCAAGAAGGGAGGATAAATTCAGTATGAAGAAATTAGGTGAGACACTACATCAGCTCTTGTTATGTTGCAGGTCAAACTGACCCGCTTTTAAGTTTACAAATATTTCCATAAATGGAACAGAAAATTTGAATAGAACTTTTTCTACGGCTGTGATTTTTGTCCTTGCATTCTTTTTATTATAAAGAGGATGCTATCCGTTAGCCTAATAGCATAAGTCATGTTTAAGATTTTGGGAAAACAAGAATTTTTTTTTTAGCAAGCACAATGGTATTTTTTTTATTGATATTGTGACAGTAACGTAAAAGTGACTTCTGCAATTATGCTCTGAGCCAATACAAAATGTTATTAATATGTATTACTAAACAATAGGCCTACATTAAAAATAAATAGTTTTTAAATAATACGTGAAAAAATGATGTTAGCCTAATAGCATAATTGTCGATGCATGTTGTGTTTTTTCTTTACGTCTGTGTAGATTCTCAGACAAACCAGGTAACCGGCAAAAGTTGCGTCGAGACAACTGGACTCTTCTCGTTTGTTGAATTTGTTAATTATTCTTGTCTGACTTGGGCAATTATGCTCTTAGGAAAATAAATTCTCACATAATTTTGCAAGAAAAAAAGTAAAAAAAAAATTTTTATTTTTTTTTTATAAATAACAAAAGGGTTATAATTTTATTAGAAAAAAAAAGTCTATACCTGTAATTTTGAAAACATTTTGGTCATATTCTAAAAGGGGCATAATTCAGCACAACATAAACAATTCATTTAAAGGGGTGGGGGGGGACTGTAAAGTTAATTAACCCTTTTGCTATGTTGTGGGTCAGATTGGTCAGATTTTTTGTAAATACAACAGAACATTAAGATAAAACGTCTGCTGCGCTGATTTTTAAAAATTATTTTTACTATTTGACGTGTATTTTTTTTTTTACAACTAAATCCAATGGGTCACATTGACACATTATCAGCAGCCTTACAAAGATAAAAGCAAGACACGGGGGGCAAATGGAAAGTAGACGGTTATCACGACGTCCTATCGTCTATAAAAGAAACAAGTGAGGTTTTGACGAGACCATCGGGCAGACTGAATACAAACGTCAAAGGAACTTGAACTTGCATAACACGTTGAACTTGCATACAACTGTGGTTACTTTAAATCAACGTTGCCCCCACACGAAATGGCGTTCATCCATTCCTTAGAGTCAAAACGTTGCTGTACACCGCGCATCAATTAATGTCAAACAACAGCGGGAACGCAAATCGTGTCGATAAAAAGATGAATTTCATGTTTTTGTTTAAAAAGTCAAATAATCCACCAACAAGAGCCGCTTCTGCACTCCGACATCACATTTCCCTCAAAGTATGACTAAATGAGAGCAGATATTGGACCAAACCCACACTCGCAACAAAATGCTGAGTTACAAAAAAGGAAAAAAAAGGATTCATTTGTTTCGCAACATTCCAAAGCGGGTGGATTTTCACATGACGTCAACCGTCTTTGGTTGTCGAGCAAAACACTTTTTTTTTTTTTTTTTTTTTTTTTAGCACTTGAAAATGATGATATTTTTGATGGCTAGGCAAATAAAAATGACGCTTGTTTCAGTCCCCCCCACCCCCCGTCTAATTTTAGCCTTCCCAAATCCCAAAGGTTTCATTCGCATGTCTCTTGAGTTTCAGACTTTTAGGGGACATGTTATGGAAAATTAACTTTTAAATTGCTTGTATATAAATAGTTGGTTCTCTGGAGTGCCTGCCCACCCATCAAGTAAGAAAAAGAAAATTGCCCATTTATGAAAATCTGTGGGGCTAATTTACATAATAATGCCCCCTCCACGTTTCCCCATCCATGACTTAGCAGCTAGGCTGGGTGAAGATCTGCCACTTTCTATTCGACGGCCAGACTACACTGACTTGACACATACTTGACGTTGGCCGGTGAAGTTGTCGTGAAGTAAATTTGTTGCAGTGTTTACTGAATAATCTTCAAAAGGGGGTGTACTCATTTATGTTAAAATGGACTTTTCAGCTTGAGAGTTTTGGGAGTTATTGCTCTCACAGGACAAAACAAAAGGGCAACACCATTCACTCCAGTACCAAATCTCTTTTGATGCCAATATTTAGCGCCCCGTGTGTCACGAAATATTTATAAACAGCTTTGCGAATACGAATGCGATATATATTGCTCAATTCGTCCATTCAAACAGCAAGCATTGTTTGTCTTTCAAAGCTCGTAGATGTCATTTGAGCTTTTACATAATGTTTTGACCAATGTCCACCAAACGCACACACTGCGGCGGAGAAACACATATAACACGCATATAACCTCACAAGCCTGACTCATTTGAGTATGAATGTTTATATGTGTATAAATGCGAATAAAAGACGGGGGGGAGAGAAAAAACAAAAAAAACATCGCCGAGCGTTTAGCTGGCCTGTCAGGCGATGTCGCTGAGACACGCGCGCGACGCGAGGGGCAACACTGCGGTCCATTGTGCACGAGACTGCCGCGGTTCAAACTTGTCATTATGTCGGGGAAATGTGGAGGAGCCTGCCGCTGAATTGTGGTGCCCGCCTCGGTTGAGGGCGGCCCGGCCGAGGAATGGGAGAAAAAGCCCGGTGGGGGTGTCTCGCCGAGACGGTAGCTACCTGGGCTAGCTTCTTGGCTCGGGCTAATCAACATGCACAGCCCGTAGTGCAACTTATATAAGCCGATTGGCGTTCAAAATGGCCCCAAAACACGCTTTTAGTTGCTATTTCAAAGACTCACATTTGTATTTTGGCCACGCGGGTAGTGACGCACGCCACGACGGGAGGCTAATAAATGCTCAGAGGCGACAGAAGCAACAGTTTAACCGCGGAGCTAGCAGCGGTGGCTAGCGGGGGCCGAAGCCGACTTACACTTCCAGGATCCGGTCGCCCTTCGCGATGCCCGCCCGGTCCGCAGCCCCGCCGGGCAGCACGGCGCTGACGTGCTGGAGAGGAGCGTACAGTTCCCCGTTGATGCTCCGCAGCTGGCCGCCTTCGCTGACCTGCCCGCGGACGTTGAAGCCGTAGCCCGACTCGGACTTGACTATCCGCACCATCCGCGGACCCGACGTCACAGTAGCCGGGCTGAGGCCCGCGGTGCCCGCCGCCGGTGCGGTCGCCGCCACCGGGCCGTTGTGGTGGGATGCCGAAGGGAGAGCCGCCCGCGTTTCATCGCTCTCTACATCCGCCATCTTTTCCACAGGCCCCTGCTGACTGCTGCCCTCCGGTCGGCGCTGGCTGTCTGCGGGGCTGCGATCCAAGACAACACACTCCGGCTCCGTCCCTGCTGCGGCGTTACTACCGCCGCACGCACACACACAGCGGCTGTTGTTGACTAGCCGCCCATCGGGAACGTCACGGGACACGGCCACGCAACGTGACCTCACTCGGGGGGCGTCGCCAACAATCCTCCTTGGCCTCATGGTGCAAATATGCAGCAACACTCGTCTACGTCAAATCATCTTTCCCCATTGAAATGAACGCAAGATACATTAATCCGACCCCCCCCCGCCCCCCCCCCTAAAAAAAAAACGGTTATTTAATAACTGCACCTCAACGCACCAATGTCGTGATGATGATGATGGTGGACTTCAGGAGGCATCCTTCGCCACAGCTGCCCCTCACCCTGTCCAGCCGCCTTGTGTCAACCGGTGAGACCTTCAAGTTCCTGGGAATTACAATCTCTCAGGACCTGAAGTGGGCGGCCGACATCAACTCTGTCCTAAAAAAGGCCCAGCAGAGCATGCACTTCCTGCGGCCTCTGAGGAAGCACGGCCTGCCACGGGAGCTGCTGAGGCATTTCTACACAGCGGTCATCGAATCGGTCCTGTGTTCTTCCATCACAGTCTGGTTTGGCGCTGCTACAAAAAAAAGGACAAACTCCGACTGCAACGGACAATCAAAACTGCTGAAAGGATTGTCGGTACCCCCTTACCCACCCTTGAGGACTTGCACGCTGCCAGAACTAAGACAAGAGCGTGCAAAATCCTCTCGGACCCTCCGCATCCCGGTCACCGGCTCTTCCGGCTCCTTCCCTCAGGTAGGCGCTACCGATCAATGCAAACTAGAACTAGCAGACATTCCAACAGCTTCTTCCCTCTTGCAATCAACTTCTTAAACACCTAACCTACAATTCCATTGCAACATGCTGCCAATTTTTTTTTTTTTAGGTTATTTTTATTTAATTAATTACTAATTTTTTTTCCATCCATCCATTTTCTACCGCTTATCCGGGTCGGGTCGCGGGGGCAGTAGCTTTAGCAGGGACGCCCAGACTTCCCTCTCCCCAGCCACTTCATCCAGCTCTTCCGGGGGGATCCCGAGGCGTTCCCTGGCCAGCCGAAGGACGTAGTCTCTCCAGCGTGTCCTGGGTCGTCCCCGGGATCTCTTGAACTCCTCCACTTGGGGCAGGATCTCATCCCCGACCTGGAGAGGCCGTGGCACCCTTTTCCGACTGAGGACCTTGGTCTCAGATTTGGAGGTGCTGATTCTCATCCCAGCCGCTTCACACTCGGCTGCGAACTGCTCCAGTGAGAGTTGGCGCTCACGGCTTGATGAAGCCAACAGAACCACATCATCAGCAAAAAGCAGAGATGCAATACTGAGGCCACCAAACCGGACCCCCTCTACGCCTCGGCTGCGCCTAGAAATTCTGTCCATAAAAGTTATGAACAGAATCCGCGACAAAGGGCAGCCTTGGCGGAATCCAACCCTCACCGGGAACGAGTCCGACTTACTGCCGGAAATGCGGACCAAACGCTGACTCCGGTCGTACAGGGACCGAACAGCCCGTATCAGGGGGTTCGGTACCCCATACTCCTGAAGCACCCTCCACAGGACTCCCCGAGGGACACGGTCGAACGCCTTCTCCAAGTCCACAAAACACATGTAGACTGGTTGGGCGAACTCCCATGCACCCTCGAGGACCCTGACGAGGGTGTAGAGCTGGTCCACTGTTCCACTTGCCAGGACGAAAACCACACTGCTCCTCCTGAATCTGAGATTCGACTTCCCGACGGACCCTCCTCTCCAGCACCCCTGAATAGACCTTACCAGGGAGGCTGAGCAGTGTGATCCCCCTGTAGTTGGAACACACCCTCCGGTCCCCCTTCTTAAAAAGGGGGACCACCGCCCCAGTCTGCCAATCCAGAGCCACTGTCCCCGATTTCCACGCGATGTTGCAGAGGCGTGTCCACCAGGACTGCCCCACAACATCCAGAGCCTTTAGGAACTCCGGGCGAATCTCATCCACCCCCGGGGCCCTGCCACCGAGGAGCTTTTTAACTACCTCAGTGACCTCAAACCCAGAGATAGGAGAGCCCGCCTCAGAGAACCCACACTCTGCTTCCTCATGGGAAGGCGTGTCAGTGGAATTGAGGAGGTCTTCGAAGTATTCTCCCCACCGACTCACAACGTCCCGAGTCGAGGTCAGCAGCGCCCCATCCCCACTATACACAGTGTTGGTGGTGCACTGCTTTCCTCTCCTGAAACGTCGGATGGTGGACCAGAATTTCCTCGAAGCCGTCCGGAAGTCTTTCTCCATGGCCTCACCGAACTCCTCCCATACCCGAGTTTTTGCTTCAGCGACCACCAGAGCTGCATTCTGCTTGGCCAGCCGGTACCCATCAGCTGCCTCAGGAGTCCCACAGGCCTAAAAGGCCCAATAGGACTCCTTCTTCAGCTTGACGGCATCCCTCACCGTTGGTGTCCACCAACGGGTTCGGGGATTGCCGCCACGACAGGCACCGACCACCTTACGGCCACAGCTCCGGTCGGCCGCCTCAGCAATGGAGGCATGGAACGTGGTCCACTCGGACTCGATGTCCCCAGCCTCCCCCGGAACATGAGCAAAGTTCTGTCGGAGGTGGGAGTTGAAACTCCTTCTGACAGGGGATTCTGCCAGACGTTCCCAGCAGACCCTCACAATACGTTTGGGCGTATTGTCGGACCGGCATCTTCCCCCACCATCGGAGCCAACTCACCACCAGGTGGTGATCAGTTGACAGCTCCGCCCCTCTCTTCACCCGAGTGTCCAAGACATGCGGCCGCAAGTCCGATGACACGACCACAAAGTCGATCATCGAACTGCGACCTAGTGTGTCCTGGTGCCAAGTGCACGTGGGGACACCCTTATGCTTGAACATGGTGTTCGTCATGGACAATCCGTGACAAGCACAGAAGTCCAATAACAGAACACTGCTCGGGTTCTGATCGGTTCCTCCCAATCACGCCCTTCCAGGTCTCACTGTCTTTGCCCACGTGAGCATTGAAGTCTTCCAACAGAACAATGGAGTCCCCAGCGGGAGCGCTCTCCAGCACCCCCTCCAAGGACTCCAAAAAGGGTGGGCACTCTGAACTGCTGTTTGGTGCATAGGCACAAACAACAGTCAGGACCCGTCCCTCCCACTCGAAGGCGGAGGGAAGCTACCCTCTCGTCCACCGGGGTGAACCCCAACGTAGAGGTGCCGAGCCGGGGGGCAATAAGTATACCCACACCTGCTCGGCGCCTCTCACCGTGGGCAACTCCAGAGTGGAAGAGAGTCCAACTCCTCTCGAGAGGACTGGTACCAGAGCCCAAGCTGTGTGTGGAGGCGAGTCCGACTATATCTAGTCGGAACTTCTCGACCTCACACACCAGCTCGGGCTCCTTCCCTGCCAGAGAGGTGACATTCCACGTCCCTAGAGCCAGCTTCTGTAGCCGGGGATCGGATCGCCAAGGTCCCCGCCTCCGGCCACCGCCCAGCTCACACTGCACCCGACCCCTATGGCCCCTCCCACAGGTGGTGAGCCCATGGGAAGGGGCACCCACGTTACCCTTTCGGGCTGTGCCCGGCCGGGCCCCATGGGTGCAGGCCCGGCCACCGGGCGCTCGCCTTCGAGCCCCACCACCAGGCCTGGCTCCAGTGGGGGGCCCCGGTGACCCGCGTCCGGGCAAGGAAAACGAAGTCCATTGTTTGTCGTCACCATTAGGGGTCTTTGAGCCGTGCTTTGTCTGGTCCCTCACCTTGGACCTGTTTGTCATGGGTGGCCCTGCCAGGGGCATAAAGCCCCAGACAACTTAGCTCCTAGGATAACTGGGACACACATTTATTTATTTATTTTTTTTAATTATTATTTTTTTGTCTTGACTTTGTTGTCACATTTCTGTCGGGCCAATTATGTACTACTCGTGCACTCACTGTAGTAGTCTCGCCACGCTGCACTAGTTGCATATCTGTTGTTGACCAATCCTGGCCACTCGTGCCAGAGTAGCATCTGCCCCACTTGCAAATTTATTGAGGAATATCTGCAACATTTGCACAATCGACATTGTCCCAGATTATCGCACTACTCGTCACTTTAAACCGCATACACTCCTTGAAGTCTCGGCGCCCTTTGCACAATGGTCATTGCACCGGACTATTGCTATAGTCGTCATTCGTTTTACTGTAAACAGCAATAAACAGCTTGAAGAAAGCACTTGGCCTCTGGCAAACTGCTGCTTGTTGTGAAGTTCGCTGCCTCCACTCAAGACAAAAATCAGCCAAGCGACTGGTCGTATCTCAAAAACTGCTAAGTCGGGTCAATCGTAAATCAAGGTGCCAGTTTACAGAGGGTCCTCGGTTTGCTTTCACAACATTAGATTCAACAGCCGTCTTTAAGTAGAAAATTAAAAATCAATGTTTATGATACACATTTTGATAAGTTGGCACGAACAACAACAACAACAAAATCTAATTTTACGACATCGTGACACAGGGTAGTTTGTCTCAGGGCTTACACTGGCAGACATTCACTTTATCTTCATTCATTGTCGTGGCTTCAGGCCAGTCACGCTTTCCAGTTCATTTATGCTGCACTTTTGTCTACAGTGAGAGAATTGGGACAGTTACAGAAAACACACACACACACACAGTACACACACGGAAAAGCCCCAGTTGTCCTTGTGAAACACACAATGCATGTTGTATGACTGTGACAAAGTGTCAATAAAACATGGACAGCGTTGATGTGAATATAGATGAACAAAACAGCTCGTGATACGGTATCAATACACCTATTGTGTTCTTCTTCTTCTTTAGATCGCATACTGATTGAATCAACAGCGCCCATGCTGGTTTCAGCCAAGTACTGCACTCCATTGCTTCACTGATGCGATGAATAGATCAATCCCGCAAAACTAATCCATGGATCGACTAAATAACTAATTATGCTCTCCATCATTTCCACAAAACACACATAGCGCAGGTTGAGTATTTCAATGGCGTTTATTGTATGACATGATGTATGACTTTATTGGTGTCTGATGGCGTTTTGGAGACACGAGCTCTATTTTGAGAGCGCAGGATCACGCATGAACATAGCGAGGGAAGCCACCAGGCAGACAAACTCCTGGAAATCCACCTTGTTGTCACTGTTGGCGTCCAGATCTTTGAAGATGCGGTCGATGCCCACCTGGTCCTTGGCTTTCTACTCGACACACGCGCGCGGAACGACTTTAAACACAGCTTTTTGTTTCAGATTTGGCAGTGTGCTGCGCGGTCACTCACCCCCAACTCCAACCCGAATTCCTTTTTGAACATCTCCTTCACCTCTGCTTTACTCATAGAGTTCTTGTCGCCGTCCGTGCCGGCGTACTGTTTGAAGGCGTCGATGAGTAAAAATATGGCAGTCTGAACTTCACCCATGATGATTGCTACACACGCACACACGATGGAAGAGTCATTTAAAAATATATTTGTTTTGAGAAAATGGTAGAATTTTTGGTGAATGGTCAATGCTTACATTTTTTTTTTTTACTTTTACATATATTCGTTTTCTAGCACACGGTAATGTCATGAAAAAGTATTTTTTTTAAAGAGTAAATACCTTTCCCCCCCCCCCCCCCCCCCATTTTGTTTTACTTTTACTCAATTCAGTCTCTTCATTTAGGGTGAAAACAAAACACAACAAAAACAAACCCCTCCATTTAATATATGCAATTATTATAGCACATTCCTCAGCGACACTGGCAATCTCCAGCCCTTGGCACCGCAGCTTGGATTTAAAGAGGTCGGCACAGTCCAGTCCAGTCCAGTCCAGTCTTTGAACGCTATGGCTCCCTCTAGTTTGCCGAGTGGCGCCTGTGCATGTTTACTGCCCACTGGGACCACCAGAGGCCTTGTGGTGGTGAAACACTGGCATGTTACCAAAGAGCTTTTGTTTATTCTATCCTCAAGTTGAAGGCGTGGTGTGCAGGAGGGAAAAAAAGACAATCAAACAACAACGCTTTTGTCTAAACCGCCACGAGATGAAATCTTTTTTTTTTTTTGGGGGGGGGGAATTGATTCAACCCTGCTTTTCAACCGTACTAGGACCCTGAAGAGTGGAGTGGTACGCCGTCGTCGCGCAGGAGAATACTCGCACCATTTCAGTCGAACCCTTCGAGACTTGACTTTATGGAATTTGAATTGGAGGAGCACGAAAAAGGGTTAAAGCTGCATGTGCTGAGAGAGGAAAAATAAAAAAAATAAAAAGTCTCAAGTGTTTTGCATTCGACCTGCCTTTCGTCGGGTGTGGTCGTCCGTGCAAAGCGCCGTCGGATGCACATAATGTAACCGCGGCAAGCCTCGCAAAGCCAGTAAGAACACACAGGCGCACCCTTTACAAACTTCACTCAAAGTTGATCGGTCAGCTACGGAAGCGAGTCAAACTGCTTTTCTGTCAGTGGGATTTTCCACTCACCTGAGTCGGTGCGTCTGAACGTACAGAAGAGTCAAGAGTGCAGGGATGAAGTGATGAGGAAGCGGATGCGGGGACGGCTTTATACTTCCACCACACCCTCCGTCATCCCTCCCTCGCCGATCCTCTTTTCATCCCTCACTCCTCCTTCCCTCGGCTCCTCTTTCACTTAGACTCTACTTCCTCTTTTAAAACGACATTCTGTTGCGTAACGCGAGGAACTAACGTCCAAAGGAGCATTTTTTTTCATTACATTCGCATGTTGTTTCACTTTCCGTCCACTAAAACTTCATTCAGATACCGAAAAGTTGATTAAATTGGCAAGTTCGAGTCACTGCGTACATTGTTCTCCCCTCTCCGTCGCTTGCATTTTTTTGCGGCGGGGGCTGTGACTCACAGTCACTAACCCCAAAGCGCATTACACACACACACACGCACACACACAACTCAGTGCTGTGGCAACACAATATTTTTGTCAGTCTGTTGTGTGACTAATGCAAAAAACGTCTTTCATTCACTCTCTCTGATTAAAGGCCCGATAGCATCCAGATGAGCTACATTTTCACAAAAAACTTTGGTATTTTTTTGCTCAAGACAATGAAACTAGCCGCCGTTTCCAATAATATCAATCGGTTTTGGAGCAATCGGTAAATAACTAACTGCCCTGGGAAACGCCCCTTTTACATGACCAAAATTGGTACGCCGCCATGTCTTGGTGTGACGTCCTCGACAGAACCGGAGACCGTTTCACTGAACTATACCATAAAGTGGCAGTATTTACTCATATTTTATATATCATCACTGTTGCCACTGAGTCTTCGCACTCTGAAAATGACAACTTTTCAGGAAACCCCCCAAAAATAAATAAAATAAACGGCATCTTGCTTGAGTTTCCAAACACCGCTTTGTTCAAGTTGCTATTCTAACTTACATTGACATCATATGACGTTGCACACCCACATCAACACAACAGCACCCCAAAATTATGTTCACTCGCTAATTTATTACGTCATTGATCCAATCGGTACGAAGACGGTGCCCGCACGAGCCGTGCCATCAAAGTCCACCGACCGTACAAAAAGCCTTTAACTTCACAAAAGCAAATGCCTGTGATACATCATCTTCCCAAACTCTTTTTCAAAGGACTTAGAGCCATGAGTGATGCAATACATACAACAATGAGCTGACTATACCCGTGTATTAGGCAGAAATTAATCTGCACGGACTTCCTTCTGCAACAAAGCATTAGAGTGATCGATTTCAACAAAACAAGCCTACTCAAATTTATCTAACCTCACTATTTTCACTCCTTATTGTAAAAAAAAAAACAAAACCAAAACATTCAGTCTTTCAATATCAGCGACAATTACGCCGCATGGCTTTCGCAGAACGAGGAAACGGGTGGCATTTTACAACACTTCCCAAACATTTCCAGCGTTCAAGAGCATTTATAGATTTGTTCGCCACTTTTAATTGGTTATGTCAAAACAGACGAAGTGGAGACAGACCAAATTAGTAGCATCAATTTGATTTTCACACAACCTCTTGAAACACGCACTCGACTGAAACACAAATTTCAACATGTTGTATGAGAGCATTTCAGTATAATGTGCGAGAACATATCAGTATATCCAGATGAGCACATCTCAGTCTGACGAGTGAGATTATTTCAATCGTGCGTGTGAGAGTGTTTCCCTTTTGTGATTGAGAGGATTTCAGTAGGGTGTGTGAGAGCGTTTTAGTAGTGTGTGAGTGGAGGAATTCTACTACTGTGCGTGAGCGTGTTAATGCTGAATTATGACCCCGATGGCACATTTAACATTGTTGTTTCTTTTATGCCATCTAGTGGTCAGAATGCAGCACTGCACTCTCAGAAAAAACAAAGCAATACACACACAGACACGTAGAGACACGTTGCATTGTAACCTAGCAACCTGCCTATGTTTGCATTGTAACTATGACAACTGGCAAGAGGGCGTGTGTAACTGGTAAGACTCTTGTGCCCCGATTTGTGACTTCCAGGCTCCTTTTTTTGTTTAGTTTTCTTTGTCTGAGGTTGGAAAGTTCTTGCAGCACATGTTTCCAATCAAACCAATCACGGAGTACAACATTTAAGAAGTGCATTTTAACAACAATCCAAGGGGGCCTGCATTTGATTGGTAGAAGTTGGCTCGTACCGTCCCCCCGTCCCGCGGCGTTACACAAGAACGTTCGGCTGACGTGAGGCACAAAGAACGGTATTGAGTGGAAAAAAACCGTTGACTCATAAGGCGTCTTTCCTCACAGTCACCAGCGGCCTCCATGAGACTTAAACCATGCTATAACGGAGAGAGCGTGTGCGCGGAACATTCCAGCGATTCCCCAGCATAGCGATAAATTGGTATCAACAAAAAATGGGGTGCGGCTCGTCTGCACTTTGACTCCCATGTTGCTTAAACTGCAGGTGGGGGTTAGCCCGTTGCACCTATAAGGGCGGGACAAATGAGCATTTTCATGCTTCATAATGTTACAGTATTATCCCTCCTGATACAGTATCATATGTACCAGCATGAAATGCCAACATTGTTATAGCTCGCGATGCAGGCATCAAATATCAACATGGAGACATATCGTATCCGCGTGGATCACGATACGGTATCGACGATACACCAGAGTTGCAATATCAACATTGGGATGTATCGTTTCGCTCACAAAAGAGCAGTGGTATGCCAGCGTCAAATATCGACATCACAATCCATCATATTATTAGAGATTATCGATACAGGCATAAAATATTAACATTGCAACGTGGTATCTGAATCTTATAGCTCACGATACGCTACAGCAGCAGCAACAGACCGTGTACTTCTGCGGGTGTTAAATATTGACATCGCAACGTGCCGTATTCTTAAAGCTCACGATACGGTATCAAAACAGCGCAAAATATCGACATTGCATATCCTTAAAGATCATAAAATGGCGTCGAATATCAACATCGGGACATATCGTTATTACGTTTCGTCATTGCAGTATGGTTACAGCAGTGTCAAATGTCAACATGTTGTATCTTTAGAAATCACGATACGGTGCCAACAACTATTGCTATGTCACCATCAAATATTTTGATATTGCTGTGGGGTAGCCTTATAGCTCACAATACATCAGCATGAAATCATGACAATGCAATGTTTTGTATCGATACTACTGCATCAGATATTGACACATTGTATTAGTAAAGCTAACGGTACCGTATCAATAGACCAGCATCAACTATTGAAATATTGCTATTGTAAACTATATGGTATTGATACACCGGCATTGGATATTGACATCGCAATGTGTTGTGTGTAGCTAATGATACAGCATCAATATCAGCACATCAACTATCGACATTGCAATGTATTGTTATCGCTGACGATACGGTATCGATACACAAAATCGATATTATTTATGATGTGCTGGCGACCTTCAACACGCTTGTTTTCTCTTCGCTCACATATGTTGACGTCTTACAATTGATCAATTCTTGTCATAATCGTCGGCAACATATGATGATGCTAGTGTATTGTCATACACGGTTTCCAAGGAAACGTGTCACACAAGAAGAACAATAAAACAACGGCAGTCATTTGTGGTGGGTTTGAAATCCTTTGAGACATTTTAATGGACATTAAAAAAAAAAAGACAATGAAATGCTTTACGGAATGATGTTCTCTTCTGGAAACCGTTTCTTCTACTTCTTCTGGGCGGCGTTCTTCATGCGCGCCTGATAGCATTGCTCGCATGCAATGGACAGCCCCACCACCAGGGACACAAACTCCTCAAAGTCCACTTGCCCGTCCCCGTTGGTGTCCAGGTCCTTCATGATCTTGTCCACGGCGGCCGGGTCCTTCTGGCACTGCGCAGAGCAGAGAGAATATATGCCTGTCAGTATTGTTGTATGTGTTGCTGCTCTGTGTGAGTCAAGCAGCAGTTGTTTTAAGGTTCAGAATTACGATAACATCTAGGCCAAACTCCATTAGCCTGTCTATGGCAATTCACATTAAGCTAGCGGACTTTCTTTTGACAAAATAATATGGTTTGCTTGAACATTTTGGATACTTTGACATACAGTACCTCAACTAACAAGTGACCGGACTCATGAAATATATGCGACGCAAGCCGTCGCTTGGCCAATTATTTGATTCAACTTGCGAGCAGAAATTTGAGATACGAGCGCTCGATGGTGGCAGCGAACTTGACACCAAGTAGCAGTTGAGCAGATAGTAAACAATTATTCAAAAACAATAAATACATAAAATCTTCAAGCTGTTTTTTGCATCGACATAAAACAAAGAGAATTACACGTTGCGCGTTTAAAACAACCACGTAACTTTGCCCCAGCTAAGTCCCCTAGCTTAAAGCAAACACATAACATAAAATGCCATAGATCGGCTAACGAAACTAACAATGTTGTGGTGTTGTAACCTGTTAAGCAACAGATATTTGAACTCTGATGCTGCAGCAACTAATGTAGACAGACAAGGTAATATTCACAGACATACATTCCTTATCTTCTGTGAAAAATGACTAGCATTACTGCAGTTTACTGAGTAACGGTCTTCTTTGTATACCCATAGGTCTGCATTATACAGGTAGGTGTAAAACTATATAACATTGCTGGTTTTTTTTTCCCCCTATGGTCTCTCTATATTGCAGATTTTCCACTTATCGTAGGTAGGTCTGATCGACGGGGGTTCACTGACGCAAAAAGATGCAAAACGAGCCACGCATCGATGGCGCACCTTTAAAAAGTTGGACAGCTCGTTATTCATCAGGTCCCGCATAGCCCGCCGGTTGAGGGTGCCGGTCTTGCCGTCCTTCGAGGCGTAGCGGTGGAACACCAAGATGAGGGACTCCATGGCCGTCTCCAGTTGTGAAGGCATGCTCGCTCGGGTTGGATTCGCACTGAGGGCGACGCGTGTTCGATTCAGAGTCGGTCAACTGTGCAATATGTCAATTCATTCCAATTCATTTCTAATCGCATGGGCCTGACGTCATGAAAAATAGGAGGCAACGTAGTCGCAAGTGACTCTGGAGTCGGAAGAAACACTTTTCCTTGTCTTTCTATACTGTAGCGCATTGCATACATATGTGCTTTGTGGACTGGCTAATGCCGTTTTTGTCCAGACAACCGCCTTGAATCAAGTTTTTCCTCATGCTTAGTTTCTATTGTTTGTCTTTCACGAGCCCAAATCTGCTTCTTAATATGGGTGTTCAGACTTTTGGAAAACGCTCTTTTTTGCCGTTATTGTCCCATGTTGGAATGCGGTGACACATCATGCAAAGAAAAAAAAAACATTTGGGGGCTGAGTCCCAGTGAAGGGTTAAGGGGGGAAAAAAGAAGAAAAAAAGAAGCCTGCTCACAGATGACGAAACTGTCTGCAACTCACAGTAGTTATGTGTGGAAAATGTGTGCCCCCCCCCCCCCCCCCTCTCATCCCCCCTCTTAATGTTAAAGATTGAATTCAAACAGTGGAGCACTTTTACAACAAAACTGACTTTGCTCCAGTAAGATACCCTTACAAGGGCCACACCTTTTACTTAAAGATTGTGTTAGCATGCCAGGCCCAGCCTAAAGAGCAAACAAAAAAACTTAACATAATGTTCTTTTTTTTTTTTTTTTTTCCACACACACAATTACAAAATAAGCCTTTTTACACAACTTAGCTGCAGGCTGAGCCATGAAAGGTTTGATAATTAACATGCGAGGATGAATGCGAAAATTCTTACCGTGTAAAAAGGGCTCGGAGTCAGATGAGGTCGGGAGACGCTGTGCTCAGAAGTGCAGCTCGGGGGTTTTTTTGTGTGTTTTTTTTATAGGCAGGCCCCGCCCTGCTGCGCTGCGTGTGCGTCAAAAGTGAGCGAACCCACAAGCAGACATCCGCCGCAAATAAACTTTGGACTGTGGGGAGTGGGAGAGGGAGTGGTAGGATGTCGACGACTCGCACCGGACTCATCGGAGTGCGACGAGAGTGACGCAGCGGTCTGCAGACACGCGCTCGGTGATCGAATCACTGAGTCAGCAAATCCTCAGAAAGTCTGGATTGACAACACAAAAAAAAATGTTTTTGATATTTCGTGGAGACTAAGGACATCAACCACATATGCAACATAAAGTGCACTAGTGGCGTTTGGATTGTTAAAAAATAAATAAATAAATAACCCGGTCAGAGGTGGAAATAGGGGAGTTGGGCGCCATCTGGTGGTTAACACGCGAAACAACAGAGAACAAATATTACGTTTTTTATTAAAAACAAAAAACGACCGGAGAAAGAAATATTGTGAATTAAAGTGGTGATAGTCAAATCTGAAATAATTTTAAAAATAAAATACTTCAAATGAATCAGCCTAGAAAGCGATTGGTTCCTACATTAAGTGGGCGTGGCTTACCGTGGACGGTAGTTTTAGGGCCAGACCGAATCTCCTGCATTACATTGAAGGGGAAAAAAAAAAAATAGTGCATTTGTAAAACTAGTAATTTAGTGAACGATAACGTCATTTGAACAGCGGAAGAGTCATACTTGTTTTTTCATGCGTGTGTGTGTGTGCGTGCGCGCGCCCGCGTGTGTGCGTGCGTGTGCGTGTATGTACGTACTATGGCAGATTACCGGCAGCTTTTTTTGGAGATGTTGTCAACAAGCTGCTAAAATATGGACGCGATGGATTTGAAGGCAGCCACGTCGAACATGGACGCTCTGGTCCGCATCAGCGTGAGTAAATATGCACATTTACACCTTCTATTTGTATTGAACGTGTATTTTGAGGCTATTTTTAGCAGATGCACGCCATTTTGATGGCCGTTTCCAAGCTGTTGGCCTGCTCAATTTATTCAATTTGTGTCTAAATAGAAAAAAATATATCCATTAAAGGGTAATGCGTTTGATAGGGCAGCAACAGTCAATTGCTGCTCGAGCACATCTACAGAGAGCATATTGCCTCACGTACAGTATTTATGATATTTTTTTCGGGATCAGACATGTTGATTTAATGTCTGATTACGTGCCAAATATCTTCCCTGATGGGATTATAAATAAAAAAAATGTAAGCAAAATGGCTGCAGCCAGTGCGGGTCGAGAATGTACCGTCTCCAAGGGATGCTCGTTACCATGGAGACGACAGAGCTGGATGCTGCGCCAATGCATGTTCGAAGGGAGGGCTATAAATCACAATCGCACGATGCCTATTCGGTTCGACATAACATTGTCAGATAGGCGCTTTATGCGTTTTTATGAGGAAATATATGAATATTAACAAGACTGTGCTCGCCCCTCCCCCTCCATCGCCCTCGCTCCCACCCCCTCGCCCCCTCCCCTCGGTGAAGCCGTTGCGTCGAACGTGCGTGCGTGCCTGTAAACTGTCATGGCGCCAAGGTTCCCGCAGGTGAAGGTAAGGACGCGCTACGGCAGCGGCAGCCGCTTTTTAGATGCAGAGATTGCTGGCATTCTAAAACGAGAAAAAGACAGCGACAGGATGACATTGGAGACAAAAGGGAACGGAGAAATTAGGTTATGACCAAGCAGGTTGGTTTTATTACGAGTAGCGGCCTATGGGTTTATACTGTATGCCGGTTTTTTTTTTTTTTTTTTTTTTTGCATCTATTAGCCATCCAGATGGTATTCGGCGGAGGTCCGGTGTGCCGTTTTATGGGTAGAAAAGTGCCGACTGTGCTGCACGGAGTGCTGGCATAAGCGTTCCCGCATGTCAGATCGTGACTTAAACTCGTGATGTCACCCGCTGTCATCCTCTTGCTGAGGTTTTGCGCGAAGCGAGGCCTTCCCCGATTGGCCGTCATTCTCTTACCCTTGAGCATTTGCTCAACAGCAGGACCGACTGAGCAACATTTTACTTCCGAAACATCTCACGGCACACCACCAAACAAAAATATCCGGAAAAGCCGATACACGGGTTAATTGCAACTTCTGCCATCTAGTGGAAGAGCATTTCATTGTTCTGCCTGTCGTTTTATGTCACAGGCATAGAGGGATGAACAAAGATACATCATTTGTAGTTCATAAATGGTCATTTTAACGACCAATTAAGGGAGACAAGAACTTGAGCGCTTTCGTTGGCATCGGCGGTTATCCGACGCATACGCAACGTGCCGTTAGCTAGCGGGCTATGCCTACGGTCTGAAATGAGAGATTCCCTTCGAATAGTCCGATGGCGCGGCCACATCAGAGCGCCTCGTTGCTCGCCGTGAGTGCGAGCAACGTCGTGTCGAGAAATCAAGAGAGCGAGGTTGAATATTTGCTTTTTTTTCCCTGACATGAAAACCAGCACATGGAACAAAGGCTTTGCCTTGGCATGACCACTTTAGAGCGCCTCGTTGTTGGCTGTGAGTGCATGCACATCACGCGGAGAAGGCAGACGCGCAACGTACTAATTATTACGTACGTATTAATTTTACGACTTATTCGGGACCCCTAAAATAGAAAGACTTTCACAAGAATACAGTACACACCCTTGCAAAAATTGGTGAGAAATGTATTAAGCTTGCTGCTCTAAATGGAAGACTGGGCTTTATTATCAATATTTCATATCTGCACTTTATGCATTTTTAACAAGGATGATGACCCACGGTGCTACGGCCTCTACTTTCTCGTGTTATTCACGTGGTGGAGCATCCCAAGTTGAATGCCCTAAACCTAAAGAAAGTTTATATATAAAAAAAAAAAAAAAAAAAAAAGCTCTGGATACTACTGAATTAGACTCCACAGTCTCCCCTTGGTTGCACAGTGCCCCCTACAGTAAAAGGCGTCTTCTTACTGAGAAGTAAATACAGAACAGTCTCGTTCTCCTCCATTGTTGTTATACTTTAGCTCTGGATTTTGCAATATTAGACTCCACAATCTCCATTTTGCTGCATTACGCCCTCTGGAGTGGAATAAACTGTTCTCCTCGTTCAATTACTTCGATTTGTTCCCCCCGCTGCAGTCCAACATGAAGAGCCTGGAGCACGAGCTGCACTGCCCCGTGTGCAAGGACATCGTCAAGCAGCCCGTGGTGCTGCCGTGCCTCCACAGCGTGTGCCTCATGTGCGCCTGCGAGGTCCTGGTGGCCAGCGGGTACCCGCATCCGGACCTCCCCGCCGAGCCAAACTCCCCGGCCTCCACGCCCAACACGCGCTCCCCCCGACAGCTGCGCAGGCCCACGCCCAAAGCCGAGCAGCGGCCCATCGACAGGGTGCTCCGGGCGGGTGAGAACCCATTTCATTTTTGGGATGGCTTCTCTTAGAGCAGAGGCCGCCATTTTCTCTCGCGTTGGCTCTCATTGGGTGTACCCGCCGTTGCGTAAGTGTCTTCCATCTGCTTCCGGTTTTCGAGGTCCCCACTCGCCTTCTCCGTCCACGCCCCGCTCGCCGGGGTACCCGGGGCGGCGGCGCAAGGAGGGCCCGCCCCTTGCCATGATGTTCACCTGCGTGCCCTGCGGCCGTGACGTGGAGCTGGGCGAGAAAGGCCTCACCGACTGCTTGCGGAACCTCACCCTGGAGCGCATCGTGGAGAGGTCGGTCCGCTACGCACACTCGCGCTAAAAGCGGCATATGCTACGACTACCGTGACACATACTTGTATCGGGTGACTCCGGTGGATCACTTCGTCCCCCAGCGCAAGCCGACAATCTCCAGCGTGAACGTCAGCTTTACAGAGGCCACATCTGCTCTAGAGTAAAGACATTCACCTCGAACTAGAGCTTTGCAGATGCCGAGCAGTAAATGCATCGACCGCGGCGTCCCCATGCAAGCCGACGAACTGCACCGTCGACTTTACGCCACAAACTTTGACGTAATGTTGCTTTTGGGCGTAATCTCGACGAACAAACCAAACAACACACCTTGTTTGTTCTCTGTCGCCCCCTACCTGCGTCGACAGGTACCGGCACACGGTGAGCCTGGGCAGCGTGGCCATCATGTGCCAGTTCTGCAAGCCCCCGCAGGCCCTGGAGGCCACCAAGGGCTGCGGCGACTGCAGGGCCAACTTCTGTAACGAGTGCTTCAAGCTCTACCACCCGTGGGGGACGCCGCGGGCGCAGCACGAGCACATCCTGCCCACGCTCAACTTTAGACCCAAGGCAACACGCCGCCCTCGCTATATTATCCCAGCCCTCTTGGGTGCCGTGCGTCTGAATTCATCTCGCTCCTCAGGTTTTGACTTGCACGGAGCACGACCAGGAGAAACTGCAGTTCTACTGCAGGTCCTGTCAGCGGCTGCTTTGTCCGCTCTGCAAACTGCGTCGCACGCACACGGGACACAAGATCCTGCCCGTGGCTCAGGCCTACCAAGCCCTCAAGGTACAGCAACCCCTTCGTATGTATTCACAAATTCGTCTTTTTAAGCATCAGTTGAAACAAAACCCTGCGATTGTCTCATTTTGTGATTGATGTGTTGTTGTTTTTTTGTTTTTTTTCTGGTGGGGGGGCTGGGGGGGAATAGGAGAAGATTACAAAAGAGATGAACTACATTCTGTCCAACCAGGACACGGTGCTGGCTCAGATTACGCAACTGGAGAGCGCCATCACTCAGACTGAGGTGATTAGCAAAGCATACACGCAGGAAATGATGTTAGACATGGACGAAAATCATTTTAATGCAGTAATGCGAGGCATTTCGAGTAAAGAGTTCCACTAAATGGGCATTTAAAAAAGCATCGCCCTGACACTGCGAGGCTTTTCGGTCGCTGCAGATGTCTCAATCACTACTGATTATCACTTACTGGAATACAGTATTTAAACAAAATAAAAATCAGCCCCGATAGCAAGTTTGAAATTTGGTAGGCGTGTCTATCATGTGTAGATGCACAAAAAAAGCTTCAAGAAGCCATAGTTGAAAAGACACAGGAAGGCAGCCATTTTGATATGAAGTGGCCATTTTTGGGTCCTTTGAAGAAAATCCCATCCTACAGATTATGTGTATATTGCTCCCAAATTTAACCCACATATATTAGACAGAGAGGCAACACTATTTAAGTCTTCCGTCACTGTGTGCGGGCAAAGCTTGGAGGTAGAGACTCCCGGGGAGTGATGAGAGAACAACGGGCGCACAGCAACAACAACGTCGTACTACTTGTTCTGGCGACACAACCAAAATAACGCAGGACAAATGACGGCGAACGGTGCAGGTGAACAGCGTGTCGGCCCGCGAGCAGCTGGCCCAGAGCATCAGGGACCTGACGGCGGCGCTGGCCGAGCGCCATTCCTCGCTCACCCAGGCGCTGGAGGCGGCGCGGCACAAGCGCGGCGAGGCGCTGGCCGCTCAAGTGGCGGAGCGGCGGAGCTTGATGGAGCACGCCGGGCTCGTCGCCTTCTCGCAGGAGCTGCTGAAGGAGACGGACCAGCCCTGCTTTGTGCAGGCCGCTCGCCAGACGCATAACAGGTGCGCCGTGAAAGGAAACAAAACGACTCTTGTTCTCTGGGAACGCTTCCTGGTTTTGGTTTGGTTTTTATTTGGATGATGTTTTAGACTCTCGGGCCACAACAAAGAAATATAATTAGTGAGGCAAGTAACCATGCACGAAAAGGCATACGACGTGTGCCATTTTGTGTTGAAGCAGACATTTTAAGTTATGGAAATTTTCTTTTTAAATTCAGCCCCGGAAGCCACTTTCACTTAGCAACATGAAATACGGTAGTCTGTGTCTATCGTGAGCAAGAATGCACGCCCGAAAAAGCACAGGCAGTCTGCCGTTTTGGTTGCAAGTGACCATTCAGGGTCTGGAATGTTTTATCAACTCAGCCCCTGAAGCCACTTTCACTGAGGAACGTACAATTTGCAATTCGGGTAGACGCGCGCAAAAAAAGTCCCAAAAAGCCATTCCCAGAAAAAAAAAACAGGAAGTCTGCCATTTTTGGTTTGAAGAGGCCATTTTAGGGTCAAATTTGGAGCATTTTCAGGGGACCTTCAAAGACAAATTTGGTCGAGAGATTTTGTCTGATTGCTACCAAATCGGAACCAGATGAACGACACAGGTGGTTACGTGCGGGCGGAGCGTGGCGGCGAAGTTTGACGCTTCGACTCATTTTTGTTCCAGGTTCAGCAAAGCGATTGAGAACCTTCAGCATTTTGCTCTGGCCGCTGATCCGTCCTTCAGGCATTTCCAGCTGGATGTATCCAAAGAACTCAAACTGCTCACGGAGCTGAATTTTATCCAAGGTAAGGACAAGACAAAAAATAAATAAAAAAATACAAAAATAAAAGAATTTATGTATTCATAAACTGCATTATAGCTATTGTGCAATAAACCTTTACTGTATTTGTCCCTTTTTTTCCCCGTTCATATTTGACTTTCGGTTACGATTTCCCTTAAAACAAAAATAATTGAGTTCAAATAAATTGTTCTGCAAATATTAAGTTGCAAAAATATTATTTTTAAATGTGTAATTCACATTCGCATTTTCAATCTTGAAGTTCTTTTTTATAATAAGTTAAATAATACATTACGGAGCAAATCAACTCCACCAAATACAGTTTGGTTCAAAGTTACACTAAATTTGTTGCATCTTTTTGCACAATTGTTTTTTGTCAATGTCTTTCTGTCTCCAAAGTGTTCCGTGTCAATTGACCGTCTGTTGTCGTACTAGAGCGGCTCCAACTACCGGAGACAAATTCCTTGTGTGTTGTGGACATACTTGGCAAATAAAGATGATTCTGATTCTGATTTAAAAACGAAAAGAAAAAGAAAAGAAACTACTATTTTTATTTATGTTGTAAAACTGCAGTATTTGTCACCGTGATTTTTAATTCATATTTTAGCATTTTCTTCCTAAATACAAGAAAATTGTTAATTTTCGAAAAAATATTGAATTACATGGACTGTACTTTTTTGGGGGTTTTTTTTCTGAAAAATGTGTTTTTTCTTTGCATTTTTTTCCAAATCTTATAGTTACATTTATTACATTTGATTTACATTTTTTTTCAATTTAAGTTTGTTCTATTGTCATTCTAAATGAAACGCTGTTCTTTTCCTTTTGGTCGCCACAGCTCCTTTGGCCCCAGTCCTCGACACCCAGCACTCCCTGGCCTACGACCAGCTCTACCTGAGCTGGCGTCTGCCCCCGGAATCGGCGCCCGCCTGGCACTACTCGGTGGAGTACCGCCGCCGGGGTGTGGTGCCGGGGGGGGCGTCCAGGGGCGGCAACAGGGGAGGTCTGGCCGCCGCCCGCTGGGGCTGGCAGCGACTGGACGAGGTGAGCGCAACGAGCGCCGTCATCGACAGGCTGGAGATGGACAGCGTGTACGTGCTGCGGGTGAGGGGCTGCAACAAGGCGGGCTACGGCGAGTACAGCGAGGAGGTTTACCTGCACACCCCTCCGGCACCAGGTGAGGGAGACCAAAAGGTTAGGAAACTGGCCAAGGCCCAAAAAATGCGAAACATGTCCCGACTTGCTCTGATTAGAAAAATCATGACATGTCGGGTAATCGAGTACCGCTCCAGTCCTGCGGGTGGCGATAATGTGCATTACGTGAGTGCCAACTGCCACCATACACATTCGATTTTAGTCTTAAATCTGAGGCTTTATTTTTCATTTTGTGTGTAAACCTTCCACTGGAATTTAGTATTTTTATTGGGTAAATTAGTACAGCGATTCTCAAAGTGTGGAAGATGTATCACTAGTGGTACGTAGGCTCCCTCTGGTGGCACGCCAAAGAATCACTAAATAAATATTCAAACTGTACATAACGTACATTTGCGTTGTACAGTTCTGTTGTAACTTTTGATGTAATACAGTCGCATTTCATTTCAAAATATTTGTTTTCAAACATTATTTAGTTTTTTTAATTAGGCTATTGTGCTTTCATTGGCTACAAATGTGGAACGATCTGGTGGGTTGCGTCGTCGACAATCATGCTTTTCAAGCCGTGGTGAACAGTTTGTAATTCATCCTCTCTCTCTTTTCTGCTTATCACCCCATTCCTTTTCCATCCACTCGTCACTTCCTCATCTCTCTCTCTCACGTGTTATTTCCATTTCACAGCCTGTCATCCACTTCAGCGCTCCTCCCATGCCGCCAACCCACCTACACGCCTCCTGTGGAACGTAAGAATTCATATCCCGGGACCCCCCCCCCCCCCCCCCCCCCCCCCCCCCCCCCCCCCGCGTCATACGACGATCCCTTCTTTGCTATCTCTTTGTGGTCATTCCACGCATCCGCCGCTTTTCCCATCTTTTGCACACTAACGAGATGAGTCTCGGCGGTAATGAGGTTTTCAGATTGTTAAGACCCGAGGGTTAACAATCAGATCGGATTCCGATCCGGGGCTTTTCTAAAATCGGGGTTTCGCTTGAGTGACTCCCTGCAGGTTTTCCCCTTCCTGCTATTGAAACGATCCCTCTCTCAATTGTATTTGCTCTTGAATTTTTTTTTTTTTTAACTCTGTCACGTGATACCATTAGTATTCTTCTCCCCGAGTGATCAGTGTAAAGATCGACATCCCTCCAGTGTCCACACAGTGATACCTTGAAGTTCAATTCGAGGATACTCGATGTTGATTGGGGCTCCTCTTGGGCTAATTCCCTAGTAGGAGTTCATCAAAGTACCAGCCCTGGAATTGACCCAAAATGGCCAACTTCCTGTTCATTTTTGTGTGTCCTTTTTTCACTCGTCTTGGTGTGATTGACTTGCCCACCAAATTTCGTGGTCACAGGTGAAACCGGTGTCATTTTCATGGTGACACCTCCAAATGATCATCAAATATCAACGCCATGCTTCACCCACATAAGACGGCGTAAGCCAAAAAAATCTTTGCAATTTGGGTTCACCCATCTGGCTAGGATACCTGCTTCTGGTTGGGGCTTATTTGGGAGAATCCCCTAGTTTGAGTTCTTCAAAGTACGAGCCCTGGAATTCCCTCCCAATGGCTGCTTCAAACTAAAATGGCCAACTTCCTGTTAAATTTTAGGCATGGGTTTTCCAGACATTGTGTCATGAGAAACGTGCTATGTTGATTGGTGAAATTTGTGGCTAAGCCTCCCAATGATTATCAAACTTGGATGCCCTGCTAATGGCTGCTTTAAAACAAAATGGCTGACTGACTGTTCAGTTTCGGGCAAGGGTCCATGAGACTTTTTCGTGCGTCCCACTTTCATGACGATTGGTGAAACTGGTGTCGGGGGTCAATTTTTTTTTTTCTTTCGAGAAAATTCTACCAAGCTAATAGCAATTGAATATAAACAGGAAGTAGGCACAGGAAATAGGTACTTACCAGAATAAAGTTGAACTTGAAGGCACCACTGTACAAATATCCCTAACCTCAAATCTACTTCAGTACCACTCCAAATTCTTCCCATCTTGCCTTTAATTGATACCCACCCCGCCCGGCTCCTGACTTCCTGTCCTCATCCCCCTTCCAGTGCTTAACTTCTACCTGGACTCTCGCTGGGGTCTCCACGCCGACCGGCTGGTGGTCAGCAAGGAGCAAAGAGCGGCCCGCAGCGTCCCCGGCCTCTCCCTGCTGCAGGCCGCCGACCACGCGCTCACTTCCTGTCACCTGACGTCGGACCTCCTGGTGGGAGACGTGGCCATCACGCAGGGGAGACATTACTGGGCGTGCTCGGTGGAGCCCGGCTCTTACCTCGTCAAGGTACGAGAGAACGCTTGGGGAGAAACGCTCAGGGGACACAACATTAGGTACACCCGGACTTAACTGGAAATTTGGACTTTTCTTTTTTTTAACAATACAGTAAAATATACTACATGGCTAGTTGTGTATGGACAATGATTTTTTTTTTTTTTTAAATGTATACATGTTTTTATGCATAACTAATTTTAATATTTTGTGAATTTCTTTTCCATTTAAATGTAATATACATTTTTCATAACATTAAAAAAAAAATCTAATAGATTAAGTATACGCAGTTGAAGATGCTTTAATGGGCTGACTAATCCTATTGTCTTTCTTTTTAGGTCGGTGTTGGACTAGAGTCCAAACTGCAGGAGTGGTTTCATCTACCAGAAGACATGGCCAGTCCCCGGTTAGTAGCCAGTACCATAAATTGACGTGATACCAAGTAAAACAGAGCCTTGTATCGCAAATACTGATAGCGGTACTGATACTTTTAAAAAAAACAACGATTAAGAATAGACCGAATTTCGAGTCGATCATTCATTTTCATGGCGAGGCCTCCGAAGGACCGTGATAATAATGTCTGGGTAATCGTGACTGTGATGGGCTCCCCCTGCAGGTACGACCCGGACAGCGGCCACGACAGCGGTGCGGAGGACGGCGTGGACTCTGCCCCGCCCTTCTGCTTCCTCACCATGGGCATGGGGAAGCTCTACCTGCCCCAGCACAGCTACCACCACCACCACCACCACCACCACCACAACGGGCAACGCTCGGACCCCAACGGCAACGCTCCGTCCCCGCCGGTGGGCCTGACCTACCCGCTGCCCCCCCGGCTGGGGGTGTGCCTCGACTTCGAGAAAGGCCGCGTGGCGTTCTACGACGCCCACTCCCTGCGCCCCCTGTGGGAGGGTCACGTGGACTGCTCGGGCCCGGTGTGCCCGGCCTTCTGCTTCATCGGAGGGGGAGCCCTGCATCTCCAGGAGCTGGTGGCCAACCGGGGGGCCGACCGGACGCCCGTGAGGAGGGTGACCATCCAACCGCGTGGTGGCTCCAATTTAAACAACAATTGATTACAATTTAGAATGTTCAGTAATTTGCGTTTAGAGCATTTCTACGGCAACAAATATGCAATGTAATTAAGTTTCTTACGTTTTTATTTGCAAGAATCACCGCTTTCGTCGTCTTTGCTATACCCGACACCAGATGTAATTATATACGATGCTTCATGGATGTATTGGACCACCACCCGTATCAGCTTTAGGCACAAAATGTAACAAATTCAATAATGATCAATTTGGTGCAGGAGCGCCCCCCCCGGAATTACTTGAAAATTCAGCCCCTGAAGCCAGTTTCACTTGGCAACATGACATTTGGTGGACATGTCCATCATGAGTAGACCCACAAAAAAGTCTCAAGGAACCATGCACGGAAAGACACAGGAAGTCTGCCCTTTTGGTTTGAAGCGGCCATGTTAGGCTTTGACCAGTTGCCATAAAGCAAGAAATTTTCGTAAATCAACTTTTAGTGAATTCAGCCCCCGAAACCAGTTTCCCTCTGGAGCATGACATTTGGTTGGCAGGCCTACCATGAGCAGACCCGCAAAAAAGTCTCAAGAAACCATGCCCGAAAAGACACAGGAAGTCTGCCATTTTGGTTTGAAGCGGCCATGTTAGTCCCATTTTTACCATTTCAAAAACAGGTCTAATAGATGCGTTAAGCACTGTACTGTACATTTGATGCCTGCACGTTTCTTCACAGAGCTAACGTTGTTTTAGCGTCAAACTGACCATTTCATGCCCTTAAGTGTCGAATTTGCGTGCTTTACCTAAGTAAACGTAGACCTATGGCGTCTCGAACTGCACTCCGATGCCAAGTTATTGTTTTAATGTGGTCAATTAGCGGTAGGGAGGAACAACAAGAGGCAGTAGACTGTCATTAGAAGCTGCAATTATACCTCTGGCACTCAGCTAAAAGCGCTAGTTTCGACGCTCGCGTTTGTGCGTTGTGGAATTCAAACACACGATGAGCCCCATGCCATTTGCACCCCTCTGCACATGGATGTGTGTGTGTGTGTGTGTGTGTGCGCGCCTGACAACAACATGTACCAACAGTCGGCCAGCAGTGAAAAGTTGTTTTCAAACGCTATTTTTTTTTTTTAACTCGCTTGATTGTAACGTTAGCGAGTGTCCTTTAAACACAAAGAAGTAAACACAGAATGGGGGCGGGAAAAAAAAAAAAAAAAAAAAGGATTCTGTTTGTCATCATTTCTACTTGAATTTAAGAAACACTTTTTGAAATATGGAGTGGTGCCTTTGCATTAAGTTAAGCAGGCTTTCCCTAAGGCTATGTGGTTTCAAATACACGTATGCACGTCATTCTTTATTATGTTAATTAGCCCAGCTGTGATGTAACAGCGGGGTTGGAAAGCAGATCCATTTTCAGAAAAGGCCAGTCAACTCAAGATTCACTCAAATTTCACATCTTAAAAGTGGGCAGGCACGACAGGAACCCAAACATTTGGTATATCAAACGTTCCATATAAAGCCCGCTTTAAGAGTGTGTTGTGACGCTTCGCCGATAGAGGGCAGCAAAGCACCGGCATGCTCATCACCATCGTCTTCATCCACACTGCAGGTAACGTCAAGTCCTAACAGATGGAACCCATTTGTTGCACAAACAACGCTTTAAGATTTGGCAATGTGCTGTTGAAAAATTTGAAATTGGAATGCTTGGGCGGAACGCCCACTTTCATACATATTTATCATGGAATGTTTTGAATTGCTTGTGCTTGGGCCATTTTTTTTTTTTTTTTTGGGAAACTATTGTATAATATAAGGATAACAATTTTATTTAAAGGGGTGGACATTTCCTTGTATTTTTTTTTCCAAAGAAAACGTTGAGGGCAATTTTTTGTCTCGTTTGAGAACGAATTAGATTTTTTTCTTAATTGTCAGTACGATACAGTCACGCAGACACAAACGAAGACGAGTTTCACAACTACTGTAAGTTCCTGAGGAAGACGCATAAATATTAGTCATTTTTCCACAGAGGATAAAGAATATGCCTGCGAGGAGAAATACACTCTTATTACAATGTAGTTATACTACGTTGTATATACACAGTATAATAGTGTACAATAAATATTATAACTAATAATAATAATAATAATAAATATCATGAACTTGGAAATTTCTTTAGTATTTGTTTGTATTTTTAACTAATCATACATTTACATCTAATATATATATATATAATATATATATATATAACTATTTTGGGTAATATTTTTGTATTATCAATTATTTCTGTCTAATATTTGTATGTTTTCAACTCGTATTTTTTTATTATTTACTAATAGTTTTGTTGGAATACATCCAAGTCTTTTTCTATTTTTCTCCATTTATTCATAATATTATTATTATAAGTATTACAATTAGTAGTTGTGTTAGACTTAGCATCAGTATTAGTAGTATTATCAGTATTAGTAGTAAAGTAGCAGTAAAAGCAGTATTTTTTTTAATTCCCTCAAAATGATATTTTACCACAACAACCATCCATTTATTATTTATTATTATTATTGTTGATTGCCTTTTATTGAGCTCTCTTATACTGTAGTTTTTACTACTTTTACTTTTTTTTTTTTTTTTTTTTTTTTGCAAACTCCACACAAGCGGGGCCGGGATTTGAACCACATTATTCATCATTATAAGCAGAATAGGGAGATTGAATTTGACAACGTAACATACAGTAATAACGTCACACAAGTTTCAAATGGAGGGCCCCTGGTGGGCACGGCGCCACCTGTTGGCATACTATTGTTCCAAACAATGGACTTTTGATGAAAACCTTGTCGGTATTCCAAATCCTAAATCAATGACACTTGTGGAATCTCACTTGTTTCTCTTTGCGCGTGCCAAGTCGAACATGCGCCGCGCAGGCTGCGAAGCATCTGCTTCTGACGCATTGCGTTACATGTGTAGGTGTTTCGCATTCCTTATGTAAATGCCATGTAAATCCCTGGCAAGGGTTTACTGTTTATGTGCCCCAATATGAGAGGAGGGAGGAGAGAGAGAAAGGAGAAGAAATAATAATAATAATAATAATAAAAATCCCAAAAAAATCGCATTTGTGTTTCATTAGGGAAAACTCTAACGGGCGTACTGAGGGAAAAATGGGGGAAAATGCCACATGTATTATTATTGTTGTTATTATATTCGTTTTGGATGACTGTTTTTAGTTGAATGTTTGTGTATTTCTCATGCACCATTTACTTACAATGTTTTCCTGATATTTCCACCCCCCCCCCCCCCATTTTTGTTTGTATTCTTGTATTATCATCTAAGATTGTGTGCTGTGTCAATTATTTTTGTCTAATATTTTAGTGTTGTTGTATTGAGAAATATTCCTGTCATAATATTTTCCTAATATATATATATTTTTTAAATATAATTAGTATCTGTGTTGTGGTGTTATATTTTATTTAAAAAAAATCTTTTTTTTTTTTTTTGTTATGATCAAACGATTTGTGGTTTTATCCTCTCTTAATAGTAAGTCTTTATGTATCCTGTTTTATATTATATTGTCTTGTAGCTTTTTTACATCATGGCCAGGGGACTACAGATGAAAACTAGCCTTCTGGCTAATTCTGGCTTTTTTAACCATGTGTATTTCATGTGTTTTATGAAATTGCATTGTCCCCTTTCAAATAAACAGATTAATAATAATAATAATAACCATTTAATCAACAGATATCCGAGCACAAACGGTGGCGCAACACATGGAGACAGATAATATAACAATATTCACAGGCATATATTCTTGATCCTCTGCTCTCCGTGTATCTCCCTATGTTTGTATTATACTGCCCCCATGTGGCCAAGGTGCGCATACCATAAAGAGCAGCACAATGTCCATTGAATTGAAGCAAAAATGTGGCATGAACGGATTTATCTAAATTATGTCATTATTGTATGTTTTTGGAAAGTACAATATAATAAAGTGCTATTTTTCTTCACATAAACGCACCGCAAACATTTCTGTTTTTTTATTTTCTGCAGAATTTTCTCGTTCTCGGCGGCTCACATTTCCTTTGCCGCCGCGAGAGCTTCGAACCAAACGGCTCCCGCAAAGTTGAAAGCGCGGAAGTGTCCGAAATCGTCTTAAACTACGACAAAGAATGAAGATTTACGGGGGAATTAAGGGATCCGGTCCAAGCCCTGACAGACAAATGGGGGACTTCGACTTTCCATCTCCGTAAATCAGATTTTCAAGACGTGTACTGTCAAGAACGAACGCAACGGGACGCCCTCTTACCACGCCTCCTTTCTTCCCGGCAAATCTGCAACAGATTGGGTTTCGTCCGACTGGAGGTATGCAGCCACAACAGCGCCTGCAGGGGTCCGCGTAATCCCCCCTCCCCGTGAGCATTAAACACGCAGCGTGGACATTTTCTTGAAGACCGCATACGGTCGGAATTCACCAGCCCGAGCGTCTCGAACGGCGTGGAGCGAAAGCACATTTTGATTTATTTGGTGAACCTGCGCCTCGCTGTGACTTTCCCACAGAACTCGCGCTCGTTCGCACCGATGCTGGCAGAATAAACGCAAAATGCGGTACTGCGTATACATCCATCGTATACACACACACACACAGAATGAGTCCTCCATTTTACCGCGTGCGTTAATATTTCTGTATTTTTTCATGTTAAATTTGTGTATTTTCCAGCTTTTCTGAAATGTGTGTTTTTCATGTAATATTTTTGTATTTTTATATTGGACTAGTTTTCATTTGATTTTTTGTTTTGTTTTTAAAAACGAATATTTTATATCTAAATGTTATCATCTTCAGCTAGTATTTTTTTTCAAATTCTTTCTTAATATTTATTTTTGGAAAGTAATTTAGTAGTTTTGACCAATAGTTTTCATATATTTTTCGGAATTCATAATATTTTTTGTGGCATTTTCTAATATTTTGCCTCATATGTTTGTATTTTAATTTACCCAATTTCCCCCATTATGTTTGATCTTTTTTTTTCTAATATTTGTATATTTCTTATGGAGCATTTTGTATTGTCTGTTTAATATTTTTGTATTTTTAAATATTAAAGTTGTGTCGGGACGGGGTTCCATTGTCTGTGTGCATGAGTCTATTTTTTTCCATCTAATATTTCTGTATATGGTGTCTACTGTATATATTTTTAATTGTATATTTCTCATCTAATATTTTCATATTTTTTTTGTCAATTTTTGTTTTTATTTTTTATATTTGTGAGGATAGTTTTGTATTTTCATCTAATACATTCCATATTTTTGTGGACTATTTCTTTCCTCATATTTGAATTTTTGTTACGGTGGGTGGGGGGGGGGGGGTGTTATCTAAAGCGATATAAATGGCAAAATCGTTTTGAAAACCCTGACCCCCCCAGAAACGTAAACTCATGCAAATTGGGCGTCTCAACTTTTGTCTGGCTTCAACTTGTCTGCTGTGAACTTTTCATTCGGAGGAAGGCGATAAATTATTCACCGTCTGGCACGTTCAAATCAATACGACAGGTGAGAGCCGCCCACCTCCCACTCCGCACTTAACCGCTCATTCGCCGAGGGAATCCAATTGCGCTCGCTTTGCCGCGCTATTAAATTCAATAACGCCTACTTGTGACATTATTCTTCCGGATGCTGAAACACTTTTCAGCAGCCGCCGTCGGAGTGGAATCGCATTAATAAAACATCAACTTCCAGATTCGATCACATCGGCGGCGAGAAACGATGTGCAAAGCGAAAACATCATTGTGTGTTTTTCCTGTATATGACTATTTTGGCATCATTTGCATATATTTTTAAAAATATTTTTAGAATAGCTATACAGTTACACATACATCATTTAGTATTTTGTCTTTTTAATAAAATTTATTTTGGCAACAGAAGATTGTGTAATTTTCACCCCAAGATGGATTTCTCTTTTTCTAATACTTGTCCATTTTTGACAGAATATTTTTTCTATTTTTCTCTCTTAATGTTTGTATTTTTCATGGGTTATTTGAGTTATTTTCTATATTTGTGTGTGGTTTTTTTTGCTGAATAGTTTTGTGTTTTTATAACAAGTTCATGTTTGAGTATTTCATAACAGTTGTAATATTTTCGTAAAAATATCTTATATATTTTGAGTCCGCTACAATAAGATTTTGACATCAAAAGATAATTTGGCTGAGAAATTTGACGCTACAGCTAGCTTGTGCCGGATACTGTGGTATATTATATTAATTATCATCGCATTGGTGTAATCCCTACAAAAATAAATTGCGGTCGTACGGGACGACGTGCATGTTACTTTTTTTTGGCTTGCCTTTACGAGGCTTAGCGATTTACGCTCAACTAAGCTAAAAGAGCGAGCCGCGTCAGGTTTCTCGTGGCAGACTTTTTTTTTTTTTGTCGGCACGTGCGAGCGGTATGCGAAAATATTGGTTTAACGCGCAGGAATGTCGCCAAGCCGACCGTATCCGTGGAATTGCTTCAGCTAGGAGGAAGTTAAAAGTTTTTGGGAAGTTTTAGCCTGCGCGGGTGTTACTTTAAAGCTAGTATAACACGACACATGGTCGCACGCTGGGCCCGGCGTATTATTGCTTCCATAAGAGCGGAGAAGCTTAACGATGCTTTGCGACCAACGATGTGAGCAGGTGACGGGCCGACGTATGCGCACTTTCCATTGATACGGCGGTGGAAACCCGCTGAGTCGGCCGGTTAAGTTCAGATTCCAGGTGCGTGAGGAGGAAGAAAAAAAAAAAAAAAAAAAAAAAAAGGACCCTGTCGGATGGGAATGTCAACAGGGGGATCCGTAAAGCACGCGCTTCCTGGACGGCTCTGTCCGGACCAGCTGTGCATACATCATCATCACAGCTCCCGTCGTCACGGCGTACGCGACAAGGTGGGAGGGGGGCAGGGGGGGCAATGGTCCAGAAGGATGAAGTGCTTTACCAATAAACTGTGATAACATTTCAAATAGTTGGTGCAGTAATGTCGATGCTTACAGTGTATATAAAAGTCTACACACCTGGTTCAAATTACAGGTTTTTCTGATATATATATATATATAAAAAAAAAAACAGAGCGAGAACAGAGTAAATCATTCCAAAACGAGGGTGTGCACACTTGTGCAATCGCAAGCACAACTCAGTTGTTTATTTTTTATTCAAAAAGAAAAAGAAAGAAAAAAGAAAAATATCATTTTAAAAGGTTTTGAAATGATTGATCTTGGTTTCCATTTGAACAGGGGTGTGTACACTTTTTAGATCCACTGTATATATAGTAACACGTTGACATTTTCTTCCCCATTTAACATTGGTGTAGTTTTTCTCTACTATTCTCATATGGTAGTTGTTGAACTTCTGGATTATTTTGTAAAATGTTTCTATTTTGTCTAATATTTTTGTATTTGTCCAATATTTATGTGTTTAAAATCCACAATCTCTCCAGTGTCCAGACCCAGAGCAAAAGCAGCAGTCTAATCATCTTGATTTATTATGGCCAATGGCAGACTGTGCGCGGAGGTCCCAATCAGCTTTCAGGGCATGACCCAGCGCCAGGCGCAAAGCCGTAATCCTTGAATCCTTGAACTTTTTGCAATTTCAGCATAAAGTCCAAGGCGGTCGCAGCGGCGCCCGCGATGCACTCAAAGTGATCGACGGCGCGCTGCGGCACACTTCGACTGCTAACCGGGTTATCTTTTTTTTTTTGTCTTTTCATCTCGTATATTTGATTGTTTTGAACATTTCTTTTTTGCAGTAATATGTGAGTGCTTTTTTTTTTTTAATGTGTATTTTAATTTATTTAAATTACCATTTTGATTGTTATTTATTGTACTATTATTCATTTCGGGATATTTTTTTTTTATATTTTCAGGATTTTTCTTTTCTAATTCTAATGGTAGTTTTCTAATAGCATAGTGTTTTTGTTGTTGTTTTTTTTCCCCCCCTCATATTTTTGTATTCTAAAATGAAAAAAAAAAAAAAGCTCAATACCGGACCGGTCGAGCCATTCTTCTGGTCCAAATGTTGGACTCGTTATGATACTTTGCCACTGTGGACAGAACAGCAACAAAGTTCAAACATTAATCCTGCAAACAAACTGCCGTTTTTGTCCGTTTCCCGTTTAAGTGCTCATCTTGTGAGCGTCCGCTCAATGATTAAATGCGTCACGCTCGAGCCCAGTGCACTTGTATGAATGCAAATCGCTCTGTAATTACTTGCCGCAATCAATCAGCAGCAGTATTGACGTGTTCTTTTGCACTGCTGAGTCATTGCGCTCCCAAGAAAAAGCAATTCCTGCACTGAACATACAAAGTGATGCAGCGCAGACACTCGTGCAAAAAAAAAAAAAGGTTAGCCAAACTTCTGCTGCTCCTGAAGTCCTGACTAGAACTAGGACAAGAGATCATCTACTCCAAAACCTTCCTCGTTCGATCGAGATCATCGTCAGAGCTGACTCAGACATACGCCGGGTCGCCCGCGAGTAAAACGCTGCTGCTCGAGTACTGACTAGAACTTTGCGACGCGATCATTAACTCTTAAGCTTGGCTGCACTCTCTCCAATGCTGCTCACGTTTGCAGTGTCAACACAGGGATCAATCGATTCCCGTTCGCCATGGAAACAACAGCGGGGCCCGTTCAATCCGGTCTAGACGGGTTGCCGCTGCCCTGACCCACACGAACACACGCATAATCAATACCTCGCACGTTTCCAGAATATCCCGAAGGGAACTTTCTTAACCGGTCGGTTTAACAGTCAGTAATGCTAATGCGGAAGGACACAGAGGACTGATAAGAAGGGACATCGGCGTGAGGGGGGTGGATAAGCGGGGGGGACGTCTTCCAGCTTGTCCTTCGGTGGCGGTTTTTACACTGACAACAAGCATCGGATCCCATTGTTGTCCGCGCCTCCGTGTGCGGTTACGCGAGGGGCGGCGTGAAGATAATGCGGAACGGCGTCCCATAAAGGTCAACAAACAAAGCGCGAGGGGGACAAACGCCGGCCGTGTGATGCGATTTATTAGGACAGCAGTGAGGACGAGAGAGGGATGGGAGGGGGCTCATTCCTCCATGGGGAGGGGCCAAAACAGGTGTGTGTGTGTGTGTGCGTCTTGAAAGACGGACAAGTGCGCCGCGCGCATGCTTCGGTCTGGTCACACTTGACCTCGCTCTGACCTTTGCGCCTCCCCCTGGCAGCGGCAGCCCGAGACTACATTCAAGTTTTCTCAGTGGAACGGGAGGCGCTCTCTCGCGCAAACATGCTGGATGAACTTTAGCACCGCGCGTCTTGTTTTGATGGAGAGTCGCATCAGCTGCTTCCTGTAAAGTTCTTATAAAACGTTTTTCAAGGTGTACACTTTCAGCAGACGTTAACGTGAAGCATTAGTTGGACAAACCGCTAACAGACTTCTCTCCGAACCCTGCATGGACACAGCGACGCACTCTTTAGTCACTCTTTCCTTCTCCAGAACCCGTCTCCAAATCTGGGCTCACACGTTCTGTCTGGAACTTTTGACGCCTTTTGACTGGATGGGGTCGTTGGGGGGGGGGGGTGTTCCTGTGAAACACCGACTCGATCGAGCAGAAGAGACTCTGGACTCTAAACCTTCTTTTCGATCAAGCTAACGGTCAGAGGTGACTCAGTTGTATCGTGGCTCATCCCCCGGATATGCGGCTCCAAAATGCTGCTGCTCGAGCACCGACTAGAAATCCAAGAACAGATCGCCGAACCTTCCTGAACTCTATAGACAACAGCTTAATCTTAAGCTGATTCTGGCATCTTATGCTTGTTTTTGAGTATCCTAACTTTCATGTTGCCAAGTGAAATTGTCTTCAGGGGCTGAATATTCCAAAAATTTCACGGGGAGTGCTACCAAACCAGTTTTTTCGGGGGGGGGGGGCTTGATGCCTGAAAACCCTCCTAAATTTGAGGTGAACGCTCCATTTTGTTTGACTTTCGAGGCCTATTTTTCCTTCCCCGTTGCCCCTACTTTTTCTCCCACGTGGACCCTAAAACGTCTCTTCGCGGGGTCCCGGCCTCTCCGCTGAGGTTGAAGGTGTCGGGCGGGTGATTGAGATAAAGTCTGGATGAGGAACAGCTGGATTTAATACGCCATCGAAAGGTCACTGCTTGTTCAAGCTGCACCTGCACACCCCCGTCGTTCACCCCGACACCCGTCAATTTCACCCCTTCTCTCTGTAGTGCTCTCCTCTTTCTCGCCGCTGAGCCCCCCCCCCCCCCCAACCCCCACACGGTCCTCCATCTTTTCCCTCGGATGTCTTTATGTACAGCGTCTCCAGATCGCCTGCGGGCTGCTTGCTGCGTTAGATCGACCCAATCGCTCTCTCTCTCTCTCTTTCTTTTCCTCTCAGCCGTTAACACTGGAAAGGAAAAGACGAGCTGGCAGCGTGCAGCGAGGAGAAGCCAGCGAGACTCTGCCTCAATGCGGGTCACCCACACGCGAGCGCCACACAACCAACCTGAACAACCAAACACTGCCCAAGGGTGCAACGCCTTTGATTTGAAAAAGTGCACTTAAATGACGATTCAATTAAAATGTATCCCGCATAACAGTAACATGAAAACTGTATCCATTGACAGTATAAGTAATATATCATTCCTGTTTCTATATTGCATATTCATTTCAAATGATCCATCGCAGCAGTGACCAAAAAGCAATCTAATAACATAGTTGCATATGATTATCCTGGTAGCGTGTTTTTAAAAATGGCTTATCCTGTCATTAAACAACGTACTGCCAAACTGTGACCCTTTCAGTTGTGAAAAATGTTCTGCTAATAGACACAAACGCTGCAAAAACGCCGATAAAAACAGAAGAAAACAAACAGCTGCGCCACTCTGCCAAGCGCAGAGAGGGCGTCTTACACTAATGACACCGGTGCACACAAACTGTAAACATTAGCACCCGAATAATAATCCTCCACGCTCTCGCAAGACTGATGATCGTTTTTCTCTGTGCCCAACTAAAATCAGCCATGTTTACACATCCTACACCCTAGAGGGGTGTGCGTGTGGGTGTGTGGGTGCGGCCCCCAAACCCCCCCCACCCCCACCCCACCCACCCGGAGTACCATTAACCCCGTGAATGAACCACCAAGATCGGATTTTTTTTCCTCTAATGGAACTGTTGCTCTAGGGAGACCCCACACTAGCGTTTAGTAATAGCTTTAAGCGAAGGCCTAATGATAAACACATTTGCTAAATGACTTGTCTGTCTTTAGCGGTGTTAAAAAAAAAAAAAAAGCAGTTGTAAGGAACGTTTTCTCGCCGTCTGTTGGCATTAATTCTAATTAAGCAGCTCTAATCATCATCATGATAGATCGCTGGATCGATCGATAGAGAGAGAAAAATCGAAACAAGAAAAATGAAGATTAAGCTGTTGCATGTTGGTATAAAGTATGCCTATAGTGTAGTTATTCAATTGTACAATTATTTTATACAATTAGTGCAAAATCAGGATGTATATCATAGACAGTGATATATAACATATTGATGAATTATAATATGGCCAAACGTATGAAACATTGAACAATGAGTGCAAAGTGAAAGATAGAAATATGGATAATAACATTGTATGTTAATATGCATAACATTGATTGTACATGTAATATGTATAACGCCACTGCAAAGTGTCAAGGAAGTATATTTATAACTATAATATAATATAATAACCATTTTGTGGTATATATAATAGTTATCCAATCAATAATCGCTGTTATAAGTGACCATTTTTTTGTCGCTCGTGTGTGTTTCAGCTTCAGAAAAACGGCTTCTGATGTGATTTTTAGCGAGCTAGGCTGCTTAACTACAATACCCAGAATTCTCCGCTGCACCCTGACGTCATTTCCATGCGCTAAACTGAGTTGGCCACAAACGATAGGTACGTATATTTCGGAATATTGTCATTATTATAATACGAACAATTTAAACAAAAAATACGATCTAATTTTATCTAATCCCATCCCGGTGGTTAATATTAGTAATTTCCTGTCGGGGCTTCGGAGTTAAAACAAGTAACACAAGTACCGTGCTAAAGCTAAGCTAACAGTGAGTTCCCATTCCCACCTGCCATTTTCTCCCCTTCTCAGGTCGCTTCCGTGTCCTGGTGTCATCATGACCAAACTTCTGGAGTGGCTGTGCGGTGTGTCGGTGGTGCTGGCCGCCTGGGTGCTGGTGGCCTTCGACCCGCTGGACCTGAGCGTGCCTCGCACGTACCGGGAAGTGGCCTGGCCCATGCCGCTCTACCTGCTGGTGTCGTTCGGCTGCTACTCCCTGGCCACGGTGGGCTACCGGGTGACCACCTTTAACGACTGCCAGGAGGCGGCCCAGGAGCTCCAGGCCCAGATCAAGGAGGCCAAGGAGGACTTGAGGAAGAAAGGCTTGAAGATTTAGGACTGTGGGACAACTATTTGTATATTTACATGGGGTATACTTGCAAAAATGTGGCTGGAGAAGTGGACAGCATGAGACTGGCAACCAATCATGGCCCACACAGATGTGTAAATACTTCAGATGCACAACAATATATTTGATTATTACAGACTTTTTACATTTGTAGTGTATCATACCTTATATTCAAACCACAAGTCGGAGCTGTTTTAATGACTACAATGAAGTTGTAGTCATTAAAAAGTAAACGTACTATAAAACGGTGTGCAAAAGTGCCATTTGCACATTCCTGTAGTCAAGTTTCTAAACTCAATCACATTTTGACACAGGTCTTTTTTTTTTGTTTTGTTATCAATTTCTTGGCATGCTCCCTTATGAAGGCACACGTCACCAACTGCGTGTGGTATTAGTGGATGTACTATATCTTTGACAGCACCCGAGATTAGAATTAATTAATTGCCGCGAGGCTTTGTGATCGTGATGTAAACATGGCAAAAGAAATGAAGGTAAATGAAGAAATCTGCGTAACATTCAAAGCTATATAGCGGTGCCTAGCGTTAACGAGTGACCTGTCCAATGAACAAAAAAATGTGGCTAAAACTGTTAATTCTTTACCTTCTAAGTAAGGATGTCATTAATGTATGTATACAATATTATAGAGTGCTATTTTTTTTCCTACCTTCTTGCCGTCACTATACGTCCCCTGCATAGATAGATAAAGATGAATTATTTGGAGTAAATACATGGTGAAACTGGATAGTTTCTCACGGCGCAGTGGTTGGGAATCACTGCTCTCGAATGCTTATATCGTAAAAGAACACATTGTAAACACTGTGCATTCTTGCTTGTCAAGTGTCCAACCACACACGCGTTGTGTTGTGCGTTGTGTGTGTGTGTGTGTGTGTGTGTGTGCCCTGCGGCTCTGGCAGGAAGCTCATTCAATTAAAAGTATTTTTCTTCAATTGTTTTTGTTTTTTCCCTTTACCTGGAGTCTCTGTATCAGCACATCTTCAAGCGTGAATGCACGCGAGTTGTATGTGCGCAGTTACATGCCGCCTCCGAGCTGAACCCACATTTTGTCTTACGGAATGGAATGAAAAGGTTACAAAGGTTGTTCCCGAAATGTGGTCGATATTACTACCGACGAGCACTGAAGTGACATTTTTTTCCGAGTTACTGTTGAGTTTCATCAAAACAACAGCGGAATTCTAAAATGTGACCATTAATTCATTGCCCCAAAAAATCTGATGGCAAATGATAATCATTTTGTAAGTGTATATTGTCACTCCAAAAATAATAGAAGTCAGCAATAATGATTGACATCTAAGAGATTATGGTGTGATGAAACTCAGGGCCTTAGTCAAGATGGCGGGAATTATGAAATGTTCGCACAAAACAGGCTTATGCTCGAAAGCAAAACATATGTCAGGAAAAGGCTACTAGAACATCTGAGCTTTGGGGTTAATCAGAGGCACTGCAAATAGTGGCAGGCGTGTGCTGACTACCACCGAACATTATGAACACAGCCACATTCCATTTATGCGGGTGTGCGCACCTGTGCAACCACATTATTTCAGTTATTTCTACTTCCCCTTGGCAAAAAAATCAGTTGGTTTACACAGGTTATAGGTCGCGTTTCATGGTCGAAAAGGTTTTCACATGATTTGACTTGGTCTCGTATTTTTATATTACAAGAACCTGGTATTTGAGCAGGGGTGTGTAGACTTTTCTTATCCACAGTATGGGAGCCTTAGCCTAGCGGTGTTTTGAAATGATGTGGTTTTGGTTGAACATTTGGGTATTTAAACATACAATGGTACCTTCTCTTTTGTTTTATGTGTTTACAGTAAACTTCATGCTGCGGTTTTACAGCCGCTTCTCGTTCGACAGCGGAATTTACACTTTACGGTAACTGACCTGATACGTAGCCCTAAACCATCCAGCGCGGTTAACGGGATGAAATGTATATTATTCGCCAGTTTCTCGCTTTCCCACGCGGCCTTGGTGGGCTGTCGGAGGGAGAAGGTGAGCAGAGTACGTAGCCGCGAGATAATCTGATTCTGGCAAGGAGCGCTTCTTCCGCGCGCGGACCCCCGTTGTGCGGAAACAAAGGCTAGCCGGGGCCAAAGGCGTCATTAAGGGCTCCCATAATTTACAAAAAAAAAAAAAAAAAAAAGCAACAACAAATAATTGGCTATCCCACACCAGCAGCACCACCGGGCTTTTACTGGACCACCCTTGCCATCTGGCCGTGCGCCAACAGTCCGCAAGCTACTGCCCGAGCAGACGGCATGAAAGGCGACCTGTTATTTACCCGGCAAATCTTCCGCTCTGGCAGCGGCAACAAAGGCCTTCGCTGACTCGCTAGGCAGCGAGCGGCGGTTGCGACTTGTTGCCACATGTGAAATATTTCATCTGTGCTTTTTTGTCATCACTACGCCCGCATCTCACTTTGAACACATCCACCTGTTTTTTTTTTCTTTTCTTTTTTTTTTTTTTTTTTTTTTTCCCTGCCAGCTCCATGATCAATCACATAAGTGCCAACATGTTACACAGGTGGCATAGCAGTGCACGAAACATTACTGCAGTGCGGACTCCAGAGTACAGTAGGTTCAATAATACAATAGCAAATATAACTGACAAAAGAAATGGGGGGGAAATGGGGGGAAAAAACCATTAAATATAGTAAAAGAATAAAACAATGACAGACCTAGTAAATAAAATTAAAAAATTAAAAAACACATAAAAATGGAGCTTTTAATAAAATAATATAATATAAAATAAAACACACGACACCACGACAATGGATTCAAAATAATACAATATTAAAAAGCAATTAAAATATAAATAACAAATATACAAATAAAAAATACAATAATTCCGTTATTCGGTGCAATTAAAATGAACCAAAAAAACACAATAAGAAAAAAAATAAAAACACGATCAAATAATAAAAAAGATTCAAATGGAATTTCCTGTTTTATAATGCTGACCCACTTCTATTAAAAACAAATATAAACCATTATTATGACAAAATATTCGATAAAAAATAAGAACATAAAGAAATGTTGTAGCACTTAGGGGTTTTGAAAAACTATCAATGTAAGAATGTGAACAAAAAAAAAAAAAAAATTGTAAAAGTTACCAACGCAGCTTCCATCTTTTGATGAAGTTTAGTCATTCATTTTTTATAAAGCGTTGCCACAAGGACGAGAACAGAAGCCTCATTTAAAAACAAGTGTCGTAACAAATATGAAATTATAGACTCGGGCCTTACAAATTGTCAATGAATAATACAACTCAAATGACTCTTACGAGTACAAGCATGTCTTTGTAAACTTGCACTCTCACATGATATTAAAACACACTTTTATTATTGTGTTTCTAACAGCCCGCATTTAAACTATTCGGACAAGCAACAAAGAAGGATTTGAATTCCAAGAGTAATTAGCCGAGAGCAGCTTTTTGTTGATATTTTCATCCTGCAGTCTCCTCTTGTGAGATTTCTTGCACATGCCTTTTAATTTATAAATGTGTGTAGTTTACATAATGTATAGATATTTTAAAAAACATGAATATTTTGTATCAATGTAGTTAAGTACTGTACGTACATGGGTATGTCCATCCATCCATCCATTTTCTGAGCCGCTTCTCCTCACTCGGGTCGCGGGCGCGCTGGAGCCTATCCCAGCTGTCATCGGGCAGGAGGCGGGGTACGCCCTGAACCGGTTGCCAGCCAATCGCAGGGCACACATAAACAAACAGCCATTCGCACTCATATTCACACCTACGGGCAATTTAGAGTTGTCAATTAACCAACCATGCTTGTTTTTGGGATGTGGGAGGAAACCGGAGCGCCCGGAGAAAACCCACGCAGGCACGGGGAGAACATGCAAACTCCACAAAGGCGGGGCCGGGGATTGAACCCGGGTCCTCAGAACTGTGAGGCTGACGCTCTAACCAGTCGGTCGCCGTGTCGCCACATGGGAATGTATTTTTGTTTATTGAAATAAATACATTTCAATTAAAAGAGTAGTAGTTTAAGCTCAAATAAAAAAAAAAAAAAAAAAAAAAAAAAAAAAAGAGTATAAAACTTAAAACATTTAAATCGAATTAAAAATGAAAACTAAAACAATCAAATGCAATTTTTTCACAAATAAATATATTTATAATATACATAAATATGTTTTAGAAAAAAATTAATGTGTATAAACAGTATATATTTTAACACTTGATACACATTCACTGCCATTGACGGCTTTAGAAGTCAAATATCCATGTTAACTGGGAAGGCTGGCAGTGAAGGAGTTTCAAGGACTGTTTGGGAACTGAACGTGATTGTGATTTGACCATTGACATTATTTTTGATTGGATGTCCTACTAAATTTATGTATGCTCAGTTGAGTAGTCTCCACAGTAAAGGCAAACAGAATGCTTTTCATTATTTCCGCCAAAGCTCAAAGAGGTGAGAGGCCTCGGACCGATTCCATTAGGAGGCCAAAGATCCAACACAGGCCCCCTGATGGTGACGTTTTGCCCCCGGTGACACTTTTCGTAAGAGTCTTCACTCACACGACTGCAAGCAAGTCCACGTGGAAAGGCAGAGACTCAAATAAAACAAACAGACAAAATAAATCATAGGTTATCATTTTGCTGCAGAGAAAAGACACACACACACACCCACGGAACCTCAAAGCCATCTCCAAACAGAAGGAAAAGTCACAGCCGGTAATGGAAGCCGCTGGCGAGCTGAAACGAGATTTGATGGCGAGGGTGCAAATGACAGTATGGGAAAGTGACAAGAATATTTAAGAAAAAAAAAAAGAGAGAAAAGAGTGAACTGAAGGAGAAAATAGGAAGAGGACAGGAAACCAAAGGCATCAAGGGCTTTCTGGCTCTGTTGCAGGTGCGACACACACCAACACATGGACATGCGAGCAATTGATTCTTGTCAAATTGAAACTTCTTTTTTTTTAATGACAATTCTCATGTCCACACACAGTACAACAATCACAAATAAAATTGGATCAACGGAATCCGAGTAAATCTTGCTGTTTCTTGCTCAGCGTTACGTTTGCACAGGCAGATCCGATTTAGTTTGCCAAGTATGTACAAAAAAAAAAACACACAAGGAATTTGGCTCCGGTAGTTGGAGCTGCTCTAGTACGACAACAGACAAACAATTGACAGAGAACACTTTTGTATACCTAATCAAGTGTCTCTTGTCGCTGGTTGCCCTCGGGATGCTCTCGCCTATTGCATGTTTGTCTCCTGACGGCGCCGTAACATTTTAGTTCCGCATTTAAGGTCTCCGACGCTTGTTTTCGTACATTTACACAGGCTGGGCATGGTCAATAAAAAAAAAAAAAAAAAAGGAACCGTCTCCGCTCTGTGGAGCCACTGTAATTTATGGTTCTCCCCCGACATGGAAAACTTCAGGGAGCTGAGAGGCAGCGGCACCAACGTTTGCTGCCACAGCTGTTTTTACTGTCACGACCGTAAAGATCACCCGGGAAGAGAACGGACCCCAGGACAACACAATGGCCGCTCGTGTAGACAAGTAAGTGAGGGTCAAGGGTCGTATGTGTGTGTGTGTGTGTGTGTGTGTTTGAGGTCACACATTTAAGTGCCAAAAGGCAAACCTCATGGAGGTAAACATTGGCACCTTTCTATTCGGCTTCATCACACCTCCATTGTAGCTTTTCACAGCGCTACAGCCACATTAACCCGATTAGCAGTCCTGTCACATTTAAAAGGCCAACGCGTCACTAACACACGTCACACTTCAGCAGATCGCAACCCAGGCTTCAACACAAAAGGCATGCGTGAACAAGAGTGGCTTTCAAACGGATTCGTCAGTCCAACTTTTTCAGGGAAAAAGATCAAATTAATTGAATTTTTTTTTTTTTTTTTTTTAAAAACAACAACAAATCTTCTCTAATAAAAAAATAAAATCAATAACTAGAATTGTATAAAAGTCAAGCAAATACAATTAGCATTAAAAAAAAAATACAAAAATCTAAATTTTTAATAATATATCAAAATAGCAAATCAATAAAAAAATAAAATACATCCATAAATGAATAAAATGAAATGTAAAAAAAAAATTAATTGGTAAAACCGAAAATAATTTAATGATACACAAATCAATAAAATAGTATTAAATAGTATAGAATGGGACAAAGGTAAAATAAAAGTAACTAAAAATAATCGGAAATTTTAAAAAGTCAAGTCGAAACAAAAAAAAAAGTTAAAAACTGAAATAATCTTAAAGTATAAATTGTAAAACAAATAAATAGGAAAATGATTTAAAACTTCAAATGTGTATCAATTAAAAAAACAACTAACATTGAATAAATGCTAAAAAGTATTAAAACAAGGAAAATAAAATGGAAAAAATATATTTCAGAATAGAGATTAAATGATCTTACAAGACGCAATACAATAATTGTAAGGCATATTTAAAAATAAGGTATGCCAATATAAACATGAGAACTAATTAAGAAATTATAATCAGAACAAATGCAATTTGAGTTAAAAGGAGCTGAGTGGATTACATTGAATTTTAAAAGTAGTTGACTTATGCTTTGTTAAACCTGCAAATTTTATGTACAATACTATTTATTCGCCTAGTACAATAAAAAGAAATATCACATGTTTTTACGAACAAAGTATGGATTGTCATATAAGTTAAAAAACATCAAAATATAGTATACGGTACTACTGACAGGACATTGAGCACAAAAACAAAACAAATAAAAAAAGTCACAACTTCACTCTTTTGGGTTTCCCAAAAATATTGTTTTTTTTTTGTTTTTTTATTCCACATGAAAATTTCACATTAGTCATATCAAACAGGTTTCTTTTTTATATATTCTTCTATGTATTTACATATAATACACTCGTCTTACTTACACATGTACAAAAAAAAGTTTCGGTTAAAAAAAAAAAAGAAAAGAAAAAAAAAAAAAGAAAAGACTTGAATTGTTGTCACTGTTGTGCTTTGTCGTTTCAATTTGTCCAAATTGAATATTTTAATAGCTTATAGGTTGAATTAATTTGAGCCTTTTTTTTTTTTTTTTGCGGGGGGGTTGTTTTCATTTTGATTGGGGGGGGGGGTCAAACAGAGAAGGCCAGCTTCGCTGCGAGATACAAAAACACAACAAGTCAGTGTTTGCTTTCGGCAGGAAACCATTTTGTCGCACAATTTTTACTCACACACACACACACAATCACTCACGCGCACACCTCTCATTCAGCGCATGGTATATACAGGAAACCTCCCGATGCGATGTCATAAATTAGCTTCACAGAATGTACAAACAGTTTTTCCGATGGCAGCGTGTGTAGTGTGTGATTGTGTGGTTGCCACGACAACAGTCCGTCAATGCTACATTTCGGGGGAAAAAAAATACAAAAAGAACCGCTTAGGACATCAATGCCACTGGAAACCGTTACGATAACAACAACAGCGCACACAAATAGTAGACGATTACTGGCGGGTGAGTTAAGCGTACAAGACGGAGGAGGCCACCAATCTTTGGCTTCGGGGGCAGTCGTTTCAATTTCATATTTCATAGCATTCGTCTTGATTGTTTTCCAGGCTCGCTGTGCATTATATCGCTGCAACGTCTATTCTTTCTCCTCCCGTCTCGCCCTGTGGCCGGCCACAGGGCTGAGCTCAAGCGGTCAGTGGTTTTATCCCCGCAGACTGTCCCTTCATTGTGGTCCCAGAAACAAAATTTTTAAAAAATGGGAGGGGGAATAAAAAAATAAAAAAAAAAAAAAAGCGCTCTCTCAGTGCAGCAAGAGCAGTAGCGAGAACGGGATTAGCAACGACAGGACGGAGAGCGACGTCGTCGTCGTCGTCGCCGCCGCCGCCGCCGTTGCCGCCGCCGCCGAGTTGGTCCGCACGCTCTTCCGCACCTCGGGGAGGCTGACCACCGGGTCGTCTGCTGGAAGACAGAAGAAGGGGAACGGGGAGTTCTTAAATGAGCGCCGCAGTACAAGTTTTTGTGTGAAACTGTTGATTAATGGCATCTAAAAGTGGCATCTTTAGAGTGTAGTGGCTGCACCCAAGCAAAAAGGCAGACTTTCTGTGCAATTTCAAGCATGGGTCCTTGAGACTTTTTCATGCGTCCTGTCATGACCGACATGTCCACTAAAATTTCATGTCAATAGGTGCAACTGGTGCCGGGGGCTCATTTCCTTTCCAACCATTCAGGGTGTAGTGACTTTTTTAAGCTAGTATGCTAGCTAACACTATTGATGGGCCTCATGTGAAGGTTATTTGTTTGTGACGAATCGGTTCTCTACTGAATCCAGTCATTTATGTAACATGGGTGAATAATTGCGTACATGCTAGGTGTATGGCGTTGATGCTTCATGATCCTCTCCATTTGAAATGTTTTGCCGCCATCTTGTGGAATCTACAAACCCCTCGTGGATTTTCGCTATTCGTGTGTGGGTTCTCTGGAGTGAAAAAAAAAAAAAAACCTCATAGAGGGGTTGGTCAGCATACCTGCAGGCAGTCTGTTGGACGGATTGTGAGCTACACCCCCAGCTCCAACGGCGTCCCCACCCGTGCCTCCTTTGGCCACCCTGGCCTCCTGAGAGCCTAATAGCACAGGACGGGGATGGCGGGGGGGGGGGGGGGGGGGGGGGGGGAAATTCAATTATCACGCCATCCGAGAAGACCGTCATTAAGCGTTTGAAGGCGTTAATTCTCACCGTCGGCCGCGACGACGTTCACCCTGAGCCGCAGGCACTCTTCTCCGTGGTGGTGTAAAGGTTTAGCTGCAGGGACGGCGGGAATGGGGGTGAAAAACACACGCACGCATTAGCATCCCAACTAATGCACTTATCCTCTTCTGGCCTCTTAATCCATCCCCCATGCATGCGTGCACACCCCGCACAGACGCGCAAAAGCTTTAGGAGGCCATCTGTGACGAGGCGGAGAGCGTCTTGCCCCGCCGCTTATCTAATTACAGCCGCGGTCGGGGCGACAACCCGACTCCGTGCGTGCGGTTGCACTCGGGCGACCCGAGTATGAGCGGGGGTGAGCCGACACCCTGCTTTCGGGCTTAACGTATCGCCAACAGGCGGGATGTTTGGACTGTGCAGATAGTGTCCTTTTAAGCTTACAAAAACAGGAGACATTTTGAGGTTTGGAATGGGCCCAGCCAGAGCATTTGAAATGTGTGGGGTGTCTCGAAAGGGGCTGTGCCCTCGCACTCGGACAACTTTGGAGCGCCCCTGTAAGGACGAGAGGCAGCCCAGTATAAACTCCTAACCCCCAAAAAGATTTGTATTGTACCGGTTTGAATTTACGCTGGTGGAAAAATGTTTTGAAATCATCTATTGCCGTTTCAGTTTTTTTTTTTTTTTTTTTTACTGTCATTGATAGGGTTAAGTCGAGCGTACATTATTTTGTAGTTATATTTTTATAAATTGTATTTCTTTTTAAATTCAATTTGTCATGCTATCATTTCTAAAACTATGGGAAAAGTTACAAAATTTGTCATGGTCTCATTTTTGATGATGGTTCATTTTTTTTTTTTTTAGACATCAGAAATACCTGATATTTGAAGTTTTTATATACACATTTCCCCTTAAATCACTGTACATGTTACATATATTTTGGGATGTTTCAAAATTATTCATGGTCAATTTTTTTCTAGCATCATTAAAACTTGTTCATTTGTATTTAACATGCTATAAAATTAAAATTAAAACCAGGATAATTAGCATTTTGGAACCCAGACCTACATCTCATTGGGGATTTGAAGGGGGGGGTAGTGCCCCCGCACGCTGACAGATTTGGAGAGCCCTTGCAAGGAAGAACTTTTATTGATTTATTTGTATTCTTTGTTTTCTTTTTCAGAATTGTGCATGTTCATTTCTCAAAGTTTTATGCCTATTATTAATATTTATACAATCAAATCATTATTAAGAATTCTATATTTAAAGCATTTATTTAGCAGTTTTAATGTCAGAAAAAAAACCCGAAATCACTTTCAGAAACGCATAACGGCCACTCACAGATATAATAGTAACTTTCTCCTTGGCGGAACTCCTTCCCGAGAGTGAACGGCGTGAAGCGCTGGAACTTCTCGGAGAACTTCTCGGGCCCGTGGGGCGCAAACGGGTGGCCGCACTCCCAGCGCATCTGGTCGTACGACTGCGGCTTGCACGACTCGTAGTCCTCGCGCTCCACCATGTAGAGCACGTAGCGCTCGGCGTCCAGCAGGGGCACCTCGCCCTGCGGGTAGTGCGGGCACACGATGTCCAGGTAGTCGTTGAGGCGCACCTCCACGGTGTAGTCGTCCCACACAAACCTGCCAACAAAAAGGGAGACCGTCAATAAAAGCCTCGAAAAGAGGGATTTGCACATCTACGGAATCATTCGATCTTTGTCCTCAATAGTAAGGCAATTCAGTGAACGTTAAACATTACGAGTAGGACAACCGTGTCTTACTAGTATTGTTTTCCACGACAGCGAACCCCCGCTATTGACGCCCCCCAAAAGTGGTTTGTAAAAGTGATAAAATGTTTAAAACAGAGGCTCATAAAGCATCGACACCATGCTTTTAGCATGTACACAATCACAAACCTGTGTTGCATAAGCGACTGTGTTCAGTAGTTAAATTTGTACCGTCACGAGGTTCATCAAGTATCAGCTCGTGAAGGGCTACATTTTAACTAGTAGAATATTATGTCACCAGTAGTACTAGTAGCACGGACATTTTTGCCTCACCAGAAACATGTAGTTGCCCTAACTAGTGCGCCAACGCTTTCCTACAAGTGTGCAGCAACGTCATACAGTTGTGGAAGGAAGTAGTGCAAAAAACTTTACTAGTAAGACAGTCGTTCTACTAGTGCGTCCTAGCCATTCTTCTAGTGCGCTGAATTGTCTTAGGAGTGAGGACAAAGAGCGCACTGGTATATCAAGGATAAATTGATAAATGCTCAAACGGCTTTCCATAAAGCTCCTCACTAGTAAGCGCTACTAGTATAGAATTACTTTCACACAAGCGCAAATGCATGCAACGAGAACATTTCTGTAACATGCATGAAATTTCTGCACACTGAAGGAATGGCCGTGAGGAAAAAATGTGTACTAGACAACAACTACGGGCTACTAGCGACATTATAAAATTCTACTCGTTAACATCTAGCACTTCACTATTAGCTAGCTTGTTATTTGTGCAAATGTGCTGGTTAATACTATTGATGAGCCTTCATGAAGGTAATAATCGAAGTACCGAATAGTCTTCCATGAAACATTGGTTCGTGATTATGTACATGCTAGAAGCATGGTGTTGATGCTTTATGATCCTCTGCATCTACATGCAATTACAAACCAATTTGGTGGAGATGGGGGGTGGGAGGGTCAGTGGCAGGGGTTCACAGCAGTGGAAAAAAAAAAAAAGTTATTAATAAGACACAGTTGTTCTACTAGTGCACTTTTTTGTCTTACTAGTGAGGACAAAGAGCGTACTAGTACATGGACCTTAAGCTGGACAGCAAGGACATCGAATCAGAGCCGAAACAGCTTTTTTATATACATCGATCTGGCGTACAAGAGGGAAATCACAACATGGAGGCGCGCATGAATATGGATGCATGTGGCGCTTGAGAAGATCAATGATAGAACATAGCTCAGTGAGCTCGCGGAGATGAGTATTGACATTTGTTGGCGAAATTAGGATAGGAGAAAAATCCACACTTCAAGAGTGTTGGGACAAAATGTAATCGCAGCTTCAGCGTCATAACGTATGCTGCACTGGGGTCATTTGTAGCGCGAACGAGACACTTCGGAAACAAGCGTCTCGGGACAGTTGGCAGAAAGGAAGAAAATATATATTTTCAGCTGGAACAGTGCGCCTGTGAGAGGCAGCACGTTCCACGCGTATGCGACATTGGCTAGCATAGGGAAAAGGTTTCATTTGCTCAGAGACCACAAAACACTCCAAATAATATTTCACCACTGAAATGAATGGAAATGCCATTAATGCGTTCCTGCCCCCCCCCCCCCACCTAAAAAAAACTATTTTTTTGTCATGAATTATTTAAAAAAAAGCAAAAATATGAATCTACAATACTGCGCGTTTTTTTTAAACAAATGAATAAATCAAATAGAATGTAAAGAATTTATCAGTTTGTGTAACATAATTCATTACAGCTCATTGTGGTGTGTGTGTGTGAGATTGGCAAACCGCCGCTTGATTTAAAGTGAGTATCTGGTATGTCGGAATACTCATAGGGCACCACCGTATTGGGACAATTGATGAAGGGTTAACCCTTTCTCCAGGGTCAAACGCCACACAGGTCCTGCTTCACTCCCTCTCAGTCCCAAAAAAAAAAAAAAAAAAAAAAAAGAGAGGGCGAGTAGACGAAGAGTCAGACTGTCTGCCTCCCTCGACTCCTCCACCCACTTTTACGACGTCGACGCCACTTCCTGCCTCTTCTCCGGGCTCCCAAAAAAAGACAAAGCGGCTGCGTTGGAAGCGGGCAAGGTAAAACCATTTTTGCTTGACTGCTGGAGTATTTGACAGCATCCTGCGGAGATATTCCGCCTTTATCTCGGCGGCTTCGTCACAGGAGGTATTTGGGACTCCCTCCTTCGCATTGACGCTGCTCACCTCACCCCGGGTTAATGCTCTCCTCCCACAGCCCCGTCATCTGTCAGTGGCGAGGAAGTGGAGCCCCGCACTCTTCCCAGTGTAAGCCTCATCTATCAACAACCGCAAGCGGTAGCTACGACCACTTGCGCACACAAACACACGCTTCCCACTCTCCCTTCTCGAGCTATCCCTATCAATTTACTGACTTCCGACTGTACTGGATCACCAGGGGGTCCCCGAGGGTGGACGAATAGGACAGACTTGAAATATTTCCACAACACACACCGGGTATGCGTGGCCGACATCGGTTTCGGCTGCTCTTGCAACGAACACGCGACGGTCGGCTTGTCGACGCTCCAGTAGGAGTGCGATTTAATCACATCTTTAGATCTTAAAAGAGCTTTTGGAGCCGTCCAGATCAGGCTTCGCGACTCAAAATGAGTCCCTGGGTGATTGGATGAAGCAGGGGGTGCGGGAAAGGCCGGCGAGAACATCTGAGTCGGCCTTCCGTAAAAGGCTAAAAGCAAACAAAAGCTCAAAGGTACTGTTGCAATGAGGACCTAAAGTAAACTCAACAACAATACAAAAAAATCCATGTCGCATCATACTTGTTGTTAATGGAGGATGACAGACAGATCAGAAGATTACTTTACTTTACTTTCATACGTGTCTTATTTGACCATTTTTACAACCCTACCTTAAAAAATGTGCACTCTCTTCCCTCGTGTTTATTCTTTTTCGGTTTTTCCTCGTAGAATACCCGAGGCGGCAGCCGACGCTTGCGACGCGCTCCAGATGCCCGGAGGGGCCATCAAAGCGCGCGTGGCTCCTGTGCCTGGTTAGCTTGTTTTGTTTTGTTGCCGGCAGTCTCCCGGGGGGTGCCCCCTCGGCGGACGAGCACAGACGCAGCGGCTCCAACCGACGCCCGCGGAGGGGGGGTTCCGGACTCAGAGTTCCTTCCAGCCGCTTGACTGCGCTCCCTTCACGCCCGATGACCAGATTAGCTGGCCGGAGACTCGGCCGCGTCGATGATAGGTCTGGCAAACTTAAGGCGGGACGCGGTAATGATCATTTTCGCTGGGGCCCAGGGCCTCGTTGGCACTTATCCGCCACGCTCCGTTTACCCGATTGGAGTGTTTTGACCGCCGGCGCTTTCGATCCCAGTCGAATCGATAACACCATTGAACAAACACTCTTGTCTGCTTTCTGCTTGACAAGGTTATCATTCCCCCACCCCTGCAAATACTGAACACAAACAAACAAACCCCCGCCTCCTCCCCCGAGCCGTGCCTGGTTTCCAACCGGCTGCAGTATGGTCCCAATGTGTTGCTCCGAAGGGGGGTGCAATTAGAAGACAAAAAAGGGTCTTAAAGTTGCCCTGGAGGGGGGTAATTATGCCCACTTCCCAGCCCCTTTAGGCTGTGGAAAGCGGGTCGGGGTGGGGGGCTCGGGGGGCATAGGCCTGCAGGGGGGTCAAAGGGCTTAAATTTGGGGATGGCTTTTGAAGTTTATCTCTATGAGACTTCTGTGAGTGACTGCTACAGTTATCAACAGCCACTTTCATATATTGACTCCACAACAGAGGGAGGCTGACTAGCTAACCCAACCCCCCCCCCCCCCTTTAATAATGGCAAATAAGTTTAATTAACCGGCTGCCTTTTGTTCTCTTCCCGTAACACCTCACCATTGAACCACTCCGCATCATCAGCTTAATTAACCGATCGGGGTAGCGCACTTCAAAAGGGACGGCTTAGCTTTTTGCCAAAGGGTTTAAGCTAACAAATGTGTGTCTGTAAAGCCCCTCGCTGTGTGTGTGTGTGTTTGCCATTATGAGCCACATAAAGCGAAAGGAACATCAGGTAGTCAAGCGTGCAGCACAAATTTGGTAAAAGCCAAACGGATGCACTGCAAAAACTGGGCAAAAAAAATATAAAATGTAATAAAATTGGGAATATATTCCATAATTTAGGCACAATTATATGACAGTAGAAGTAAATTCGATTTGGCAATATTTCTTAAAATAAGTAACCACAGCGAGCCTAACAAGGGTAATTTGATAGTACCTACAACTATTGACTTATTTTAGGCTAAGCTTACTCATAACCAGTAATAACGTCAATAACAATTTACAATACCTTAGTCAGATCTTTAAGGGGAAAGAAATGCTTGAAGCAAGTGAAATGCAAAAACTGCCTGGTAAGAAGAAATATCTTGGCAAAGTTGTCTCAACTGTCATCGAGTTTGTTATGTGTTTGCTTTTTTTTCTGGAAAGTGTTCAACTACGACAACAAAGGCAATTATGCTATTAGGCTAACGATAGTTAACCATGATTTTCGTTTTTTTACAGCGTACAAGGCCGAAGGAGCTGTTGATATACTGGACGTTCTTCCGGAGAGTTCTAATCTCTCTCCTCTTTAATCTCTCCGGCCAGCGTTTGGCTTTCTTCACCGCCTCCTTTCATCCGTCCGTTAGCCTCTCATCTCAGCACTCCAGAGCTCGGCGGAATGTCGGACGGATCAAAAAAAAAAAAAAAAAAAAAAAAACGGCCGGACAATCGCCGAGTCAGCTATGGAGGATTTCGTGCGCGGTCTCGATTCCTGGCGGCGGGCCTGATCGATTCTTATTGTTTCATTATTTCTGAAGGCCACCGACCACACAAACATGATTGTTTTCATCCCAGGGCTTTTACACACATCACTAATGTGATTTAAAAAAGGTGATTGGCCTACATTGCGGATGAGTGAACCCGGAATGTAGGCGGGGGCGCGAAGGGGGTCGGGACCACCTAATCGTCTCATCCGAGCTTGGATTACTGGCTGGAGCAGAAGCCAGGCTCAGTCCATTGAGCGGCACCAGACCCTGCTTAATTCCGAGGGGCGGGGGGGGTGGGGGGGCTTCGAGTGGACCAAAGTTAGTTACAGCAGGGCGGGATGCTGGTGGAGAAAAAAAGACCAAGGGTACATTTACACATCATCATCCAAGTAAAAACAATCCTTGTTCATTGGAATGTGTAATAAGTGAAAACGCTGTAATAGGCGGAGCCAGGCCAGTAGCTGGTGATGTTTACACGCCGACGACCTACAGCGGTGTCTTCTTTACGATTTTGAAACCTTTCAAGAATATATATTAACATTGCCAAAACTGTGTGAAAACTCTGCAATTTGTATGCCAGGCCAGTAGTTGGCTCCACCACCACCACCACCACCACTACTACCACCTACTGAGGATAATTTTACAAAAACTTTGTACAACACTCTTTACATTTTAAATAAAAATTGTCAAAATTATCCCTGTTCAAGTGATCCAGATAAAACGAGTAAAAATTATTTAATTTGCATGCCAGTCCAGTGCAGCGGTAGCTTGACTGGTAATAGTTGAATTCGTTCCGTGACCAATCTCGTGACTCCACTTACTCCTAAATTAATAACGACCACAATTTTGTATTTGTACATTTGACTATTTTTCCATTCAATAAACATCTGAAAGCGCATCGGAAACTGTGCCTCTCCTTCCCCACATCAGTCTCGTACCTCAGATTTTGCCTCGTAACAAAAATCGACTAAGCAACGGCTCAAAAGTCCAAAAACTCAAAGTGGGGGACTCGTAAGGCAAGGTACCATTGTTGTTGGCAATGTCACATTGAAAAGAAACACTATGCGAACCAATTGTTACCTGAAACCGTGTTTTGTATACCAGTCGTTAGCATAAATAGGAGTTTAAACTTTGATGAAGTAGCGGTAAATGTACACCGTCGTCTAGGTTGCGACATATTTGCACTCCACCGCACTGAAACAATTTGTCATGTTGAAAGAATAAGCTCCAAAGCTTAGGGGACTGAACACCAAAACTTGTATTTATTGGAGACAAGGTTTTTTGTTTTTTGTTTTTTTTAATGGTAGCATATAACCGCTGTGAAGGACAGGGCATATGAGAGAAAAGTGGTGCTGTCCCGAAGGCCATGTTGCTGGTCTTCATCAATGACTGCCATTCACCTCCTCCCACTCTCTGTCCCCCTTTCATCACTCAATAAGCACACCAGATCCCCCACCCACCCCGGAGTGTCAACTCCGACCCCCAGCCCCCCCCACGTCAGACCGCCTGAGCCAATCACAACCGGACTTGGCTGGTATTCCAAAAATGCAACTTTCTCCTGCCCACTGTTTGCAAAGGCGAAGTGCACAACGTGACGTGGGTATCTGCCTCGTGGTCGCCATGGGAACAAATACGTTCTTTTGACTTCCTTTTGAACATAATATTCTGGCGGACGCTCTTTGTGAGACTTCCTGCGATCAATTTCAATCTGCTTTCGCTGTCATTCCACCTTTGTCTGATGGATTCATCAGTTATTCTGTCCGCGACTTTGGCCCAAATAGGCGAACTCAAAGCTTTGGGGACGGCGGCGAAATAATTGGCTGATTCCACAGGCTCTGCGGGGGCTTAGATGAATACGCATGCTCTTTTGCAACGGAGTCACACAATGTCCCAGGAGACATTTGTATCTTAGAAAAAGGGTCTGCGTCGGAAAAGGTCAGCGCTGACATCACATTGCTCAGGAAGCAAATACATCGATTTCGCAGAGTCGATTTGGCAGGACAAAAAAAAAAAAAAAAAACTTGCTCACTGTTGCTGTCCTGACAAAAACAGACTGAGCCTGCAGTGTAATGATCTCCTCAGGGTGGGAGTCAAGGTGTTCAAGGGAACATATGATTTTTGTCCACAATTTTAAACAGTTCCCAGGTGTCTTAGTAACATACAGTATGTGACAAGCGTTCATCAAAATACATCAAGGATTAAAACAAATAAAAAATAAATTAAAGCATACTTCCTGTCTAACGAAAATGAACAACTGGTCATGCCGCGCCCTCTACTGCGAGGTCAATACTGTGTATGGCTTTCGTTGCAAATGATGACCGTGGGTTTGAACAAGGCAAGTGGCTTCCACTAAGTGGAGCCCAGAGTGACAAAAAGGCCACGAAATGCATTTGGACTCATGGGAGCAGCACTTTATACACTTGTCAAGCGCAGTGCAGATCTGTGCATGTGGCACATGCAGCGGACACATTACGAAACACAAATACCCCTAATTGTTGACAACTTCACCAGGCAACCAATTATGTGCTAGTTATCGTGATCCTAATCTGCGGACCCAACAAAACTAAATGCAGCTCCACTTTGCCGTTTACATGCCACCTGTAAGTACATCACCGTATTGATTTTCGAGGAAAGCGGGAGCATATGAAAAATATCAACGTCCAGCCTGTTAGCTACCCTTGCTATTGCTAATAACGTCGCATCATTCAAAGAGGGGCCATAGACAGCAATAATTACACCCTAAACCCAGACGTAAATCTGTTTACATGCCACCTGTAGGTACGTCACCATTATGATTTTCCAGGAAGGTGGAACCGTATCAGTAACACCTAGGTTCAATCTGTTAGCTACCGATGCTAAAACACGACGAGTCACGGATTACAAAGAGGAGCCGTTGACAGAGACGTTTACTCTCTGACAAAAAATACTTTAATTACGCTAGTTATGGTAAAAAAAAAAAAATGGCAATACTATATACAGTAACAATCCATTTTCTATACCGCTTGCCCTCAGCAGGGACGTGGGTGAGCTGTAGCCAATCGCAGTTGACTCTGGGGGAGAAGTGGGATACATCCTGGAATGGCCGCGGGGCAATCCAAAGGCCCAAATAGACAAATAATCCTTCAAACTTGCATTCACACCTATGGACAATTTGAAGGCTTCAATTAACCTAACACGCATGGATAGCCAGAGTACCCAGAGAAAATTCATGCAAGCACAGCAAGAACGTGCAAAAACCCAGGAAGGCTGGAGCGAAATTCAAATCCTGAACCTCAAAACTGTGAGGTAGACTCGTCCACTGTGCTGCCACGGTAAAACTAACTGATGAATTTTACCAGGGTTTATGGGAAAACCATAAACTATTTCATCCCTAATGACTGACTTCCATTCTCGGTCTAAAATGCAACCGGAGGAGCTCTCACTTCCAGATGGCGATGATACATTTTTCCGCTGGAGGGTAAGAAGCGCTACGCTGCACGTTTACACAATAAGTGAAACAGTATCCCATATTTATGCAACAAAACTAGATAATATCTGATTCCCCCGTCTCGCTAATTTGAGATTAGCACCGCAATCACATGGCTGTTTGTAAGCCAAGCCCGTTCTTCTTGCTCCGCTTTTTGTGAGGGACCGAGCCAGAAGGGGAAGTCTGGTGCCTAGATAAGGAAAAGACAAGAGGATGGGCAAGGGGGGGTCGATCATGGAGGAGACACTCGGGATCCCAGGCGAGACAGATCTGACTGCAAGGGAAGGTTGATTCCAGATGCCCAGCGTAACTCGACAATGGCGCATCCGTCTTAAAAAAATACAAGAGATGTCTATGAATCACCGCTAATCTACGGCATTGGTTTAAACAGCCTGGGAAACAGTCGCTCGACTCCTTTATGGACTCCCATGGAAACGTGTGAGAACGACCATTGTTTACACCGCAGACAGGATACGCGATTTCCCGGCAAAAAGACGTGAACGGAAGGCCGAGGCAGGCACCTCGGAGGGGAAACGCGTAGCAGACTTTGCTACGGCTAAACAGTAAGCCGACGGCGAGGAAACAACCTTTGGCCTGATTCACTACCCAACGAGGTCAAGAAAAACAACAGTGTACATCACTGAGCCCATAAGAGACGATTACATCCGTTTGACAAACTCCAGTCCAGATTGAATTCATCAGACAGATTGCACAGGCAGATTAAGTGGAGCAGGGCGGACAATGCGGGTGAAAGATTGGGATAGTCTTAGGAATTTTCAGTGAGAACAGGGAAAAGGGGAAGGGGGAAATGGCAGGGGGTGGGGGTCAAGACTGAACTCGGAACAGCGGGGTGTGTTTTGGAATAGCTTAAGGCTATTGGGAAATCGCACAAGTTCCTTATCTATAGCTGCTTTCACACTGCATTCCCACTCAATTTGTGCATGAGAGGCGTAACCGTCGAGCTGGGAGTGAGTCAAGACGCCGTCGAGATCGATGAGCCGTTAACGTTGTTACATTGATTTAACAGACCGATTCTTTCAACTTTTTCGGTGACATTGCGATGTATCGTGCATACGTACCAAATATTTTGATTCTTGTATCATCGCGATATTGTGATATTATCATTGTATTGCTAGTTACTCTGCAATTCCCACCCATAACCTACAGGATAACTGCTTACCTGGCCACACCATCTATCTTTTATCTCTACAGGAATGAGGCGAACATGCACATTTTCACCCTTTTAAGACAAATATGTGTAATTCTGTGGCTCTACCTCGACAAGACACTTGAGAAAAAGTCCGCAGATGTATGAGTGAAAAGACCAAGAAGATTTGTTAAGGTGGTACTAGTGTGGCTTTTCAGCGTGAGGTTGAGGACGGAAGTTGAAAATGGAGAGAAAATGGCTTTCCGGGGGGGGGGGGGGGAGTGCCTTGTGACTGATCACCACGGGTGCCAAGAAAATGCTAAGAAATTCCAGACCTCTTAGAAGTCTTCCCTCCTTTCTCCGCTCTCACACAGTACCTCGGAAATAATAGACTGAAAAGGGACAGCTTGTAAGGTTCAGATAAAAAAAGCTGGCAAAAAGGGGGCCCAGAGAATGAGCCTTTCCCAGAGGGCGGGGACCCTGAGTGGCGGCCTCGTATTCAAGGACCACCGCCGTGCCAGAATGACTGACAGATTGATAGAGGCCCAGGCCACTTCATCACATGGTGCCCCCTGACCTCCAATCAGTCGCACCGGTTAGTATTCTCTTTCTGGGGCGCACCGTGAAAGACCGCTCCCTAATTTGTATGGGTGCAAGGACAAAACAACGTCCATATTGAGTGGTTAAATGCCAAGTTAATTCTTCACAGGGGTGAAACATACCTGAAATAACTCCCTTATTTGAGCCGATACCGCAAGAACATGATGATAACATTCAGTAGAGGAGTGCAGACCTCTGCCGAGGATGACTACACGTGACTGAGCTATAAAACACTAAATCAAGAAAAGTCTGATATCTGTTGGATTTGTTTGATGAGAGTCAAATATTTCTTTGTTAGTAGCAATTTTCATAGCTCTTGAATCTGTCTTGAAATTCTCATCGAGAAAAAGGATACTGGGATACTGTATACTGTATATCGCTATCCACATACGAGAATCTTACAATTAGCATAGAAAGCGATACAGATCGCAAGGCAACAAAGTCAGTTTGATAGCTAGATATGCTAATCTACTAGAATCTTGAAATTCACACGTGGTTTAAAAAAAACAAAGGTCTAAAATGTTCCGTTGCTAACTGCAGTAGCTGAAATATCTCTTGATAACCACATAAATTGAAAGCTAGGATAGCTACGTAGCTCATTTGTTTGGTTAAATACTGTGAACTTACAAATTAGCATAGAAACCTAAATAGAAAGCCAGGCAGTCTGACAGCCAGTTTGATAGCTATATATGCTAATCTAATTGGATCTTGAAATTTACATAGCTAGGAAAACTAGGCAACTGGTTAGATAGCTAACTAGGTACACACTTGAATCTTAAAATTCACATAAAAACAGATAAAGTTAGATAAACACGGTATGAAGCAAGAATCAGGAATCTAGAACTTAAAAGCAAGTAGGATCTAGTTAGAGAGCTAAATTGCTACTAAAGAGTCTTCTAGAATCTTCGCTAGCTAGTTAGCGAGATATGTAGATATGTCGATCTAAAATCAGAAATGTCAACATTTTAAAAAGATATCCATCTAGCCATCCATCTAAACGGATAAATAGTTCTCCAGGTAGATACATACTTTTCCTATCTCACAGTAAATTCAATGAGGTAATTGCGAGTTGGTCAGATAGACTATGAGAATTTCAGAATTGAGGTGACTCGTCAGCTAGGCAGAGTAGCTAGTTGCTACGTAGTTAGAGAGCGAGAACGACATATTTGGAAAAAGTGGCGACTGCAGCAGCAAGTGGAAAGTCGACAAAGGGAAGCTGGCCAAGAACAAAAGGTCAGTGGAGGTTTCTGGGGTGAAGGAGAGACAGGTACAAAGCGGAGGAGGTCTACTCATACTCTGTCAGCAAGAAGAAAGAAATAAACTGCGAACGAGCCGATTATTGCTTCACACTATACGGTCCAGAGGGCTCAGAAGGCTTCGGTGTGTTAATGTGTATGAGAATGGGTGAGTCACTCCTATCTGCTGGTACATGCATACCACACACACACATTGGGCAGCCTCTTTCTGGGAAGCAACAAGTGCCCGCTGACTAAAAAGTTCCTGGTCCGACACAAAGAGCTTTGCACGCTCACGCCGTAAAAAGGTCAGGAAGTGCGGAAACTATTCGGGCTTTTGCCCCAAAACAAAAGTAGTCATTAAGCCGGCCTCGACCTCGGAAGTCGGCAGCGGTGTCCAAGTGCGCAATTTGTGGCCAGGCAGGCAGCTGCGCCTCTGAAACGGAGTGTGTGCGTGTGCGGAGAGGGGGTGGGCGGTTGGGGGGGTGGGTGGGTCAAGGACAAAAAAACGCCCAACAAGGCCCAAAAAGATCAATTTGACATCAGGGGTGGACAACCCTACAGGAAGTGGCCCATATACAGCCCACAACAGCATGTGCTCTCTAGCTATGCTCAAAACAAATAAAACATACGTAATTATGCAGTTTGTTGTCTAGTTAGTTTGCTAGATAGGAAGATCGCTAGTTAGTTTTTTTTTTTTATATATTTTTTTTTATACAGCTAGTCATTTAGGTAGCCTGTAAGATACCTAGTTTGCTAGGTAGATAATAAAATGGGTATAATAATAGCTAGTTCGCTCGGTAGATAGTTTGATAGCTACTTAGCTTGGAACATGGTAGCCTAAGACAGTAAGATAGCAAGTTAGCTAGGTAGATAGATGCTAGGTAGCTAGGTAGATATTTTGACAGCTAGTTAGCTATTTTGATTGGTAGTTCACTCGTTAGATAGTAAGATAGCTGGTGTGCTAAAATGTGTAATACTTGGTCAGCAAGGTGGATATCAAAATAGCTTGCTAGCTAGGTAGATTGATAGCTATTTATGCAGGTACAGTAGATAGTAAGAACGCTTGTTATCTCGGTAGATACTTGGATTGCTAGTTACCCATGTAGTTAGGTAGATCGATAGAAATGTAGAATGGCACTCAGGGGAATGATAGGGAAAAGGTTCCCACCCTTGAGTTACTTGAGTTAAGATTGATGACAGGTCTAATGCTCATGGACTAAACCATCCACTGGAGAGGCGGCGGGGGAGCATTAAACGTCAACACACTGTATCAAGTAACAGGTCAGAGGGGCAACGCGATTGCCGGATCGGATAAAAGCGACAAATTAAAATATTTGAGTTTTCTTTTTTCTGCAAATGCAAAGGATTACGCGAGTGCAGTCATCCAGGAAAATCAAAATAGCGAGTTTCAAAAGCGACAGATTACAGTCACACAAGAAAAACAAAACCCATCTGGGACTAGATTCACATTTTCATGGAAAGGATAATGGTGTAGCTGTCGCGTCTCATACATGCAAGGTTCAACATGAATGGTGGTTTGGTAATAAGTACCGGTACAGTACTAGTCAGACAGACAGCCAGAATCAGTAAACTCATACAGAAAGCAAGTCGGTAAGGGTAGATAGTTAGCTTTAGTTGGATAACTTGATACAAATGATCAATTGTGTTTTCTTCCGAGGGAGATATTTCTTTGGGCTAAAAAGCATTTTGCATAAATGGGTAGCGAATTAGCTCGCTGGCTATTAAGATAGACTACTACAATCTGGGAATGAACAGACAGAAAGCTGGTAAAGTTGGCTACGTAGCTTAGTAGCTAGGTAGACAGCTAGTTATATTACGATGTTTAATTTTATTTTACAATACGCTAGTTAGTCATATAAACAACTAGAATCTGAACATTTAAAAAGTACAACCCCAATTAGTACCCGCACTCTTTGACTACAAAGTCACGCTGTTGTAACAGCAGAATGTGGTTTGGCATTGTCTTGCTGAGATAAGCAGGGGCGTCCATGAAAAAGACGTTGCTCGGATGGCAGAATATGTTTCTCCAAAACCTGTATGTACCTTTCAGCATGAATGGTGCCTTCACAGATGTGTAAGTTACCCATGCCATTGGCACTAACACAGCCCCATACCATCACAGATGCTGGCTTTTGAACTTTACGTCCATAACAGTCCAGATGGTTCTTTTCCTCTTTGGCCTCGAGGACACGACGTCCACAATTCCCAAAAACAATTTGAAATGTGGACTCATCGGACCGCAGAACACTTTTCCGCTTTGCATCAGGCCATCTTAGATGAGCTCGGGCCCAGAGAAGCCGGCGGCGTTTCTGGGTGTCGTTGATAAATGGCTTTTGCTTTGCATAGTAGAGTTTCAAGTTGCACTTACGGATGTCGCGCCGAACTGCATTTACTGACATTGGTTTTCTGAAGTGTTCCTGAGCCCACGTGGCGATATCCTTTACACGTTGACGTCGGTTTTTGATGCAGTGCCGCCTGAGGGATCGAAGGTCACGGGCATTCAATGTTGGTTTTCGGCCTTGTCGCTGACATGCAGTGATTTCTCCAGATTCTCTGAACCTTTTGATGATAGTATAGACCGGAGATGATGAAATCCCTAAATTCCTTGCAATTGTACGTTGAGCAACATTGTCCTTCAACTGTTCGACTATTTTCTCACGCACTTGTTCACAAAGAGATGAAGCTCGCCCCATCTTTGCTTATGAACGACTGAGCAATTCAGGGACGCTCCTTTTCTACCCAATCATGGCACCCACCTGTTCCCAATGAGCCTGTTCACCTGTGGGACGTTCCAAACAGATGTTTGATGAGCGTTCCTCAACTTTCTCAGTCTTTTTTGCCACCTGTCCCAGCTTTTTTGGAAGCTGGGACAGGTGGAAATAAAAAAAAAATTCTAAAAAAATAGGCCATAAAATTCTAAGTTAATGATTATTTGCTAAAAAACACTAAAGTTTATTCCTTTGAACATTCAATATCTTGTCTTCGTAGTGTATTCAGTTAAATATAGGTTGAACATGATATGCAAATCATTGTGCTCGGTTTTATTTGTGTTTAACACAACCCCAATTCCAATGATGTTGGGACGTTGTAAGTAAATTGGATAGCTACTGTAAACCAGGCACCTGGTTAGATTGATAGATTAGATAAGACAGAAAATCCTCTCGGACCCTCCGCATCCCGGTCACCGGCTCTTCCGGCTCCTTCGCTCAGGTAGGCGCTACCGATCAATGCAAATTAGAACTAGCAGACGTTCCAACAGCTTCTTCCCTCTTGCAATCAACTTCTTAAACAGCTAACTTACAATTCCATTGCAACATGCTGCCAATTTCATTCACAAAACAAAGATTTATATATGTCTGTAGCTAGAATACTTAGAAGACAGCTAGCTATTGAGCTAGCAAGGTAGCCAGACGACTAGAATCTGGAAATAGTCATGGAAAGATGGTAAATTGTCTATATTGCTGCGTATTTGGAAATAGTTTGAAAAATAAGTAAGTAGTGTCAAAGTTGATAACTATAAGATAAGTAGACTGTGTTTTTTTTTTCTGTGTAGACAAAACTAAAACTGACAAACACTGAGATAGAAAAGCTACCAAGATAGCTAGCTAGCTAGGTAACTAGCAGGCTAGTCGGATAAACTACTGAGATCAGGAAATTCACAGAGACAGAAAGCTGGTAAGTTGCTCATACGCTACCAATACACACGTCTATTTTGGTGGCTATTTAAAAAAAAATATATATATGATTGTCATGTGATTTGATTGTGTTGCCACAACTAAACATGATGCCTTTAAATTCTTTTTTTTGTTTTTTAGAGGGGGTGCGTTTGTGAAACCCTGGGAGGGCATTTGTTTACTCCCCATAGCTCTAATTGACCCCCACTTATTCCGAGCAGCCCCTAACCCAGGACAATTTGGGCTCCGATTTCTGGCCCCCCAACAACTTTGTCATCCATCTCTCTTTACCCCCCACACACAGAGCGTGACCCGCCGGGCAGGCCTCCAGTTACCCACTCGCTCGCTTGTCGCCCGACATTATTGCTCGCCCCGTCACCTGAAATATGAACACCCCAACATCGACCTGACAGCCACGTAACCCCCCACCCCGTCCACAACAACCAGCCCCCTCGCTTCTCCGTGTGACAGTGTTTGATTTGAAGGTTATTGGGGCCGGGGCGGCGGCGGGGGGGCGGGGGGGGGGGGCTGTCAAGCGAAGAGGATATTGCAAAATATATTTCAACATGTTGTGAGTCAGATTTGTAGCACTGAAAATATGAAGCAGCGCAATGACACACGTGCACATCATTATCCCGGGGAAATTGCCACACTTTGTAAGAACATCAAGCAAAAGCGACGCGATTGTGCAGGTAAAAAGTACAGCACCACCAGAATGCACGCACATGTAATTAAACTGACTAAAGGCATATGTTGTCGGGTTGCTGCCTACACAAACAATCCAATTTTAGCGCTTGTAGTCAATCCTAACATGTTAATTATGACTACGTACAAAAACATTGGAATTCCAGTGGTATTCCCTCTAATGAATGTAAACACCATACGCCAAAATGACACATAATTATCCCCCATAAAGCGCACGTTGCATGATTGCTGCGCTGTAAAAGCAATGTGCACGCAAAATAATCCACTTTTAACATGTTTACTCAATTGGAACATGATCACAACAACTAGACACAAACGTACAGGAATTCTCCAGTAATAGTCCATCTCATGAACGTAAACACCATCCAATAATGATGCATAAATATCCTAAAAAGCATGAAATACAAATATGCGCTCAAGTAATCCCATTTTAACATGATAGCAACTATAAATTAAAAAAAAAAAGGAATTCTCCAGTAGTATTCCAATGCAAGAATGCTTGCATGTATCAATCTTAAAGAGCTACCCTAAAAGACAAAAATGTGCGCAAATATTCCAATTGTGAGATATTAGTTGATGACAAGTTACAAAAAAAAAAAAAAAAAACGGCAATTATCCAGAATAAAAGCACCACACCTTAATGACACCTAATTACCTCACAAAGCACGTCCTGCTGCCCTAACACACAAATATGTGCACAAATAATCGAATTGTGAGTCATTTATTAGTTGCTAACATGTTAATTATGACTAGCTACTGTAGTATACCATCTTGTAGAAGTAAGCACCACAATATATTGACATAAGTACCATTAAAACCATGTATTACTGCTCTAAAATACAAACGTGCACAAACAATAACATTTTAACATGATAACTACAACTAGATAAAAAAAAATACAAATTAACCATCATTATTTCTCCTCGTGAATGGAAACACTGTACCATAATGACCCAGAAGTATTTTTGCTCTAAAATACAAATAATCACATTTTAACACGTTAATTCAAGCCCAACACGAGAACAGTAACTAGATAGAAACATTGTGACAAAAATGATCCTTTCGCATTCCATCACAATGACCCATACAAAACACATAATGCATATTGCTGCCCTGAGATACAAAAACGCACACAAATAATCCACTTTCAACAAGTTTATTCGCATGTAGCATGATAACAACTACTGAACCTTCAGGCCACATAATTATATTGAAAGGGGCTCATGCTGCGTGGCCACTGCACAAAAAGACCAACTTGGACCAAATCACTTAACCTGAAGCCATTTCAAGGAACCGATCGTGTAAACTAGGATTACCCAAACACACATGCATCACATTTTGGGTTTTTTAGAGCAGCTTTCACCCCTCCAAACTTGTTTTTCCATACACGAGCCTTGCTTATCACACGTTGCGCAAGGGATTAAAATGTGCCATAATAATAATAACAACAGGTTCAAAAGGGAAAATAAGGGCGGCGGGAGGAGGGGAAAGTGGAAAAGGGTGTGAGGGGGGGCTCCCTGCAGTTTTTGGGCATTATCATAACAACAGCAGCCAAATTGCTCGCATCACAAATTCATTGCATATGCGGGGAAGAGATGCTGCGAAAAATAGGTTGGGAGGGGGTGTGTGTGTGGGGGGTAAAATAAAAAATAAAAAAGTTGCAGAATGTACACTGTCGTGCGTAAAAGTGCAGCACACCGGTAGAAGCGACTTACTTTTGGTTTGTGCCGTTCCAGAAGACGCTGTGACGGTCGGACGAAGCCAAGCGGGCGCACACGCTCATCAGCAAGCCCGCAATCCAAAGCAAATCCATGGTGGACGACAACATGGTGCACACGCACACGCACACACACACACACGCACGCACGCACGCACGCACACGCGCGGACACCCGCGCAGGTAAACTCGTGCACAAAGCAAACTTCCGGCTCTCGTAGGCGATTAAATCACGACTAAACGAGAGGGGGAAAAAAAAAAAAAAAAAAGGAACAAAAAGGGTTCGCAGAATGGTTGCAATTGAGCGAGGAGAGATTCGTAGCCACGCGGATCCGGACTGAATGAGTGCGATTGTCGGCGTGGCGGCTGATTTTGTTAAACGCACAAGTCTCAAGCCACGCCCCCCCCCTCCCCACCGGCACCCGGCCAATCAGAGAGCGGTCCGAGAAACGCGAGTTCACGCAGGTTCTTGCGGATAAAATTGACGTGCTTACGTGATAAAATGGCATTCAAACACATTTTGATTATTAAAAAACAAGTTTTGTTTCAATATGATTTTAAAGTCACTTTAATAACACAGTATTATAGTACTATGGTGTATCATATAGGTACATTTTGTCACCTTTTGTCTTGCCATACTGTTGCAAGTTCGCGAGAAAATTACATTTATATTTCCCAATATTCCTTATTCATGTGTAAGTAAAAAAACAAAACAAAAAAAAACAATCATTTTATTTATATTGACATGTCATGTTATTTTGTAATTAAAAAATACATTAAACATAAAAATAGGATATAATGTATTATTTTGTAATATATTGTTAAAAAAAAACCACACATTTACATGTGGATTACCTTTGTTTCATGTACTACCAAAATGTACATTTCTGTTGTAGCTTGTCAAGTTACTCATATCTCAAGGCACAACTTTACTATATATATATATATATATATATATATATATATATATATATATATATTTATTGTAGTTATAGCATTTTCAAACTGCTGTATCTATATGCTGACCTTATTGACTACATGTAAGGGACAATATATTAGAAACAGACTCCTGTAATAAGACCACAAGACGGTACCACAAATGGCAAAGAGGAAAAGTTTGTTTGTTACAAACAAACAAGTGATAATCATAGTACCATATGATGAATACATAAATATAAACGACTTCAGCATATTAATAGTACCAAGCAGAAGCCGGAGTGAATGGCATGCATCTTTAAAAGGGTGTCAAGCAGTGTCCTTGAATGTATCGTGTTCCACCTTGGTGGTTCCGCTGTTTCAGTGTACTGCTTGTGATCGAGTCCTGTTTTGGAACCATCTGCCACGTAAACGTTGATTGCATGATTGCACTCTGCTGACCTGATCACCAGAGGCGTCGCTAAGGTTTTGACGTTTGTGGCGGCTCGCCCCCCCCCAAAGAAATTTCTCAACGTGGCCTACCGAAAATAGGCTTGGCGACGCAACTGCTGATCGCTACCACCAATCTCACCGATGAGATTCATGACATCAAGTCATCATATTTTACGCTCACTTTCAAGCACAATCGAAGCCTTATTAGCAGCGCGTTAACGGGAAATCATGGACGCGCAAATGTTTGAGTTGAGTTTAGTCTGCGTTGTCAGTGGCATTTTTCCAAAATCAAATCATTTTGTAAGGCTTTAATTTTTAAAGGTAAGGTAAAATGAGGTTTTGGGATCTTAGTGTGCAGTATGGCTTAAGCTATTAGTAAAGGCAATTATGAACATGTTCAATTATTCACGCTTATTTTCGGTATTTGTGGCAGAGCTCAGTCGCTATTCGATTTCTGTTGTGATTTTTGTGTACCAGCCAACCTGTGGGAGTCAAAATTCTGGCTGACTAGTAAGGGAACAAACACTTGAATTGTTTTTTGTCTAATACCACAATCACCTCATAACCATCAAAATTGGAGGCAGCAGGAAATCAAATAATGACTTCCCCCCCCCGCCGTGTATCGAGTATCACCATTCCTTGCCAGATCTGTCCTTCATAACACACTAACGTAAAGTTTTGGGCAAACCGTGAGAAATCGATGGGCTCTTGCGTCTCATGTAGCGAGGTGTGAATGTCATTAAAGCGACTAAATATACATGAGCTTCCTTTCTGGCTTCTATTCATTTCATGTTGGAAAAAGGACTTGGAAAAGGGTTGATGATGACAGTGGCTTCGATGGATCGCAGTTGTCAGATAAAACCACGACCAACCGCTGAGATGAATTTACATCAAATCGTTTCGTTCCCCCCTTTACAATTCACGCAGGGCGCCATCCAATCGCCCTCGTCGAGGCAACATATTCAACGCTCAGGGGGCTCTCAAATTTCACACGTTTATGTAATCTATCTTCAGGGGAAAAAAAAAAAAAAAAAAAGACAAAGCACTGCAGCAAATGCAGAAAGATATATATACATATATATACATATATATATGCTAATTGAACACTATTGGATGTCAAGCGGGTCAGCGCAAGTAATGCGTTTGTATTCTGAGGGAAAAGCGCTCATCCCTCGCAGAGTCCAATTGTTTTTCTCGAGCTGAGGCGGGGAAACGAGAGGATGAGCGTGGAGCGTAATTGTTATTTGCGCTGCAATCAAACGGAATTGTTGTGAGAAGGCTTTTCACCACGATGGTGATGAAACCATATCTGCAGCACTGGCCTACATTTAATATTGAAGAGCCCATAAAATACGGAATCAAAATGTAAAGTCAGTCCAAACTCGGCAGCCCTGAGACATAGTAGGATGTTTTTTTTTTTAGCTTATAAACACATAGACCGCAATTACCTCAAACCCTGACCTGCTTCTGTGGCTTCAAAATAAGATGGAAAATGTAACCAAGGGAACATGACAGTCCATATGAATAATAAAGTATGTTTTTTTTGAATTTTTTTTTATATCCATTTAAACCAAAGTCATTAGATGATGTCATCAACTTGCACTCTCAGTGATCCTTGCAGGAGGACTGAGTAAAATACGGACAGTTTACTGTCCATCTGCTGTGTTACTCCCAGGTCTTATGCATTCTGTCCTTCAAAATATGAATTTAAAGTTTTACGTAGAGTCGTCAAAACAACACCGTTCAGGCGGAGCGAAGAAAATGTACGAAAATGCCGTCATATGTATGCCAGGCCAGTAGTTGTCAGCTGTTTGTTTTCATTCGAAATCTGTCTTTTTAATGTCGTGATGTCGCAACTACCGCCGAGCTCTTCCTGGTCGACAAAGTTGCAGTAATGTCCTGGAATCTGAAAACAGATCTGGTACAAAACTGAGTTCTTGTCGTGTAAGCCTGACAACTCCGAAAATAGTTCTAGTTGGCGAACGCATTTAGGTGCATTTGATGCACGCGTGGTGGGACGGCACCCTCGCGCCCTCTATTGGCCAGCCGCCACTGGTCCACAAAAGCATTTACATGCTCGCAAGCCACGTTTCATCGGGACAAGCCCCCGTTTTTTAAATTTAAATGAATGTTGTTCTTTCTAGCGAGCGAAAAGTTGATTTGTCCCGGTCACTGGGCTACTGTACACATTGTCATAAGTGCTTTATTGATTTAAACGCTTTTCATCACACGCGGGGGTCTCATTTTACCCGTGTGTGACATTTAATGTAAAAAAAACAACAACAACTTACAGATGACAATGACAATGTACTGTGGCAGGAGCTCGATTCCAGGAATCCCTTAATGCCATTTCCACTCCTCCTTAATGATGGAGAATTAATTTCAAATCAGAACATATCAAGTCAAAAGCACCGTCCGTAATCAGCCCTTCCTCCACCGCCATGTAAACACGCCGACTACGACCTCCATTTATGCAGCAGAAGCTTGTTTTCACTGTCCCCCTGCCTGCCTCCCAAGTCGGAACAATTATAGGAGAAGTGCTCGAGTCCTTCTTGGCACACGAATACAAACGAGGGTTGTCGTGTCGCCCTGTCATTACGCTCCCATCCCCAAACAATCCCGCCGCATATTTACATGAACTGCGCCGCCGTGTCCGCTTGCTACCTGGGCCGCCATGCAGCGCGCTCGTCCATTGTTAGTCAATGCCAGCTCGGCGGGACGTAATGCCGCAGCTCAGAGCGCTTTTCTTTGCCAACAATGGTCGTGAAGTGTTTCCTGTAATTAGCATTGCGCAGGTCTGCCTCTGATTATAAAATAGAGGCTGTAATGGTGGTTTACGGGCCCTTTTGTGACGTGCGTGTTCAGAACTGAATTTGGTGCATGATGTTGCATGGAAAACAAGGTTAATTAAAGCTCGCACCCTCCTCCTTTTTTTTGGCCAATCCTCAAAATGATCATGAAACTTTGACGTTGTGCTCGGCCCGTGTTAAACGGCATGAGCGAAATAGCTTAGGTGGCAGCCATGTGTCAGGACAGCAGTTGTTTCCCTACTTTTTTGGAGCCTATGCACAAATGACATTCGACAAATCCCATGGCACACGACACCAAACAATACTGTGGATGCCGAAATGACCATCTTGTCTCAATTTGCTCACAAATTGACTTGCTTGGTGTGAACTCTGGGCCTGTTAAGTGGGACACAAAGCCATTATTCTTTTGTACAAATGGCAACATCCACAGGTTAATTTGACCTTCTGCCATCTAGTGGAAGAGTATTTAATTGTTGTGCTTGTCATCATACATCGCCGATATAGATAGATGAATAGGTACTTTATTTGTACGAAATAAAGAATATTTTTTCACGCTAAATGGTGGGGAAATCTCTGGGCTAGGAAAACTGCTTCCGATCGGGGCCTCTTTGTACGAGCCCTGGAATTGGCTCAAAAATGGCTGCTTCGAAATCAAAATCGCGGACTTCCGGTTCAATTTTGGGCACGAGTCCTTGAGACCTTTTCGAGCGTCCTGTCATCATTTACATGTCACGGAATTTCGTGTTGATTGGTGAAACCGGTGACGGGGGGGCTACAGAGGGCGCTACTGAGTGGTTTCGGGGGGTGGGGGTGGGTGTCATGTTTCGTACCACTATAATACGTACAATTTCACCCGAATACACGCGTTTGCCAAAATTGGTGGGTTTTCAGCCATGTCCAGTCCCCCCAAAAAGACCATTCATACCCACTAATGATTACGACAGGCAATTTTAAAGCTAAACAAAAGGTCAGTAAAGGCGAGTGAACAGATTTTAGAGGCCGGTTGGTAATTAGTTGTGGTTAATTATGGTAGGCATTGATTTGCATAAATAAATGATAATCAGTGTGATGGCAGATCGTGAAAAGATTTGCATGAGGATACTGGCTTATAGGAATCCTTAAACATTTTTAGGAAAACACACACACGCATATATATTTATTTACTACGGCACATCCGCCAGTACAAGCCAAGGGGAGAGACAAAGAGCAGCTGAGAAGGAGGCGGAAAAAGAGGACGAGAAGGAGGCGGAGGAAGGAACACACATTAGATAACAAGAAGCAGCGAGGAGGCGAGAGCGACGAGCCGGAAAAAAAATATTGAGTTGCGACGAGCGATATGCAAAGCAAAAAAAAATAAAACGGGGCAGAAAATAAACAGAAGTCGTTTGGTCCGCTAATGAGCAGAAATGCTAACCGGTGACCCGTCCTAATTGCTCCTTTTTTGAGGCCATTTAGGATTTTCCCTGGCGCGATGAATCATTTCTCGAAGCCTGATGATGACATGACGCATTCACAAACAAACACACACAACAACAACAACAACAACAAGTACCGCCATATACTAATACCACGAAGGTTGTACAATTCGGAAAGCAGACCACAATATGTCCTAAAAGTCGTCGACAGTGCTCATCTTTTGTGTTATCAGGAATATCTTTATGACATGTATCATAAAAATAGTTAGTAAAAGTAAATTTTTAAAAAAGGACAATTATTATGGAATTCAATGAAATTGTGAATTTGAGACAATTGTTTTCCTTTTAAAAATTATCCATTCATTTGAATGTGTTTCCCCCTTAGGAAAATAGAAAGTTGGCATATGTGAAAAATATTTACCAGGATGTCCTGACTGAGTAGAATTTTGTGATGACAATGATTTGGATCAGTTGAAAAATAGTGAATTTTCGGCGTTTGAACATTTTGAAGTTTGTTTGATTTTAATCAGTTGAGAATGTGGAATTTTAGGTGATTTTTTTACGATATTTCCATTCATTTCAAGTAATTCTTTTTCCTGATGGAAAATCTGCCATCACGAGGTAAGTGAAACTTCTGGGAATGTCAGCATGTTATTACTGTGGAGCCTTTTTGTAAGATGAATCAAAGTTATGCCTGAATGCGAGGTGACGATGCGTTCGGAAACTGCGGGAGAGTCGGGCTTCGAGTGTTTACAAGTTTCTCTCTCCAAAATCGGAGCCTTCAAGGCATACAGAAATGGTGTGAGAAAGTGGGCAGGTGGGAAAAGCAACAAGAAACGCACATTGAATGGTGAAACAAGTTTTTCTTTTTCGGGGACAAAATGCGGAGGAGAAAAGGGGAGAGAAAAAAAAGGGTCGAGATTGACACTCCAATGTAAATAGGCGTACGAGAGCGGACGCAGTGAATGAGGCAGAGTCGCTCAAAGGGTCCTTCAATATGTATGAGGGCCTATGAAAAAAAGGGGAATAGAGCCCTTCTGCTGTCAGTGGACTTGTGGACAGTCGGTCCTGAGAAAAGACGACCACCCATGGACTCGTGTTTACCACGCAACAGAAATGCATGGCAGGAAACTGGGAAATCCATACAACGAGTGTGAACTAGGGATTCAATGGATTAGTCGACTTTACTACTCTGCATCAATGGGGAATTGAATTTAATACGATTTTGTCTCGTAATGCAAAGCAAAGCAAAAATAATAATAATAATCAAAAAATAAAGACAGAAAAAAAATCAACCACGCGCAACTCGAAAAACTTGTAAGTTGGGGCACTTGTAAGTCAAGGTGCCCCTGGGCGCAATACAAGCTGGCATCGCATTACAATTACCAAAGCAGCTGAGCTCGTTTCTCAGCTCCGGTGTGAGCTGAAAGGTAGAGACGCCCCCTCGTTACGCTTCGGCCTGGACGCACCTGAGCCTCTCGTCAACAGCACGTAGCCCCGCCGTCGACGAGCGCTAACGGCCTCTTGCAAGATATTAGCGAAAGTGACAAGCTCCCCAAAGGGAAGCGACGTGTCCAGAGTGCGATGACCTTCCCGTTGTTACTGTCACTGACAGGCCTCGAGGGGCTCCGACGGGAGTTTTTTATTTTGGCGCGTGGCCAAAATATCGCGGCATCTCGACCCGGCTGTCACATTGCGCGGCTGACGCCCATGCTAACGAGGGATTGCCTTCTAAATGAATGTTTACTCGAAAGCGCTCAAGTGTTATGTTTCACTTTTATGATCGTGTGAAAGGGAGAATGAGGTCAAATGTGACATTAAACGATACTAAGTTCCGTGCCCACCGAATTTATATACCCACCTCCCACATATGCTTGGCTTTTGTCATGATGATTCATTCACTGGGTCACTAAGAAATTAGGCAAATGACAAACCAATATATATATATATATATATATATAATATATCTTACTTAAAATTTCTGAATTATTTTTATTTACAAAGAAATTTTGGGCGAAATCAATGTGTTAACACTAAAATAAACAAATAATTGATCATAAGAGACAATTTTATTTTATTATTTTCAAAAAAGATTTTTAAAAAAAAGAAAATAATTAATTATAAATGAAATGAAATATTTTATTATTGACAAAACTAATCCCAAAATAAAAAGAACAATTGTCTGGAAAAAAGAAACAATATTCACAATATTAAAAAAACACCTAAAAGTCACTCAATGTGTTAACAATAAAAGATACAAACACAAGTACAAATTATAATAAATAAAGTTCTGTAACATTGTCATTAAAATTGCCTCTTTATTCTCCAAAGAAAAACAAATTGAAAATGAAAAATGATTCCAGTTAAAGTTAATGTATAAATAATAAATGAAATTAGATTCCTACATTTTGTCAAGATTCACTTATCGACTAAAACATTACATAAATGACCAAAAATACTGTACCTCAATGTGTTAAAAATAAATTTCATAACATTAATAATCAAATAAGAACGTTAAACACCTGAATGTTTTAATCAAGATTCACTCGTAATTAGGAAAATGAGAAAATAAATAAAATACCTAAAAAAGAAAATTGTAAAAAAGTCTTAGAACAAATACATAAATACAATTATTGTGTGTATAAATGAAGATTCTCCGTCATTGTATTCATCAGATTGTGCAGGTGTAGCTAACATTTGGCCCGCTCCAAGATGGCGCTTGGCCTTACAACTGAATGGCGACACAAGCGATGAAGTGGAAACGCTGCAGTGTAATGGTGCAAATGTATAAACATAGGAAGGTGTGTGTGTGTATGAACTCATGAGGTATCGACACAAATTGCATTTGTGTGTGTGTCTGTGTGGTCCGCGGCATGTGTGTGCCAGAGTGCACCGCTGCAAAAGTAAAAATGTGCTCCGGAGCAATTACTCCACCCTCCATTGACAGCGGCACATGCTGCCACTCTCTGCGCTCTTTATCGTGCAGGCAATACCAGGCCTCCGAGCCTCTTTTCCATATGAAGAGGCCACCATCCTCCGCCAGCTCCCAGAAAGCCCCAAATAAGGATTTTGCAAAACGAATTTTACAGACCCGGTGGACAAAAGGCAGCAGTTGCTATGACTTAAAAGTGGGGACAATGCATTCAAGGGCCTTCTGTCGAACAAAGCAACGAGTGGCACACTTCCCCACACAAATGAATTTTACAGTCACCTATTGCGACCTCACCACATGCCGCTAAAGAAGGAGAAGATGTATTTTACGGCACCCCGCGCCCAATAAAGTGACACACTCCAGGCTTGTGAAACAAAAAGGTCCGGAATCAATTTCAGCTCGACCGCCTGAAAGCATCGTGATGCATTCACACGCACAGGTGGTGGCGGCGGCGGCTTATGTGCACGTGCGAGGCACACTTCTTCACCCCATGTGCACGGGGGCGTCGCTAAAAGGTCATTGAAGATAACAGAGCCTTCTGCTACCACGCCTCTTCCATGAGATAAGATGAAGTCATTAGCTTGGAATTTCATCCCCCCCAACACCACCGCGTCTTTCCCCTTGCAGACCATCCAGAGGGTGAACGAGTTTGTTTTGTCCCCACTTTAACTTTGACAAGAGGAATAGTCCAATAACTTGCGAAAGGAATGAAAACACGGGTTAAGTCAAGTCCAGCAAAAAAATGTATGTGGGATTCAGACAGCAAACGGAATTCCTTCTCATAAAGGTGTATTAGGGAAAGGTGGAGTTATGTTTTCGGCTGGAATAATGGGGAGCGACATGGTAGAAAATGAAAACCGTGAACATTTCAACTTTTCAAGAAAAATCGGCCCACTGTTGAAAAATGTATGTGACTCAAAAAGGTTCAGTCCGATAAGGGCATGTTAAGGAATGCTTCTTTTAGTCCCTTTACAAAGGAGGTGGCACAGAGATGTTTTGGGACTGAATAATTAGGAGTGACATGGTAGAAAAATGAAAACTGTGGACATTTAAAGAAAATCAATATACTGTTAAAAGGGTTTTGGTGATTCAGAGAGAAAACAAGTTTGTTCTGATAAAGGCATATTCAGGAAAGTTTTTGTACAATGTCCGTTTTAGGATGGAATATCAAAAAGTGATATTGTAGGAGGTGACGGTGTCAAAAAGACCTCTGCAAAACCAGTCGGGTTTCTAACTCACCCTTTGCTGCCATGGCATATACAGGAGAAACGTGCCTTTCACACTAATGCAACGTACCATACACACTTGACAATATACCATTAAAACTTTAGCTGCTGTATCAAAATACAAGAACTCATGGTGTGGTCACTATCATCATGGTGAGACTAGAAAAAGAAAAACTCATGGTGTGGCCATCATCATCATGGTGATAGTCAACAGTGTAAACCGCGATGAAGGAAAATGAACAAAAGGTCATTTGGAGCACTGTTGTTATCATGATTATTTGGTCTTTCGATGCTTTTAATTTTTTGCCCTGGAATGCCTCTGAGTGGATGTGACTGCAACCTCTTTTTACATGACTGCACACATATCTGCTGCCCAGATGCTACCCACTTGCATAGCCCCTCCTCTCCCCTCCCACGACTCCTCCAGCTGCCTCACCACCACTTGTGGCTCCCTCGCAGCCTTCAGCACCTCCATTCATTATCAGCCTCTTAATGATCCCAGATGGGATGGCTGCAATTTACGCCGGCCTCGGTGCCATTTTAAGGGGACTTGCGCACCAAGTGGTGCGAAGGCCCTGTTGGACACTGTTCATTGTCATTCTTGTGACAACACGCCCGAAGACTTATACAGTTTGGCAAGCGTGTGTATAAATATCTCTCGAATAAATGTATTTACATGCCCCTCCCAAAACACACTAAATAGCAACCTTTGAAATTTTGATCATTTGGAGGCATCACCATGAAAAAGACAGCAGTTTTACAGATACCCACGAAACTGGGCGGACATTTCCATCATAATAGGATGGAGATAAAAAATGAAGGACCCGTGTCCCAAATTGAACAGGAAGTCAACAATTTTGTTTCGAAGCACAGATTTGGGGTTTTTATTTGATGATCATTTGGAGGCTTCACCATGAAATAGACACCGTTTTTATACATAGGAACAAAATTGGGTGGACATGTCCATAATAACAGGACACATGAAAAAGTCTCAAGAAGCATTGTTGGAAATTGAACAAGAAGTCAACCGTATTGGATTGAAGCCGACGTGTCGGGTTTTGTTTGATAGTCATTTGGAGGCTTCACCATGAAAAAGACACTAGTTTCACAGATGGACATGAAATTGAATGGACGTGTCCATTATAATAGGACACATGGAAAAGTCTCAAAGACCCATGCTGGAAACTGAACAAGAAGTGAACCATTTTGGTTTGAAGCAGACATTTCGGCTTTTGTTTGATTAACATCTGAAGGCTTCACAATGAAAAAGAGGGTGGCAGAGCTTGCGGCTTTCTTTCTTTACATTTGTTTGCAAGTGAGCGCCTTCAGCCGTAAACTCTATGCATAGCAAGCGAGAGTTGTTTACATGTACAAGTGATTATCTTAATTCAACGCCGGCGCCGTCATCCAATTCCCGCTCAAGAGCAAACATATGCAAAATATGTCGAGCGCTGATTTCCCCGCTCGCCCCGCGCTTGACTCGGCGCGGCGGCACGTATCGCTGAAAGGGCAGAGTGAGGACAGCAGATGAAGGCGTGCGCACATCAGGTTTTGACAGGGCTCGCCTCCAAAAACCTGACCTCAGAGGAAGGCTTTTCCACCACTTTTTTTTGGTTATTGGGTGAATTAAAATATCACGAGCTCAAACGGGAAGTCCCCCCCCCCCCCCCCCCCCCCCCCCGCCCCCCTGCATCCAAATGACAACATGTGTGCTGCCGTGCGTGAGTGTTTGCCAAACCTCAGTATACGGAGGCGCTGCATCGATCGGCTGCTTTTTTGCTCCGGGAGGGCCAGGAAGGATGGAGGTGGAGGTTGCAGTGTGGATCCTACAAATGGGCAGACAACAGCAGACGGATATACTGTAAGAAAACCAACGCACGTGAACATGCAGTTTGACGAATAGATGCTGAAACATGAATAATCCTTCATAGCATAGCAAAGCAATCAGCATTAGTGACTGACTGATTATCAGCATTTGCACATCTTGGTGCATTTGGCACTCACAGTAAATTTAAATCGATGGAAATTCAATGCCAAACGAGTAAATGCTGATAATCAAGCATGTTATGTCCTGAATATTTTTGTGACTGTTGTATCCTCAGCATTGACGAAAAGTGTTTGTACGCACTGAATGCCTTATTCTACGGTGGTCGGGACGGGTCGCAACAATTGCAAATGCCACAACACAACGATGCGTTGAATGTGTTCATTCCTATGATTTATTCAAAACGACTCTTTTGTTTTGTTCAATAATTGATTCTCAGCATTTACAGTGCATAGAAATGTTAATACCAATGCTTGATTCTTTGGTCTTTATATCCTACAACACATTGGGGCCCGCACGTGGGAATGCTTGGAGTCCCAACTGTTTAATTCTCAGTATTTACATAAACTTCAGGGTTGACATTATGAGCGTTATGTTTTTTTGTTGCCTGCACATAATGGAGTGTGTGTGACTGCTTGATGACACACCAACACAAACTGTTGCCATGTCAAGAGGCCAGCGTTGGCCCCGTGTACTTCCTGGTCCTCGCTATCCTCCCTCTCCTCGTGGAACTCATGGCGGCGTTAAAAATAACCAGTCCGCCGCTCTCCCCGAGGCAAAACACAGGGTGCCCGCACCCTCCAGCGCCACCATTTCTATTTGGAGAGACGTGGACGTTCCAGGGGTGGGAAATGTTGCCTCACAACGTGGCCAAAAAGGAAAGATGGAAACAATCTTTTCGGCGTGGACGAGGAATGGGGGTGGAGTGTTCGTCTTGTGCCTCGAATTCAAAATTAGCGCCACTTTGCTAATAGTTAGCAGGCATGAGGTGACAATGGCGGTGCTACACGAGGACACCGCTACGGGTGGGGGATAGCAAGAAAAACAGATGGAAAAGCAGCTTTGCGGACATGAAGCTGAAAACTGTGAGTGTAGCCTCACACTGCTAATAGATAGCAGGAGTAAGGAGACGATGGTGGAGTTACACGAGGACAGGGCTACCTACACATTGTCGCGGCATAGCAAGGAAAACAGACGCAGAAGCAGGTTCAGGGACATGAAGCTGAAGACTCGAAGGCTAGCCTCACGTTAATACTTAGCAGGCGTGAGGTGACAACTGCGGTGCTACTTGAGGACATCGTTAACTGCACATTCATGCGGCGTAGCAAGGAAAACAGATTTGAAAAGCAGGTTTAGGGACACAAAGCTGAAGACTGGGGGTTCAGCCTCCTTTTTCGAGTAGCTAGCAAGCACGAGGAGACAATGGAGGTGCGAGACAAGGACATCGCTACCTGCACATTTGGGTGGCATAGCAAGAAAAAAGATGGAAAAGCAAGTTCAGGGACATGAGGCTCAAGACTGGGATTCTAGCCTCACGCTGCTAATAATTAGCAGGTGTGAGCAGACAAGTCTGGTGCTAGTCGAGGACATCATACCTGCACATTTGTGTGGCATAGCAAGGAAAACAGATGGAAAAGTAGGTTCAAGGACATAAAGCTGAATGGAAAGCAAACAGACTGATTTTTTTTTTTTCCACTTTCGCCAACACTCCAACACACGTGTGCGCACAGGCCAAGTATGTCCTCATCGCCAGCATAAGTATCGGTGTGTGCGTCCTCCAAGAGGCGACCGCAATGCACAGCTGGCAAGGAGCGAGACCCCAGTGTGTCAGTAGTGTGGTCAAGTCAGGGGCCCCCGTCTCCCTCTCTCTCTCTCTCTCCCTCTCCTTCTTTCCTGCCTTGTTTTCAACTCTCCCTCGGTCACATCCTGGCATGTTGACGCGTCTGTCTGCCCGCCCGCTCCAGACACCGGCCCTTCCCAGCTCCTTTCCCGATGCAAACTACTTCCAAAAGGTCACATCTTACATATTACAACAGATGTCATAAAACGGCCGCTTCAAACCAAACTGCTTGACTTCCTGTTTGGTTTCAGGCATGGGTCCTTCAGACATTTTCGCGCATCCGGCTGTGATCGACATAGCCACCGAGTTTCATGTCGATCGGTGAAACTGGTCTTATTCATGGTGAAGCCATCATCATTCGACTTTGTCTACATCAGATAGCGCAGGCAACAAAGCCTAGCAATTTAGCGTCACCCATCTTGCTAGGATACCTGCGTCCAATTGGGGCACATTTAGGCGAATTTCCGAATGAAAGTTTGACCAAAATTATGAGTCCACCCAATATCACGTCTATTGGTGAAACAGGCGTCTTTAATCTAATCTAATCGAATCGAATCTAAAAGATCCATTTTACTGGAATTGTTGTATTTTTGTAACGCATTTACCCCAATGCTAGCAACTAGACTATCACAAGCATTCCTGAGAAAAACCTTCAGACTTCCAAAGACAAATACATACTCAGACAAAAATGCCAAAACACGCAAAAAAAAAAAAAAAACGGCAAATTTTTGCTGATGCCGCACTTGGTGCCGCTGGACTCTGTCGTGCGAGCGACCACATTACAAACTGCTCAAACAAAACAGTCGCTGTGTAATACAGAACTCACGCGGCCGCAAGACACTGCAACCCAGCGCGTCTAAATAAAGCCAGGTCAGGACTAAATGGCCGGGTTCAGATTCAACAACGCGACACATGGGGGGTGGAGGGTGGGGGGTTCACAAGAAGACAAACTGGACTACAATTGTTTGAACGCGGTCCAGAGATGAACAATGGCTCGCAGACTATTCTGTACACTGCATATTTTATGCATGAAGCCTTTTCAAACATGGTGTATTTTTTGCCCAGACGATCCCTTGGGCCAATTTAAGGGGGGGGGGGGGGGGGGAAGAAAAAACTACCATGACAGCGAATGCACAAATCAGATTATTCTATAAGAAAATACTATAAATCGCCCGAGGCTGTGTGTCAGTGCACATCAAATCGATGAGAACGGATGCTCCAAAAAGTCATTAATTTGTCCATTTGTGGGCGTGAGGGTGGCACAAGGACACCACCTCAAAGTCAGCAGCTTCCATTTTTTAGAAGTGAACATTTTGAATTGGGGGGGGGGGGGGGGGACCGTGTAAGAAATCTCAGTGCTGAATGCAATACATAATCTAACACAAAGATGACTGTACACTTCTCGCTGTGTGAATTCTAAGGTTCTACTCGAAAGTCTGAGTATCGAGCTTCCTGACGATCTACTCGCATGTCCCTGACGACAAGCATCTTTCAGCCTGAATGTGCCACAAGGAAATGGTCACATCAAATCTAATTAGCCCGGACATTTTTTTTTTTTTTTTAGCTAGAAGCAAGCCATGAAAAGATCCCCGCTGTCAACGGAATGATTTATTCACATCAGATTACAAAACATGCCTTGCCGAACGTGTTTTTTTTTTTTTTTTTTTGTCCGTGTAATGACCTTGGTAAGGGAATTAATTGGTTGTGTGGTCAATTGTACATGGAAACAAAATGGTTACGCTATTAAATATGGTGGATGCAGCATTTGGGGCATTGGACTTATTATTATTTTTTCATTTGCACAGATGCATCGAACGCGAAGGACGCATGCGGGATGACGAGAACGTCCGAGAAATACATAGTAATAATAATAACGTGGTAAAACTGGTATTCTGTGACTCATCTGTAGTGCGGTTGTAACACACACACGTACCGTATACAGACACGCGGGCCAATAAACATAACAAATGTCGATGTCATCTCGAGGGAGAAACCTCGTCCAAGGCTGTACTGCTAACGAAAGTTTAGGAAAAAAAAGTTTGTAAGTACATTCATATGATGGCCCTCCACTTCCCGGTTCACCAAAAATGACCTAAATTGACAGGATTGTATCTTTTTTTTTTTTTTTTTTTTTTTATTGTGGGGCAGAGATGAATGGTTCCATTGAGCCTAAAATGATGGAAAATATATAAAACTCTAAAAAAACTGCCAAATTTGTTCGATAAGCATATATTTTGTGGCCAAGCTAATATCTGGTCTGTGCACTCCACCATTTGCATCAATTGTCTCTCCGTTTCTCGAGCAGGCTACTGAATGAAGCAAGCTGATGAGACCATTCCATTTTTCTTTCTTGGGGGCGGTTGAATCGGTAGTGAGACTAAAACAACTAAAGAAAATTAATGAACTAAAAAAGTGCAGAATTTCTCCATAGGTTTGTTATTTTTCAGGCTAAGCACCTTTTGTTTTACAAAGAATAACATAAAACAAAGGGATCAAAACCATTTTGATTCTTCGACGGTGCATGGGGACAGATAGTGACAAAAATTAATTCCAGACAATTAAAAAAGAAAAAAAACAGAGCACCACATACGTCTCGGTTTGTTAGCTAGCAGATGAGTTTGTAGTTCAGGGGGGAAAAAATGACGTAAAATGACGGGACTGTCGGAATGGTTTCATCGTGACTCAAATGGTCGCCCCCCCCCAAAAAAAGGAATTCTTGCAAAGAACATCTTGGGCACTGCGTTCGTGTTGCTCGTCGGTTGGGTAGCGTCAAAAGCGTCGAAAAGAGAAATCAAAATTCTCTAACGTAAGAAGTCATGGAACGCAATATTTGTGTTTGTTTGTTACCCGGTCGGTACGCTCCTGGTTCACAGAGAATAAGGCAAGATGGCGGAATCGTGTAATTTTCTTTTAATATTTGGGTGGTAAGGACGTTTCCATTATGTCTAAAATGGCAAACTATGGAAGCAACTCGAGCAAACCGTGTTCAAAATCAAACAGAAGCTGTTTGGATGTTGAAACACTCGCTCTTATTTGGGTCATTCGGTTATGATTTCAGGATATTTGTTATCTTTAGGCTGCTGGGCTAAACATTGTGAAATCAGTATAAGGCAAAGCACATTTACCAGACTTTTTCAGTTCTTTCCCAGATATTGCTGCTTCTTCTTTTTTTTTTTTTTTTTTTTTTTTGTCAACCTTTGATTGAAACGCTCAGACGAGGTGCTGTAGAGCTATCGAGACACGTTTGCGTGTAAGCAGACGCTATCGGCTCGAGGCAATTATGCTGATCCGGGAAGAATTGAATTCTTATTTTAGAGACGTGAAGCAGCAGCAGTGTGCCAAAAATGTTTTTTTTTTTTAAAAAACTGTACTATCAGGTGGTGTCTTTTCCAGATGACACACATGTTAAGTCATGCAGCAGGATCACAGTTGATGATGATTGTTTGTTAATGAGGACGCCGTATACTTAATGCCCCCTCTCGCGTAACCCACTTTGAATCAACGGCTGACCTACTTCTTACGCTTGACCTGCCGCTGCTAACGGCGTCGCCGCGCTAGCGCTCGTTTCCTATAAGCCGCCCCCCTACGTACAACACACTCGCCCAAACGTGTGATTACATGCAAATCCGGTCGAGGTGAAAATAAGTGAAGCGTTCCAAAGTAAATATTACCCACAGCGTGGAAAACATACTCTATATGCATGGGTCTGATTAGCTGTGTAAACATTGAATGTCACATTACGCGCCATACTCACTGACCCCAGCAAAAAAAAAAAAAAAAAAAAAGACTATAGTAGGATTTGATACGGAAAAAAATAATATTAAACATTAACAGTTACATACACGAGCATGTAGACGCACTGGCACCCAAGCTAAAAAAAAAGTGCAAAAATGGACTACCCCCCTATATGTAAAACCAGTATTCATTTGAGAGCTATGGCTATTCTTTATTCATTTCTGCACTTAACTTAAAAATGACCAAAAAATGGAGTTAACCCACTTTAGTTCTCAGTCAAACGTGCCTTGATGTTTTAGCAAAATGTAGTATTTTCATGGCAAACACATTTGAGCACATTAGCGTGTCAGCCATCTTTGAGGAATGCTTTGAAGCGAATGCTTATGTTGCCTGGATTTTCTCACCAAGTTATGAACATTGACTCATAATGTTGACTTTAAGATGTTTTGGGAATTAGCATAACCAAAGCTTGACGCGACCAACATCTGCGTCCAGTTATGCATGTACTGTACAGATTCAAAACCTTTTGCCTGACGGCTACGCGGCTAAAGTCCAACGACGTCAGGGAAGCCGTATCGCCGCTGTAGCTCACTACGAGGCGACCTGCTGTTGCAAAGTCATAAATCAGCCCGGGTGCGAGGGCCGGCTCGTGAGCTCATTGCTTTCAGCTGCTTGAGGAAGTATTAGCCGTTCGTACAAGTGGCGCGATTGCGTATAGAAAGAGATTTATGTCCCAAAAGAGTTCCGGCAACGATCGCGGCTGAGAGCTAAAGGGAATATTGGCGTGGAAGTTTGTAGAAAAGGGGCCCGCGGACAGAAAAGTCCGAGGATGCGGGCCCCCAGTCCTCAACTGTCAAACCCACTTAGACCTCGCCGATCTAGGTCAAGATTTACGAGTAGTAGTATAGTATCGTAACGTTAGCTATTGTGGCTAATGATCTAAGAGTCCTGCCATTGTATTCTGGATAATACAAACACATGACTTTTGTCAATCCCAACCAAAGTATCGCTGTTGATTTTCGAGTAATTCAGAATGACTATTTGGATGACCGCGTAGCATTAAGGGAACATTTTGGCTCACAAACTAGCAGCAGAATTTAGAATACATGTATTATTTTACAGATTATACGAGCACGTTGCGAAAGCTGGGAGCAGACAAAGATGTTCTGCTGAATATCTGCACAAGCACAAGCTCAATGTTTTGATGCGATTTATTTTTTCATACGGCCCGCAGAAGGCACTCCGGACACCCCGGAAGCTGAAGGAAACGCCAAAGCTTAGGAGTTGCGGTGGGAGAGAAAACACCCGTGCGGCATCATTCAAACTCAAAAGTTGAACTTCCCCTTCAATTCAGCCAAATAGGCACGTTGGGGTCGCTCCGTTTGCACGCAAGCGTGCGGATGTACGGACGGTATCTCCATACATACACGTGCAGTGCGTCCTTGTTTGTGTGTGCGCGCGGCGGGCGTGTTGTCGCGTTGCGTGCCGCTCCAGGGCCCATGTTATTCCGTCTCCTGCCGCCCGCCTGCTTTACGGAGCTATTCTGGGAAAATCCAAATGATAGTCTTTCAGCGTGTGGTCGGCCGGTTGCGGTTCCGTATTTGTACTTAAAACCCGGAGCCTCCAGTCTCTGACTTCTTCTCTTCTCTTCTCTTCTGGTGCATTCTTGATGTGACTTGTTTGTGAATCGCATTTACTTTTTGGGTGGGTGGGGTAGGTAGTGAGCCAGGCTTTGCTATATACACGCTGCGAGGACGGGATGCGACAAGTCCCAGATTGGACAGAACAGCACAGCAGCCGGGCGGCTGGCATTGCTGTGCTCCGCGAGGCTAGCAACGAGCAACGAGTAGCAAAGAGGGCCGCATGGCACAGGACGCAGGACATGAGCAGTGCTCCACGCACCTTAGGAGGAAGTGATGTCATGAGTAGAAATAGGAGCAGTGTACCCTAACCCTATGGAGCTGCCCGGAACATTTTCGCTCCGTTTGACTAACGAATGCGGCTAAAATCACTTTGAAATGTGCTCAGTAGTGTGAAGTGCCAGCCTTGTAACGGCCACAGTCAGTGGATTAAAGCACGCAGGCAGCGCACCTCTAATGTGCCGTCCGAACCATTTGGCAGCGCTTGATATTTTTAACTTTTCATCCCCTTTCACTCTGACCAAAAATACCAAGACGGATCACGGCGACTTGTTCGCTCTTGGCTCACAGATGTGGTAAACATGTTCGCATTCAAAAGGAGAGCGCGCTGCGCTTGTCAAAACGGAGATCTTCGCCTTTGATTTAGCCGCCTACCATATGTGCAGCGTATATGCGCAAAGCAAGAGGAAGCTGGCTTTCCCACCACGTATACTATTTTATGCACGCGCAGCCATTTATAGGACGAGGAGTCGTATTTGGTCACTTCAATGGCTGCCGCGTGCCTCGCTATATAGAACCATGGTTATTTCTACTGGCCAATAAACAAAGATAATATAAACTGTGTTGTCATTTTGAAGTAAGGATAATACAACATTTGTTTCTGTTTTTTTAAATGAAATCTATTAAGGTATTTTCATACTTATATACGTGCAGTATGCTATTCATTAGCCTGTCTATGGTGTTTAACATTGTTTGTTAGCATATGTTAGCTTTCCTAAGGCAAATTTGTTTTTACATTAAAAAAAACAACAACAAAAAACAAGTGTTGTTTTATGTTTAGTATGACAGTAAACTTCAAATGGATACATTTTTTAAAGTCAGAGCAAAAAAAAATAAATACATAAAAAAATCGGGCCGAACGACGGCTTGTATCTCCAAATACGCCGTCGCTGCTATCTCAAGTCACCACTGTGTATTACAGGATATGTCAAATGTGCCCCGCGTTGCACTTTGCAGCATTGTGGACAAAGCTAAACACTGCTTATGTTCTGATGACCGCTTCGGCTGCACTGCATGACATCATCGCCAGGCTTCGTCCCAAAAATAGTCGGGCTGAATCTGCCTGACACGTCTCATCGTTAGAGAAACTAATTTTAGAGCCTGTGAAGCTAGATTAATGGACCCCCCCCCCCCCCCCCCCCCCACACACACACACACGAAAGCTCTCTTTAAATCATAGAAATGTGTTTTTCAAATCTCTCATTCATCATCTTTCCCCGTGATCTCCTATGCTCTCGACTGTCCACGACTTCCTTTGAAGCGTTTGGCCTCGGACGACACACCGAAAAAAACAGAACACCAACACTGGCTGACATTCTGCTGCGGTCCATTTTTTTGGGAGTTTTCTTATTTTTTATTTTTATTTTAAGGATTCGTCGTCTTCCTCCTCCCTGAGCTACAAAAAAAAAAGTAAGCCACACTCTGTTCGGTTGCATGGTTACACACGATAAATAAATATGCATAATTACGTAAGATGCCTTTAGCTCAACGGCGACCGGGAGTGCCACTGCGAATGAAATGCTAACGTCTTTAAAACTGCGCTCGGGGTGAAAAAGGCTTGCAACGTTCAACAGTTTATGTTTCATACGGAGCGCAGTTGAAATTGTCGAATCAATGCGCATAAAGTTACATCTCCAAATGGAGAATATTGATAAGAAACTATCAAAATGAGTTGAGCCACTGCTAATTAGAGTCGCTTAACTTCATTTTTGTCATTTAGCAGGAGGTACCGTCGTCATCCGGACTTTCGTAGGCTGGATCCCAGTCAGTATCGACGAGGTTGCCTGAAAGAAAAGAAACGAAAAGCAAAGTGGGCTTCGGAAAAAGTTTATTTCTTTTTTTTTTTTTTAATTGCTGTTTGGATTTAGACCACTTTTGCAGAAAGCTTTTTTTTTTTTTTTTTTTTTTCCCCCCCCCCCCTCTTTCTTCTAATCCCAGTTTGTTTGGTTTCTTTCGGGCAACTTCGCTAACACTGACCAAAATCCAATTTACGATAGTGAAGATGAAGCTAGTTCCTCAGTGTTGAGCAATACGATCCAAATCCAAAATCATGTTATTGGTGCAAAATGTCAAAATCCAAGTAAAACTACTCATTGATGACCCAAAAGCAACAAGACGAGCGACATTTGAGGTAACCCTCACAAACGCCGGTTTGCGTGCGCAACAAAGGGTCAAAAGTCTTTTTGGGGAAAAAAAACAATGTTTTTAAAAATACCCGCGCTTGGTGGTCCAACAGGCTGGAAAACAACCAAAGAGACAAGACCTTCTGTCCGCCTCATTCCGCCATCGCTCATCTCGGATCAGCGGACGACCCAATCGAGCGCTATTCGCTTCCAGAACATTCCGCTCCTCGTCTCCTTTGCCTTTCCGCACCCCGCCCTGCCCCCCCCCCCCCCCCCCCCCCGCCCCCCGCCTCTGGTGCGTGTGTGAAAGGGGGCTTTATCAGAGGGCCTGAATGAAGCGGGTCCACACGGAGCCAGGCGACAATGGGCCCATCATCAGAGGCGAGCGGAACCCGTGAAAAGAGGAACAAAAGAGCCTTTGCTTGAGAGGGGCCCCCGCTCTGCGCTCTGCAAAGCAGGCAGGTGCACCCCCCTTGGGATTCATACAGTACGGATCTGCCAGCCCAAAAACGCCTCCTTTATCCACTATCATTCCCAAACACACGCTAACCTTGGCGATGTGTGCGTGTTGCGTAAAAGCAACTCCTCCCCTCGACGTGCCCTCGGCCGACATCGGGTTACTGGGTGCGCGCCGGCCCCCCGTCTTCGGCTACGGACACGACGAAACATGTAAGCTGTCACGAATGTGTCCTCCTCTTCCCCAACCGGAGCGCACGCTTTCAAAACAAGCCTGTGTGTGTGTGTGTGTTTGTGTATTTTGTTTTTATACCACACTGCTAACCTTTTAGCAATTTCTTGCCCCCGTTGAATGCAAAAATATATATTTTTTTCATTTTTGTGACTTTTTAAGCACTTAAATCTTTGATTTAGTATGTGTTTTATTCATGAATATGATCATTTATATGTATCAGCTATATTATTATTTATTATTCTTGCTATTTTTCAGTTATTTGAATTTTTTCCCCCTCTGTTTTTGAACTTTACAATTTTTTTTTTTTAATTCATTTCAAAATATTTCTTAATTCAAGCCACTTTTCACGTCTTTATTAGAACTACTTTTAAATAGTTTGAACACATGAAATTAGTTGAGGCTTTTGGAATATTTTAATTTACTAATGATTATTTATTCTTTATGTTATCATCATTATTAAAGCTGAAGATACTATTTTACTGTTACTGTTATTCGCACTTTTGTAAAAACATTTGCACATTTGTATAAAATTTCTTTTTCTGGCATTTTAAAACATGCCTTGTTTTCATATTTAATACGTGTTAACTATAATTATTATTCCATTGTAATTATTATCTCTATTTTTAAATCACTTCAAACATTTTATGACAGTATTTGAAACCTTTTTAATGTTTGTAACATTTTACAAATTTAATTTCAGTATGAATGGGCATGTATTATTGCTATTATCAATATTGAAATGGGATTATTTTACAGCTTTCATTGTTCTTTGCGTTAGTCTTTGTCTTTTTTTTTTTTTTTTTTTTTAATTAAAATGATCTGAGAATGATTTTAGACTTTTTTTTTTTTTTTTCCAAATTGTAAGACACGATCCATCGACTGCGAGTTACCCAAAACGTTGACTTGCTTGTCGCCCGAACGCACGAGTGGAAACGGGCGAAGTATCTCAGCGCCCCCGACCCAACAGGAAGCGAACCATCCACACGTGAACCCCCTCCGCCCCCCCCGGGGACTTTTTTCTTCTTTTTCCAAATGGTTATCTGGTAGCTTTAGCGGCGGCTAATCCTCGCCGTTCGCTGCAAAACTGGCACAACAGCTGGTTGGCCCTTTCGCAGCCTTTCCCTGACCCCGCCCCCTCGCCACATATGGACACCATCGAGGATGATGGATTTCTCCCAGTGGGCTTTAGTGCGCGTACATTAAAGCTTTGGGCGTGCCTCTCCAAAATCATTACACTTGACTGTAAAAAAAAATGCCATTCGCGAAGGATTCATCTGGTGTCCATGTTGGCCAGTGGGCTAGTGGGTCAGAGACCGGGCGAGAGATAAAAGGCAGTGCGCTTCGATCACATGCAAAGGGGGATCGGGTCTGAACGTGGTGCAAAGCTACAGGCCATTTGGTCCAAATATACACGCGAGGACGTTGAGCGACCAGTCGGCCAGGTAGATACCGTAGACGTCAGTGAGGCTTCAGTCGCGTACAGGAGCGACTGGTCGGGTTTGAACCTGGCAACAATCCGTGCGATCTCAAGTACGGAATATTGAACAGATGAGATGGACATGTGAGCGCTTTGAGCGAGTTTGACACGTAGCTAGCTAGCAAGGTCAATTCGTGGGCCAAACGGCGAGCGTCAGTCACGTGCAAGGAGGGACTCGTCGGGTCTGAACTCATTAAATATCAAATCGAGGGGATGCACATGTGAGGACTTTGACCGACTTGGTTACGTAGCTAGTTAGCCAGGTAGGTAGGAAGGTCTGTAGTTAGGTTCAGCAGTCATGAGCAAAGAGAGACGGGTCTGCACGTGGCAAAAAAAAAAAAAAAAAAAATCATAAAAAATATGGAGGGGCACAGGTGTGGCAGATGATTGCCGCTTATGTAAAACGATGACGGGCAATTTTGCAGTATCTCGATGTGAAAGAGGCTTATTGAGGAATCCTCCAAGTCGTCATTTGGACGCGCAAACATGAGCGAGGGCGGCGTCGCGTCAGTCAGGCCGACTGCCGAGAGGGGAAGCGCAGACGATTGCGCAAGCGGCGCTCTGCCAAGACAAGCGAAGCCGCGTTCTGACTCGTTTGTTGACAAAGCGATTCCTTTAGCACCTGTGCACGCGCGCACGCACGCACACACATCCCCCATGATCAATTTATATTCAAATCTATGACACAACATGAGCGTGTGTGTGTGTGCACTGTAAATTTCACCTCCACTTGATCCCACTCAGGAAAATCAATGATATTTCATAAAAGCAGCTTAGCGGCTGCAAAGCTCCGCCCCCGTTGCCGGCCCCCGCACTCCATATTTGGACGCTCCTCTAATATTTATTCATACATACATACATACATGGTGTTGAACATGAAATCCAGCTCATTGTTAAGACTGCTTGGCTTTATTCAAGTAAAAACTGCGACTCTTTTTCTTTTAAAATGATGAATTTATTCCTGTAAAATATCCATGTTGATTGTGCAGAATGACAACTTTTATGCCACGAAAACTATGAATTTATTTTGGTAAAAATAATGCCATTTTCCTCGTAAAATAATGAATTTCTTCATTTTATTTTTATGTGTTGTTTTATGCGCTCACTAAATTGGAATAGTAAGAGAATAAAGTCATAGTATTACCAGAATAGCATTGAACATATATGAGAATAAAGTCTCCTAATATTTAAGAATTTCTTCTCATAATATTTGAATTTTATTTTGATAAAATGAATAATTTGTCCGTGTAATGTGACAGTTTTACACTAGAGAATAAAAAAATAAAATGATGAAAACAAAAAAAATCAGTACTCACTGCATATGGGGGCGGGGTGAGCAGTGGCTCACTTGACTGGCCAGGACCGCCCCCTCGAAACAGGCTAATTTGAGCAAGACAAAAAAAAAAAAAAGGCTGTAAAGTGTTCTTTAATTCAAGATACTACGTGGAATATTTAGCCAAAACTGGGAACGGTTCTTTGAAAACGAGTCTTGTTATTTGAGGATTTAACCTTTGTTTACTCAGCAGACATGAAGTTAGTTATGTATATTTTTCACTTCCATCAAGACTTTGATTTTTATTTGCGTTCATCTGCAGCATGACATAACTGCTCTGCTTTTCTTTCTTTTTTTTTTTTTTTTTTTTTTGGGAAAACAGTCATTAGTTATTCTCAGGCTTAAATTTTGACCAGATGCCCAAAGTGTGGGCACATCTGCGCGCGCACGCACACACACACACACACACACACACACACACACACACACATTGAAAGGAGGGGATTACTGTTAAATCTGCGGGGAGAGGAAAGAGGAGGAGGCGATTAGCGAACGTTGCGGTGACTTGCGGGAAGGAAACGACCGAGTTGATGATAAGAGGGGTGACGGGAAATGTAACCTTGTCGAAGAAAGAAAGATGCCGCTTGACAAGCGGGAGCAAAAGTTGAGAAAATGTGCGTTGAAAACCTGTGCGACAGGCCTCGTATTAATGCAGGTATGCGGTTGTGCTTGTAATATTACACTTTTTTTCCCCATCATATTACGACTTCATTCTTGTCATATTTCAAATTTTTCATATTTTCTTTCTCATTGTATTGCATTTCAGGTCGCACTACATTTCACTTCACTTTAGCAACATTTTGAACTTATGCTAATGTCATCTTTTCATATATTAATACATGATTCTTCTAATACTTGAATTTGATTTTAGGGAAAAGAAAACTTTTTTTTGATGTCATATTACAGCTTTCTCAGAGTAACGTTACATTTTTTTTCTCGTCAAAATATATCTTTACTTTCAATCTTTTTCCATTTTATTTTTGTAGGATGACATTTTTCTGCCCAGTAATATTATGACTGTTTTTTGTTTTTTAAATAAATAAAAAAAAAAAAAAAAAACTGATATAAGACTTATTCTTACACAACATTATTATTGTAATATTTCCATTTGACCAATTTTCTTAACGCTATTACCACCTATTTCGCATAATATTTAAATACTATTTTTGTAATATGATTATTATATATTTTACATCTGTCGTCACGGCGTACCGCATGTGACCGCGCACTTTCGATGTCTAGCGGCTCACTTGCGTGAGACAAGACCGCCCCCACAAAACAGGCTAATTTCAGCAACCTTGGACATTTTGTAAAAAGTGTGCGATAGTTCTTGATCCGTGGCGTATTCTAACGAAAGCATGCCATTAAGACACGAGGGGACTGTTACAAATTGGGGGGAAAAAGAAAAAGAAAATTGCATCCTATGACGGCACGCAAAACAACACGACTCTCTCCCGACCAAGCTCCCGCGCGTCGACGTGACGTTTTATTACCCTGCTGGTGCAAAACGTTGCGCAGCTGCGCTTTTGAAGGAAGTCTCTTTAATTTGCCCTTCGGAGCCGATAATTGCCAAGCGCCCCTTGGCAAAGTGAGTCACGCTCCAATGTGAATATGTGCGCTGCGTACGACAAAACTGTTACTCGCTGCCGCCTGGACATGTCGTTTCGGGCGCGAGAATGAAGTGGATCCTCCTCCCGCGGGGGCTCGGGATTCATTTGGGCTCTCGCTCGACGAACGCGTCGACGGGTGGAGGGGATCGCGCATCACCCTCGGGTGCCGGCAGCGTACGCGATGCGGGAGACGACGGGGCATGATAGGAAATAAGCGCCGAGGCAGCAGGCCGCGCGTTTTGTGCTCTTAGTTTGCGTGCATACACACGGTTGTCACCGCGAGGGTTTTGGCCCGTGCAAATGCAGGTCAGCGCGGAGCGGAGGAAGGCATGGATACAACTTTTGAAAGAGTCCAATTTGAAAACGGCCAATCAAAGTTCCTGCAGTATTAGGAAGGAAAGGATAACAACACAAATGTTGCTATTTTACAACAAATAAGTAAAGCAATCCTATTACAAGGAATCATGTCACGTATTTATTAAAAATAAATTAGTATTTGCAATTCGCTACTGGACAATTCGCCGAATAACAGATTTTGGTTTTTGTACTCTTGACGAAAAGCAAAGCCCTGTCTAACATAAAGGTAGCGCTTTGGCGCCGTCGTGTGGCATCTTGCCGCACAGGAATGATGTTGACGTGAGAAGAGGTCCGTCTGTTGGTTTAAAAGTAGTGCTTTGGTATCACGTATAGACAACTATAAACCTTTACTCGAGGGCTCGTTCAGTCGGTAACGCGTTTCCCCCCCCCCCATAATAATACAATTTTTACATAATTGACACATTGTATTGACAAATGCCACACTTGCCTCAAGTCACGTCGATGACGGAGAACCTCGAGAGTCTCGGAAGCTAGGAATTGGAGAAACAAACGATGTCATGAGTGTGACGGACACAACCTTTAACACAGCCCAAATAGAAAGTAGAAATTGATTTTGATGTTATTTTTTTTGGATGTTATTATGTTATGTTGATGTTCACCTCGTGGCCTGACAAGCTTGCTTCACGGACTTTTTGTATTATTCTTTTTTTCTTCCCCCCCCCGCCAGCAGCTTAAACCATAATCACGAAGTCTGCCTAGCAACACGCTCCAATCAAGTTCTTCCTACATATAATTACAGTACCTTCATTCTGTTGTATGTTGGGAGGAGGTTTTGGCGACACCTATGGGTGGAAAGCAGGTTAGCTGTTACACTTGTAACCATTTAAACCAGTGATTCTCAACTTTTTACACAAAGTGCCACCTAAAAATATACTTAATACAAAAACGAGACATGTTTTATCCATAAATAAAAAAAAATTCATTATTATTATTCGTATTGTAAGCCACTGTAACATGCACATCAACACTGCGCTTAAATATCGTAAAACCTTTAAAAAACGACTTCAATAACAATTCAATTGATATGGACTGGACATAAAAGGGAAATACAAATTGTACCTAAACACTGTAAATGTTTGAAAACAAACAATTATTAAAGAGTAAAAAGCAAATGTATTGAACTTGAAAGTTAAACACAACTGAACCTTACCTGGGCGGTGATTCTTTCGCGTACCACTCGCGGTACCCATACCGCACCTTGAGAATCGATGGCTTGGAACTTAACATTTGAAAAAGTCACTTATGTGCTGTTTCATGAAAAATAATATCAAATGTCAACAATGGGGGGAAAAATGGGTTAAAGTTAAGGGAGCTAGGGGTTAGCGGTAGGGTTAAGGGGGCTAGGTTTTGGGTGGCTAGGGTTGGGGGGGGGGTCCTAACGGGTTAAGGTTAGTGTTTGGGGAGCTCGGATTAAGGTTAAGGGAGCTAGGGTTAGGGGAGCAAAGGGGGTGACGTTTTGGGATAGGGTTAAGGGCGCTAGCCGTTAGCCATTCACGTTAGGTTGTCCACTGTGAACGTCGAACAGAGGCACGGCCGCTATTTGCAGAATTACGCTACAGTCTCATTTCTCAGGGGTGCCTGAAAGCGTCTCGGCAGGCGATGTTCCCATCGACGTCGAAAGCGCCGAACGCGGCGCCTTTACAAGCGGGCCATCTGTTGCCATTGTCGGTGACCAGACGCCGCCGCCGGCGTCCGGGGAATTCTTCTTGGCCCGCTCGCAGATGGCCTATCTCGCACTTAATGATGCCCTAAATGAGAATCGTCTTGTCTTCCTTGGAGCATTGACAATTGCGCCGTTTATTGTTTTAATCAAGGCTCGACTTCCCACAAAAGCGAACTCGCGCACGGCGGCAAGCAAGTCCAAACGCATAGACGGGATCAAGTCGAGGGGACGACGTCGATCTCGGCGTGTCAGGTTCGAATGTGGAGCAAATCAAAGAGACGCTGTTGTGAGCGTGCCTCACGCAACACGAACGCTGTCGAGGGCGGGAAAGGATCAATATGGCGGCACGCCACGACGACGTCATGGGTCCTTCCCGCCTTGTTGACACGCTTGGAAGTTTTCCACGGGCTAAGTGGGAATTTCAAACATCAGCACTTTACAGAGAGATTCAATGCAAATTGCTTTCGCAATGAGAAATTTGAGTCCCTCCCGTAAAAAGAATCAAATAAAAAAATTTAAAAAGTGTTCTTGGTAAAATCACGCCTTTTTTTTTTTTTTTAAAAACAGATTTTGACATGAAATTACATTTGTAATAATTGTATGACTTATTGTATTTATTGTAGTATGTCATGTTATTATTAGTATTTTATATTCTTTTAAAATTCATTTGTATTAATTATTATTACTACTATAACTTCGCTCATGTAAAAAAAAAAAAAAAAAAAAAAAATCCTGTAAAATTATCAGTTTTTATGATGTTTTGTCTTAAAATGAAGATGTCAATTTGTTTTTAATTCTATGACTGATAGTGTTTTTCTTGTAATATAATGTAGGAATCTTCTGTTCAGTGAAACAAACAAATAGAAAATCTAAATTTTGGGAAGTTTTTTTTTTCCCTCATGAGTAAAACCTCACACTTCTGTCCCACCTTTCCGTGATCCCCTTATACCTCTCTGTGGGTCTTGCACTACTGCCCAAAAAAGTAAAAAAAAAAAAATATAATAAAAAAAAAATGTACAAATGCAATAAAAGTTCAATTTTAGCACATTTGCAACATGACTTTAATTGTCATTGTTTTGCTCATTCTTTGATCCATTTACAGACTTTTTTTTTTTTTTTTTTCTGAAAGTCATTCCAGGAAAAGACGTTTCTGGTGTTTGTCCTCAACATTACTAAATGCTTTTGACACCCCACAAAGGCGGCCCCCCCCCCCCCCACCCCCCATTATGAATTAATAAGAGCACATTCTTTCGATTGCATATTAAGATTCTACAAACGACTCTTTAACAAATTCCTAAGTGCCACAAACTGGAAAAAGCGTGGACGTGCATTCGAGCGCGCACACACACGCTCAGTACACAATGATGATGCCTGTGCAGTAAAAAAATATCAATAATAATCATAATCCCCCAAAGTTTGACATAAAACGGCACAGTAGCTCGTTGCACAAAAGGCCTACGTAGCATGTGAACACTCACGAGGATCATAAATTAAGTGAATCATAAATAATAACACATTTTCAATAAATTAAATTGACAGCTATTTTCCTCCCTAATTTTTGCACATTCACGCAAGAGCCGAAGCTTTTCTTTTGCCAGTCAAATAATACAAAGTAAAATCTCCTCAGGCTGGATGATGGGTTGGTTTCCACGGCAACCGGCCATCAAAGGGTTGATCGGCCGAGCATCTTTGTAGGCGGGTACAAAGTGGAGGGTTAATGGGCCGCACTGAAAAGAAGTTGTAAAACTACGACTGCAAGTTACGAGAACAAAGTTGGGACACTACGAGAAAACATTTTCTTGTAACACGACGACATTATTCTCATAGAATTGTGATGTTTTTTTCCCCCCCCTATTAATGTTGTTATTGTTATTTTTTTTTTTTTTTTCCGTAATCGCACAGCACTTTATGACCGACGAGCTTTTTCTTGAATTTATACGGCTTCACTCTCATGAGGACTGTGACAGTTTGGTCTAAAGACACAGTAGAGGCGCTGCAGAAGTGGTTCAGTGTTTCTGACTGCTTTTAGGGTTTTTTTCAACATTATTTTTAAATATTTAAATAAACTATTAAATAAATATTACATTATATTTGTATATTTTAGTATAAAGGAATATTTTACTTGTGTTTTATATTTAATTTTATGTATGAACAGCACTTTTCTGCATTCTTTTAACATGTCTTGTTTTTCTCATAATTTTATGGTTGTATTCTTCAGATTAGTTACCTTTTTACCTTTTACCCATAAAATCTTTTTTTTTTTTTGTAATATATTAAGATTTGACTTATGTTTTCTTTCAGTACTGCGACTTGAACTTCTTAGAATTCCAACTTTTTTTCCTCACGATTTCCCAGATTTATAATATAACAAGTCTGCTCTAAAATCATGATTGTATTGTATTTTTTACGCCCAGCAATGTTTTTTTTTTTTCTTGTAAAATGTCCCCAATGATCATATGATTTTGGTTTGACTTCTTTTCAGTGTGGCCCTACTCCTTTGTCGGCAAGAGTAGGACCGGGTTAAGTAAACAGGGCGGAACATTCCGAAAAGACGGTGCTGCGACCAAACACGTTATCAAGCACATCTACTGCACCGCGGCGACGTAAGTGCCATCATCCAAAGTGTTCTTGAGTTGTGAAGGCAGGAAACAGGCAGAAAGGACTACGACAGCGCTCGCTAGCCTCTAAGAAATTAAATATCGGGGGGAAAAAAGAGAGAGGGTGGATATCACCCCATTTTTTTCAAAGAAATCTTCCATCATCACGGTCCTGCACTTTGGCAGTCGTCGCGGTCCAAAACATCCCCAATTCCATATCGATGCTAGCATTGTCCGCATCCGGAACCGTACCATAAATATTATTAATCCATCCCGATGCTGGCATTGTCTGCGTTCGGCACAGCTTTCCGCATCCGGCATGGTTTTCTGCATCCTACACCATTACCTAAACTGGACACATACCTAATCCACCCCAATGCTAGCACTGCCTTCATCTGGCACCATTTGACTGCATCCTGCATCTTCCCATAAATCGTAAAAATTCATCTTGAGTCTAGCATTGTCTGCATCCGGCATGGTTTTCCACATCTGACACTAGCCCAAAAAAATCATTAAGATTCTTCATCCATCCCAACGCTAGCACAGTCTGCATCCGGCACCGTTGTCTGAATCCGGCACCGGCATCTGCATGCGGGTGCACCGTCTGCATCCAGCACTATCCCATAAATCGCAAACATCCTCAATCCATCCCAATGCTAGCAACGTCTGCGTCCGGCACCATGTCACGTGACCACAAGAGAAGGAGGGGGGAAAAAAAAGAAAAAAAAAAACACTTGTCTGTCTGTTTATTTGGATTTCACGACGCGTCCCTCCCAACCTCCCGGCTCGCTAGGACAGCAGGGTGGCGCTGGCGAGCAGCATGGCGGCCACGGTGAGCAGGAGGCGGTCGCGCGACGGGCTGCTGCCGCTCACGCTCTTCTCCAGCTTGGGAACTTCGGGGTTAATCTCATCTGGAGAGGGAAAACAATTCCAAAATAGGGTAAAGAGGAAAATGAGCGTGTGTGTGTGTGTGACATTATTATTTCATCAGTGTGACGCGTGCAAATGCTGCTTCACAGACATGATGCAATCATCAACAAAGCGCCAATTACCATCAGCGTGTTACCAACATCTCCAGTGTGTTTTTTGTTTTATTCTTCTTCATCCTGATGATGTTTTTGTCCTCAGTGTGTGTGTGTGTGTGTGTGTGTGTGTATGTGTGTATCAATCAGGACGAATTAGCGCGGCCTCGCCATTGATTAGACCCAACGAGAACATTAGCCGCGAGGCCAGAAGAGCCGCGAGAGGACATCTTAAATCATTCGGCATCAGAGCGGACGAAGGCCGCTCATTACGTTCGCTTCGCGTTACATCCAGAGGCTCGCTACAGAAACTCGCGCGGCGAGACAAAAATGCAACACGGGACCCAGCGAACGGGGGGGGATAGCGCGGCGACACGGCGTCCTGCGGACACATCACCTACTCCATGGCCACGGGTGCATGTAACAATTTTGGTCTGGTTCTCCAACAAGCGCCACGGGTCATTGCTTGGTCCTCTCCCCCCCGACCCACTGACCTCGCTGCATGAATTTAACCATTTACAGTCAGCGGCGGTTCCCGGCGTGTGCGAAATGTGCGGCCGCACTGGCGTCGACAAGTTGCTACGTGAAAAGGAATTGTGTAACGGCATGACATGTATGTCAAATATGTATTTGTAAATGCAAATAGCGAGAGCCCAACAAGTTCGCCGCTCCCCGACTGCTCACAGCAGACGGTTTTTATTTACGTCGCCGTTTTTGCTGTCAGTACGGCTGCTGTACAATGACGCAACACTGTGCTCACATTTCTTAGTTGTCGAGAAATGCCTTTCATCAATCGAATGAATTTCATCAATAATAATCTAGTGAAAAAGATCATTGAGTGATGCTGTTAGTGGAATGTAACGACGTTTATTTGTAAACCGTGACGCAAAGTAAATACATGATAAAAATGTCTTTGTTGCATTATATATGTACGGCATGTGGAAAAGCATACCATACCATGTTGACCTAATGACAAACGTGCACAATTTAGACACTTCATATGACACACCAGATAAGTCAATTTTATTGTATGTGTTCGAAAGTCTAACTATGAGTCTAACCCTTAGGAAAATTCTGAACAAACAAATAGATCGCACCACAAGGTGGCGCTTCACTGTCATTTTTCAAAAAATGGCATGTTTGAGAGTACGGCAGAAGCGCACGTCCAAAGGCAGCCAGTCACAAATAAAAAAATGAAATAAAATAAAAAACTGAGCATTTGTGGCAATTTTTCAAATGTGACTAAAATTGTAATCGTGGAAATTTCCAAAAGCAACTCATTTAATTTCATACTTTACCCTGTTATTGTAATAGAGTACAATTACATTCATTTTGTAAAGAAATCACATAATCTAGTTAGATGCCATTTGTTCCACTGCCCATCGCTCACCCACATTGTGACGTGCACACTCTTTAGGTCACCCGCCTGATCGCATCGACTGTCGACAATCGTATGCTGGGACGTGCCCGGCTAGCTTATTTGGCGCCATCGAGTCAGCGTCCTTCACAAAGCTACTTTTTTAAGGGCACGTTTGACTCCATGCGCTTCAAACTCTTCAACGTGAAGCCGTAAAGGCATTTTAATGTTGACCTTTTTGTGCGTTCATCAAGATGAAAGACCTCAGGCTCCATTTTTTTTTTTTTTTTGCACCCGTTTGACCTTTTCACTCCTCAAAACAAACCCCGTTCTTGTCACCCATGAAGCCCCACAAGCTGCCAACTTCTATTTCGGTGCGCGTGTAAGTTGTCTTTGCATATGAATGAGTCATCCTCCACAAATACGTAGCGGCGGGGAATTCAGCCGTAGCCCGACGCGACGCCGCTGTCGCGACCTGAGCGCGTCGCGGCGGCGGTGGCTAATCGCGCCCGGGCTGTCCGCGCGTGTTCCCCCGCCTACGCCTCGAGCGGTGTTTTCTCTACGTAAGCCGGTTTCCCCCCAAAATTCCAAAAACACGCGCACTGGGTCTGACTCGAGACGCGGACCCGCAGATTGATGCTGCGCAGACTCCGCGTTCGTTGTAAATCTCAGCGGGCCGAGGACAAAGGGAGGCAACTCTGGGCATCAAGAATCTTTCCACCGCTGTGTGACAGTAAAAAAAAAAAAAAAAAATTGCAACTTCATCTGCCCACCCGACCCAAAAAGTGGAAAAAAGCAGCATGAAAAGGGGCTACTATAGGAGCAGTATTGATTTCTCAAAATAGACTGCAGGTCCCCTCGCTGAGCGCTCAAGCTAAGGCATCCAATCACGGCGACACGTTGTTTTACGCCTCGCCGCGAGTCCACGGAGGGATTGACCCGAGCCGACAGCCCCTTTCTCGCCTATCGACCGATGTGTCTCGTCTCGGCCGCAGGTGGGGTTCGCCGTGGATGCTTCGTGAAGTCCAGTCCGATTGCCGCGCGGCGACATTGTGTTCCCGTGTTGGCCGTTTTTGATAGCTTGTTGTGACCACGGGCACCTGGACGGCGTCTCCCAGGGTCGTCCATCCGAGGGCGATGTTTATTTTGAGCTACGACGAGCGTTTGTGGGTTCAGTGGCGCGTGGCCTGATCAAATGTATCATATGAAAACCATTGGCGAAACAAGCGTAGATATTTATGTCGCTAAAAAAAAGACGAAACATTTCATAAAATGACAACATAAGCCACTCACCGATGTTGTTTATCTTGATACCCGGCCTCACCGTGTAGACGCTGGACGTCTGCCCGGAGTCGTCGTCCGAATGGGAGACTGAGACGTGAGACGAAAGTGACAGCCAATTAAAACAGAAGCAGAAAATTATACAGCGATTATATCGAGAATTCTCGTGGAGAAGTCGCGGAACTCCTACTTATTTTGAGGATACCTGCTTCCAATTGGGGATCATTTGAGAAAATTCCCAAGTAGGAGTTTGTCTTAGTACGTACGAGCCCTGGAATTTGCTCAAAATGGCTGCACCGAACCAAAATGGCCGACTCACAAGTGGCAGGTGCTAATATTTTCTTCAGCGTTACTCACCGGTCGAGCAACAGACGTAGACCCTCATCCTCAGGCAGCTGTGGCCGTGGTGGTGGTGAGTGGGCGTGGCTAAAGAGACAAACACAACTCGGTGAAAGCGCGACAGAAGCAAATGTGGGCTCACTATTTAGACAGTCGTCCCATTGAATAGTATTTATAAACAAATCATCAACTTGAGTACATTTTACTAAATCATATATATTTTTAACAATTTGGCTCCTAAAAGAATCTTCAAACACAAACAAATACTGCCTAAAATGTGTCAACTTAATGAATATAATGTTGGCTCACTATTTGGCAAGCAGTCCCATTGTTAATGCAACTTATTAAAGCGCTATTAAGCATGAATAACACCTTAATAAAGCATTTATAAACCCGTCAAAAGGGTATCCCAGTATTGCTAGTACTTTCAACCCACTCATTATAAAATGACTTTTATAGTGATTTAGAGTCACATAATTTACCGTTTTGTCTGGATTAGCATGTAGCACGTGTGTGTGTGTGTGTGTGTGTGTGTGTGTGTGCAGACTGACATATGTAGTAGTATTCTTGTCCCACGGTAAACTCGTAGCCCAGCGAGAAGGCGCTGTAGCGCTGGAACTTCTCGGAGAACTTGATGGGCGCGTGCGGCGCGTGCGGCCGGTTGCACTCCCAGCGCTTGAAGCCGAGCCGCGGGTCGCAGGTCAGGTAGCCGAGGTAGCTGACCATGTACAGGATGTACTGCTCGGCCACGCTGCGCTCCAGCGTCCCCCGCAGGCTGGTGCTGTAGTGCGGGCAGTAGATGTCCAGGTAGTCGTTGACGCTCACCTGCACCGTGTAGCCCTCCCGACGCAAGCTACATCCATGGGGGGGGAAAAAACAAACAACCAAATTGCTTTAAATTCACATTGAAATAAATACAGTTACACATTCTTAAAGGAAATTTAGCAGGTATTAATATGCAGCCCAACACAAAATGAGTACAATCCAAATTTACTAATAAATCCAATTGTCATAAATTATAATTTAACAATAATGAGTTTTTTTTTAAAAAAGTATTAAATATTAATAATGACTACAATAATGAATAATGATCAATATTATAGCCTCAATGCTAATTTGCTATATTAATATGCTGAGAACATTCCAACACAAAACTACAAAGTTTGATAATAAACATAATACAAACTAAAATAAAATAAAAACTATAAAATAGAAAATAAAATGAAGACTAAAATAAAATAGATGACAACAATAAAATGTAATAAAACGCATTAGTGAAAAAAAATGAAATTAAATAATAAAATACAATTTTAAAAAATAAAATAAATGTGTATGTAAAGATGGCTCAACAAAGTCATTCAAAGGCCGACTGCTGCAGCAACTTGACTGGAAGTGCAATGACTCAAAGTCACCAGTAGATGGAAGTACTGCGCTGCTGTGATGCTAACATAGCCACGCCTCTCACTGCCGCCCTCGCTTTTTTTTTTTTTTTTTTGCATCCTTTGTTACAGAGGAAATAATCAGCGTTCATATAAACACACACACGCACACACTTAGTTTACACAAGCGTAGCCATGTTATTAGTGGAATCCTCTAGAGACGCGCCTATTTAATTAGAAAATGAGGAAGGAGAAATTTCACACCTTGATCCTGATCATCTCTCTCATCCGAGCGTAACGACTCGCTTTTTTTTTTTTTTTTTTTTTTTTTTTTTTTTTTTTATAAAACCACCCACTTATTCCTAATCACAAACAAAAGCAGATGGATATCAACTGTGCAACACCGTGAAGAAAGTGCATGGGGGACCAAAAAGGAACAACAGTGGATGCGCTCATTGACAAAGTTCTGTGGTGAAGTGTAGGGGTCGAAGGCAAAAGCAAGCGAAAAAAGTACATTTTACAAGGATACGTCAAGTTATTACTTGGGAAAACTTCCTTTTATGAGTGAAAATGTCATAGTTTTACAAGATGAAACATTTTAGGCAGTTGGTGTAATATTACGAGGGGGAAATAAGTAATTTTAAAAGAAAGTCATAACATGGAAAAAGTCAATTTTACAAGTGAAAAGGTCATAATTCCAAAAGGAAAAGTAATATGAGAAAAATAAGTTCATTTCATGAGTGAAATTTGTACAATTGGTGTAATATTATGCGGGGAAATTTTTACACAAAATTGTAAATTTTACTACAAAACAATTGTGGGAAAAAAAATCGAAATAAAAAAAAAAAAATCATATTCCACGATTTATGAAAAACAATGTTTTCAAGAAAGTTAATGGAACCTGAAAAAATTACATATTATAAGAAAAACAAATGATCATTTTACAAGAAAAAGTCAAATTCAAGTAAAAAAATTTTTATTTCCTATTTCTTGTAAAATTATGAATTTTTCCACGCAATATTCTCTCAGTTCTCCTCAATAGATTCTTATGATGTTCCAATTTTAATCTCCTAAGAGCAGTATTCCGGCAGCTTTACTTTCGATCCGATCTCCTCCTGAGTTGTGTTGAGCGAGCGCCGAAGTCCGGCCCGTGAGGTTGAACGGCAAGGAAGGTCCACCGGGATGACTCCCGGTGGTCTTGCAGCCAGATTTGCCTCAGCAATACTTCAGCCAACCCCCACCCGCCCCTCGGCCTTCGCCCTCCCCATTGAAACGCCGTAAAACGGACGCTTAATTGCAGCGCTAACCCGATCAACCAAGACTCGCGGGTTATATTCTGTGTGTGTAGTCTGACGAGTAATGGGTTGGGGGGGGGGGGGGGGCTAGCTTAGCTTGTAGCCGCCAGGGAGACTCGTTGCGAGGATCCCGTTTGACGGATTGCAATGGACGTCATTTTTAGTCGCCCGCTTACGCTGATGAGCCTCGGTGTTGTTTGCTAGTAAGTTAGCAGATTACTTCCCGGTTCATGACGGAAGCTACCCATTATCACTCTGGAGGGGAGTTGGAGGCAGATGTGTAGTCAACAATGTATTTGTATAATCTGTAGCCTCAATGCTTCTTTGTGATTGCGCAGTTGCTATGGGGGCTTGTCGGAAAGAACGCTGAAATTGGTTTGATTCAGCGTCCGCTGGAAGTTACGATATCGAACAGAGACAAATATCAAATGACAGCGCGCCGGATTAAAACTTCAACTCCGAGAGCTTGTTTTTTCTTCTTCTTCCCACTCGTTAGAGCGGAATAGGATTTGAGTGGAGATAATTGGACCCTTGGACTTGAAACACGCTGCAAAAAAAGGATGAAAACCAGTCATTAGACGGCACTTTTTGTTTTAACGCCGACAGGTTGGCTCTCAGACGCCCAACAAGCTCCCTAATAGCGCATTTGAATGTGATTGATCGCAGGCCGCCTCGTGAGTGATTGATCTCGTGCCGACGCCGTGACAAGGTCCATCTTTCACGCGGCGAGACGTTCAATTTGGTCGTTCAACAAACGAACGCGCGTTCGCACGAGGGCGGCTCCTCACACGGGTCGCAACATTAGGGACACCTATGAAGTCCGGTTCCAATTGTTGACTGGCTCTCATGTAATAGAGCTACATTAAAAAGTTGAAAAAAAAAAATGGCCTCATATTTGGACTTGCTATTTGCTAGCTATGGTAATGCGAGAAACAAACCCAATCCTTAGATTCTTGGAATTTGTGCTCACTGTTTTGCACATAGGCAAATGTTTCTCTTGAAACATTTACTTCCCACTTATGCTTTGGTGATTATATATAAATATATATATTTTTTAAATCTTAACCAGAGTTTGACAGTTTGGTTATTTTCCCACCCCACTTCTGAATTGAAGAGGCAAAGTGTGCTTGCGTCAGGCTGTTTGTCATTTCCAGTCCAGGTTTACAGCAAAACTGACATATATAAAAAAAAAAAAAAAAAAAAAAAAAAAAAAAAAAAAGAATACATTGTATTTATAAACACCAAAATGTTCAACCGAACCATATCATTTTGTCTCGCGAAAGTCCGTTAGCTTAATGCTAACATAGAATGTGAAACGCCTCAGACAAGCTCACGGGAATTAGCATCAAAGTTACAGTAATCGTAAACCTTCCAACCACTGCTACCTCAACACACACGGCGCAGCAACACAAACAGACAGCGAATACAACGATACTAACAGGCATATCGAGTATTCTATCTGCTCCGTGGCAACAACACGAACATGTTTGTATTCGGGCCCTTGATTACCATTTTTTTCCCCAATTTTTTTGGGAGAATGCACATTGAGTTAGCCGCAGCAATAGAAGCCGCGCAGACGCTTTCTGCATCACCAAGCGAAGCTTCCTCAGCAGTGCACTGACACCTCAAAAGCCGCATACATTATGCAACGCCATCTTTGCCATCTTCTGCCACTCTCGCAAAGTGCGAGTGTGCGTGTGTACACCAGCTCCAGTTAAAAAAATAAAAAATAAAAAAAAATACACAAATCATTGCCTTTACTGTATTATTTTCCATAGAAAAAATGATTGCAAATTGTCCAGTTTCTTACCCTGTGTGTGTGTGAGATAAACATACGGTACACGTGTGCGTATATATGACCACATGGCACGTGTGCAAAGGGGCTAATTAAACCATGTGACTCTTTGAAATTGGAAAAAGCAATTCATAGCAGCAACCTGGGAAGAAGCTGCACAGGTTGACAGCGTGCGAAAACGTGAGCTCGCTGTCGATTTGAGGTGAGGCGTTTATTTTTGGAATGCAGTAAACCCCTCGCTACTCGCTGGCTGATAGGGACCGAGCCCTGCCGCGAATAGGACGCCCCCTAAAATGTTTCTACTGCACCGCAATTGCAAATGGATGCCACAAGATGGCGGAAAATGACTACTTTTGTCTCATTGAGGCTCCTCAACTCACCTCAACTGTTACTTGGCACCAGGATGTCACCAGATGGCGCCAAAGCAACACTTTTATTGTTTTGACAAGAGTACAAAAACATGGACGACGTGAGTTTTTCAGCGAATTAAGGAGGATTGGTTTCCCCCCCAAAAAATTGCAAATGGCCAAATTCACGAATGCTAAACCGAGAACATGCGAACTGCGTGACAAACTTGTTTACAACATGCATACGTGCTTCGGTAGGTGCCGCTGTTTTGGTTAGCAACGCAACATTGTGGAATGACTGCATGTCAGTCAACTAAAACGCTAATTGCTATGAAATACGGCAAGATCCTGTTTAAATACTGCGCACGTTTAGAATACACCCGAAAGTCTGCATTTGTGCCTCTGTACGTTCTGCTGTTTTGGTTAGCAACAGAGTTCAAATGAGGCTCAGCAGTTAGCTCTTTTGTACCCATGTGTAGAGTCTAAGGAACAAGGTATTTACAGTCACTGCACCCCCCCCCCCTCCCCCCCACACACCTTTTTTTTTTTTTTTTAAATCGTGATAAAGTTCAGGATGGAAGAAGCGTTTGATGCGTTTTAAGCTTCTTACACGAAGTCCACCGCAGCGGGACGTCGCTTATTTTTCCGAGGCCCCGAGTCTGGGCCGGCTGGCGCGGAGGCAAAAGACAGGAAAGGGAACAAAGTCAGCGGTCGGCGGTGGCAAAGATGAAGGAAAGATGAGGCAAAGTTAGCGGCAGGTGGAGATTCGGACCAAGCCGAGTCGCCTTAACGGACGCCAAGTGGAATAATCCGCTCTTTTTAAGTGGCAGCCACGTGGGCACAGAGCCCGTCTGAAGGCAGCTGAACACGCTTTTCAAAGGACACCTCAAAGCAAGCCAAGATGCAACACGAGTAGCCTGCACACTCCAATTGGATTCGGGGGACACTCGCGATGAGCATTTAACGACATTTCCTTCATTTTTTGTTGGTGGTGTTGATTTAGATGGCGGGGGGGGGGGAAATTTTAACAAAAAAGAAAAATGCTTTTCCACAAAGTTATCTGGGGAAAATGTATTTACAGATATCGATCATATTTCAATTACTGTTTTGTTTTGGGGTTTTTTTGACAGAAAATACTAAACTCTGAAGTCTATTTTTACAGATCAATAATTAAATAATAAAGAAAAATAAAGAACTAACCCAAACACACCAACAGAAACAGAGCAGCGTGCAAACATGTCCTAGCATTGGCCTCCATCAATAATTCACTCCTTTTCTTTCTTAAAATAACCTGTCATCCTTTTCAAATATATCTCTTCTCCCGTCTTCTTTGCGCAAACAAGCCTGCGGCTCAGCCGGCGGAGTGGTCATGGAGTAATTATTTACACGTTCCGCCGGGGAGCGCCGATAAGGCGGCCGCACGGGAGCGAAACGCCGGAGTGGAGGGAGGTGTGTGCGACGGCCCCATTAGACGGGCGGGGGTGTTCAAAAGCGGCTCCCCGGGTACTATGGAGGCCTTTTTCTTCTGAATAATTGACCGACCGGCCGTAGCTCAAGGTTACTTCGTATGCCTTTACATCACACGTACGTTCTTTATTTTTTTTTTTTATTTTATTTTTTTTTTTTTCCCTCCCCTCCTCTCACACACACTTGACGTCTCTCATATCGCAAAAACGTACGGTACATATTGTATCGCCTCGGATAGCATCCGAGGTCGGAGACGCATTCATACTGAGTGAAACGGGAGTTGGAAACTGGGGGGGGAAAAAAAAAGAAAAAAAAAGGAGGAAAATTGTGTCACTGAGAACTAGAGTGGGCTAACTCCATGTTTGTTTATTTTTAAGTGCGGAAATCAAATCAAGAAAAAACAACAGTCCGCGTTGCATTTTGACATGTAGGTGGCAGTTATTTGCATGAACGGTTCATCGCACTTAGCACTTTTCCTGATTCATCAGCGCCCATGAAACCAGGCTTCACATCTCGCAAAAACATCCCAAAGAGAGGTTCAGGGATTGACAAGTAGGGCGCTAGCTTGGGCGCACGTTAGTGTATGTGAACGATATTCTTCATCTTTCATTAAATATTGACAGATGTGGCTGATGTTTGGACTTAGACCACTATTGCACAATCTTTTTCTCGCCATCAAGAACAGTTTTCAACAATATGGGAAAACTTGACGATTCAGTAATCTATTCCTTTAAAATTAAATGTGAATTAAATGTTTTTTGTTTTTTTTTAAATTAAAAATATTCATGATTCAATAAAAAGTCTACACACCCCTGTTAAAATGCCAGGTTTTTGTGACATCCCCCAAAAAAAGGGAAAAAAAAAAATAATAATAATAAAAATCAACCTTTCCAAGACGGGAAGTAAAAAGAAAAAAGAAAAATCAGATAATGTGTGCACACCCTCTTAGAACAGGCAATGTGGTTGTGTTCAGCATCAACCAATCACATTCCATCAAACTCATGTTAAACGGGAGTCAGCACACACCTGCCGCCATTTTCAGTGCCTCTGATTCACCCCAAATAAGGTTCAGCTGTTCCTGACTATTCATATCCACTGTATTTTAGCTTTCTAAGATTTGAAACGCACATACGGATGATACACGCACAGACGTAACCGAGGAGTCAACGTGCAGTCAAAGGAAGCTTGTCGAGCTAACCCCGGCGGTTCAGCATGTCAACGGGCGGCGAGCGAAAATGATCCCGTTATCATGTTCAGGAGCATTCCGGGAGATTGAGAGGAGATTTGACGGAGCGGGGACGGCCGAGGCTCTGGAATACAGAGCAGGCTTCAGCCAGATTGACTTTGGGATGGAAGGAGGCTTGTTAACAACCACACAAGTACAAACTCCGTCTGCTGCATCGGTCCACGTTGATAGCTACAAGAACGAGCCGGGAAGTCATCTATTCTTTTGGGGGGGAAAAAAAAAAAAAAAAAAGAACTAATTCGAGACATACTATTAGTTTTTATATTTTAAGAATGTATTATTTTTCAACAGAATTATCTAAAATTCATGATTAAATCTATTCTTTTTTCTTATACTTAATTTACAGCTCCCAAAATACAGTTTTTATTTATAGCAATTAAAATCTTTCATTTAGTTTCCATCCTTCCATCTATTTTTGGCCACAAAAGTTGCTGTGAAAAATTCATGATTAAATAATCTAGTCTTTAAAAAAATAACGACTTAGAAAATACTATTTGTTTATATTTACTTTAAGAATGTAATTTTATTTTCCCCCAAAATATTGAAAATTAATGATTAAATCCGTTATCTTTCTAATTTGGATCTCCACGAATAATATTTTTAAATTGAGATTTTTCTTCTTTCATTGTGATTTATTTTATTTGAATTTTTGATTTCATTGATTTTAAGAATATATTTTCCCCACTAAATTATCTGGGGGAAAAGTAATGGTGATTAAACAATGTTTTTAAAGTACGAATTTATCTCACCTCAGCTTTTTCTGACAAATTAAAAATTCTTTCCACATAATTAATTAATAAATAACTGCATTTCTTATTGTTTAATACAGGTTTAGATCTCCCAACATACTATTTTTAGTTTTTTAATTTTAAAAAAATGTATTAATTGCTTTGGCACCATCTTAAGCGTAGTAAATCTTGATGCAAGCCGTGACGTCCACTCGCCAGAGGCTGAGCCGCACTGTGTTTGTTTACGGACTGGACGAACACAGCTTTGCGTGTGTCTGTGCGCTTACGTCGTCCATCCATCCTAAAGCCAAACGGCAGCTTGTCAGATTTGGCGTCTCGTGGATGTACAAGCACAGATTGACACAAAGACAAGCGCGCACACACACACACACACACACACACACACACACACATACGCGGGCACACACACAAAATGTGAAACAAAAGCCTTCTCACACTCCGCGACACATGCATACTTTATCGAGCACTCACATTGGACCTGCGCATTTCTCTCTAGTCTTGTGTTGTGCTCTCGTTCTTCCTGTCAACACTCAACTCGCTCGCTCGCTCTCTCGCTCTCTCTCTCTCTCTCTCTAGCCAATGATGGGCTTGGCGACCTTTCATAATTCATGTCATTTTTCTTACGGCTCCGGGAGCGCTCGTGTCAGAGGAGACAACGCGAGGCGCCCAGGGAAACCTCGGCCGAAGCGTTGCTTGACGTCTAGCGCGCATATGTAGCGCGTGATGTATATTTTTCAACAAAACTTACGCTTCATTAGGTGCACTAAGACAAATGTGCCGCTTGAGCAAACCACAATAATAAGAAGTATCCATCAAAAGTGAGCATTTTTAAAGAGGCATTGGAACTTAATGTTGTTTTAATAACCCTTAGTGGAGCTTATTATGCGTGCGACTAAATTCCAGTGTTGCAAAGAGCGTTCCGGAAATGTTTTTAAATTTCGACTTGATTCTCATAAAATTTCGATAATTTTTTCTTGTACTATTCCGACTATGTTACCATTTTTTTCATCAAATTATGACTTTATTCTCATAAAATTACAACTACTATACGGTAGTTTTTAATAAAATTACGACTATGCTGGTATATTGGCTACAATTTTTCTAGTAATACTTTGACTATCACAATTTTGTCATGATTTCTTCCCATAAAATTACAAATATTCTTGTTCAATTTTTTTGAGAATTTCTGTGTAACGCTGGAGCTCATTATGTGGTTGGTTACGAGATGTGCATGGAAACAGGAGCTCGGAACATGCAGATTATCAAATGTACTACTTTACCCAAAAAATGGGGCAAAAACTAGCAGAGTACATGATTTATTTATTTTTTTGATTGCAATGCCAAATGAAAGTAATTTACTGATACAACTGAGCCAGAAAATGAGTTTATTCAAACGACGCGCTCTTTCTCAAACATTTTGTCGAGCACCTGTACATCAATAGCATCCCGGTTTAACTCGCTGACGCCGCTTGAACTTTCTCAGTGGCGTCGAAAACGTTGCAGACCGACGCGAACAGAATGCAAAGGAGCCTCGTTGGCCCCGTGAATCCGAGTTAATCGCTGCAGACTGTCGAGGCTGCGGCGGTCTCGAAGAAAGACAGGCGAGCGTCCAACAAAGACCGCACGGTCACACGCTGCAGGGTTACAACACGGAACCATAATCCGAAGAGCCGTGAAGCCACTGGCGTGGTTGATATAAAAAGTATACACACCCCTGTTCAAATGCGAAGTGTTTATGATAGAAACGAAAATGGGGCCAAGATAAATCATCAAAACTTTTGACACCATTAATGTGACATAAAAACTACGAGAACCGCTGAATTTTATTTGGGGTTAGGGGTCAGAGGCAATTTAAATGGTGGCAGTTATGAACTGACTACCACATGAGTTTATTCAAATAAAATTAAAATGCGAAATTACGACTATTCTCGCAAAAAAATGCTTTTGTAATATTACATCATTTGAACTTTTTTTTCCCAATAAACTACGACTGTCTACGTTATCTCAGGAAGTCGCGTGTTTGGTCAAGCTCTTTACCAATTTGATCGACTGTGTGGAGTTGTTTTATATATATATATATATATATATATATATATAAATATTTTTTCACATAATACGTTTTGTACCATTTCCTTTGAAATACTTTTTTTTTTTTTTATTTTCATAAAATGTACAACTACATCATACAATGTTGCTGTACAAAATTGCTACCATTTTTTTCTTCTTAAACTACAGCAATTCTTCTGAAAGAAAAAAAAACCCCCAAAACATTGGATTTGTTTGTATTCAATTACAACTTTATCTTGGGAACGAGCATTCTCGGGAATGGTTGCTTGAGATTTGGCAGGTGTCGGTTCAATTTCCGCCAGGAAGTAGCCAGGGAGGAAGATAGAGGGAAAATGTCTATGAAAAACCAGAGATGAAGGAATATTAATGGAAGCTGATAAGTATTGAGCCAAAAGGTGGAAAAGGCAGTGAGGGAAATTGAAAGATGAGAGCAGAGATTACCAGGAGAAGATGAATAATGCAAACACAGGTGGCAACAAAGGGAGTTAAGCTGCTGAATGTGGTGGTAAACGCCATATTGAAGGTCTGCAGATTTGGTTTATCAATACGCCCGATGCGGGTTAAGCAAAGGGGGCTAATATTGTGTGAAACTGCTTTGGCCTTCAAGGTTTGAAAGTGAAACTTTAGTGCAAAGTTTCGCCGTTTGTGCAGTCTGCCGGCGGGGGTGCAGGCGGAATAGCAATGACTGCGAGCTGCTGATTAGAATTACAGAGACACACGGGCACACACAAAAAGCTGTGATTGGCCTCAGGTAGCCCCCCGCAATCCAAATGTGACCTTCAATGGAGGCCTCTTCTGGAATTTCGGTGGTGCCTCGAGATAAGACTTCCATTCGTTCCGTAAGCCCGCTTGTAACTCAAATCATCGTGCCCCGTTTAAAGGCATGGAAATGCCATTACCCTGTTCCAGCCCCCCCCCCCCCCCCCCCCAAAAAAAAATAAAAATAATAATAATGTGGAAAATAGCACTCTCTAGTGTTGTACTTTATAAAACATTGAGTAATAACATAATTAGAATGCAAAGAGTTACACCGTTTTGGGCATCATGATTAATTCGTGCCTTCTGGTGTGCGACTCGGCCACCAGGGACAGTATGATACACTCATGCATACACAAACGAAGAAGAGTTTCACAACTCCTTCACGTGACTCAAGTCAGCTGCAGTATCATTAGTTTGACAGTAAACTTCAACTGGGAAAAATCGTCCGGACTACCATTTGTATCGGAATAAGAGTTGGGAAACACTTCCTTATAGTCTTGTAGACATGACTCAAAAAATGGTTTCATATTACTTCAAAAACGCGCCCCATCCCTCTGCAGTTGAGTAAATCATTGTTAATATCGTACACGAGGCTATTGCGGATTTTATTGGTATGTTTTTGTAGGTTCGGTGCTACCTTTGCATGAGGGTCAAGCAAACAGGTGTCACGTCATATTACCCACACACAAACGCGCACGTTTCTAGGTGATGAGGAGCAATGACGGCGGGAAGAAAAAGGAGGAGAGGGCGATTTAGAGATTGCAAATTAAAAAAAAAAAGTGAAGACAGACAGAGAGATAAGAGGATAACGCCCCCAATACTCACCCCCCCAGTCTCCCGACCCTGCCACCCTTTATGATTGTCTCCCCTCCCCATCGCTTTGTGGCGTCTATCAACCGCTTGGTAACCTTCAGAAGAAGAAGAGGAAGAAGTGGAGATGATGAATTGCGAGAGGACGCAGATTAGCAAACGTGGACGGGATGATGAAAAATGACAAACAAGGAGGCGGGGGGCAGGGGGCAAGGTGACATTGCCTTGAAGTGGAGAAGCCGGCGGCTTTTAGCTGGAGGACACGGGAGGAACGCACTTTTGACTGCTTCCTGCTGGGAACACGCACACTCGCAGACGGTGCCTCCGACTCCGCGCCGGCACCTCCGGCCAAGGTGGCGCGCCCGGCCCGATAACCTTCACGCCACGCCGGCTCAACGCGCGCACGCTCAGTGGAGCCACAAAAAACAACGATAACGTTGCCCTGCCGGAGACACGAACGACTCCTGCTCGCGACACCGGAAGGTTTGCCGTTCAATTCCATTTATCGGACTGCGCCAGGCCAGGGTGGGTTTTAGTGCTAATGGTGTTGATTTGGGAGTGGGCTGAGGGGATTGTAAAATGACTGTTAAAAATATATATAGTTGTACAAATTGTGCCTTAAAAGTGCCTGCCACCTACACTAACTGTTGAGTCAGGATCGATCCACATATTGATCCCAACCTTGGTACTGATATCCATCTATCTTCTACATATTTTACATCATCTACATATTCGATATCCAAAAAGTACTATCTCAAAAAATACTACTGCAGTACCACCATAATGGCCAACAAAGTAGGCCCAAGTGTCAAAACGAGAAGTACTGTATATTTCATATGATATTTATATTTACACTCGATGACAAGAATATGATATTGTAAAAACGATATTCTAAAATATTTCTTGAGTAATAATGCATTCATTTTAGTTTAAATTTTAAGAAACAAGTGGCAATTAATGGGGAAAATTGGATTCTTTAATATTTCCCTGGAAACTTTTTTAAATGAATCCTGGATTTTAGTTCATCGATAATCCCAAAGAAAATTCCCCAAAACACTTAAATGCCATCAAATTTCCTTCTGATTTAGCAATTTGATGAGGCATTCAAGTTAGTTATTAAAAAGTAACAGTATCGGATCAATAACAAATCTGGCCGTATCGCAAGTATGGCTCACAATGGAACGGACGGTGGCCCTAAAGGGACAAAATGCACCACGTTTGTGACTTTGTTTTGACACCAATTACGTGACATTACGAGTTCTGTATATATTATCAACACGCTATCGCATTTTATGTCTCCAAATGTACACGGTACATTAAAAAAAACAGTACTGTACTGTACCAACAATGTCATCGCATGGCTTCGACTGCTTCATCAGACTGCATGTGACCAAAAAAAAAAGAATGAAATGAGGGATGGCTCATTCACTGATGAGAAACACTTTGGCCTTATTTTTGGGCCAATTACCTCCACTTTCATTGGAGACACCTGAACACACACACAACGCCGACTCAGCACAAGTCAGCCGAGTGACAGACACAGAGATCCGATGGGGCGCCTCCCCCAGGAAACAAAAAAGCACTCATCCATACTGATCTTAAAACAACACCCCCCCCCCCCCTACCCCCACCCTCTCCTTCCTGCCTTCTATCGGCATCACTCAACGCCTCTCACTTTTATTGTCACTTTATCCAAATATGATCCTTTCTTTTATTTTTTTACTGCTCATCTCTTCTTCTGATCACACCATCATCTGTCATCGACATCAAATAAGTATTCCTGGCTGTCGTAATTTGCGATGCATACAGAAGAAATATGTTTCATTTTTCATGACTAAACCATGTCTGCTTCAAACTAAAATGGCCGACTTCCTGTTCAATTTTGAACATGGGTCCATGTGACTTTTTCGGGCGTCGTGTCACGGTAGACACGTCTACCCAATTTCTTCTCAATCAGTGAAACTGGTGTCTCTTTCATGACCAAGCCATGTCTGCGTCAAACTAAAATGGCTGACTTCCTGTTCAATTTCAGACATGGGTCCATGAGAATCTTTTTTGTGCATTTTGTCATGATAGCCATGTCCACCTAATTTCATGTCGATCGGTAAAACTGGTGTCTTTCATGGTGAAGCCTCCAATGGTCCAATTTTAGGATCATTTTTGCCATTTCCAGAGGTCTTTCAAAGACAAACTACAAGAGATTTTGTCCGATTGCTGCCAATTTACAACAACTTCAATAACCCAGGGGTGCTCAGTAGCGCTCCCGGGGGAAAAATTCAACCCCCAAAGCCTGTTTCGAAGTCTGCTCCTTTAGTTTGAAGCAGCCATTTTAGGGCCATTTTCAGGGGTCCTTCAAAGATGAACTACTCCTGTTGTCCCATTGCTTCCTAATTTAAACCTTGTATACTAGACAGTATTGCAAAAACTGCTAAACGTTTGCCATTTAGTCATTGCCTTTCGGCGAAGTTCGATGAACCGCCAGAAAACATCTGTGCCTTCTTAGTAGGAGTGCTTTAGGTATAAAGCCATTAGTCGTGAGTCCTCTTCCATCTTTTGTCTATTTCCTCCTAATACTCACCCTCCTTTCCCGTTGTCTCCAGCTCCAAGATTCCACTTAAGAATCCATTTTAGGACCAGAGGTGCTCCTGCCCCTGTACTTCATTGTTTTCCAGCCAGCCCCGCATTTAAAAACAGCAGCGAGCGAGGTTATCTTCCAACGGCCCGATTCTTATCTCCACTCCGGTGGCGGGGAGAGAAAGCGTTTGTTCCCCCGCCCCTCCCTCACCCCTCTTGTCCAGCGTTTGACAAACGAGCCAACAAATGGACTGTTGGAAAGCAGCAAAACAAATAAACAAATCTCACTTAACTAAATGAAATGGCGCAGCGGCGCATACCGAGGCTATTACCGATGATTCCGGCTGCGTGCCCCATCTAATCTCTTCTTTTCACACTTCTGTTCGTTTTTTCTGGTGGTCTTGGGGGGGCTGCGAGGGGGTCCCCTTGGACGCTACATTGACCCTCCCGCTCTGCAGCCAACAGGGGGGGGGGGGGGGGTCTTGTTCTTCTGCGGCGCTCCGCTGCACATGACTGCAGGACCTCCTTCAGGGAGCAACAGGAGGAAGAGGAGGAGGATGAAGACGCTTCTCCAGTGTACTACTACGATTGCTGGATTTGGCATTACGGTCCCCATGGCAACCGGGCTCCAAGGCCCGTCGAGGATGCAGGTCATCGGCCATGACGACGGGCGGCCAGAAAGACGGCATTTCCTTTTCGCGATAAAAAGACGCCCACTGGAATTTGAAGGAACTATTGATGTTGAAAAAAAGGCCTTGCCCTTCAAAATAAAGGTTTTCCCAGCTAAATTGACTTCTTACTCCACTTCACTATGAATTATCCCAAAAAATGTTCTCAGCGATTTCAAGTGGCCGGTGGTGAAAAACAAAGCTATCTATCCATCTGGCCATTCATTCCTCTTGGCTACAATATATATCAATCGATACATTTATCTGTCTATCCATCCATCTCCATATATTTACCCGTCATCTATCATCCATCGTGCTAAAACGGCACATCGCACGGCAAATCTAAACACGTGAGACAATTCGCAAACAGCTGTAAAAGCAATTGTGGCCACTGGGGAGCGGCCACACGGCGCCCGCATCCAAGTGACTTTATTACGACGAGACGGAGGGCAGTTCAAAGGGGCTAATGCCCTCCATTACGCCGATGCCGCTTTAACAGCGTCTGCTAGTCAACAGTCAAATACACGGCAGGAGCGGTGGAGCACAACCACGAGAGGGGGAGATAGATGTAAGGAAGAGGAGGGATGATTCCAATTACACTTACAGCAAGTGATCAATTAGCCTGGTACAACGGTTCAATTAGAGGCTACTCAATGTTAATGGCAATAAGCACGACTCTATTTGGAATGTGCGGCCACTCGAATGTGGCGGTGAGAGGAAGGAGGGCATGATGGGTTTAAAAAAATAAATAATGTAGCGCATGCAACGCAACAATATAAATAACCGTCTAATGTGTGGCGACATAATGGTGATCATTTGGAGGCTTCACCATGAAAAAGACAGATCGACATGTAATTCGGTGGGCTTGGTCTATCATGTAATTCCAAGAGATCCTTTTTCCTCAGCCGTCTGATGTGGGCAGAACATGGCATCAAAGTTTCATGATCACCGGGAGGCTTTACCATGAAAAACGACTTTCAATGCCAGTTTAACCGATTGACTGTAAATGACTATCAAATCGATGTCATTCGGTGCACGTGTCTATCACGACAGGGCGCTGGAAAAAGTCTCAAGGACCCATGCCTGAAATTGAGGAGGAATTCGGCCATTTTGGTCGGAGGCAGACATGGCTTAGTCACGAAAAAGATATCAGTTTCGCCGATTGATAAGAAATTGGGCAGACGTCTATCATAACAGGACGCATTCTACTGAACAGGAAGTCAACCATTTTGGTTTGAAGCAAACATTGGTCTGAATTCCAGTGATCAAAGTTGGATAATCATCTGGAGAATTCGAGATGAAAAAGATGCCATCATCACCACCAGCCGCGAATTTGGGTGAATTACACAACGTCTCAAGGGCCCATGCCCAAATTTGGGAATGCGAGGGCCTTTTTATCACTGCCGTCCGGCTTTGATAATCTTCGGCTACACTGTTATTTTCCCCTCACTGTAGAACCACAATGTTGCATTTATTGTCGCTCGAACATAAGCTCGCATGTACCATCGCTGATCAATAAGAGACGGTCTCGAGGATTACGGGAGCCTGCAGCGTGGCATCGAGGAGGGATATCAAACGCGACCTCCCGGGCCACCTCCGCTTTATTTCAGTCACAGCAGCCACTAATTCACGAATTAAGAGCAACCGACTTAATATGCTAATTGGGGCCTTTTAAATGAATAATCCATCATTTTTCATGTCAAACACCCCATCCCTTAAAAGACCGTCTGTGACCCTATTGAAACAAGTCCAAATATTTGTTCTCTTTTTTGCGTCCTTACCTTGCCGCCAGGTACATTTAATACATGCAATTGCATGGCGGCCAATGGGGAACAATGAGCGGGCAGAGTGAACAAATACGCCCACGCTCGCCCACGAAGCGTTGGCGGTCTCTTGAGCCCGAGCTACAATGCAATTTGTGCGCAAATAATTATCCGCTTGTGTATAAGTAGCTGCAAAAAAAAAAAAAAAAAAACAGGCCACCACAAAGAGATTTGTGGACAGTTAACCGTCACTTTTCACAGAGGTTAGGGACCAAGATAATAACAAAAATATGTGACTAAGAGACACAGAAGTAAAAATAAACTTAGCTCCTCCCAGAAATACAAAGCTCGTCTCTCGGAGGCGATGTATCACTTCAGCACAATTGCTACTTTCCTATACGACTGGGCTTTGGCGGCATCTTCTGGCATCTTAGGCCATTTCAGAAAGAGCACAACACGATAAAAAGACGGGCAGATGGACATTTTGAGTCACAAGCAGTCGGGCAATCTGCTCCACTTTGTCACCACTCGCACACAAAAAGCTGCTCGCTACATTATTGCACTCCAGTGACTCCCGGCTAAAAACAGTCCACATCAACGTTTTACTCTGCTAACGGTCTTGGTACTGTGTGCACCTTACTGTATGAGTGGTGGTGAGGTTTTAAGACTTGGTGGCACAACAGAATATATTTAAACCGGTTTTGCCACATTTTTTGATTAAATTCAGTGGGCAATGTGCAGTTTAATACAGTAAGCCGTAGCAATAGTAGTCGTTTTTCACAGCGGAGGAAGACTATATGCATGTGATTATGGTTATAATAGCTGTCTACATATGTTGCGCGACCATTTGTGTTCAAATGCCCATTGCTTAAAGTTTTTATAATACCGTCTATGCCATTTCCCATTATCTGTTAGCATTAAGCTAGCAAACCATCTGCCCAAATTGCTAAGTTGTGAAGTGAATTGCGTTCCCTACCATACATTCTATGCTTACTAATATACTACTACTTACTAATACCGTTCTTAAAACTTTTTTTTTTTTTAATATAGTCTCTCTAATCGCAGATTTTTACCTGCTGCGGGTGGGTCTAGAACATAGCCGAGATGCAAACACTAACACTTGAAACCTTGAAAGTAAAATAAACGATACTGACGAGCATTTCCAGCCCCCGTAGGACGCATCAAAGCGAATGAAGCCACAACAAGCCGATGGCCAGGTGAAGGTTTTGCGTCCCCGAAGGCCTCGAGTCTGCACCGAGGAGGCTCGGCGGACCAGACAAGCGTCTGACAGACAGGTTTCGCGCGGCGTACACGGACTGCGTGTGTACGGCACAGATCGCCCTATAAACTGTCAAACGCGACAACGTGTTCCTGTCGTCTTCCTGAGGCGCGCAGGACTTTTTATTTATTTATTTTGGGGAAGGAGAGAAGACGAAAAAAAAAAAATGCAATTACTGGTAAACACCGAGTCTCCGCTGCTGCCAATGTGCCCCGGCTACTGGGATGATTCCTCACAGGGTGTATTTGTGTCTCACTAATCCTCCTCACCGGCACCAGGGTGTCTCGGAGTGGCAATGACTGCTGTTGCCGTAGCCCACGCACGAGCTCCCGCTGACCTTCGCCGGCTCCCCGGCACAAAGGCAGTAAAATAAAGCGCACGCTATAAACCGGTGGTTCTCAAACCGGGATCCGCAAACAGTTGCTCGGCGGCCGGCAAAATAAGTTGCAATAAATGATTATGTCGTGTCCTTTTGAAACGTGCATACCTACATATGCCGATCTGCAAGGTAATACTGCAAAACAAACATACAAAACCAGTAATAACATTGCCCCACGTATTGGCGATTCGGAGATTATTTTAATGCTGACACACAACGCAAAACCCCATAGACGGACTAACAAAACTAGCATCGATGTCGCGGTAATTATAAACCTTTAAACAACTTATATTTGAACACAATTGGTACGCACAAGTATATATTCTTCATGCGCTGCAAACAATAACTAATATACTGGAGCTTAGCTGCGACACTCAATCTCGAAGTAGTCTGTGTGTACTGTACCGCCCCTTGGTGGCCAAAATGCTCAGCCCCTTTCCTGGGATAATATCAAGACTTTTGACTTTAATATCATAATATGACAATTTCATCTTGCAAAAACACTCCTTTATTCTCGCAAGAGTACAACATTTTCTCCGGACAAAATACGTCTTCTGTCTTGTAAGGTTACGGCTTCTTTTCTCTCTCTCTCAAAAAAAAAAAAAAAAACATGTAATTATTGTCTTAGCACTACAATTTTTTTGTGCAATCGAACAGAATCTGTGAGCCACGTTCGTCTTTGAACAACAACGTGGGAAATGGCCCAAATGACCAATTAAATGTCTGCTTCAAGCCAAAATGGCAGACTTCCTGTGCCTTTTCGGGCGTGGCGTCTTGAGACTTTTTTGCGGCGGTACTCATGATAGACACACCTACCAGATTTCATGTTGTTACGTGAAACTGTACTCTGGGGCTGAATTTTCCAAAAACGTTCAGAAAATAGAAACAATGTTCTTTGCTCTTGTCTATATCGATTTTCCCGCTAGTATTGACTTCCAGCAAGGACAGCGGATCCTGTAGATTTCTTCTCACTTTCTCTTTAACCTTAAGCGCAAGTCTGTTGAATTCTAATGGATTAATTAAGGGGCGGCGGGTATGTGGCACGTCACCTCCGCAGTCATTTGCTCTGCCTTCCCAATTCACCTTGCACACTTGGCGCATTAAATACACTTGTGCGCGTGTCAATTGCATAGGAACAAAGGTACGTAGCACAGAGGGAAGCATAAAACTATGTATAATTATGCACACGGAAATATCACATTGATAAAGTGGCTCTAATTTCCTGTATATGACATCGAATGACTGAAATGAACAGCAGCATCACCGCAGTCAATCATATATTTTAAAGTGCTATTTAGAGTGCTTTAAATGGTTTCTAACACCACAACAAACTTGGAAGAAGGCATTCATTGGATATTTTATTTTCGTCAACAGCACTTCTGTAATCAGTGTGATTTTTAGAAGAGTGCACAATGTGATTGCCAATTGTACTCAAAGAAAAAAGTGGTCCAAATACGTTTTTGTTTGGCTGTAAAACAACACGGCAAAGTGTGATTGGCATTACTTTAGAGAAGTGCTTTAGAGTTTTACATTTAAATCTATGTGGATTTGGATGACGTAGTTTTTTTTATTGAAAACATCCAACTTTCTTCCTCACACACATTATGACGTTATTCTCGTAAGATGGTGACATTTATCATTAAATATGACTTAATTGTCTTTAGATTATTTTTTTTCCGATGAAAAGATACACCGTTACTCTGCTGATGACATCACGTCTAAAATCCAACATTTTTGTCATACTTTGTCTATTGTAACAACAAAAATGTCAACCTTTTCCTCACAAAATTCTTTCTTTTTAAAGCGCTGAATTAACATGCCGTTAGTGCCAGATCAGCAAAATAATGAAGACAAGGTCCTTTATGCAAATCAGCTTTGGCAGCACGCGTGCTAATTTGTCATATTACCTCGATTGTCAGCATGTGGCCACACGTCACCCACGAGGTCGTGCATTTTTACGCAAATTTTAACGAGGTGGGGAATACGTCGGCCTTAGCCTTGAGCTGTCATTCAAAAAACAAAAAAATAATTCACCTCCCAAATCTGTCTCCTGAAGTATCCTCCGATATCAATCACAACGTAAATCCTCACGGTTTTTCCGCCAGATAATTAAGAGGAGACGGTGGTGGCGGGCGAGCATACGCGATCAATCTGCGAATCAGCGGACCAGACTACACCTAAATTCCGAATCGGGATTGGCAGCTGGCGAACTAAACGGGTCTAAACTGACGGAGACGCGTTTGGACGGCGAGAGGCAGACGCCCGCTACGCCGGTACCGACGCATAATTGGGAATTAATGGGACGGTAAAACTTTTAATTCCGAGCTTCAGCCCAAGGGACAAACGCACAAATTTGCATACAAATGAACACAATTTCCTGTTTGTTTCGCCATGCAAACACAAAAGGATGGAAGATAGAAGAGGAGAGTGGGGCCTCAGAAAGGCAACGGAGCGCACACTTCAAACGACGCTTTGGTTTGAGAAAGCACTTTTTACGCCCAGCACATCCTGAAGGACCACAAGATTACACTTTTTCCCCAGAAAAAAATACATAATATTACGACTTTATCCTCATAGGATTTAGCTTTTACACAAAAATAATGACATTAAAATAAGAATTAATTTAAAAATTACACAAAAAGGCTTTTGTTCTTTTCCTGGAAAGCAGCGACTTTGTTCTCATAATATTGTGACTTTTTTCACACAAAAAACTCAAAATATATGTAGAATTTTTTTTCTTACCTTAAATCTATGTCTATATTTGCTTTTCTTTCTCCCGAAAAACATTTTATTCTCATAACATATACTCATATTCTCGTTTTCCGCGCAAAAATCTGTCTCACTTCTTTTAAGAGCTTGTTTTTTTAACAAAAAAAAAAAAAAAAAAAAAAAAAGGTCTTTGAAAATTTATATTTCGGAAAACAACTTTATTGGCAACTTTCCACAAAAGAAATCTAAAAAAAAAAATGTTTTTCTAAATTCCAGAAACATCTCTCGTAACATTTCTCACAAAAATCTTGACTTAGTTCTCGCAAGAATATTAAATATTTCCTTGAAAAAAAAATACTGTTTAATCTCAAAACTATTCATGAAAGATTGCATTTTTTTTTAACCCAAAAAAATTCTCAACACACATTTTTTTCTAAAGCACCTGTTTTCCGAAAACCCAAAAATTATTTTCGGAATGTTACAACTTTTTTTGTTTTTTTTGTTTTTTTAATTGCAATAATCCAATTTAGGTCTTTTTCAACTATTCTAACACAAAACTTTTTCCACAAACAAATTCCTAAAAAACAAATTGTTCTAAAACTTTTCTGGAAAACTACAACTTTTATTTTCACAGGTTTATGACTATTGTGGCAAGATTTAAACTTTTTGTTCTACTTCTAGTGTAAGTACTACTTTTTTTTTGCCTCAAAATTATGATTAAATTCTCCTCAAATCACGACTTTTTTCCTCTTCAAATAAATATGCTTTTATTCGTGCCAGCTGATAACGATCTTTGAGCCGAGCTCCGAAACGCACCCGACCGATCACTTCAAACACTTCCCCTCTCTCTCGCTCTGTATGCGATAGCACATTTACTACTTCAGCGCTCTCATGGGGGAACCTTTCTTTTTCGCTGCTCTCATTTGCACCTGGAAATAACAAGCGAGGGGGAGCCGCCTCTCCCAGCTCACGCGCCAATTAAAGTGGACTGATCAGAGAAGGAAGAAGACAGAATGACACTCATCCCTGGGGTGGGAGGTGCACAAATGCTAATAGTAAAAAAAAAAAAAAAAAAAAAAAAAAAAAAAAAAAAAAAAAAAAAAAAAGAATCGTTTTGCAGTGTAATTAACAAATAGCGCCTCTGTGGACCTTATTTTGAAGGGAGGCGGGGAGGTTCCTGATCTTTCCGTGCTTGCACAAACGCTTTGCATGTCAATGACTTGCAATCACGTCGCTATTATGCTCGGGACGCCAATGTCAATAAGTAGCGAGGCACACAACGGAGCGCAGAACCTCCGCCAAGCTTGAACCCGCTAGCATTAGTGTTTTGTTTACAGGCTACTTCCCGGTTCAAAGACAATAACGTAAAAATGTATTTAGCTAGTTGTACAGTATAAGGCGCTACAGCGGACGATCGGTTGGCATAGCTGCCTCACAGTTCTGAGGTTGAAAAAGTCAGCGCCCGCTTGCACCGTATTCCTCGGCAGGAAGACAATACGACGGTAAGAAGCCCAACTGTACTAAACACTGTGCGGTCGACTCGGGTGGTCCGACCTTACTTAAAACTATGGCAGACATCAGAATACACTACAAAGGGTTAGCAACTTCTCATTAGTAAGCTGTGCGGCGGCGCATGGTGAAGGTGACACAGCATACGGACGCCTTTGACGGGGCATCGGGGAGCCATAGCTCATATCACAGCGGAGGAAAAGGTTGCAGACATTTGGGAGGAAGCAGGGGGCCTTGGCGGGACTCTGCGGGGGGGGGGAATGAGGGGAGCGGAAGATTTCTCCTTGCTTTTCACACGGGCCAAAGTGGCCACCGTACATCTCTGTCAGTACACAAAAGAAGATTAACTGCAAGTGAAATCAGACATGCTTGCACCGGTGACGAGCAGAGCGTATACCACAAATCGAAAAATGTGGCAGGTGAGGAAGTTGGTTAGTTTGGTATCCAGGTGGCCAGTTTGTTCACGAATTTAGCGAGTTAGACAATAAATTCCGCATCCCGTCTGCTTTTTAATTCAGACTTTCTACTTGGCCCGTCGGCCAGTTGGCGACTGGGTTAGCCAGTTACTTTGTTGGATGGTTGATCAGTTGTCTATCTCGCTTACCAGTTAGTTAATTAATTTGGTCGTTAGCTAGCTATTTAGCAAGCCAGTCAAATGAGCTGTTAGCTATTTAGTTGACCAGTTAGTTTGTTGGGTTTTTAATTAGATAGAGTACTTAGATATCCCATTAGTTAGTTAGTTAGTTAGTTAACAGTAAGCAATTTTGCCAGGCAGTTTGTTAGCTATTTAGGTGACAAGTTATAGTTCCTTAGTTAGTTATTTAGATATCCAGTTACTTAGTTGTTTGGTTAGCCAGCCAGTTAGCACTTTAGCTGGCCAGTTAGTTAGCTATTTCGATGAACAGTCAGTGAATTCTTGAGTCAGCTATTTAGAGATCTAGTAGATAGTTGTACGGTTAGCCAGCCAGTTAGCAATTTCTCCTGCCAGTCAGTCAGTTATTTAGTTTAGCGATTGAGATATCCAGTTGATTATACAATGATGAGTAAGGAGAATTCTTTTTTGTGTGAAAAATTCAACTCAAGCACAGATGGATGGTTTCGGTCTACCCGCGATTTCGATAGGATCAAGTCATCTCCATCGCCAATGTCGCCCAAAGATGGAAAGCAGCGAACCGGCAGTTCGCCGTCACCACGGGGCCTCCGCTGGCCACCACCCTCATCAGATTGCATATTCAGCGCTCTGATTAAATCTGTATTTAATTGGACTGGATCTGGTCGTGATTGAGCGCTCCCCCCGCCGTTTAACCCGCGGTCCGCTCTGTCAAGTCAGTAGAGGGAAAGTCCGGCGGGGGAATTGGGAGCTGGGAAATGAATACCAATGAAGCGGACTACTGCACCCGCAGGGCTTCACTTCTGAACCGGACCGCCTCGGACGATACGGACACAGCCCTTCTCAATTAGCGCTCGTAAAGACACTAATTAGGTTGATTAGTTTTCTTTTAGAGTGCACAGCAGCAGAGTGGCTAATCAAAACTTTAATCAATTTGCCTTCTGGGCAAGGGTGGAACAATCAAACGATGCGTTCAGGTGTCTCACAGACACTGTAGAGTTATGTTTATGACTAGAACGTACAGTGTGTATACACAATTTCCCCCCACCATATTACTGTTTATCTTTCGGGCACCTGCTATATCGCTTCCTTGTATAGGTGCGGTCTTGAGTCACATACTTGGACTCGAGTCAGACTCCTGTTATGAATTTCATGACTTTAGACTCGACAAAATGTGAGTAGAAAAGACTTGCAACTCAACTTGGACTTGAAAAGCAATGACTCGGGACTTCGGTTTGACTTGAAAAGACTTGCTACTTTGACCAAAGCGCTGAGAAATCCAAATTCATAACTTCTCTTTCTACGGCTAGGCTTCGTGTTCATTACAGTCTGGTTTAGTCAGTGTAGTGTTCTCAAAAATCAGTCTTGTATTTCTTTTTTTCTTCACTTTATTTACCAATCAATCAGCAGTTAGTATGCAGTTCAGTGTCTGGATATCCAGTTAGTCAGTTAGTTATTTACTTAATCAGTCGGTATGCTAGTTAGCCAGTTTGTATAGAAAGAATTCAGGCAGATGGAGGTCACCAAGAAAACAAAATGGAACCTTTCATTTGAGGAAAAAATGGAAATTGCTAATTAGGGATTACAACCTGTTTGATGGATTATTGCAAAATGTACATTTGGTGCACACTGGAAGCAGCTTGACACTTATTTTCACAAGCACACCTGAAATGAAAAAACACACCAGCCGGAGATTTAAATAACATGATCATCGGCACTCTATCGCTCTATGTTAAAATGATGCGTTACAATGTGTGCTTTAATGGCACAAGAGGCTCCGTCTGTGGAAACACACCAGCGGGTATTAGAGCAATTTTCACACCAGGAATCCATCTTGTGTGTCACACTTGCTTTTACCGTCATAAACAACAACCTCAGGCTGTATGGAATATTGTCGTCGCCACGCTGCTGGACTCCTAACAGTCCAGGCTTCGCTGCCTACCCTACTGTAAAAAAAAAAAAAAAAAAAAAAAAAGAGGAAAGAGGTGCCTTTATTTCCTCTTTCTGTCACCTATGGCTCACGCTTTCGTGAAGGATGGACTCTTCCCGGGAAAATGGGAAGCTTTTCACTCTCTCCGCCATCTATTTCTTTCAAATCTACATCTACATTTACACCAGGATGCGGACCCTGGGGGTGGGGGGATAATTTAAATAATACATGAAATGAGATTTTGTCTCTTAAAGATTAATACATTGTGGATGAAAGCAAATTAAAAGTACTTTTTTTAATTTAAAACAAATGGTGTACAGTAGCTAGTGAATGCATTAGTTATTTAGGCACCTACCTATACCTATTTATCAGGACAGTTTGTTAGCTATTTAGCTAGACATTTAGTAGTCAGTTTGTTAGCTAGTTTGTTAGCCAGCTAGCAATTAGCTAGCCAATTAGTTAGCAGTTCGTTAGACATTTAGCCAGCCAATCCCTCAGCAGTGATTTTGGCAGTTAGTAAGTGAGTGAGTTAGCGATTTAGCTAGACAATCAGTTTGTTTGGTCGTAGTTTGACAGCTATTTAGCTAGCTAGTTAGTGGGTTTGGAGGTAGTAATTTAGTTAGTTAAGTTGGTCAGTTGCTACTTAAGACAATTTGTTGGTGAACCAGTTCGCTATTTTGCTATTGAGTTAGCCAATAAGTGATTTAGATAGGCCAATTAGTGAGTGAGTTAATTATTTACCCACCTTGTCAGTTTCTCTATTAGCAGCTATTTACCTATTAAGTTAGTTAGTTCATTCCTTTGCCCGTTTATTCCTTTGCTCGGTCACTCGCTCGTTTGTTCGTTAATTCGTTTCGCTTTCAACTTAGATATCAATATATTGGATAAAATAAACTTTAAAAAAAAAAATCACATTTGGCTGCAAGCTTATATGCATAACGAGAAAAACAATTATTAAAAAGGCTTTTTTATTCCAAGGCCAAACAAATGTACTTAACTCCGCACGTTGATGCATACATACCCGCACTGCCTTTCATTACACTTTCGTCCTCTCTCTATTGCTTATTACTATTATTATGTACAGTATTTTATTTATTTTGGAGTGGTAATTCATCTTGCCTTACCTCCTCCAGGGAAGTGGCACAGAATCCCTATAAAGTTGCACAAAGCCTCTATTTATCATCCGTGTGTACATGGAAGCAGCAATCTGTTACACTGTGCGAAGACTTGAAGATAGATACGCACACGCAGCCATAACGAGCCAGTAGATTCGCCGTGAATGAGCTGGAGGGCGAGCGTCTGGGGCCCGCCCACGCACACCCTCCATCCCGCCATCGGAATGCAGCGCAGACGCCTACGGGGACGCCCCGCCGACGCAAGGTGAGGAGACGGTTGAGGAATGCAGAGGAATGCCACACTCGCTCAATGAGTGAATGGGCTGAGCCAAAATGGACGCCACATGACACTGTTTCCAACTATAAATCACACAACAAAACCCACTTGCTTGATTTTTGAGATTTTGAGAACTTCAGATTCGCTGTGCCTCTAGTAAAAGTGAAAAATAATGGAAGAATTCATGTACTGTTATGCCCTCGTGTGTGGGCAAGGAGAGACACAGTCTTTCAGTTTATTGAACGGGACAAACACTCAAACACACAAATACAAAATGAGAACACTCGCAATGCACGCCTCCTGAAGATACACTCATTAGGCCCCGCCCCTTAAAGACACATCCAACACACGAATGTCCACTTCATTTAGTATTTTGTAGTCTTGACAAATTATTTTTTAAAATAACATTTTAAAATATATATATATATTATTTTTTTTTTTAAAGTGCCTGCTTTTCAAATAAACAATCATGAATGTAGTTAAATGTGGATGGTGTAATTTATATATATTTATACTTTTTTTAACATGTCTTCTGCTGAGTATATTTCCTTTCTTTGTTTATTTTTCCTACGGGAAAAAGGAAATATTACTTAATTTCTCTGTGAATACTGCACAATTCTTGACCAGATATGGTCCCGCCGCGATGTTTGTAAGCTTTTGACAATATAAGTCGGGGGATGCATTCTCTCACACGAGGGCAGCCTCAGAGTGTATTAGAGAAGGATTTCAATTTCCTTAAAATGTTCTCATTACAGCTGCCAAAAGAGTCTCGAGCCGTCGTATAATTACATCTTCAAATTGGGGGGGGGGTTTGGGGGGTGATCTCAATTATAGCAAAATAGCTAATTACTGCACACTTCGCACTCTGGTATCGCCCTTGTGGCTAAAATAATGACTTCCTGCATGTGCCCGTGTTTGGCCATTTGGTCAAGACTCATGCATTATTCACAGAGAAATTAAGGAATGTCTCTTTTTTTTCCCCCAAACAACAATGAACAAAGGAAAAATCAGAGGACATTGAATGTCCATGGCGCAGGTAAAAAGTCATCTGGTATTACTTACACCACCATCAAAAAATATATAATTCAAACTATTATTACCAAGTGGTTGCTCTTAAAATTAATCAATGTCACAAATGTAATAAAATGAAATAATCTAACTACTAATAAACAAAGTACCTTACTGGCTAACTAAATAGCTAACTGACTAGCTGACTACTTAGCAAATTAACTGGCATGGTAAAGAGCAACTAACTAATTGGTTAACGAAATAGCTAACAAACTAATTAGCTCCCTGACTAAACTGCCGGCTAACAAACTTGCAAACCAACTACATAACTGGCTAGCTAAATAGCTAATACACTACCCCTAGCTGACAACCTGGTGCATTAACAAGGCCTGCTAAATAACTTGTGTAACTATCTGGTTAGCCGGTCCATTTGGTGTCATTTGGACCGGTGTCGCCTTTGGGTTCCTTTGCCCGGTTCGAAGCTGCTAACGGATTTTGGCGACACAGTACATGAAGGACCCCGCTAACCTGTTAAAGTTCTCGCTAAGGTGGACCGCCATAATGTGAAAAGGTTATTAAGGCCTGCAGCAGGAGAGAAAAATTCCACCTTTGCTTCCTATCTATGACTTTACTGATTAAATGCTTCCACCAGCAGCATATTAACAACCTTTACTTTTAATTAAAGGCTAAATAAGCAAGAGCAACAGCCCCAGGTTTATGTAGTGATTTGATGGAGTGGAGGAACACGGCTGTACGTTTTTTGGGGGGGGGGGGTTTGATTCTTTTATCCAAAGTGTGGGGACACAGACATATTTTTTAAAGCTGTAAACAACAAACTCACAATATTTGGAGATACAAGCTTTTCATTGGAGATATGTTTTTTTTTTCTAATTTCCTTGTTGCTCTTTTCAAGGTTAAACTTAGAACATGTACTATGTACACAGTGAAGCAAAACAAGAGTTGTTGAGCCGTAAACCTAACAGCCTACATAATAAGCAATCATATTACTGTATACATCTGTCAGAAAGAAGACTGAACCAGATTTTCACGACAATATCCTTGTCGGCCGTCACTCCGGCGAGGTCTGGCTCAGTGCAGGTGTGTTATTTTGGATGCCCGAGGTGCGGGGAAGCGACTGACAAGCTTCATGTATGAAATCAATTCAAGCGTGCTGGACCCAAGGCGATAATTGCACGGGCGAACCCGACGGAGCCGCCAATACTTTTGACGGAATCAAATTAAAAATACATTTGGACACCGTGCGCCACAATCGATCCTTGCTCACAAAGCGACCTTGTTGTGTATTTTTGTTCGGCTGTGCACTTACGCTTCTTCGCTTAGCCTTTTACCACACTTGGATCCATATACCAGGGTGGTCACATGACCCTCAGTAAGAATTACACTTTCCTAAATCGATTCATCTCGGGAGCTCCCGGCTGGTAGTACAAAAATCTGCCAATTTGGTTGGCCGCAGTAAATTTCACAAACTCATATCATCTTAGCGCGTTGAAATAATGGAAATTACACGAATTCATTGCAGCCTCCCAAAACAAAAACCCAAAAAATGTTGCAGTTATTTTTTAATAAGACAAATCACACTCTATAAAAACATAAAGTAATGACATAATTAAATAGAAAGTTTCGTTTGAGAGGAGAGTAAACTTCAAGTGGGATTTGCAATAAAAAAGCTTGACGCAAGCTCATTTTGGAAGAATTATTCAGCGATCTGTCAAACTGCTGCGTGTTGTGAAGCGAGTTGAGTTTCACTGACATCTTACAGTGCTCGTTTCGCAAATGTTTGCTCGCAAGACAAAGCAAAAACCGGGATTTTGGCGTGCCTAAAAAAAAAACAAGTGAAAGTGTCAAACTGAGGAGCTGACTCACTAAGAACAGAAAGCAGCAGCACAGACAGAAACACTTTGCTTTCAAAATAAACAGTCAAAGATCAACACTTTCATGTTTAACATTTCCACACCTCAGCAAGTTTTTATAATTTGGTGGCATACAATGTTAGCGGTACAGAAGACACGTTTCTTTTTGTTTTTTTTTTTTTTTTTTTAAAATACAGAGCGTACACAGCCGCGCGGCCATTGTGTACAGTTTAATCTATACGCCTTGTAATTGGAAAAGAAATTCTTCTGGAGCCACACGCTCTTCAGTGAAAAGGCAGAAAATATAGATATTCTTTTATATAAAATCGAGACCTTGAAAAACAAAGCTGCAAAAGGGGGCATCCTTTAAGAATGAGGTTTAGATAAGCGCTTGTTCGTATATATGGAGTCCCAATATGAACAATCTGTCAGTGGCTTGGTTCCCAAAAATTGTATTATTCTTGCATTTTGTGAAAAAAAAGCTATGTATTTTAGGGGTCCCCCACACAACAGCCAATTGCAAAGATGTTTTTTTTCACCCTGCTGCAGATAGCAAAAAAATATGCGAGTAAATGAAACCACCGAAAAAATAATTTTCTATAGTAACAGTTTAAACCATTTACATGCCACAACCTATGATCCCAAAATATTTTCATTTCATTTCAAACTCATTTTACAACATAAGCTTTACAAATAGATGGCTTAGAGATTGTTTGCAGACTCTTCGTAACTTCCACTAACCACCCAGGCTAAACTTAGCTCCTCCCCGACACACAAAGCTCGACTCTCAGTTGAGATGTATCAGGACATCATATTTCCTTGACACCAATTCTTATTCAGGTTTGTGGCATCTTTTCAAAAAACACAAACATGAATAGCTGGGGATAAGTTCCACCAAAAACAACACAAACAGGTGAATTTGTGAAAAGTGAAACTGAATATGCAGAGGATTACTCTTTTTTTTTAACATGATCACTCTGTACGAGAAAGTTTTCAAAAACTTTTCCCATTTCAACTTGGCATTGGTGAGATTTAAGTCAGCCAGATGAGCTTTTTTTTTTTTTTTTTTTCTCTCATTCAAAACACAGTTACAAAAGGCTTTCCAGCCACACAAACAAGCCAGATTAAACCCCCAGGAAGAAGAAGAAGAACACCCTGACATTAATCAGGTTACACTGCAGAATATAATACAGATGAGAGAGAATTCAATTTAAAAGGCAAAAAAAAAAAAAGTCGCTTTACAATATTCAATCAGTGCAATTCCGCTTGGTCTTGAATGTGTAGCCGTCATTGAGTGAGGCGGTACGCTACAGTGAGCACGGGGGGGGGGGGGGGGGGGACAAAAGAGGCCGAGCTGCAGGTGGACCGATGTAATCAGGTAGCAAAGTGTGTGCGGGGCTTTTGTCTCGGAGCACCAGTGCACACGAATAAGCCGGCCCCGTGTCCGCATTAGCACGGATCAACTCTCGCGGGTATCATCTGCCCCTAAAACAGACCGCTCTGAAACAAAAAGCCGCCCGCGAAGAGTCCCGCTTCCATTAAGCCCTCGTGCACTTTACATCCTTCCGCGTCATCCGCCCTGCTGAAATTTCTAACGTTCTTGTCCAGCTGGGAACCACCTCCACGTCTAGATGGGCCCACGCAGCACAACAAACAGCTGGCAGCCTGCGAGCAAGCCGACGACGACGCTACATCAGCAGTAAGAAAAGCGGATGGTTTACACTCAGCGAGACACTTCATTAGGTACACGTGCACAGTCTAACAAGATCCGACAAGGGTGTCAATACAGTGGTGCCTTGACTTATGACTTGAATTCTTAACAGGACCACATCATAACTCAAAACACTTGTATCTCAAATCATTGTTTCACAATGAAATGCATGAAAATGCCATAAATCAATTCCACCCTTACAGGAGGGGGGAAAAAAAATAAAAAATAAAAAAAATAAAAAATACTGAAATGTTAAAGTGTTTTAAAAATAGCACTGCATGGTGTTGTACTTTATAAAATATGCAGTAATAACATAACTGAATTGAATGTAAATAATTGAACAGTTTGTGCATCATAATACATGCATATACACGAGGGAGAGGGTCACAACTGCTCAGTAAGCTGCAGCAATATTAGTTGTTTTTCGCAGAGGATAAAGAACACATGCCTGTATTGTTATGTTTTCTGTTTACATGTGTCGCGGCACTGTTTTGTCCATTGCTTGTTAATAACACAGCGCCATCAATGCTAGTTTCGTTAGCCCGTCTGTGGCATTTTTCATTGTGTTAGCGTTCAGTGAGCACTTTTGTCAGACAAAGGTATGTGTATTATATAACATGTATCTGCCGCATTAAAAAAAAATAATGTCATAAATGTTTGACTTTCTTTTTATTTTCGATAATTATAGGGGGGCGGGGAATCTGAATAATACTTTTTAAAGCTTTTTTTATTATTGCCAAATGAAATGTTTGCCTTTAAAAAAAGGAAACAAAGTAATACAATAGTAAAGTATGCTAATTATTTTAAAGACTTACAATAAAATGTGTCATTATTTAGGAAATATTTGACTTTTTTAAAATGAGAACTAAAAATTAACAGTACTGTTTAAAAGAAAATGACCCAACAATTTTTTTTTTCCTTTTCATGAGAATCATTGTGAATTAATTGGTATTTTATACAACCATTTTTTTGCAGTCGACTTGCATGCAAACTAGTGCCATTATTAAAAAGACATTTTTGTGTCTAAGAATTTTGGAAGCTTTTGGACCCATTGTTAGATTAATAAATAAATGACAATTATTGGAAATCCGCTGGAGATTTTGACATTTTAGACTGCTTTACAATTCATGAATAGTATCTGCCAAACCTTGACCAAAGTAAACATTGGATTTCCATGTTCATATAAATTCTCACGTGTTTCCATTCATCTGGTCTCAGTCTTCTTTCAACAGTTGAAAGAAGACTTTGATCTCGCTGAGCAGCGAACGGGGGGGGGGTAGGAAAAAATAAAGTGATTTAGCCCAGAAATGTTTGCCACCTTTTCAATCTCGCTTCCCAGCTCTTCCGTCCCGATGGGAGCAAAATGACTTTTTAAAGTTAAATGCATGAGAAAAGACGGCATTTGGTTTGAAGAAGTGATGTATTTATTTATTGAGACTTTCGACCCCACCCATTTTAAATCCGCACTTGGAACCGGCACTCGAGTCAAAGCAAAAGAGAAAATACAAGGTAGCTCTCTTACTGCGCGATGCGTTTTAAAACTTTAATTTCTCTTTCAACAACAACGTCACAATGTTAATCAACGAAACAATCATTTAAAAAAAAAAAAAAAAAAAATCAGGACTTTTTTTTAATTTAACTAAATACAGTGGTGCCTTGAGATACGAGCGCCCATACGAGTTTTTCGAGATACAAGCTATGGTTCAGCCGATTTTTTTTGAGACAGGAGTGCTCTATGGTGGCAGTAAACTCAGCTCACAATAAAAAACAGTTTGGCAGATCTTGAGCAATTTAGAAGCTGCTTCATGCCACTCCCAGTTGAAGTTTCCTGTCAAACTCAACAGAAAACAAAGAGAGTTACACGTTGTGGATTTTAAACAGACCCATAACTTTGCCGTTAAGTCCGCTAGCTTCATGCCTACACAGTGCGAAACGCCATAGACGGGCCGACAAATTGTACCAAAGTGGCGGTCTTATAACGCTTTAAGCAATGGATATTTGACCACAAATGGTGGAGCAACACATGTAGACATACAATATAACGCTCATATAGGCTTCAACTGCGAATGACATCTAATATTACAGCAGCTTACTGAGTCATTTACAGTAGCTGTGAAACTCTTCTTTGTGTCCGCATGACTGTATTATAATGCCCCGGTGGAAATGCCACATGGGGAACAAGGAGACGCCCCCCGCCCCAACCCCACCCACCTAGTGCTCGCATGCTCTCACGATGTTCTACATCTCCCCCCTCTAATTGGCATATGGACTCCGATGCAAGATGATTTAATGGCTTGCCTGTGTGTGTGATAGCGTGCGTGTGTTTGTGTGTTTTCCCGCCTCTGTCAGCCATTAGCGGGGACATCTGTAACAAGTTGGCCAGTGACGGACCTGGGCGATAATCAAAGCATTCCCGGCTACAGCACGTCTTTGACACATGCAGGCGTCGCTTTTTCAGTGTAAAAAAAAAAAAAAAAAAGTTTTAGACATTACATTGAACCCTTGTTTATCACGTGTTCAGTGGAAATCCACAATATAGAAAAACTATCACAAAAAAAAAACATTCACAGTATCCCTTAGAGAATATCATATAACATCACTTTGAGGAAATGAAGACTCACGCCCTAAGTTCTCCACATAAGAGGCAAAGTGTGTTATCTACAAGCTGCTCATCACGCCCAGGTGAAGTTTACAATAAAACTGACAAATGCAACAAAGCATTAAGCACCAGGGGGCAGTATAATACATACAGGCATACTACACAACACGGAAGACTGTCGCAATTAAGCTGCAGTCATTTTCGTCATTTTTTTGCAGAGGATAAAGAATATAGGTTTGTGAGTACTGTTATACGTGTTGTGTTGTTGTGTGCGTTCAAATATGCATCGCTTAAAAGGTTTGTTACTACTAAAAAAATATCGTAAGTCCAGTACCACTTCCGCCTCAATTTGGGTTCGGAAAACCCTTACAAGAAGTCATCTTTCCTGGAACTCAAGGTAGAAAATGCAGCTATAGAGACCCACAAAAGCCCCCCCCCCAAAAAAAAAATTCAATCAAAAGAGCACATAGGGACATCAACGGTGTGTCAAAGCAGCTTTTCGTCGTTGCCGGCTGCGCGTTATCAACAAAAGCCATTTTCACCACGTTGGCACACACGGCTTGGCATCGCAGTGATCTCATTTCTTGCAGCTGTGCCGAAGCCATCCGCACTCGGCTGCCGTGCTGCGGGCTCAAACATGAAGTCCCCGATTGGTGTTTGCCCCTCAAGGCCTATCGCTCTCTCTCTCTCTCTCTCTCTCTCGCTTTCTCTTTTTTTGTTTGCCTTCTCTGGCCTCGATTCCAGCGCCCTGGAGTTTCTATCTCCGAACAGAACGAAGTGAGAGGGGAAAGGAGCTGCATCGTTAAACACTCGAGGACTTTAGCAGGGCTCACCTAACGACTTTTTTTTTTTTTTTTTTTGAAATCTTGTAGGCCATTTTTATTTCCCCACATAATCTCCCAGGATTTGTCTGTTTTTGCTCCAAACTGGGTCACTTTTTGCATTATTTTAGTGCTCCCCTCTCGCTCGCACCAGTCTGAATTCATTAACGTGAGCGCTTTCTTTAACGCTTCGCCGTATAAATGTCCACTCAAAGCCACACAACGTTGTGACGAACGACGGCACGAGGCAACAATACCCATTCTTGACACCGCGGGACGGCTAATTAAAATTGACAGATACGACGAATACGGAGGATATTTAACGCACCTTTTACGGGAACAAAAAGACGCTAATTTAGCAAAGGACAAGCGGTGAGCAGAAAACGATCCCCCTCCTTAGAGACGGCGGAACTTCGAGTCGGAACGCCAATTTGTTCATGTTTCTAAACGATGAAAACTAGTTGTAATCAATTCTACATTCAAACGTCTCAATTCATTTTTTTATCATTTTATTAGATTTCCTCATTTTTTTTTATTGTTTTTATTGTATTGTATACACGGCACTGTGAATTTCTGGTTAGCAGACCCGCCTCGCAGTTTAGAGGTCCAGGGTTCAAATCGGTGTTCGGGCCTTAGGCGGGGTCTAATCGGAAGACGACTGCTGCGTATTTTAACGCTGTACTGTAGACACCGAGGGCAACAGGGATCTTTCAGTTGCAGGAACGACAAGTACTAAAACCCATAGGTTCTTGAAACTTAAGATGAAAATGTGTCTTTTTGAGACACAGTTTCCCCTCAAAATCCCGAATTGAGAGGTTCCATCAACCCGTAAACAATCGTCCGCAGCTTTCAAACAATCCCTAATATGAATCATCTGCAGTATTTGTACTCCCAGCTGAGTAGTTTAGGAGGTTTGCAGGGAGCAGATGGAGCTTTTGGTAATGAGAAGCAGGAAATTAAAAGAAAGGGGAATTGAGAGGGACGGCCCGTCTGGCTTGAGATGAGGCGGAGGGGGGGGGGGGGGGGGGGGGGAAATAAGCAAGTTTGAGATGGAGGCAGGCGATAGGAGGCGAATACAAATGGACGTGTGGGATGGGGGGGGCGCAGATAGGCGGGGGGTGGGGAGGGTGCAAAGAGGGCGAGGAAGCGGGGGGGGGGGCGTTTCGTTGAGGTTGTCTGAGGAGAGCGGGTAAAAGAACGTGAGAACCAGCGACTGGCTAATGAGGAGACAAAGGCGGCAAAGTCCACATCGATCTCGCCGTTATGCGGTCGATCGGACTTAAAGAGACACGCCGTGGGGGTACAAAGTGCACTGGCCCGAGCCCAGACCTAAATCCAACAGAAAAGCTAAGTGTCAAGTGGCCCAATATTGCCAAGTCAACACGCGCCATGACGACAGGTTTAATGTTAAAATGGTACCCCCCCCCCCCAAAAAAAAAAATGTTGAAAAGACAAAATGAAAATGTATTCTACTTCAAAGTTAAATACAACTGAACTCTACTTCATGTACTGAACCTGATTAAAACAAAAAAGTTGAAGCCACTGTAACATTATGCACAGTTTCAACATTTAATTCAGTGATTCTTTCATATAACAATTCGTAAAGCAATATGAATTGTACATGTTAAAGTTGATAGTTTTTTTAACAAATGTTTTATGGATTTATCATTTTTTTGACATCATAAAAATGTGATATTCTAACACTGGGGAAATGTCCTGTATCCTTATTTCTAGGCTTTAATTGGCAAACTATCCACAGGTGATCATTTTTCAAATTGACATATCACAAAAATCGGCTACTTTAACACTGCAAATTACACGTATCCTTATTTGTCTTGACATTCTTTATCATGGACTAATTTTTTCCACCTTATATTTTTCGGAAAATGTTTTGAAACCATCTACTGTGTACTGACTGTACTGTGCTCTTTTTTACGCCATAAAATTCCGGATACTCTCCACACTGCTGAATGGCCTGTATCCATATTTCCAGTATTTAAGCGCTGAACTGTGCAAACCTTTTCCTTACACATTTCAATTCGACTCGAATCTTGTAAATGATTGATTTTGGTCGAAACTTTTCACATTTTGGAAAAAACTGCTATCTTAACACCATATACAGCATGTATCAACAATACAAGCTTTTAGCAGATTTTTCTTATGATGGTCATTTTTTTTCCCTTCAAAATAAATAAATAAATAATAATAATTTGAGCACGGTGAACTGCCAGTTCCAGGATTCATGTGGTCAACTATACAAGCTTTCTCCTCGTATATTTTCCCCTTTTTCAGTCACATCCTGTATCCTTAATTCTAAGCTTCAACCGACCAAAACCGAATCACGCTTTTCCACAAATTTCACGGGGAAAAAAATAAGATGCGACATTCGAACAAATGATCACTATTATACACGACGGGCATTTGCGAAATGACTGATTTTTTTTTTTTTTTCGGAACGGCACGCCCCGTATCAAATGCTGTGGATGGGGCATGTATTTGCCCGCGCACCTGAGGTTGCCCACCGCCGGGAATAAAATCAGCGCATCTTATTTCTCAAGGCAGATCGAGGCTTGCAGAGTGTGAATGGTCGACCACTACTGTGACAAACAAAGAGCGCCACCCACCCACCCGATGAATGAAGTGAAAAGGGGGGGGGGCTTGCTGCACTTACAGCAGGTTGGAGCTGTTCCAGTACACCGCATGCCGGTTGCTGCCTCTGGACGGCTCCAAGTTGGACAGCACCAGCGTCATGATGCTGAGGGAGAACGTCGCCACAGCCGCCGTCGTCATCGCCGTCAAAGAACAGGAACACGAATAAGAAGGAGAATAATCCACCAGTAGGACACTTGGCACAGGAGTTCAACGCATCCGAGTTACGTGTTGTTTAAGTCCAACGCCATGGCGACGACGAGTCTCTTCACTTTTGTGCCACGTGGGCTCTTTTTTTTTTTTTTTTCCCCGTCCCCCACCCCCCACCACCACCACCACCACCCCCACCCGTAACAGGTGCACCAATTGACCGAGTGACAGGAGGCGACGTTTGGTCTCGTTGCTTTGTGGAGGAGCTCAGCCGCTACCTGCCTTGGCTGACTGCCTCTCTTCCACTCAGCGGCGCCACTGACGCTGGGCTGGGTGCGCGCGCACGCCACGGACACGCCCTCTCGGTGCACCCACGTGTCCATTGCCTAAACATACACACGCGCGCGCGCGCGCACGCGCACAAAGGCACATTAATAAGCATAACACGCATGCCTCACACACTGATTCCAAACACCACACGCACACACATTTGCATCATACACACGCGTGCATTTCACACACAACTCTCTGTCACGCGCACACACAAAGATACACACAACACATACCTCTTATAACTGGGATGTGACTGTGTTTGGAATGAACCAATCACATTCAAACTCATGTTACTGCACCTGTTTTTGCCCAATGTGATATGTATCTGATTCGATTTTTTATTTTTATTTTTTTTCATACCCGACCCCCAGGCCTCTTTTCGTATGTGGATATAAGTCGCATATGCATCCGATCCGAGCTCACGCCGACTTATATGTCGTCACAATTGTCCGACAAACCAAGACGCGACAAAAGCAATGGGCGGAAAACAAGAAGATGCTTCAGAACTGATAAATGTATTCGGCCTTTCCCTTTCCTGCGAATGAACGCGCGTTGTGCCCCTTTGCCCCCCTTCCGTTCGTGAATCCTGCTCGCTACTACGGGCCACCTGTCAGCGTGGCTGTGAAGCAGCAGACCGGGCCTGGGCTCAATCTGGATGCACATTAATGATTCAACAGGAGCTGGAGCACGGATGCGTGTTCCATTGTCTGCTTGCTCCGTTTTATTACTCGCATCGACGCCGGGTCGGATGTTTGCGGCCGTGTTTGCGGAACCCTCCGGTCACCGTGGTGACATCATCATCACGCGGCAACATCACGCCGCGCGGCTCCCCGTTCCCTTCGAAACTTTACGGGTGTGTGTGGCCGAGACGACAGCAACCAAATAGGTTGAAAAAAAAGGAAGGAGTAGAAAGTACACGTATTTGTATTCAAATGTAGGGAGTAAAAGTAAAAAGGCCTCAGAAAAATAAATATTCAAGTACAGATACCTGAAAAATATGAGTAAAGCACTTACAACAATACTGTCGATGTCCCCCCCATATGATTTTTTTTCACACTACTCTGCAATTCCCATAATAGCGGGACATTTGAGAAAATGGCAAATTCCAGTGCCAATCTGCCACACTAATACTGTTTATGGCTGAAGGTTAACTAAGGTTTGGATTGTTATAATTATCGGCTAATGGGAGAAACTGCATATATTTATAGCTACGTGTTTCATAGTGAAATAGAAATCGAGGTAAGGCATATTTGGAGACTTTAATTAACCTGTTTAATTCCGCCTCCAGTGGTTTAAACCACCCTATCAGCCCTGCCATATTAATATCTCGCTTAATTCCAAATATTAAGCATCTGCCTGGGTTTTATTAACTCGGCCAATTTCGTATCTCGCAAAAGTCTTCCTTATTTTTTCCGCAGCGAGAAGCTGTAAAAATGTCAGCGGGAATGATCCTCGTCGTCATTTCGGGGTAAGCGGGTGAAAAACCAACTGTGGGGACAAAACAGGAACAGAACATTCTCACTGTCAAAGGAATTGTGAGAACTGATGCGTTTAAGTGCATTTGGACAGCACGACTAGGGCAACTTCGATTTCTGGACTAAGGCAACAACAAATTCTGGAGAAATACTTTCCAGAGCAGATATGAAAACATTTGCATGTTTAAATCCACACAATCTATCGCGTTTACATCTACAAACCAAAGTCTACGAACATTTGCTTTTTATGACATCACGGTAGCTTTGAGTGATTTTTACTTCACGGGCATGTGATTGTTATGCCACACAGCTTTGAGAGTGATTTCTGACTTCACAGGCATGTGATTGTTATGCCACACAGCTTTGAGAGTGATTTCTGACTTCACAGGCATGTGATTGTTATGCCACACAGCTTTGAGAGTGATTTTTGACTTCTCAGGCATGTGATTGTTATGCCACACAGCTTTGAGAGTGAGTTTGCACTTCACAGGCATGTGATTGTTATGCCACACAGCTTTGAGAGTGATTTTGCACTTCACAGGCATGTGATTGTTATGCCACACAGCTTTGAGAGTGATTTTTCACTTCACAGGCATGTGATTGTTATGCCACACAGCTTTGAGAGTGATTTTTGACTTCACAGGCATGTGATTGTTATGCCACACAGCTTTGAGAGTGATTTTGCACTTCACAGGCATGTGATTGTTCAGCCACAAATAGCGTTGAGAGAGATTTTGACTCCAAGAACATGTGATTGTTATGCTAATCATACACACAAATATCTGAGAGAAATTTTGAGTACACTGTATAATGGTTGGGTTTTTTGAGGATGCTAACTGAATGAATGGCATTTCAATTCCTTTTTTAATATGTGCATAAATTCAGTAAGGAGCTTGGTCTAAGAACGAATTAACCTCAAGGTACCACTGTACCACCACAAGCATATGGCTAGCCATGGCGTCCACTAGCCAGAGGCCGAGCGTCCCCGTTTTTGTTTACAGAGTAGCGGATACACTTACCACCCCGACGACTCCCTAAGGGCCGACGTTAACCGTCTCGTAGTTATCTCTCGTTTTGACACATTCACGGGTTGTTTTCGTCAGCCTCTTTCGGGAGCCCTCCAGGCCCGTTGCCGTGGCGACAGACCACAGTATCATCCCTCCCCACTTTGTCCCACCACGTATGGCTGACTTCCCTCCGTTCTGGCACGGTGATATTTGTCATTCTCTTCGTCGACCTCCCTACGCAGAACGCTAGTGACAGATATATATAATACAATATATGTGGAGCATATTGCGGCATTTGCCTGTAAACTGATGATGTCTTCCTTTCTGTGCCACGCCGCACCAATGAAAGCGAGATGAAATTATGGAGAGTGACATTTAATATGTTTCCAGGACCCGGCGAAAAGCAGCAGAGGGCCGGCGGATGCATATTTATGATGTGTGCTTTGTGCAGTGGTGAAGCTATGCCAGTGTCATTTTGAAGTTCAAGTTATTGAAGACATTTGTTCTTCGTATATGCGAGGCTACTTATGTACGCCCGGTGCCTTCCCCGCGTGAACCCCAAAGCTTTTCCCTTTCACTGTGGCACAAATTCATAAACACAGGCAGCAGGCCGGCGTGTTTATTATGCAGATAATTGGCTATCATCAATCAGCCTCAGCACTTCCTATCCTTGACTGGCTATTGATTCTCTGACTGACTTCATTCTGTGTAAGCGATATTGACGAAGGGGGAAAAAATCCTCGGCGGGCTTCCTCAATTTCTCCTCGTTGTTATCGCTCATTTCCGGCGCTAATCTCCTTTTTTTTAATGTTCATTAACGCTCTCTTGATTGAGCTCGATGTCTGGCGGCGCCGCCACAAAACAATGATTTACTTTATTCATCCGCAATTCTCGCCAAATGTCAAACTTTGAATATTAAGCAAAAGCCAGAGTGGCAAAAATAACAACAGCGGCGGCAGAAGCGACGACTGCGGCCTTTTGAAGTCAAGACAGGTGGAGACAAATGAACACGTTTTCAAATAAGGGCGTAAAAATGTATTTCTGTCTCGCGCCGTATCTCCTTCGTCTTCTACATTTTTGCATTCCCTGTGATGGAATTAGTCGCCAATGGTGCAGTGGTTCACTCGCTTGACTTGGGTTCAGTTCAGATGGATCGAGTTTCTTTAGAAAATATTTAACAGCAACAGTTCCTACAGTCTTAAATGAAGTTACAACAATTACAGTACAATAAGTAACTAATGATGTGTTGCCCAGCCATCATACACTTGTGCAGTCAACAGTCTCCGAGCTATGCGTGGCATACTCAAATGCCCGTGTAGTCAAAATCAGTCTCAAAGTTACGGGCGGCATAACAATCAAATCCTCATGTATTCAAAACCATCACGTTCAAAGCTATGCATGGCATGACAATCACACGCATGTCGTCAAAACAATCACTCTCTGCGCCATGATTGGCATAACAAGCACTCGCTCGTGCAGTGAAAATCACTCTCACAGCTGTATGTGGACTAACAATGACACGTTTAATGAGTGAAACTCATTGTCATAGCTATACATGGCATGACAATCTCATAATTATGTTGTCAAAACAGTCACTCAGCGCTATGGGTGACTTAACAAACATGCTTGTGTTGTCGAAATCACTCTTAAAGCTATGTGTGGTCTAACAGTCACATTCTTGTGGAGTCAAAACTGTGTGCAACATAACAATCAGACGTTTTTGTAGTCCAAATCCCTCTAAAAAGCTATGTGCGGCACAATCACATTCGTGTGCAGTCAAAATCACTTTCGGCGCAATGGTTAGCATAACAATATGCGGCCTTGTGAGTCTCGAGGTTATAACAGCACTAAAAGCAATTGTAAATAGTATTGTAAGTGATAACATCTCCTTTCGTGGAAGTGAGTAAGGAATAAGGCGAACCCGGAAGAGGCCATGCGATGAGTTTGCTGGCACAGCAGAAAACGAAAAGTTCATGAATCAAGAGGGGAAGGTTAAAGAAACGGCCGAAAGGAGGCGCAAGGACGTGGACACATTAGGGAAAATGGAAGCGTATGGGGGCCCTAAAAGAGTCCTGGCCCGAGCTGAGGGTGCGGGGCGTCCATCATTTTGTCCCCTCGAGTGCCGCCCGCACTTAACCCACCCCACTGTTGCAAATGGCTAATCTAATTGTGATGATACAAGCGGAGGATAATGTCATCTGCCCGGCAATCAAGAACAGTGCTCTTAAGGGATGAAATGCACTCGAGAAAGCACCTTGGGGGGAGGAAACAAGGACCGGACTGGATAGTGGATGCTGTCCACTTTGGGGCTGAATAGCTGTGACGTGAGATTTAAAAACAAAAACAAGACAATCACTTGGTGTTATGATGCAAATACAGAAGCCAGAGGGGTCTCGGTTGAGGTCTAAACTCTGCCGTGACTGCCAGGAGGAGATGCGATGAAACACCGAGAATAGATAATAGATTGATAGATAATAAATTGATAACATTTGGGACAGCATGAAATATTGAGGCAAAAAATAAGGAGCGGGGGAGGGGGGCAAGAGCAGAGCAGTTGGGTTCTTGCGTGGTAAAAAAAAAAATATATATATATTATTATGAATCAAAGCAAAATTGTTGGATATGACCAGAGTCCATTGGGATTTCCTTTCAAATAAACGATGCGCCCCATTGCTCGATTTTTTGATGTTGCTAAATGAAGTTTGGGAAGTTTCTAGGGATGAGGCGCTACAGTTCGGCATGTCACTTTTTTTGTCTTTTAAATGTCATAATGTTGTAAAGGTTACGAAATTCAATTCAATAATAGCGCTCCTATCAGGGGAAGCCACAGATTTTCGACTCCACTTTTACGACCGATACGCTTCAGAATGCAACCCTGACATATTCGCTGTCCGGGAGTGTCGACATGTACGACCACACTAGCAATTCCCTCCTCATAATAAACAAACGCGTAAAAAAATGTCGCAATCGCAATTTGTTTTTTTGTTTTTTTTTTAGATCCACAGAAATGTATCGAGGCAACATTTCGACAAGCATTTGTCAGGTGCAAAACTGCTTTGACAAACCTGAACTGTACCTTTTAAATAGCGCTTGTGGTGTAATGTTTATTGCACTCAGGGGTAAAATGTTTTTGTTTTTTTCCCCTCCCTGACTTAGTGATGCTGGGAGATTTGTAGCACAAAGCAAACAACCGCTGAGTCAATAAGAGCGCCGCCCTCCGCCGGCTTCGGGATGAGCATCGATTGAGGAAGCAATTAGGTTAGCATTTCGACGTTTTCACCCCAAAACCTCCTTTTTTTCCCCATCTCCCGGCGCATCATCCTCACTCGAACCGCTTCCTTCCTCGGTCAAGCTATCGTCTTTCAAATCTGCCTGATGCTCGGCCGGAATGAGTTCAGTAAACACAGCTCTGACTAGTCACGTTGCGTTCAGGATATTAATAGGGAGGCGTTAACTTAACTGCGTACCAGGCGTTTATTTGGAGGGTGGAGTCAGACACTTTTCCATCTACTGATTGGTCGGTTTCTAGCTGGTTAGTTAGTCAGTCAGTTAGGGTGGTTGTAAGTTTGTAAGTCAGTAAGCATTATCAGTTATTTATTTAGCAAGTTAGTAAGTCAGTCGTAGGTACGTGATGACACAGTAAGATAGTTGATTAGGATGGCCGGTCAGTCAGTCAGTCAGTCAGTCAGTAAGTTAGGTCGGTTGTCGTGAGAGTTAGCGAGTCAGCTAGGTCCATCATCTGCGAGTAAACAAGATAGTCTTGCAGCTAGTTAGGTCGGTCGTTAGTTGGTTAGTCTGGAACTCTGTTTGTTTGTCAGTTAGTTTTTTAGGTCCATCAGTCAAAAGTGAGTAAGCAAGATGGTGAGATCACTAGTTGGGTTGGTCATTAGTTGGTTAGTCAGTCCCTCAGTTAGAGAGGTCGGTTAGTCATAAGTGAGTGAGCCAGATAGTGAGATCAATCGTTAGGTAGGTCATTAGTTCGTTAGTCAGTCCGTCATTTCGTTTGGTCGGTCGGTCAGTCATATGTGAGCAATCAAGATGAGTGAGATAGCTTGTTAGGTTGGTCATTAGTCGGTCAATCCGTCAAGCAGTGAGTGAGTTAGTTGGGTTGGTTAGTTGGTCAGTCAGTCAGTTAGGTAGGTCGGTTGGTCATAAGTGAGTTATCAATATCTTGATACGACTAGTTATGTCTGCCATTAGTTGGTTGCTCTGTAAGTCGAGCAATCTGTCAGTTTAGTCGGTCAGTTGTGAGATTGCTGGTAAGGTCCGTCGTCGGTCAGACGGGTAGTTAATTAGTTCTGACAAAAAAAATAAATAGAGAAAGTAGATGTAAATGATCAGGTTTTCTGGTTGAAAGAGGAAACGCAGATCTTGTCTAAAGAAGAAACGTTTCCTGGTACCACCCGTTTGTTTCTGTCACCAATTCATCGAGGCAAGGCTCCTGTTGGAGTGGCCTCCGTTAGTTGAGGATACGAACCGCCGTCATCCCTCAGCTTGCGCTAATGATAGCAGGAGGGCTGCTAAGTGGCCTGCTGAATCAGACCCAGAATTAGTCATCCCGGAGGCCGAACATCATTCCGCACGCAGCGCCTTTTGAACAAGAATACTGTAACTCACAAATCGGCCCTAGTGGACTACACGCATCGGAATACGGAACATTAGGATTAAGCTGCGGCCCACCTCCGACAGCCTTTTGTCTTCATGAAGAGGTCGAGATATGCTAATCCTTTACACCCAACTATCCGTCTTTTAATACGCTGCGAACGCTAAGGCCGCCGTGTCTTCTGGATGGAGGGGCCCCTTGCTCGCCGCCGTGTAAATGTTAGGTCGAGAAGAGAGCCTGCTTGGAAATAATAGAGCGCGTGACCTTTTTCCTTTTTGCTCGCCAGGAACGAGAGCATTTTTTGGATGAAAGCATGTACGGCAGAGGTGGATGACCGGGTCCTGAGGGACAAGGAGAAAATGTCAATATCTAGATGGGGGGGGGAGAAAGCATCTTGGCCGAATCCGGACGTCCACTTTTTTTTTTCTGGGCGGACTTCACTGCAAGTGAAAATAAAACAAAATGACGACAGTGAGCTCATAACGGGTTATGATTGGTCTCCTTGCAGCCACGTTATTGTAGGCTCAGGCACTATTAACCTCCAGTTTTATGATTTTCAATCTACTGTTGCTGGAAGCCGGCCTTCACTTAGATGAATGAATGAAAATGAATATTTTCAATCGTACTTGCACATTGTGCCATCTGAAAAACTTAGCTTAGCTAGCCTTGTGAACCGACGAACCACAAGAAGGCTTAAAATAGCTAATGAGAATAACTGAAAATGTACCTTACATTATCAGAAGCATTTTTTCTAGGCTGGCATAAGACAGCATTTGCCACGAATCTCATGAATCATTCTTGACGTCGAACATTTCTCTTAAATACTACATGGCCGTGGATAGGGAATATCGTCTACGAATCTGTTGTATACACAAGACACAGTTCTTGATTCAAGTAAAGTACACAAGACACAGTTCTCGATTAAAGTACAATTATGTGCTTGATGAAAATGAATATGAGCAGGACGCAAACTAAAAAGCGGACCCAGATGTTGAAAAGGTCTTGATTTGTTTTGAGTTATATTATCAGAGTGACACGTGGCAGCAGGTCCAGATGGCCTGCCCGCCAGGTCCTCGGCATTTCCATCATGTCCGACCGACGCCGGGTTCAAGGGTCGCTTGGCGGCGGCCCAAGACCTCGCCGGACGATGCCGTCACGAGGTCGCCGCGTGGCGGCCGACCGCCTTGCGGCCCCCTCGGCCCGGAGGACCACCAGAGCTGACCCAATTAGCTCTTTCAATAATCGCCGAACTACCTTGCATGCCTCGTTTTCTGTGTCGACTAAACCGCAACCTCCCAAGACCTTCGTGTTCGACACCGCCGTATTTGTTAATTAGCCTCATTACCCAATACAACAATACAAATCTAATGAGCTGATTTATATTAAAATGCATCAAAATGGGATCGCATACAGAGACGAATGCTTATTTTTAATTCAACAAGGTATAACGTTTCCATTGCTTATGAGCACTTGGACTCAAAACAATAGCATTTTATGTATAATTCAGCTAACAAAAATATTAGACTCGTTTGAGTTATTAAGTTTAAATCAGTTTAAAACTGTTTGTTTTATTAAGTTTAAATCAGTTTCAAGTATGTGGGGGGAACCACTTTAAAAAAATGTATATGGTCACTGTATATCGCAGAATATATAAAGTGCTAAACTGAACTATAAATCGGGGGAACACTGTAGTTTGAAACTAAACATCACAAACATCAGTTGTTTAAAGGTTTATAACTACCACAATATCGATGCTAGTTTCATGAGCCCATCGATGACATTTTCTATTATGTGTTAGCATGAAGCTAGCGGACTTTCGTAGGATAAAGTTATGTGGTGTGGTTAAATACAAGATGCACATTTTTGTTTCATGTTTAGTTTTACAGTGAACTTCCCCTGGGAGCGGCAATAAACAACAGCAACCTGTACGCTCGCACTTTTGTTTTGAAGTTCGCTGTCGCCATCTAGCAGTGGAGTGCCTGAGGCGCGCTCATATGTCCAATTTTTGACGGAGCAAAAAAATCTGCCCGGGCGAAAGGCTCGTAACTCGAAAAGCACACAAGTTGGGGCATTCATAAGTCAAGGCGCCACGAGAGTTTTACTGGTAATTTGATGGTGAAGCCGGTGTACCTAATGAAGTGTCCAATGTCCTCTTAACGTTCTATTGATTTTAAGGTTATGCGGGGGAGGGAGGTGGGATCATGCCTCTCTGTCTTCCATTAAGATAATGAGGCTGCTCTATCGCCGCCTTGCACACCTTTCGTGGTCCCCTGAATGAATAAAGGAGCAAATAATTGAGTTGCCCTTTAATGCGGAGCTCAAACAAGCTGCCTGTAAGGCCTCAGGAGGGGGATCCGGGGTCTCCTCGGCGGCCGTAAAAGTGCAATCTGGCCCTGCAGTTGTTGCCGTTGCCATGTGTGCGTAAACCTTTAAGAGCGACCGTTTACGCGTAGAAAGCAGACACTTTCGCAAAAAGCGCCCCAAAAGTTGACACTGTGCGCCCGCCCACCCTCTGTGGTCTCACCCGCCGAAGGCCTTCTCGGAGGACCTGTTTTGTAACGCGCTAGTCGCTATTAGCATTTTCATAAAGGGCAATCGAGTCAGCGCATCAGAAAACAGAGAAAAGGTCACCAGGTTTCCTGAAGCTTAAACCCGCCTCTCTCTCACACACACACACACACACGCACACACACACACACAAATACCCACACACACAGACACACTCCATCACCTGGCCTGCTGCCACGGGTCGCTTCTTGCCAAATTGAGGGATTGCCCATTTTTTCTCCTAGCTGACATTAAGGAGGCTCATTTAGCAACAGCTCTGGCGACCCCGATAGGCCTGGACTCGACCTTTAGCCTACCGACGCCGCTTGAAGGAAGCATCGGAATTCGACTGCAGTGTATCGGAAAAAAATGGGGATGGGGTAAAATGTTGATCGAGGAAAGTATCGTCGTACTCGCTACTGTGATGCAGTGTCAATACGCTAGCTTCAAACGTCGACAGTTATCTTCGTAGTAAACATGAAAGAAGACAAGAAATAGTTGGAATTTGGAGGCGAGACTGTCCAAAAACTATGTTTGACTGAACTATCGATACGGGAAAGTATTGTAGCGCTAGCTACCGTATCGATATGCAAGCTTCACATGTCAATATTCGCAGTAAACATGCAGGAATGTTTAAGTTTGCTACTTTAACATACACGGAACAGCAACACATACAAACACCATGCGGGCATATCTTCTCTCCGCTCTGTCAGCTTAGTAGGGGACCTTCTCTTCCTCTTCTTCTTGCTCTTAATTACGCTGCACGTCTTCCAGTAGAGCTCAGTGCTGCCCAGAACGTTGTGGCAAATTGTGGGACTGCACCGAAAGCACTATTCTAAATTCATATGTTGCCTGTATACGATAAAAAGGCCACGAGAAAACGATCCTTTCTACAGCCGCGATGTAGCCGGGGGACGAATGATGAACCGCGACACAGCAGGGTTGACTGTACTTCAAATACGTGGCGCCTCAAAGCGAAATGAATTCGCTCTTGTGAAGTGTGTTGTTTCAAAGTGTCCTCTCACTTCAACTACGGCTTGTGTCTCTTATCGTCAGCGTGTTATCATCACCTCCGCATTCCTCCTTCCTCGCTTTCTTCCCTCTCTCATTACCTGTCCTCTTATTCCTTCTTTTTTTTTTTTTTTTTTTTTTTGCCAAGCGGGTAAATAAATCACTGAGCGGCCCGGGAGGAGATAACGAGGCGACGGGGGATACTTTCTGCTCGCCGCAGATGTGTGCACATGCTTTTTTGCCCACCAGGTCAGTGCACTATAATACATATCTGCAACATCCTTAAAAAGGTCTGCAAAAATATGTGTGAGGGGCACTATTTAACTGTGAATAACCGTTAACATAGCTGAGGAGCATGGTTTCCCCTTAGCGAAAAATGTAAAGTGCATTCATATGTTGTTCTACACCAAAATTCTTTACATTTATTATTAATATTGTTATTCCTGGCAGTTTTTCAACATGGTATTCCTTCCACATCTCTCATTCCAACTACATAATATGCACAAAATTCCAGATATCTTGGGTATTTTTATTTTTTTTTCCAAAAATCCTCCTTTCCCCACAATTCCACATTTTCCATGAAAATAAATCCCATGAAAAGGAATGAGACATTTGACATATTTAGTTGCTCCTTCCACATTTAAACCAGTCTAAATTCAAAATATACATGTAAAAAAAATGGATATCTTGGGAACAATTGATCACATTCCCCAAATTCCCACATTTTCCAGCGTTCAATATTTTCTTCTGACAACATACACAAATCACTGCAGATATTTTTCATATTTGCCTACGCCTTCCACATTTCTCAACCAATTCCAGAATTTAAAAAAAACTTTGGAACGATTCTTCCACATTCCCCACGATTCCACATTTATGAAGTCGTTCTGGTACACGCTAGCAAACATGCCTTCAAAATGGTGTTTGGGGCAGCTCGGCGATTACGCAACGTTTTGTTACTCACGGCTTCCGCACATCACCTGAACCCCCCGGAGGAGTCACGCTGAAGCCCTCAGCAGCACTTTCGCTTTGTAGCGGGACGCCTCCACTCCCGCCGCCATCTTCTTCACCCAGTGTGAATCAGCATCAGTGCATCAGCCTTTCATGAGACAGCCCACGCCTTGTGTTTCCTGAGCATCACCTCGGATGTAGACGCAAACCCACACACGCGCGCATGTGTTATTGAAATTACAGTCAACATTTTCACGTGGCGTCACGCTCCGCCATGTTGGAGGGCGACGGGTTGTTTTTGTTCCGGTGCTTATTCAGTGTTTGAATAAAGAATCCTCCCGATCGCAACTGGCAACATGGCAGACAAACAAATATTTTTAATAAGAAAAATAAGACTCCATAACATCGTACTTTATAGAAACGCACGGTAATGACATTGGTCAATAAATTGTAAGGAATTAAAGACTTTTTGCTTCACTTCACTGGACATTGTGCCGCTGCTCCTGGTGTTTGCGCCTTGGCCACCTGGGGGCAGTATAATACAGACCTACGGATAAACATGCAGACGGCGACAGCTCCTCAGTAAGCTGCAGTAATATTTCTTGAGTCTTTCTTCACAGAGGAAAAATAATATGTGCCTGTGACTATTTTAATATTTCTGTACAGTGCATGTTTTGCTCCACTGTTTGTGTTCAAATATTCCATGCTTAAGGGTTTACAACACTGTGACACCAATGCTGTTTGTTAGCCCGTCTATGGCGTTTTGCATTGTTTGTTAGCAGTAAGCTAGCGGACCATTCAAATTTTTGCTCCCAAGTCAAAGAAAAAAAGAACAATCAGCGGAAAGACGTCTCAAATATCGAAAAACCCGCAAGTCAGGTCACTGGTAATCCAAGGCGCCACTGCAATACGCAATACTGAGACCGGTTTGGGATCAACATGAGATCATCGTGTGACTGTGAATGGGTACAACCTCAGCGCTATAGTAACCAAGTGCTAAGTAGTTTTCCCGGGTGCAAGCCCAGGAGAGGAGAAGGTGATAAAGTGTTTCGGTGTCGCCGCAATCTGGCTCGTTATTACAATAAAGAAAGATGTGGCGGGGGTGACGGCGGGGAGGCGTTAATATTAAAAGAAATGAGGCGTGAAGAAGGACTTTTGCGAGGCTTTTTTTTCCTCCACGTGCTCCCGGGGAGGCTATAATTCTGTGATTGCTGTTTACTGGGGAGGGGGGGGGGGGGGTGATTACACGCTTTCATCCCGCCCTCGCTACACTAACGACAGAATAAGGTGCGAGCGAAGGTGCGAGGTAGCGGTCACAATGTCATTGTGTTGCACTGCAGTCGAGTGATTGCACACGGAGGCAATCACGCGTTTAAGTGTGCCACTCATGTTGCGCGAGCTTTCGCTGTTGCATGTGAGTCACGTAAGACTCTCGGGGGGCGCGGGGGGGTATGCGAAAGGACATTACTGACAGCTGTTTTACATTGTGCGTCGGGCAAGATGTACACGTTCAGTGTGTGTGAGTAGAGTGATCCGGAAAGAACGAAGATTGCATTGTGTGACTGGACATACAGCACAGACAGAACGTTTCCATTCTAATGTGTGTGCAAAAGGTATTGAACTGAAGTTCAATACAACTGAACTGTATTCAGGCAATAATTCTTTCATGTTCCACTAGAGGGTACATGAATTGAATTGTTGAATAAGCGGGGATAAACTTCCAATAAGCGTTTTAGGGGTTGGTACCCTCCCAAAAAAAAAAAAAAAAAAAAAAAAGGAAAAAGAAAATTGAAAAGACAAAAATCCACCGGGGTCCACTTTAAATGCTCAAACAGCTTTCCATGTTGGATCCAAAAAGTTGGAAATCGGCGTTTTCCAGTAGTTACAGCTACTCAAGCACCGTGGTGGCGTCGTCGGGAACGTTTCGCCACTCGGGGCCTCGAGCCGGCGTCATCTCGGCTCCTCTAGTCTCACGCGACGCGATCACAGTTAATCGTATTCAAGCCTGGCAATCCTTCATCTCACTTCCCCAACTCTTTCCCTCTCGCATCGATCCCCACCTTTTCATTTCTGCTTCTTCTAGCTCTCTTTTCTTTTTTTTTTCTGGCTAGCTAGCGTATTCCGCGGGGATCCCTCGGCGTGACGCTCTGTATCACGGCCGCTTTCAAACAGATTTACTGTACGCCGCTTACGTTGACAAGCGCAATGATGCACGTGAAGACTTATGGGGATTTTTTTTTGGGCGTGGAGCAGGGCAGCTGCTCCGCAAATATACATAATTCGTCGGGAGATGAAATGAAGGAATACCACATTAAAATAATGGAGAGGTTGTAAGAAGACATACGGCATTAGGGCTCAGGAGGATGCAATGACAGAGTATCATTAATGCTCCAATCAGCACAAAAGTGTCTATATTTATGCTAAGCCGTTGTGCTTTGTATTCATTTGTACCCGTCTCTCGTCAGTATGTGGAACAACACGGCGACACGCATTGAGATATGTTTTATGCCTGCGCATGTGACTGAACAGGCAGATGTTTACATAATACAGCTCAATCGTTTAGAATATGGTAGAAAAGTTCATTTATTTCAGCACTCTAGTATAGATTCATTAAGCACTCAATACTTATCAGAGGGCAAATTCATGCCTAGTTTCTACATTAAAAATAATTTCTTGATCGCCTGTTACGGAGTATTCTAGTTTCTAGAGATGGTAAATTTGGGGGTTTCGTTTATTGTAAGATATGATCATCCAAATTATACATATATATATATATATATATTTTTATTTTATTTTTTAAATACAAACTACAGTCGTTATGTGAATGGACAGATGTTCAATTTACATTAGAATACCGCCAACAAAAATGTCACAAAAATGGATACACAGGTTAATTATGTACATTTAACATTTAATTGTTCTGCCTGTCACTCTATGTTGCTGGCCTAGATAGTTAAAATGACATTATTTCTAGTAAAGAAATCCAATCGAATAATTTCCTGCGGCACTCCTGATGATCTCTCATGGCACACCGGTCACGAATTACTGCAGTATGTCAATATTTGCAAGACTGTGCAGATGTGCCTAATATTATGTCCTGTCCATATATGGTCACAACGCCGCAAATACAATGCAGCCTCTCTCCGCGGACAGCACACAGAAAAGCCTTTTGTCTTGTCCGCATTTCTCGGAACAAAAAAACAAAAAAACAAAAAAAAACAAAAGTGAGGAGGATGAGGAGCTAAGAAACTTGGCACTTTCCCACTCCTTCTCATCCAAAAATATCCCAGCGAAGATTGCCCACTCGCATCCTGCCGGGAGCAACTTGTGTGTGGTGAACAATGAAAACCCAGCATGAGAGTCTGGACTACTACTACTACTACTACTACAATGCATACAAACAGAACCAGGATGCACAAGCAATCTACGACCGATTCTATAAGGACAAACCCTTCATTGAAGTATGTATACTATACAGTGTCTTCAAATTACGACTACGGCATAGAAAAGTCACGTCAGCGACTTGCTTACAAATATACTGTAGATCAAGCGGGCCTTTGAAGTCGTTTAATAGCGACCATCCTGTCGACAGTCAAGAACACAAAAGGGCAAATTCTAATTTTACTCTGGTGTACCAACCGCTGTTTATTTGTTCTCATGTCAAGTGCTTTTCAGTGTTTGCCTGCACAGATGCCACCTTTAAAGTCGGACAGTGCGCATGTATTTCAATGATCGATATTATTTTTAAGTACAACCCCAATTCCAATGAAGTCGGGACGTTGGGGTAAACATAAATAAAAACAGAAGACAATGATTTGCAAATCATGTTCAACCTATCTTTAATTGAATGCATTACAAAGACACGATATTTAATGTTCAAATTAATAAACTTTATTGTTTTAGCAAATAATCATTAACTTTGAATTTTATGGCTGCAACACGTTGCAAATAAGCTGGGACAGCATCAAAAACCGACACCAATGTGTAAAGGGTATCACCACATGGGCTCAGGAACACTTCAGAAGACCAATGTCAGTAAATACAGTTCGGCGCTACATCCGTAAGTGCAACTTGAAACTCTACTATGCAAAGCAAAAGCCATTTATCAACAACACCCAGAAACGCCGCCGGCTTCTCTGGGCCCGAGCTCATCTAAGATGGACCGATGCAAAGTGGAAAAGTGTTCTGTGGTCCGATGAGTCCACATTTCAAGTTGTTTTTGGAAATTGTGGACGTCGTCTCCTCCGGGCTAAAGAGGAAAAGAACCATCCGGACTGTTAGGGACGCAAAGTTCAAAAGCCAGCATCTGTGATGGTATGGGGCTGTGTTAGTGCCAATGGCATGGGTAACTTACACATCTGCGTAGGCACCATTCATCCTGAAAGGTACGTACAGGTTTTGGAGAAACATATGCTGCCATCCAAGCAACATCTTTTCCATGGACGCCCCTGCTTATTTCAGCAAGACAATGCCAAACCACATTCTGCACGTGTTACAACAGCGTGGCCTCGTAGTAAAAGAGTACGGGTACTAGACTGGCCTGCCTGCAGTCCAGACCAGTCAAAAATGGTTTGTTCCACTCTGCTCCGTGTCAAGGTCCGATTTTGGAACATATCGCATTAATGCTCGTCAAGTAACTGCTTTTAAAATGATCGGTTAACCACCGATTGCGAAATGTTTCGGTTCTGAACGTGGAGATGACATTCAGCTGCTGTTCAGTGCAGGGGCGGATCTATTCTAACTGGATACAGGGGCGCTGGCCGCCCCAACATTTTGAAAAATCTCTACACCTTTAACACAAAGCTGTGACCTATTACTTTTTCAAAATAACGACAACATACAAGCAATTTAGAATTGCTTGATGAATGAATTTGGGCATGCTTATTCGATTAAAGTTGAAGAATTTCAAAGCGGCCCTTGCATCCATCAATTTTTCTGTATGTGGCCCTTGGAGGCAAATGTTTGGACACCCCTGGTATACACGAATCGACAGCCTGACATCTACATTATTGTCCGTTATGTGTGTATGCGAATGGACACACCTGACTAAGATCACGATTATGTACAAAGAATGTGACGAGTGAATGCATCGTAGGCCCGTGTGTGCGTGTGGTCTTTTGTCTGTGTGTCCGTGTGTGTGCACTCAGCTAGAGATGTCATTCAAATCGCGCGAGGCTCTGCGGGGCTGCGATAAGCGTAAAGATCAAGATTTGGCGTTCTCCACTTTGGCAAATTTTCATAATTAATTAAAGCGGCTGGTAAACATGCGCATCACGCCGACTGATAAGCTTCCCCCGTTGTTCTCGGCGCCGGCTCGCCCGTCGGCTGCGAACTCGTCAGCCATTGAAGTCGGGCGAAACGCCCGTTCACGCTTGTTTTCGCCGCCGCTGACAGCCTGGCAATCAACGTGATGAGCCTGATGTCGCCTTGATGATCCACGCAATCAGACGCCTAATGTTCTTAAAAGTTTCATGGATGTTTTCGGAAGCATCTCTTCCGGAGGCGCTTCGTCCCCTTCTATTGCGAGTTTATTGAAGGGAGGCCCGGCTATATATGTAATCAAATCCATCTTTTTTTGCTTTTGTTTCACAATCCACTATGATTCAGGAGCTTCTTTATGAGCAGCAACAGCTAAACGCCTCTTTTGGGACCTAAGAATATTATATGAAGGTTCTCCATTGTCCCAAAATTTGACGATGAATAAGAAATAGAAAATAACTCCACACTCGTTCTCAAATCATCTTTCCCCATTGAAATGCGTGGAAATGCCATTAATCCCTTCCAGCCCCGCAAAAACACCGACAAAAATGTTTGTTACGTTTTTCATTTCAAAAATAACAATATTACCTAGAATGCAAAGAATTCGAGTTTCTGCATCATGATTTCATGTTTGATTGCCCATTTGACACTGCGCTCCTGGTGTGTTCGCCGAGGCCACCAGAGGGCACTATAATAATGACATAAACAAAGAAGAATTTCACAATTAAGTGACTCGGTAAGCACATTTTGCAGAGGATAAAGAACATGCTCTTAAGTATTGTTATATTGTCGATGTACGTGTATTGCTGCACTGTTTGTGCTCAAATATCCGTGTCGTTTGGTTAAATACGCAACGTGTAATTCCCTCTGTTTTATGTTTAAACTTCAACTGGCAATGGCAATAAAACGTCACCGAAAAAGTGACGAGACGGGGGAAAAAACAACAACAACAACAACAACAAAACCACAGACTTGCTGTGTTTGCTTTCTGCGCTCCAGCGAGTGTGGACTGCGGCTGTCGGGATTAAGGCAAAGTAATGAAGAGCGAGGGGAGAGGCTGGCTTAGGGCGTCGCTGCACTGGATCAATGCGATGTGCACACAAGTGTTGGGCTGCAACACAGCGGCGAGCTAGTGACTCGAGTGCCTTTTCGTGACTGACTCTGCCCGTTTCACTAGCGTGCACAAGTCCTGGCATTGGCTGCAACCTCGATGAGAAATATAAAGACAGCCCATCCATTTTAATTGTGCAGTTTCCCCCACGGTAATTGATTAAGATAATTAAGACTCACCGGAACCATCCGAGGCGCTAGCGCGGGCGGTCGGCGACATAGAAGGGAAGAAAAAAAGGGAACAAAAGTTAAAAAAAAAAGCTTTGTCGTCTACTGTCGCAATTCCATTTAAAAGACAAATATGCGCACACCTGGGAGCGCCGGCAGGTGACGAATTGGCCTTTCCGCAAACGTTTATTGTGTATCACGGACACACAAAGGCCGCCGTCGCTTTTGCACTTGGGAATGAACGCAACAGTAGCATCGGCAGCACGCTAGCAAACAAAAGAGGAGAACGAGGCTTCGCAAAATGTTAGCCACGGTGACGAGCCCTTCGACGTCACCGGTTAGTCATCGGCCGATCCATCCACGTCCTTTATCCGAGAGGAGACAGAGGGCAAAGCGGAGACTGTGGAGCAATATGTAGTAACACGACATTAGTACATCATATTATATTTCATTCGGAGGCGTCTGAGAAGCGTCGCTCGTTCCGGTGACTTTAACCCGCAGTAAGAACGGGAAAGAACAAATCAACAGCTAGCTAGTCAAGCGCCCCCCCCCCCCCCCCACGTTCGCACAACATCACGGTGGTCCCGGGAGGGAAAGGAGCAGGAGGGGAGCCGGGTCCGTCGACGCCTCACGGGGACGCCACGAATACATTACTGTCAACGCCGCCGCAACGACCGCAAAGTAGCGTTAAGCACCAACGTTTTATCACAACGACACAACTCCCCCGCTGTGAAAAAAAAAACTGCGTGTGCAACTTGTTGAATATTTGAAGAGCTCTTGTTTCATGCTCCCCGAATTGCGATGATCACGACTTTAAAACAAGCTCCTTCTCCTCCTTTTTCTTCATATAGTTGCACCAAACAACAACATCTGCCCATCGACTTTCATGTGAAAGGCGGGGAACGTTTTGCCCGTAGCGGCTCCTTTGGTGCTGTTAAATGCATCAATTAAACATGTTGGCCCGTGCTTTATTTTCAAACCGCAACGAGAAGGTTGACGAACTGCACAATGAGGGCATCAATGAGCTCGATGTCGTAATGAGTTATCGCCTGTGTCGAAGACGTACCCGTGTGTAAAGTGTAAAAAAAAAATTAAAAAAAAAAAAAAAATGTATTTTTAAATCCCCCTTTCCTTTATGCTTACTTGTGTCTGGCCCACTTTTCTGCTTAAAAGGCTCCCGGGACGGAGGAGGCGAAGCGAGGGCTGTGAAGTCCTGAGAGGAATTGTAAAACTCAGCACGAGGAAGACGCAGGGAAAAAAAGGGAGTAGCTGACATGTATAGTAAGAAGGTAAGAGCCCGGGAGAAAAGAAGGTTGGAGCGTTCCATGCGGCGAGTGTGAAAGCGCTTCAACAAACTCTGGAGGCCAAATTGCGAGCGCGCATTTTTTATAGAAATGAAAAGACGACATACGAGGCGGAAGGTAGATGGTGTGTGTGTGTCACCGCAAAATCTGTTTAGGAATCAGACCGGAACGGCGCTGTGGAGGCGGAGCGCCGGTTCAAAAAAAAATTATTATTATTATTTATTTTATTTTTTTTAAACGGAAAAAGGAAGGAATGCAATGATGCCGCAATGAGAGAAAAGGTGTCGCGATGATTGAACGGCTTGAGAAAAGCAATGAAAATCGAACAATGTCAGCAAAAGAGGAGAAGCAGGACGCTTCGCTGACTTCTTTGCTTGAGATTAAACAGAAAAACTGAGATTTTACTGCAGGGAAGATATCAGGTCATTGGCCAGTTAAGAGTCCCTGTTTTGGTCATTGGCCTGTCAGAGCCTCTCCATATCATTGGTCAGTCCATGCGTAAACAACGCATCTCTGAACGGAACGGAATTACACGTACTCTCTAGTTTTCTTTTCCTGATGGGAAAACGGAGGCGACAAAAGCGCAGTTGAGCTTAAGATGAAGAACATTCCAGAAAAACATCAATAGAAAATCCAGTTTATAGCACATACTGTATCTATATACTACTGTACTTGTTCAAGTGTGTTGTCATTTGCACACCTCAGCGCGCTTGACTTTTCCTTAATGAGCCTTTTCCTTACAATTGGGCCTATTAGGCTTCCGTTCTTTGTCCATGCCTCCTCCTCGGGGGATTAAACACACAGAATCGACGCTAACGATCTTTCGATGTGCGAGAAAAGTCATCGGCCGCTCGATATCGTTAGCAAATCTCTCGGCGCGCTGCGGCGTCATTATGCGGCGATCGAAGCACGTCGAGGCGTTTCACGGTTTAATGGCGGCGGCGGAACACGGCGGCGTTCGCGAGGGTCAAGCATGGATCAACGTCACTGTGCTCGCCATTAGCGTTGGCGAATCCATCTTCAAGGCTCATTTACGCGCAATCATTCTACATTGGAGACGTGGTTATGGACTTGTGTGTGCGCATGTGTGTGTGTGTGTGTGTGTGAGACCCTCGCCGCACTCCGCCTCATTATGCACTGCAAACATACTGTACAGTCATTGCAGTTCATTAATTAAGGCAACACGCATTGCGTTTCAATTTAGGCTACTTTTTGCCGGCATTTCTGTGTTATTAGTAATCCATTTTCCTGCCCGGCTCGTCGGCCTCGCCGTGTTATTGGGAAGTCATCGCCCTCTCATCCCAGAGCGTAATGCGATATGTTGTTCACGCACATATTTGCTTGCATTTATGAAACTCGTAAAGCGCCGACTTCGACGGCTCGCTGTCCGATGGTCAAGTGTGCGTCGGAGAGTGCTTTTTTTTAGGGGGGGGGGGGGGGGTCAGATAATTGAGACGCAGCGCGTTTGTCCCACGCTGAAGGCCTTAATATCTTATCGATCGCCGCGCCTCGTTTGTGTCACGTTTGACGGCTCGTGATCAATCCGGCCTTGGCACTTTGATTGATTACCGATACGCTGTCGCCCGCATCGATCGGATTGGGGAGGATGCGGTGGGGGGTTATGCTTAGAATAGCGTTCCCTAAACGGGCGTGGGATGAAGAACAATGTGCTGAGGTGGTGGGACGGTTATTGCCGCGGGCTCTTCCTTCCCGTCCCTGCTCATTAGCCTTCCCGAACTTCTTGACTTGTCATTTTCTTTTCCCCTTCTGTGCATTGCGTCTTTTCCATGTGCGTGTGCGGTTACGCGCGTGTGTGTGTGTGTGTGTGTGTGTGTGTTGCCGTGTGCCCTGGTAGCGCCCGACGTTTCACTCCATCCATCTCTGTCTGTGTGCGGCCTCTCCCCCCCCCCCCTCCCCCCCTCGCTGCCTTTTTCATATCCTCCCTTAGTTTCTCCTTGACCCGCGCTGAAATGTGCCGTTTTTGCCAATGCGCGTTTTCGCATTTGTGTGTTACATAACGTTTATAGCATTTCATTGAGAATACAGTGAACCCACCGCTATATGACGCGTCATCGAATTCAGCATGCTAGGCAGCACTGAGTTCTACTGGAAGAGATATAGAATAATTAAGAAGCAAGAAGAAGAGGCAGAGAAGGTCCCCAACTACGCTCCAGTCGCTGTTCCCGCAGAGCAGAGTGAATATATGCCTGTGAGCATTGTTGAATGCGCTGTTTGTATGCGTTGCTACTCCAGGTGTGCGTTAAAGTACCAGTTGTTTCAAGGTTCATAATTACCGTAATATCTATGCTAATTTCTGTCGACCCATCTGTGACGTTTCGCATTATATATTAGCATTACGCTAGCGGACTATATTGAAACAATTGGTGTTCCGTTGTCAGTTTTTAAGTAACTTGAAGCGGGCGTGATAAATAAACAGCTTGACGCGAGCACGCGTGGCCTCTTATTTGTACAAATGCGCGAGCAAGAGGGGTTAAGAAAATATTGGAAATTTGTGTTTTAATAAGTTCAAATGTTTTTTATGCAGATGGGACATTTTTATTGGGGATATGGTCTCTCTAAATCGCTGATTTTCACCTATCACGGGTGGCTCTGCAACGTGTATTCGTGTTTGAGTTGCTTTTTTAATAACCAATCTTCACTACTCACTGAAACACCGATTCGCTGTTTTAAAATATTAAAAAAAAAAAAAAATACATTTAAATTCAATTCGGAGTTAAGATCAAATAAAATCAAAATCCAAGTCAAAATTAAAATTCTTAAAAATTTGATGAAATTGTCTTCCTTTCTCACTGTGAGGCGCGCGCACTCACGGCTGGCAATGAGGCACTCTAAGGGGCCTCATGAATAAAATATTTTTGATCTCAAATATAGATTTAAGAATTAAAAAATAAACTAAAATGTCTATCATCGACTGCAGAAGGAAACACGAAAGAGCAAATGACATCATTTGAAGCCGAGCAGACAAAAAAGTCCAGCTGCTTTTTCGTTAGCGCTCTTTTTTTTGCTCTCGACGTCTGTCTTCCGAGCTTCAGAGGAGGGCCAATTAAAGCACATCCCCGGTTCCTCCTCGGCTCAAGCGAGCCCCTCTCCAGGGCCGCTAATTAAACACAAGCCTTCCTTTTCTCTTCTCTCCCGTCTTTTCTTCCTCCATCTGCCGCCTCCTCCGCCTCAACGCAACCTCCCGTCCACCAATTTCCCCGTCCTCCTCGGCTATTCGTCACAGCGCAGGGGCTCGACGTCCGCCCCGGGCGGGCCGCCCGAGTCGATCTGTACAAAGCAGCGGGCTTGTTATTCTCCGCTGATGGCGTTCCACTGCTGGCTCCGTATCCACCGTCCGGCCGCGGCCGCTGACAGGCGGCCCTGCTAATGAGGGTGTCACGTTAGTCCCAGTTGTGCTCCTTTCACGTTCCCCGTACAGCCTCATCACCGGCGCCGTCCGAGCCGAGAGACGTCAGTGATGTCACGTCCGTTGTTATGTACACGTCCTTTGACTACACAGAGCGGTTAGTATCATGGTCATGCCTGACGGACCATGACTTACTTTACACACCCCTCCCCTACCCGTTAAACAGGCCCCGTTTGCCAGTACAGTCCAACCCCCGCGTACTCGAAATAAGCACATTTGCATATTTGCATTTTATCCTCCGTTATTTGCTGGAAATCTTGGTTATTCCCTGTTTTTGTACTCAGCATAATTCAAGTTTTACTGTGGCGCCATCTGGTGGAATTAATTTGTTCCATGACTATGTTTTAAGATGTTTTTGAGACGAAAACTAGCACTCTGTAATATTGTATATATTACATATACATATTGTTATAATAGCCATCTACCTGTATTGATCCACCGTTTCGATACTGTATATGAAAATATCCTTTTATAGCCACTTAAAGAGTTATCACAGCGCAACACCGATGTTATTTGTTTGCCCATCTATGGCATTTCCGAACATGTGTTAGCATTAAGCTAGCAGACAAGGCACATTTATGTGGTTGTTTTAAATGCACATGTAGTTCTCTGTCTACTGTTTAGTTTGACTGTGTACTTCATAAAATGTGAAAAACACAAATATGTTTTTACGACACCGTTGTCATTTAAATGTCCACTTCTCGGCACCGCCTTAAAGAAAGCATGGGGTAGGGGGGTGGGGGGCGGTGGGGGGCAAAGGAGCAAATGTTTTCTTGTTGCATTGTTTTCCCCGCCTCCACGCAGAGAAAATGCAGCCCAGATGAGCGTTATTTTCATGTTCGGGGCTCCTCCGAGGGCCTCAATAAAGGGGCCAAATATCTCACAGGCAAGCCTTCCATTTGCAGGGCAAAATAAATGCCTCCCCGCAGACAGAAGGGGCGCAGATGCTCATTGTGATTCATGCGCCACCGCCGCAAAATCACTCTGAACCGATGGAGGTAATTAGAATGCTCTTTTGTTAATGGGCCTCCAGCAGAAAAACACATTGGAACACACCGGGCGCATCTGCGGCTGCACTTGCGCTAGGGAAGGATATAGGCAAAAGTATTGCGACACCTACGGAGAGTGAAATTGTAAGACCCAAAAAAAAAAAGAAAAAGAGGAGTCCCTGTGCAGTTAACAGCTTCTGGGAAGACTTTCCTCAAGATCTTGGTGTGTGTGTGTGTGTGTGTGCGTGTGACTCTGAGGGAATTTGTGCTGTAGTTCATCCCCAGAGTTCTTCGACACCAACCTCGGGGGGGGGGAGGGGCTTCGGGGCCTTCCCGAGATGGACCCGAAAGCGATACCACGAAGCGTTCAGACAACCTTTTCTGGGGGAGAACAAAATATGCTACTGTTCAGGGGCATCGAACTGAGAAGATGTGTGCTGTATATGTCGAGCTTGTGATGTGGTATCGGTGTGTACAGTGTCGGAGAAATTTTAGTCCCGATCATGTGATTTTTTTTTTTTTCGAGTAGCGCTACTGTACAGAGGTACAGTAGCCACAGGTACAGGTACCTGCCCATGATGCATCCCTTGTTTGTTTTTTATTCAATGGTTCACTTCTGACACCGGCTTGACAATTAGGAATGTTAAATGGTTACTTTGAAATAATCTGTACAGTTAAAAAAAAAAAAAAAGGTTTAATGAATTCAATTTAAACCTTTTCATATGAGGATTATTGTTTTGAATTGAGAACTAGCAAGTCAACCAGCGACACGGCGATATCGGAGAAGCTGAAATTCCTTATCCGATGCCCTGGGAATCATGTAATCTCTGAAAATAATGGCTTTGAGATAAACCCGAGACGTAACACTTTCTTGTTCACGGAGCAGAACGGTGTATACTCAGCGAGGTCCAGTAAATAGACACATCCCGGCAGACCGAGATGGCGTGGCGAGAGATTGTTCTCTGCTCTCGCTTTGTCCACAATTGATTGAAAAGAGGTTTTGTTTTCACGACGCCTCCCTTTGCCCCCCAGCCTTCCCACCGGGCCTCCAAGCAAAAACTACTCCCACCTCAACTCCCAGGATTCCCACATCTCCCATCCCACTCCCCTCTTATTCTGTCATTCCTGAAGTGGCACTAATCCTCCACCCTCTTCCTCTTCCTTCTTGTTTTTTATGATCTGCGCTTACCAAACTGATCTCACCCCCGACTCTCTTCTTGCAAGCCCCCACTGTTGCTCTACATGGACAGCAATGTATTCACAACGTATTCCTCTTCCAGTCCGGGAAGTCCATCGACGGCATGTTTTTCCAAAATACAATACTGTCTCACAGAAAGTGCAGAAAAATACAGTTCTAGGTGAGTGTTTCAGCCAATATTTAAGTGAAGATCAACTGTACATAAAAATTGTCAAGTAGGTGCGTTGGCAAATGGCGAAGGGCCCGATGAAGCAATTATCTATGAAGCGAGACAGCCTGCTTGAGCCAGCGGTGCAAGCATTGCCGAGGAGAGACGGCGGCGGCTTTGACAGCTAATTCAAAAAGGAGAGGCTAAAAGCATTAAACGGCCAGATAACCGCAGCTCGTCATCGCTCGGGAGAACGCCGCAACAACAGCGGCGATATGTCACCCGCGTCAGGGAAGATTATAGTTTTTATGTGCCTGCCTTGCATCCATCCTGCGATCTTTCTCCTATGATAACCACAGCGCTCGCTGATGGTGGACATTTTGTTTTCTTTCCCTGTCGCGTCTTGTGTTTAATAGCGCCTAAATGCTGCAATTTGTTTTCTTTTTTAGGGGGGGGGGGGGTTATCGGTAATTAGTTTCTCGCACTTTCAAGATCCATCTGTGTCACTCGCGGGGATGTGTGACGTCCCGCCCACCTCGTAGAGACCATTTAAATAGGGACCCAGCCTTGCCGGCGTGAAAAAAACACGCATGTAATTGACGATCCTATAAAAAATAAATCATCTTTATAATTGGCTATATTAGTTGAAACCCGTAAATATACCACAAGCAATCATCCTAAAACTCTTTAATATCATTTCAAATTTATCTTACAACATATCCCCTTAAAAATAAAAACGACTCGCAAATGATTTGACGCACCCGGACTGCTCTCCATAATTTCCAGGAACAACCCAGGCTAAACTTAAAGATGCTCTTTCTCAGTCGTGATGTGTCACTTCAACAATACTTCCTTGACACCGGTTACTATTTTACTCGTAGCCAGGGCTTTGGCGCCATCTTTGTTGCATCTCAAGGCATCACAGAAAGAGCACAAAAATACACGAATAGGTGAGTGCGAATAGCTTCCTGTGCATAGGCGAGGGTTTCCTGTAGTTACGTTATACTACGACTCATAATTATATATTATACGGTATAATAAACAACTGTAAATAGACTGTGCCCATCTACAGCCATGCATTTCAACGTTCGTGGCAATTTAGTAGAATTTTGTACCAAAAATTGGACACGTCTCGAATTAATCAAACATAATGAAGTAAAATTAAATACAAATTAAACATAATCAAATGCCTCTTTTCTCCCTCTTAACCATGAAATATAATACTTCTTTCGAAATGTTTTTTTTTTTTTTTTTTACATATTTGTGTTACTCCTTATCCCAAATAAACTTTCTTTTCTTAAAAATAACAACAATTTAGGTTAAATTCACACTTTAGTCATGTCCCTGGGTTTTCACTCAGCCTTGTTAGCCTACACATTACCCTCCTCTGAAAAATCCCACATATTCAATGATTATTTCAGCTATGTTTAAGTTTATTTTGAGAGCGTTACATCAAGCAAACGGCACCGATTGGGTGAAATTGCCCATATAGCTAGCTAAAGGTAAGTTTGCCTCCTAAACATGGTGTCATTTTTGACTTTGACATGTCCTCCGAAGTCTTAGCCCCCAAAATTATAAACATGGAGAAAAAAAAAAAGGAAAAACAAAACACAAATATTGACTAAAATGTTGATGTGATTGCATTCTAAATTCTCCTGCGATCGCTACAAACCTGTACACAGCTCTGTGTCTCTTTCTAGCAACAATCAACACAATGAAAGTCGACATGTTGCCATGCATTATTCATGGTTTTTTTTTTGCCCCCCCCCGACCATTTGACAAGCATCACACTCAAATGTGTTTGTGGATTACAAGCAGTGGAAAGTCTGTGTGCGTGTGTGTGTGTGTGTGTGTTGGGGGGGGGGGGGGGGGTGTCTATAGCGCCTATCTCTCATGCAAAGAGACTCTTTAGCAGACACAAGGGAAGAGCTTTAGTTCATAAGCTCTCTTTCGCCACGTTGTCCGTCCCGGGGGAGGCTAAGTAGCCTCGCGAGTGGTCAATATGTCAGACGGCGCCGTAATCCCCCATGATGAATCTACGCGGCCCGGCCAATTAATAACGCTCGGATCGTTAGAGCCCTTGCGATTGATCACTTTCATCTCGGAGAGGCGTCGCCACCGCGAGACCTGAGAGGAGCGTTCCCGTAAAGATCGGTCACGCCGATCGATGGCGGCCGTCCGCACGTCCGGACGCCCTCTCGCGGGTTTCGTACGGCTGGTTTAAAGCGGCCGACGGTGAACCAGAGGCCTTGTTCTACATAAAGAGAGCAGGCGGACGCTTCGACCGCCGCCGCCCGCCGTGCCGAAGACGTGCGCTGATGTTTTGAAAAGATCTCTCTGAAAGGATCCTGCCACGACTGAAAATGAAGATGGAGCGCTCAGTCTATCCTGAAATTGATTTAGAACAGACCACTCACAGAGCTCTCGCACATACACACACACACACACACACACACACGCATCGCTGGGTGAAAGTACGATTTCATTTGGTTGGAGCCGTGGGGGTTGCTCTGGTTCAGTAGCCAGTGGTGGCTTCGCCCAAGGTAAGCAGAGCTGCGTTGAGATTTTCTCGGATGTACGGATTAGCTTCTGATAAGCGACACTTAACTTTTGCATTTTGTCTCGAGCAACAAAAACCTCCGCGGCTCTGTCTGTCAGTGTTGTGTCAGTTGTCAACACGTTCGTTATGAAGCGCAGCAGCTCGCCCCCCCCCCCCCCCCCCCCCCCCCCCCCCTGCTGCTTTCATCCGCACACGTTCACCTGATGAGTCCTGATACTCATTTAAACAAGCACCAAACTGGCAATCACGCCCAACGACCACACCCGAAGACGGATCAATACAGCTCAGCGGCGACACGGACAAGTCCAAACATGTTCAAACCAGGGTCGGATCGATGCCTGGCCCATTCGGGAAGGGTTTTTTTTTTTTTTTTTAATTTTGTTTTGTTTTTTTTTTTAATCAGGAGAAGTGCTCGGGCAAGGCCGCCTCATGCTTTGCGAGGCACTTAAGGAAATGAAGTCAAGTGAGGCCCACCAAAGACGTGTCAAGGATGTATTCCGAAATGCCACGTGAGACGACACGCTCGGCTGCAGGTGACCTCATCAAGGAGTTTCAGTTTAACAGGACTTGAAGGTAAATGTATGAAACAACCGCAGGACGGAAGACAGCAGAACCTCGAAAGGGACAATGCGGTGCGCCCTTTCATTTGCGATTTACAAACGCTTACAAAAGAAACACAATAGCATTGTTTCTCACAAAATCTCTCGTTTATAAAATAACAACACTCAATTTAAAAATGTAATGAAACTGTTACGACTTAAAGGACGACACCTTAAAATATAAAAATGAAGTCTCCTTTGCATGAATACTGTACCATACAGTTTTTTTTTTCTTTTCTAGTCTTCAAATCCGTCGCGTATATTAAGCTAAAGTAGACACTGACTGCATAGTTTTAATCTCCACAAATGATCTATAACAGTTGACACTCCTCTTACCTGCGCTAATGGTGTCAGAGTGACGGATGAAGTCAAAGGTCGTCGTTCTTATCTTTGACTTGCATGTCGCTATTCTCTTTTTGCCCCCCGGTTTTTAATAAAAACATCATCCTTGAGTGTTGAATTCAAATGCAATCGTTTTAACATCTCCAAGTCCAAGTTGGTCCAAGTTGCAAACCTGGCAACCTGCCATTTAAAAATTACGATTTTTTTTTTTTTTAAACTTCTATTCTGTTGGAATATTAGTTCGGAAGTAGCGCTTTTTATATATTTAGAAAAAAATGAACAGTAATAACTAGATTGAATTTCATCACAACATATTGGAAGTGTATTTTTTATGCCAGCACAGAGTTCCTGTCACGTGGGACTTTTTCTTTTCTTTTTTTTCAGCTCACTCTTCCGCCTTTTCCCCGTGACGCGCGTGCACTCGTGGCCGACGACGAGGAACTCTAAAGCGGCCACGCCGGCCCGAAGCCTCGGGCCACACGCTGCTCTGTCAAGTCGGGCTTTGAAAAAAAAATTATTAAAAATCCACCCACCTTGCTCTTTTGTATCCCTCTGCGTGACGTGCACGCACACATGGCCAACAACAAGGCGCTCTAAAGCCACGACACCAGCAGCGCAGCAAAAAAAAAAAAAAACACAAAAAAGAAAACACTGCCAGAGTTTATCCATATGCCTGTTGCCTAATGATTCTTAATGTTTGTCGAGTCGCAAACAAATGTCGCTTTGATGCTGATGATTACTTTTCTGACTATCATGTCTAAAAAATAAAAATAAAAAAAAGAATACCTAATCCTGCGCGAGGTGCTCGCAGGTGTCGATTTGATCACTTTTGAATCCACCTCGCGGCTTTTCCGTCGCGCTCCGGCGATTTTAATGCGACGTGTAACACGACGGCTCTGAAGTTTCATTTACGTCTCCGTTTGGTCGTGCGCCGCCAATTCTCCCTGGCTAATCGGCAACACTCCGATACGAGAATGTGATTCTTTTAGATTTGAAGTGAGAGCAAGTGCGCGTGTACAATTTTTTGGAACTGCCGTTTTAGATCAGACGCCATTGTTTTGCGAGCTGATGTGTGAGGATCTTGCACGCGGGGAAATTGCCTAAATAATTCAGAGCCTTCACCTAAAGGTTGTGAGTCATAGGACGCGACGGACCATTTCATATTTTCGGTAACTAAATAATACATTTTCGGGGGATGCATTATTCATACGTTAATTTATCTCAGGTTTATTATACCACAGTTTCGGACGATCTAATTCGACTTCTTGGTGCAAACAGCTTTCTCACTCCCCATTGCACTCTATCAAAGTTTCTTGTATAAGGCGCACCCCCGCTGTGCCGACGACACCCAGGCATAAATACCCTTCTCTCTCTCCTCAGCGGTCTGACCTTCTTCCTCGCCTCGCTCGCCCTTTTTGCACGCTCTCATCCAGTCACTCTGGTCTCACCTTTTACCCTTTAAACCCCCCACCCCCCCCCCCCCCCCCCCACCTTCCTCCCCTCTCACCGCTGGTAAATCTCCTGCACATCCTGCCAGCCCCGTTTATCCTCCGTCCCACACCGCGTCGGCACCTTTCAGTCCATTTTAAAAGCTCACTTTTGCCGTACTTCGTAACGTCTACGGCGCCAGTTGCGTTTGAAGTATTCCAGACGTCTCGAAGAACAACCAACGCTTTCGTTCGTTTTCATTCATTGTGAGACGAAACAAAAAGGAGGCAAATTCGCTGCCGACCAATTGATTTTGTATTATTGAACAACAAAATGTGCGTGAGAGCTGCAAGCATAATTTTTGCCCACTTGAGGTCGCCATCCTCACATTCAACACTGTAACATCTGTGACGTTTTGTGTGTGCGGCTTTAAAAGGTGGGGCCTGGCCTGATGAGTGACCAATGAAAAGAGAGTGGCTGTTAATTGGCTACCCATGAGCCAGTCTGCGTCTTGAGCGCCTGGGCGTCAGTTGTTGCCGTAGCAACTCGTGCATGAATGTTCTCATGTAGATATTTCGTTACCGTTTGTGCAGCGATAACGGGCCGCCACACAGCTCTTTTTAACGGAATATCATTTTGGGAAGAATCGCAACACAAACACAGTGATTTCAATTGAGGGCCTCGATTTGCATGAGACCAGACCACACCCCCGAAACAAGCTAAATTCGGCCTGTATAATTCAAAGCAGTCATATGCACGCACGTAGACAATAACAGTTGTCAGAGTCATTTTTCAAGCGTTGTGAGTGGCATCGGTTGACATTTTAACACTTTAAACCAGCACGCAAAACTGTATGAATCCAGCTCAACGCTTGCCGGAGGCGAGGCTTTGGGACTCGCAAACAGGGGAGGATGGAACTAACTACTACCAGGCGCTTTCCCAGTAAAGGTCACCTGACACATGAATTGCCTCAATTTGCCGCACTTCGCCATTCCGTAAATACAGCCACAGACTCGGGTTATCCTTTGCTGTTACGGTGGCAACAGGAAGCAATTTGAGGAGACGATTTGCAGATAGTGACGGCAAATGCGCAAGCTTTTTCCACCTCCCCATCACACCTTTAAGGTTTCAAAGATCGCTCGTCTGGAACTCAGCGGGAGGCTGCGATTGCTGACCGGCCGCCGTGATTACCTCGGCGACATTTTTCAGGAATTGTCAGCTGGGCCGAATTCTCTTTGCTCCATTAGCTTCGACTGGTGGCAGTGACCCCCCGCTGTGTCTAGAGAGTGACTGAAGCAAAGTCAAAGAAAGCCGTCGCATCTGGGACAGGTGGGCTTTTGTTTGCACTGAAAGGACAAAGTAAATCGCTAACAGTTGTTTTTCTTGCATGCAAATGAATGCACACAAAAGAAAAGCGGCGGCAGGTTCAGTGTATTAACACTACCTGAAGGTGATGAAAATTCAGCTCAGTGCAGCAAACAGACTTACTGTCTTGTACTGCCCCCTACTGTCCATGCTTGTGCATCAATTCACAACCGAATGTTTTCTTTTAGGCACAAAGTCAACACGAGCGTTTTAAAATATTTGAAATTTATTTCAGAGACGGCAGCACATTCATAAATACCGAGCAGCTCGTGTTCACAATCAAGCCAACGTTCAGTCATTCTGTTCTCTCTCAGGAAAAGAAGACCACCACCGTCAAATCAACTAAAAGCAGCTTTCATGGCAAAAATCTGTGAAATCTTTATTTCCACCCAGCAGCAGCATGTCACTCCGCACATCCATGGTGACGTTTGACAGACAAAGACAAGTGACGATCCAAACTTTTCTTTGTGGCTTTTTCTTCTGAGCTCGACCCAGTAAGTAAGAGAAAACAATAACTATGTGCAGGCAACTTGGACAGAAAGATTAGTAGGCAAGCAGACAATAAACGTGCAGAAGTCTTTTGTTCCCCTCACAAGCGAGGTGGATTTTTTTTTTTTTTTTTTTTTTCCCTTCCATTCTTTCACAACCCCCCGGTGTTCAAATTCATTTCAAGATAGTCCTTTGGAGTCCACGACATGATCTTCCCACATTTCAAGTAAGCCCACCACCAGGGCACAAGAGCTTTGTAATCCAACAGCATGATGACTACTGCACGTGTAAGAATGAGGCGTCACTTGGATTGGGTTCGATCTGGCGTGGAGTCTTTTTTTTTTATTTTTTTTTTTTTTTTATTACTTTTGGTTTGGCAGGGGGCGCCTGAAGAGCAAGATGTGCGGCTCTGTGGGATGGAGGGAGGGGGGGGGGACAAAAAAAAAGTGGGGATGCTTGACATCAGTAACATTTAAAAACGTCACCAACGTACACTAAAGCAGCAGGAAAGTCAGAATTACAATAAATATTTGTATGAAAACCACTTGCAGGCCAGAAATGTAAAACAATCAAACAAGAATCAATCAGTATGGTGGTAAAATCGAGAGCGCCTCCTTCACGATATCAAAAGTCGGACTTTGATAATACCGGCATAATTTATTTTGATACCAAAACAACACCAAGGTGAAAACGGTGGAACCATAGATGACAAAACATGGAGCTTCAAATTCTTAGTATTTGCATTAATTCAAAATAATATTGGAGTGGAGGATATTAAACTAATTATAAACGTGGATTATTTGTATGCACTTTTATACTGTAGTATAGCCTGGATGCAGTTTTGACATTGAATTAGCACATTTTTCACAAAAACAAATTCAAGGCAATAAATTAGAATTTGCTCGAAAAATGGTTTGATTTCAGTACTCGTACGTTATATAGATTCATGGAACACACGGGGAAAACACTTGACAGGAAATTCCTGGCCAATTTCTACATGAAAAAAAAAATCATTGCTTCTTTGTGACATAATATTTCTCGAGGTGACTTTCTCGTTTCCGTTTTGCTTTGCTTCAAACTATCGTCAAAATTATACATCTATGTCAGCGGCGGAACATTTTCCGAAAACTGGCCAGTTCAACTGTTTCGGCCCGTTCGGTTGGCAGGCACACGCAATTGTATTTTTTTTCTGCGAGTGTGTGTGTGTGTGTGTGTGTGTGTGTGTGTGTGTGTGTGTGTCATTTACCACCGTTGCAAAGTAGCGGACAGTAGCCCTAATGCAATATGACGCCCTACCGCTCATCTGAGCGCTCACATTCCGACAGCGCTTGGAGTCAGTGTTGAATTCTGGGTAACGTAGTAACAAAGGCCGTTCGCGGCCCTGTCAAATGCGCGCCGCCCCTACTGTTTGATGACTACGTGATGTCACAAGGCTTTGTTAGGTACAACACAGTAAAGGATAACAGCTAGTCAACATTAATACTGTAGCTTTCAGAGTGATCAGTTAAACAAGACAGAAGCTAAATTGAAGACGCTCAGCGATACCGCTAGTATGTGCTAACTATTATTTGAGTCTTCGTTATGTAGACTGCGCTGTTAGATGTAAACGCTAATTATTGTATCCAGCGTAATGGACGATGTTCAGGCCAGCTGGTAATTCCATACAAAATTTATTTTGTCTTCTGATTCAAGGTTGTCGACCTAAGCGGACGCGCCTGCAACTAGTGGAGTGTGGAAAAAGGCTCCAAAAACAACTCGAAGGTGAGTTGATGAATTTTCCGCCAAAAAACATGGATAAGTGGGTCAATGCAGCGCCGTAGCTCGTTAGATGTTTGTGCTAAAGTAGCGGTGGTCTCGAGGTTTAGAATAACCGGAACGCCGATGCTAATTTCGGTTAGCCCATCTATTTTGTTTGATGAAATGATGTTTTTGAGTTTAAAGATAGCCTGTACAATGTTTATTTGACTATATTTTTTGACTATTTTCTTGCATAGCTGCTTCGGAAGTTGTACCGCCACACTCTCTCTTCTATACTGTACTTAGTTTCTAGGCATGACTAATAAACAGCTTGAAGGAAGCACACTTGGCCTCATTTTGAAGAACTGCGCAGAAGTACTGGTAGTGAAAACACATAGTATCGGTATATATATATATTTTTTTTTAATCACGGGGTATCGCGATACTTTTCTAGTACCGGTATACTCTGGAACTACACGCGACCACATATTCTTAAAATTGCTGTGCAGGTCATTGTACGCTGTGCGTGACCGCTACGTCGTGTGTCGAGGTTGGCGTAAACCAAAGACCCCGTGTAAATACATCAAGTAAGCCATGTCAAAGAATCAATATTCTTATTACTTCAATTAGTGTATACAAAACGAAAATTGACTGTCAAAATGGAAATGAAGATATCTTTTAACTTCTTGTCATGTTGAAGGCCATCAGTTTTTTTTCAAATGAAAACTTTGCAGTTTTAATGAACAGAATTCAGCAATTACCAATGCACAATTACATTCTGGAAACCAACTTGCCAGACACTTTTCTGAATATCAAAACTGGGCTTTAATTATTATTATTATTTTTTTTTTTTACTGAAGTGAGTACGTCAGTCAGCAGAATAGATGCACAATCAAAAGAAAATAATTTAGCTGCTTTAAAAAATATGCAGTAGTGGGCTAAGGACCATTTGTTTGCTTGTGACATTGTCGCTTTTGAAGCTGTGTGTGTTTGTGTGTGTGTGTTACCTGGCTGGTGGATCATGTAGTGCACCCATCCTTGGCTCTGCTGAACGCCAAGGTTCCTCCATTCAGACTCTGACATCAAATGGGTCTTTGGCACACGCTTGGCGATATCCTTGGGCAACATGACATGTCTATATAAACAAAAGGAAAAAAAGCACACACACACACACACACACACACACACAACAACAAAAAAATTCAAAAAACCAATTTGCTTTTTCTCGTGTATTTAATCTATTCGAGATGGCAGAGTTATTGAACGCTTTACAAGTCCAAGCTGACATCCAGACAATACCACGTATATTTTAAGCCACGTTTAGCCATTACACGCACACACCTGTATTCATATTTTTCGTCGTCGTATTTATCAGAGTAGTAGATCTGTTTGTGTGACATGGTGACAGCCTGGTGGAGGGGGGGAGAAATCAAACCCAACGTTAGGGACAGCTTCATTTTAGAAACACATTGTTGGTAAGCTAATCGTTTAAACCAATTATCTGTTTAGCGGTACATCGTAACGAAACATTTTTATCATTTGGTCAGGTCGGCTAAGCTAACCTCGCGAGCTCGAGTCATCATTTTACACCGAAAAAGAGGCAAAGCACGTAGACTAGTTTGTGAAACCACGCATTAAACGCATAGTTTACCTTTAACGAGTCCTCGGAGAAGTAGATTGGATTTAGGTTTTTATTTTTTAATTATTATTATTATTATTATTTTTAAGCGTCGCTTGGGTGGTTTCCCACTTAAATGCGACCGAAAGCCCGCTTTTCACCGTTCAAATGGACCTGGCCTCTTCTCATTGGCTGACACGGCCACGGAGCTTCCGCTTCTATTGGGCGAATTCGGCAGTCGCGTCGAGATGACGAAAAATGACCGCTCCATCGCGACAAGGACACAAATATTGTTTTCCGTTGTAACTTAGAAGCATCCTTGTTTAGTTGATCAAGTTGTGGTGTTTTATACCTTTGTGCCTCTTTATTTTGTATCCCCGAGTCGGTTGCTTTCAGTAGATTGATAATTTGTTTTCAAATTTTAAGCACAAAATCGGTAACTCCGTCCCCCAATGAAGTATTATTGTTCAGTTTTAATATGTATGATGATGAGCTATCAAATAGCATTAAATAAAAGTTGTCATTTTCGAAGTGTATTGTAGTCCTCTGACATGATGAAATAAATGAGTCGCCCGAGCAACTGGACGGACTCTGGTAAATCCCCTCACGGTCAAATATAGCCATGCGGACGTGTCAAAACGTGGCTGGTCCACGTCTGCCTCTCTCGCGTGTATAAATACACGTGCTCCCCCACATTTGCGTTATAAATTTGTATCGGGAGGCCCTTTAGGTCGCCAGCACCTGCCAGGCATCCATCAACGCCAAAATGTCGGTCGCTTTTCGCCTGAGGCCACGCTTTTAATCCGATTGGTAGAAGGCACACGAAGAGGCTGCTCACCTGAAATCTGATTGGTCAAGAAGCGTCTTTTGTGCGGATTGGTGGAAGGCGAGGCCATCCCGATATCCGATTGGTCGAGAGGTGGCGGTCGCGATTGACGTGACGCAGATTAGAATTTCCGAAGTTCCCAAACTTGAGGGGACGATAAGAGGGCAATAAGTGGATATACACCAGTGGAAATTGTTGTCGCGCGACGTGGGGTAAATATGCCGTGTCGCGCGTGTTCATAATGGCGGCGTCGGGTGTGTTTGTGGCCCGTGGCTCGCCTCTCGGGAACGCGGAAGTGGCTCCGCATCCTTTGTTTACCATCACCAGAGCGTCTTACGTGCTCTTCTTTACCTCTTATAATAAAGTATGTGTACAACGTACAGATGCAAACATTTCACGTAGTCTTCCTCTGTTTGCCTTGGCCTGGGGCAAGAAACTGCAAATTGTCCTTTTTTTTGGGGGGGGGGGGCATTTCGCCGCCATTGTCGTCAACTCGTGGACATGACAGCGGATTCATACGGTTTGATGTTATCATAATAGAAGCCGTCGTGTCATTCCAAAAGACTCCCGTCTTTATCCCGCGTGTGCACGTATCACGGCTGTTAGCGTCCGCGCAATGAGCGTCAGTCGTCGGTTCCTATTCAAAGCACACATATGAATCGGAATAGTCGATCTGTAACTTGCACCTTTTGAACAACTGCTGTATTCTGCAGGAGGAAAAAAAACAAACAAACGTTAAAGCAAGTGTCCCCTGTGCTGTGCCAAGAGGCGCCTGAAGGTGGCAATGTCGGACCACAGCAGCAGCACTGGCAGCAGCGGCTCGTCCGCTAACAGCTGGACGCTCCTCTCACCAGAGGTAAGGCCTTGAGACTCCCACCCGCTCTCAGACCGAACTCTTTGTTAACACAACAAGCAAATTGCGACGACGACATGGCCGTACGGCCGTGGCCAAAGGCAAACCGGATTATATGTGAATAGCGGTCCTTTTTTTTGTCCACGCACCTTTAGATGGGGAGCTTTAATTTGGAATCATATTAAACAATGTTAGCGAGATTTTGCATTTGAAGTGCTTCGGTGCATGCTGCTGTTTCGGTTAACAACAGTGTTCGAACGAGCAGTTAAACTCTTTAATGTGCGAGTGTGTGCGAGCAACCACGTCTATGAAATAAGGTGTTTATTTCTTTGTTCTTCCACAGGAAGCAGCCGCGGACAACGCCGGGCCGCTGGACGACGGCACGGAGAGCCTGGGCGACGCCCCCAGTCTGTCCGAGGACGTGGCGTCAGGTACGATGAGTAGAGTAAAAGCTCTTGAGACGGCAGTCGTCGTGAACTTGATGTTGCCAACAGACCTTGTGTGTTATTCCAGGTGCTGGTGCGGAAATCAAGCCCAGTGACATTCCAGTAGAGTGCGTCTTGTCAGAGGAAGGCCACCAGGTTAGTACGCGACATGCAGGAGAGTAAAGCGGATGTCAAATTGACATTCATTCCTTGTTTACAAATGTTAGGGTCTCTGTGAACCCTTCCTTCCCACGCAAGTGTGAAATGACTCAACCAGGTTCATCTTTAGTTATCCGTCTATTTCCCAAAATGTGTCTGCGAGTGAGCGGTTCGGAATTGTGATGTCATAGGATGGCTCATTTACATAATTTACCGTCCCCACACAGAGCTTCTCTGACGAAGACTTTGGGAGGTAGAATAGGCCAGGGTCCGCCATTTTCCAGCGATGGCCGTGCTGTACTGTATGCGATCATTGTCAAGGACAAAACTAATGGGGTGGGGGAGAGAAAAAAAAATTGGATTGGGGGAAAAAAAACAAAAAACACCACAAATTCATTTTAAAAAGTGTTTTGAATTTTAAAAAATGTAAAATGAAAAAAGTGAACCAATTTTGGAAAAAAATACAAATAAATGCCTTAGATTAAAAACAACCTCAAATTTATTTTGAAAACCAAAATTGACATGCATTTATTTCCCAATACTAAAAAAAACTAACAAAAGATTGAAAAATCAAAAAAAGGAAAAACCAAAAAAAGTGAAAAGATTTTACAAATGTGATTTAAAAAAAAAAAAAGCAATACTGTGTAGGATTTTTTAAAAAAATTAAAAAGCTCGAATTCTGAAAATCAAAATTAGAAAGAAAAACTAGAATTAAAAAAAGAAACAATGAAATTAAAATCAAAAATTAAAATGGTGTCTTTTTGCAAGCGGGATGTAGAATTGATAAGTATAATTACACACACACACTCATTACCAGGTGTGTCAAGAGACCGCCCCAGAGTCCGGTGACGGTCCCACAATTTGCTGTCCTCTCCAGCCTGACGAGCCCGCAGCGGACGACCCGCAGAGCCAAGCTCCCGTCATTCACGACATCGTGACCAGCTCGCCCGGCGACAACGAGCACCCGGGCGTGGCTTTCGTCTCCGGCATCGATTTCGGAGGGCCGCGGCACGTCGCCGAACCCGAGGAAACCCTCCAGGACGCAGAGGAACCCGGCGCCGATGAACCCGAACCTATCATCGCCACGGACGTCCCCGCTGAGACCGTTGAGACAACCTCGGAGCCTTCCTCGCACCGGCACGCTGACATTACCCAAGACGACACAGAATTACCGGCGGACCCGGTGCCGGATGATGACGTCATGGTTCTAGAGAACGGTGGCTCGGCACAGGAGGACGAGTCCATTTTGGAGAAGGAAGAAGAGGGGTGGCCGTCTGAGTTAGAGATGAAGGAGGAGCAAGGAGAAGAAGGTACCTGTTAACCCCATTTATACACACAAGATTGTGATATAAAGAAATAGAGCAAGATGAATTATTTAAAGACTTTACACCATTAACTAATTCACTGCCACCCTTCCCAGTTCACATGGATATTGGACTTCTAAAGCCGTCAATGGCAGTGAATGTGTTTTAATGTGACCTGTAACATGTACAATTTGTACAACTCGGTTGAAATTAACAGCTTACTAGAACAGCTGAACTTTATTTGGGGTTACTGAGAGGCACTTGTAATGCTTGTGACGCATTTGTTTTTATAACGGTATTCCCTAGGTTTGGAAATTGGGCACTAGTGACATCACAGCCAACCGGGCAAAACATTTGCGCAAACTTGATTGGCTGCAGGAAATGAGGTTTTCCTATGAAGAAAATGCGAAAAGCACCGTGCATGAAATTACATTAATAAAAATGTATTTTTGGGCGAGAGAAAATGGGCTCCACTTCCAGTTTACAACTTTCTCCTTTAATTTTCCTCAATTTCGCGTGCGCCACTTTAGAACGCCCCGCGAGTTGCCATGACGATGGACTCCGGAGGAGGACCGTCCCGCCCTGCCCGAAAATGTCGGATGAGGAAGAGGAGGAGGATGAGGAGGTGGAATTGAGGTTGCCGCAGGGAAAGGAGGAGCAGACGTGGTGGACGACGAACAAGTGCATCGTGGGCGCCGCTGTGCTGCTCTTCCTGGGCGCGCTCTTCCTCTCTGGTGAGCTCGTACTCGCCGGCGCGCGACATGTCGTGTTGACGATGAGTCAATTCGTTAGGTACACAGGACAAGTAGAATCACATTCAAGATACCTGTCAGGTGTTTGTCATGCCTTTGTTTATCATAATGTGCTGACATTTATTTATTTTTTATTCCCCAAATATTATAATGTTTTTTGTTTTTTTTTCATCAAAATATTCCAGTGATGTTACTGCTGACATTTTTTTGCGCAATAACATCTTTATTCCTCTAAATATTGCAACTTTTTTACTTACTTTGTTTCTCATAATGCTCCAGCCTTTTTTTCATAGTAATACAATTTTACACCGTTATTCTTACTCTTATGGTGACTTTCTCATAATATTACAACTTTATTCTCTCTAAATATTACTTTATTCTAAAAATTCAAAAATGTTTTTGTATCATAACATTCCAACTTGAATCCTCCAAATATTCTGACTTTTCCATATTAAATTTCTATTGCTTCTTTATATAAATATTCATTTTATTCTAAAAAATATGCCAACCTTTATAATCATAATATTCCATCTTTATGCTTCTAAACGTTCCAACTTTTTCCTCGAGCTGTACTTTATATCAACAGGCTTCCTGTGTGACTTCAATGCTAATGGTAGGTGCATGACTAAAAGCGAGCAAAGAAGTTTTTTTCATTAAACTTGTCCCGAAGCACTTCACCGGCCTGACCCGTGCAGCGATGCCACCAAAAGCCAAATATTGCACACGGGGCGCCGTGGCGCCTTTTCCGGTCTACGGATGAGCAGGAAAAACATCCGAGCAGCCCAAAGAATGCTCACCGCGCTCACGCTTGCCATGCCTGTCAGTCACGTTTAAGAGTGACGGTTCGTGTCGTTTGTGCGTGTTGACAGGTGACTTGGACGCCGTCGACGTGAACGATGCAGAACAAAGCCAGGTCTGTTTGCCCGCTTCCTCCTGTCACTTCCTATATACACAAACACACGTGCAGACAGCGGACACTTCATTAGGTACACAAAATATATACCGTACAAGAGATGTGTTGAAAAAGCATCTTTACAGAAACAGTAATTAATACTCTTGGATGTTCTTTCAGTAATGATTACTTTTTTTCTTTTTGAAGGAATTTTAAAATTCCAACTGTATTAAGACTTTTTCCCTCTTAATATTTCAACTTTATTCACAAAACTATTGACTTCTCAAATCACAATATGAAAAGAAATGGTAATACATTTATGATGAAGCCACTATATTAGGAACACACAGTATGATATACAAGAGCTGTGTTAAAAATGCTGTCATTCAAAGACAATAATTAATGCTCCAGGTTTTTTTTTTTTTTTTGGTTTTTTTCGCTCGTGATAATAATTTTGACATCAAATTGTTACAATTTACTACTGACCTTTATGACTTCTAAACATTGAAAATAAATTGTACGATTACTGAAGTACTATTCTTAAAAATATGACACATCATATTTATGTATTGTTTTTTTTTTTTTCCTCCTAATAATCATGGCAACAAAAAGCTCGTACACCCCTAAGACCATTGCACTCCACTCTCTTTCTGCTCCTTTGCCTCTCCCTCAGAAACCCGCCGACCCTCAAAGCGATACCGGCTCGCTCCACACTGAGGAAAAGCCTGCAGGTTCGTTGATTTACAAACATGTGCGTTTATACTTGATGTGGACTTTTCGATTGTGCCCTTTTTTGTATGTCCAGAGTTCAAGGCCGCCTTGGGCATGTTCGACACGGACGCCAGCGGTGACGTCAGCGCCAAGGAGCTGGGCACTGTGCTGAGGATGCTGGGACAAAACCCGTTGAGGCAGGAGCTGGAAGCCATCATTAAGGAAGTCAATGAGTATGGTGCGCAATTGAAATGTAATACGGAAAGCTGTTTAGTCTCGATATCCGGTTTAAGGTCAGTGTAGTAGTGTGCTCTTTGTCCTCACAATTCAGCGCACGATTAGAATAACAAGGGCACACTAGTAGGATCAGTTTCTTCCTTGTAAAACTTTTGTCCCACCATTGTGTGACATTTCTGCTCACGAGATGGAAAACTTTGGCTTTCTAGTTGGGTAGCTACATGTCATGAGTGGCAAAACTGCACCAGTTGACATCTGCATGATACCAGTAACACTACTGAACCGCTAGAATTGTATGTTATCAACTGCACTAGTTGACAACTCCATGCTACTAGTACTACTAGTGACATTAGTATAATTCTTAAAATCAGGCGCTTCACCAGTCGTATTGGTAGAACACGCTTGCCAAGTTTAGTTTCACTCGTTAACACGTATGCCAAAGTTGTCTTAGTGTCATACAGTAGTGGGGAAGAAAATAGCAAGACATTGGCACTACTAGTGGACTGAATTGTCTTACTAGTGAGGACAATGACTGTAATAGTGCATGGACCTTAAGCATTTATCGACAATTGAGCAGACTAGTAGATTGACAAAGGGCGCACCAGTAAAACGACTGTGCTTCCTTTGCAGCCGACAGGAAGCTTCATCTGAAGGAGAGCCACGAGAGGCCAGAGGTGAAACAAGACGGTAGCGAGCGGCGCAGGCGAATGTGGGAGCACCTGGAGAAGATCCGGCGGGAGATCGCCGAGCGGGTGGAGCGCCTGGGAGAGAGGTGGAAGAAGGATCAAGGAAGGCGCCACAAAGACACGAAGGAGAGGGATCGTAAGCACCGTGACGAGTGGGAGACCAAGAAGCCGCAGCGTCGGCTGGACCGCGAGGAGAGGAGAAAGGAGAAGCCGTGGCGCAGTCGCCAGAAGCAGCGTTCCCACGACCTGGCCGACTTCTGGCGGGCGCAGGAGCAAAAGCTGCGGCGCCCCGCGCTCCCTCGCCGCTCCTGCGTCTCGGTGGAAGACTGCGCCGCCAAGGACGGCCTCTTCCCCGTGGAGCTGCCCGAGTTCCAGGAGCTCCTGGAGGGCTACCTCGGCAAGCTGGCGGGTTCACCGAATGAGAGCAAGGACTTCCTCCGCTGGCTGGTCGCCGACTTCTTCAGCGGCGGCGTCTTTGCGCACGATCGCCGGGTGTTCGCCGACTTCGCCGAGGACGTGGCGGACATCCTGGAGGACATGGCGGATGCGGCGGAGGGTGGCGACGACGTCCTGGAGGAGGCCATGGAGGAGTTTGAACGGGAAGCCCTGTGGAAGTTTGCCGCCACAGAACAATAAAGAGCGGACGTCGTCGGCAGACGTCTCGTTGCCGTACACCACAAACATCTCCAGTTTTTGGTTTTGGAGTACAGTAATCCCCCACGAATAGGGACCAAGCCCTGCTGCGATAAGCAGCAAGTAATTGATGCCCCCCCCCCCTAAAATTTTTTTTTACAATTGTATAATTTACCACGTACAGAAAGTCTGTAATTTTGAGTACTTTTGTGTGTTGCACGGTCACCAAATAGTTAACACATCTTGCTCACAGAGGTTGAATCCGGCCTCACACAGGAAACAAGCAGTAACGGGATTCAAATGTGGACAAATGTATTGGGACGCATGGACAGGAAGTCTCCAGTCTCTGTTCTGCTTATCAAGTTCTTTCATTCCACACTCATCCAGGCGTGCCTTGACGGAATACAATAGAATTGTCCATAATGTTTAAGATGATGAATTCAGATTCTTGGAGAAACTGATTAATTTATTTCAGGGTGTGTTCCAACACTTTTGCCTGTGTGACAAGGTCCTCTAATAGTCCCACAATAGTAGCCTCCTTTATTTTTTTTATTTAACTTTTTTCTCTAATGGCTGTCGAGCCCATTTGCTAACCGAACCGGCAGCACCAAGGGACGTCAACAGTCAAGTATGTTGTTTTACTGCATGTTGTAAACAAGTTCCCTGCGCAGTATCAAAAGACGATCAGCGTTCACCATCTTGTGTTGCAGACCAAAACAGCAGCACCTACTGAAAAAGTGAACAGTGACATTGTGCCATCTTCTTGTGAATTGAGTTCCCCTCGCAGTATTAAAGTTGATCTCTCTTTATGTGGAGATGGCGTCCTTAGTGACGATTAGCGTTCCGGTCGACTGCTGACGTGGCTGCGCCACCATGTTGCTAACCAAAACAGAAGCAGCTACCGGGGCACAAACAGTCTTGGTGCAGTCGCATTGTAAACGGGTATTGAGGTGATTTGGGATTATGTGGAGTATTTTGTTAGCGCTCCAGTATACCGATGCTACATGGTGCCAGAATGTTGTTGCTAATCAAAACAGCAGCACCTACCAAAGCATGTTGACATGGAAAATGTGGACTCGCTTGTGAACGAGGTCCCTGCACAGTATTAAAGATGACTGTGGAGAAGACATTTTTAGTGTTTTGAGTATGATGCTGTACAACCGCTCCATAATGTGTGGATAACCAAAACACCTATCGAGGCGTGTAGTTTCCTGTGGAGTCGTACTGCATGTTGTTAACCAGCTCCCCGCGCAGCATTGAAGGTGATTTTTCTTTTTTTTTTTGTAGACTGTCTTCTCCCAAATGTTGTGTATAATGTGTTGCTAACTGAAGCGGCAGCACCTACAGAGTCACAAACAGTATTGGAGATGATTTCATGGAGAAGACGTTTTAAGGTGTCCCAGTAGGCTGCGTCTATGTTGCTAACCAAAAGAGCAGCACCTGCCGAGGCACAATAACCGTCAAATTGTGGAGTCCTCTTAAGTTCCCTGCTTAGTATTATAGATGATTATGTTGAGACTGAAGATGTGGTCGCTCCACAATGTTGTATTGCTAACCAAAACAGCAGCACCTGTCGAAACGTGCCAACGTGGAGACCCGAAAAGTATTCATGATTATGTAGTGATGGCGTCTTTAGCGACGTTTAGCGCTCCAGTAGACTGACTCGTTGTTAGCTATACAATGTTGTGGGTTTGTTGACAGTCCTCAAGCGTGTTATTTTGAGCTTCTTTGGGGGGACTTGTCATATTTGACTACTTTTATTTATTTAGAATCGTAACTGCGTATTTTGAAGTTCAACTCGCTGATGTGCCTTTTTATTGTGAAAAGATAACGAAATGCTAAAAGGTTTTCATTTGGTCCTGCTAGATTCAAACGAATGTAATGTTGAGAAGATGAATGTGACTCTTAATTGTACTTGAACTGCATTTATCTTTTACTTTTGGAAAGGCTATTAGTGACATCAGTATTTTTTGTTAAATAGCTTTTTTTTTTTGCTGTGTTTTCTTCTGCCAGTGTAGGAAGTGCATCATGTCCTGGATAGATTTGCTTCACGCCCTCCTCCCAATTTTGTCCTGTGTTAAGTTCAATAAATGATGACCACAAAATAGCTGAGCACTGTCAAGCTATATGTTAGCGTACACTCTTTTAGCATGTAAGCATTTGAGCAACTCATTTCGAAACTATTACTGAATCAATCATTTGAATTACAACCAGACAAAAGGACAAGATGTAAAATCCTTACGTGCCGTAGTGCTCGCTGAACTCTGCTGTTTTGTGTTAACAAGATTGTTAGCATACCAACTGTTAGCATTTTGTCTACTTGGAAATAAAGTAGTGTTAGCATTTTATCAATAATTGAGACGACAGCGCAGCATTTTATCACAATTCTTTGAAATAAAGCAGTACGAGACTACAGCGCAACAGTTAAAATCCTTACGTACCGTAGTGCTTTCTCAGGTTACCATCTTGCTGTATGTTATGAGCATGTTAGCATCTGATCAATAATTGTGAAATAGTACTGCACTCGACGACAGCGCAAGATGGAAAATTTTTACTGATTGAGCGCATTTTCACTGAATTTGCTACGTTGTTATATTTTAGCATACTGACTATTAGCATGTTAGTATTTTGTCAATTCTTGTCAAATAGGACCCGGCTACAGCACAAAATGTGAAATTCTTCCATGCTGTCATGCTTGCTGACCGCCGGTTGCTATCTTTCATCACATTAGCATCAATTTTCATTTGAAATCATTCCTATTTTAACTACGCTGCAAGATGCCAAATCCTTTTTTGTCTGCCTCGACGCTTTGTTTTCTATCTTGGTTTATGTTAGCGCAGCGACCATTAACACATTAGCATTTGATTCATTCTCATTTGAAACGCTGCTCGACTACAGGGCAAGATGTCCAATCCTAATCAGGCACCTTAGCGCTCTCTCGCCATATGTTAGCATACAAACTGTTAGCATGTTCGCATTCAACTTTCAGCACATACGCTGTTCACAAAAGAACATTATGCATTCAAGCACACTAGCTATCAGTATTGTAAGAAATGGTAATCTGGTGATTACATCATCCAAACTATGTTTCTCTCTGCAGATCAAAGGAGCATGTAGTAGCGACCAGTCACCCGTCCCCGCCAAAACGTGACGCGACGGGTCAACTAGCAAAGAATGTAAGCAATGACAGGTTGCAGGACGGAGTGCACGGTCATTATGACGAAACTGCAGCGGCTGATGATCGTGCTTTGAATTCTCCAGCAGGTAAGTCCGCGCGCGCTACGCTAACCTTTGCAGCATTGAGTCACAACATTAGGTACAGGAATCATAAGGATAATCAAAAGTTAGAAATTTGGGTGGATGGAAAATGAGATAACACAATACAAAGTAAAACGTAAAATAAAAAATACATACAATAAATGTATCAGAAAATACAAACAATGGATTCAAACAGAACAATTAAAACAAAAGATGGTACTTCAATCAAACATTCATTAAAACCAACAGTATTAAAGAACAATACATAAAAGTAACAATTGTTGAAAGTTTTAATTTAAAAAATAGCACATCAAGACCTAAATAACGTGTGTTCTAAATAATCATTTAATAATGCCAACGTAAGATGTCTGCACCTCCTGCAGGTGCCCCGCCGATCACGATGACCTCATGCGAGTGATGTTTTGTATAAACTCCGTTCTGCTTAGATGGGCATGAGCCCTTCTCCGTCTCGTGCGTTTCTACTGATGCTATCTGTCGCTCCTTAACTTGAATACATCCCGTCATCAGCACTTTGTTGTGGAAAATGAGGGCCGGTGGCGTTTTCCGCTGATCCCTGCATCCCTACACCGCGTATAAATAGACGGGCATGATCGCCTTGACGGGCAGACGTCCCTGCTCCTCGCACGTCAAACGGTACAGCGTGCCGTATGTCTCATCTTTAGAATTCGATGAATCTAGAGAGCTGACTTTGCTTCCTTTTTTTTTTTTTTTTTTTCTTTTCGCAGGTGAAGCCAGCATGGAAGCCGCCATCTTGACTTTGGTCAGCCAGTTCAAGGCGTACGCGGGCGACGACGGGTCTGCCAGCACGCTGAGCCGGGACGAGTTCCACCGACTTGTCGCCTCGCAGCTGCCCAACTTCGTCAAGGTAACGATGTCTACGGACTCGAAAGGCGTAATGGTACTTCCTGTTGTGCATTATCAAAGCATAAAAAAAAGCATATTGCGCCACTGAGAACGAGCTGCGAGGTTATCGCGATTGGATGCCATCGTGAAGGGCTTGGCAAAAACAAAACAACTGCATATGTACTGTACCAAAATCAGAAAAAACACGTACGAGAGACGTGCACACGACGAGCGCCCGAGCGAACAACAGCGTCTATTCCTGGAAATACCGGTACCAGTCTCTGTTTATTGTGCCAGTGAACGACAGCGGCCCATTCTGGAACTCACTGACTTTTGTCCGTTGCAAGGGGGCAACCTGTCTGTTAAATCCCAAGTCCGTCGGTTCCGTGTCTGTTAAATCGAGGTCCCGCTGTATGTTTCTTTTTTTTTTTACTGTGGTTGTGTTTTGCTACCGGGAGCTCGTTCCCGATATTTTGGTCAACTTAATTAAGACAATTGGGAGCAGCATCAGCACTGTACAACTAATAGGTGGCAACACGCGCACACACGAAGTTGAGTGTTTTGAAATTGTTTTTCTTTATTTTTATTCAGACCGCCTGCGATCCTGACGCGGCGGACCGCCTCATGTCGTCTCTGGACGAGAACGGCGACGGCGAGCTGACCTTCGCCGAGTTCTGGCAGCTGATCGGGAAGCTGGCCGGCAAGCAGGGCGGTTTCGCTTCTTAGTACGACGTTTGCTCCTGCGTGCTTTCATTCCCGGTTAACCGTTGGCCCGGATTAAAGGCTTTATTGTCTCCCGAGTTCCCTGTCATTCATTCACTGCACTCACAGCCTTGATTTAGCGGCCCCGCCGTACACGGCGTATCTGGTTGCGCCCGGCCGAGCGTTACGCGGTCGTGCCTGCTTGCAAGCTTGCTGACAATATCTACCCCGTGTTGTTGTTGTGTTCACTATCGTGTTTCGCTGACTCACATTTGTCTCAGAAATCGTTCTTGTCGTCAGATTTTGGTATTTTGCCAAATATAAATACATATACACGAACATTCAAGTCTTGGAAGTACTCCCCCCGCGCCCCCACACCCCTATCACTTTTCTGCATGCATTACAATGCATATTATGCGTCATCTGCATTTCATTGAGCATTTTTTTGGAGGCAGTGTTGCAAAGACACGAAGTCACTCAGGATGCGTCCGTTCCAAAACCACGCGTGTGTTTAAGTGTCAATCACACACACATTACCACACGTATGCACTCGAGCTAATTGCAAGGCAAACTCGACTTGCACGATTCCTCGGTGGAAGTTGCCCAGCTTTTCCCCAATCCCTTCCTCCTCCCTCCCTCCCTCCCTCCCTCCTGTGTTCTTCCAGGTACACGCCCTTTCACTTGTCAGTGGGGGGAAAAAGTTTGAAGGGAAGCAAAAAAAAAAAAAAAAAAAAAAAAATCACGGAAGAGACTTTAGCAGTTGTACGAGTTTGGCAAGTTACGTGGACTCGAAGCAGGAGTCGTTGCAGCAGCACAAGGAGAAGAAAAAGGGCGACAAAAGTCACTTTTTTTTGCGCACATTTACGGTGAGTGGATTCATCGTGCGTGTCTGCTGAGTGCTTGAGAAGTTTGGGCTTTGTCGTCTTTGTGCCACGTTTCGACCTCCAAAAAAAGAGAAAAAGTCACTCCACCGCTCTTTTTCCTTTGCATTTTGATGCGTTCAGTGACCATTTAGAAGTGGGGGGGGGCATATACAGTTTTCAACCAGTAACTTGTTAACCTGTTTAAATCTGCTTTTTTTGTTGTTGTTGATTTCCCTCCACTTTCATTGTTTTTTTTTTTTTTCTTTTCTTTTTTGCTGCTTGGCTTTAAGTTGATTTACGCACGCGCCAGGCGGCCAAAGTGCGCCAAAACTAAGCGCCTTCCACGCCAAGAGTGTTGCATTGGCGGTTCAGCCAGCTGTGTCCACCCACACCGAAGGCAAGGGTGTGGAACCTGAGGCCCGAGGCCCACACCACAGCAACCGCAGCATTCGATCGGGCGATTGGGGGAAAAACTGCAAAGGAAGATTAGGGCCGCGCTTGAACGATACAAAGGGAACACAATTTTTTTAAATATTTTTTTTTGGGGGGGGGGGGGGGCTCAAAAATGCATGATGTTACGACAATGATACATTTACAATGGAACACAAAGAATGTTGGGGGGGCATTAAATGCATATTTTTTGGGGAACAATAATGTCTAAAGGTTAAAGTTGTATTTTTTTCCACGCGGGGGGAGTCATAGTATCAGGAGTGTCTTTTTTTAATGATGCCCTTTTGAGTGAGCGATTATTAAAAGTTTAGAAGTCAGAAATTCAGAAAAAAAAAAGTTGCCATAAATCAAGGTCGTCATATTTTCTTTTCAACAAAAAAGTCTTATTACATGTTGAAGCCCTATTTGCTGTAAGAGTCATAATATATATATCATATATAATATAGAAAAGTAAAAGTTGTGTTTTTGAGGGGAAAAAAGTGGTAGAATTGTATTTTGTTCCAGTGGAAATAAATCATACTCATATGGTATGTCATATTTTTTTTAAGGAAAAAGTCATAAAATTATGTGATTCAACAGTATTTCTGTTTTTGGGGGAAAAAGTCTTAATATTATGCTATTAATTATTTTCTCAACAGAGAGAGTCATTATATTCCAAGATAAAATTCAGAATAGTTTTTTGTCAGGGGAAGGAAAATTATAATTTTACAATAATGTCATCTTTTTTTTTTGTTTTGAGGAAACTAGGGTGTAAAATTTCAAAGTTAAAGTCACAGTTTTAAAATAAATTAAATTGTTAATTAAGAGATTGAAGTCTTTGAGGGGAGAAAATAAATCATGAGATTAAAGTCGGCAAAATGAGATTCAAATACTTTTCGTAAGAAAAAAAAAATAATCTCACCATATTAGAAGCATAATTTTTCAACAATAAACACTACATAATATCACAATACAAGAATATGTGATTTTATTTTTCTTGAAATGCAAGTAAGTGTTGCCTTGATTTACGAGTTTACCGCTTAACTCAAAACACTTGTATCGCAAATCATCTTTCCTCAGTTGAAATGAATAGAAATTGAACAGAAAAAAAATCAATGTTTTTTAATAAGGGAAATGGCACTCTATAGTACTGTACTTTATAAAATCATACAATAATAACATAGATGGATTGTAAAGAATGAAACCTTTTGTGCATCATGATTTCATAGCTTATGCCCATTGACATAGTGCTCCTTCTGGTGTGCGTGCTGTGGCCACCAGGGGGAAGTATAATCCTGACATTCATAATAAACGAAGAAGAGTTTCACAACTAAGTGTCTTAGTAAATTGCGGTAATTATTTTTATTTTTTTTTGCAGAGGATCAAGAATATATGCCTGTTCAGTATTGTGACCGGCCCATTGCTTTGGATTGGTCGCGCGCCGTCCATCTTCCGCGACCATTCCCGGCCGCTGCCTCAACGTGCTCCTGCGTTAATGTTCGATTTCGCGCGTGTGTCGTCGTGAGCGTGCACACACCCGCGGATCACCTTCGCCCACTTTGGAAAGGCAACACTGGCGTCGCCTTCAGGAGCTCTCGAACGGGTGGGGAAAGGGGGAAACCTCCAGTTGTGAGGCGTGTTTATTTCATGAGCTGGGCGGCAGGGACTTTGTTTTTTCAGGGCTTTCGGGACAAATAAAACGGATTAGTTGGATGCCGTGACGCAGGACGGGTGATGCAAGCGCCGCAGTGCTGAATGATTCATGTGAGAATGGATCGATGGATGTAGAAGTACGTTTGTCTCGCTTTGGAGCCTCGAGGCAGCATGTGAACGAGTGCCCGAATGGCAGCGGTGAGAAGGAATGCGATTCATACACAAGGGGGAAAAAAAGTAAAAAATCAGCATTTTATGAGATAACATTTTTGAGGCGCGAGAAAAACTTCCCCAAAGTAAAGTTGAATGTATTTCTTTTTTTTTTTTTTTTTAATGTAAAAACAGTTGTACTAGTATGAGATTGAAAGTCATATTATTACATTATTCAAGTCCATTTTTTTTTCAGAGGAAAAAAAGTACTGCAATATTTCCTGATAAAAGTTTGGAAAGAAAGTTGTAACATTATGAGATTAAATCCCTATTTTTATTTATTTATTTATTTATTTATTTTTGGGGAAGTCATATTACGAGATTAAAATCAGATTTATTTATTTTTGAAAAAACCTGTAATAGTAGTCCCAGATTGAATTTTTATGGATCATATTTTTGGGTTTATTTTTCCAGTTATGATTAGATAATTTGGCATTTTTTATTTTGTTACCGAGTTTACAATTAAAGAGGTTTTTTTTTTCCCCCTCAGTATGAGCGCCTGTGCAGTGGATATAAAAGGTCGACGCACCCCTGCTGTGTAGTTTTTAGAACATCTGAACTTTCTTTGGGGTCAAGTCCGATTTTGGCAGGTGTGTGCTGACTCCTATTTTAACATGAGATTGAATGTGATTGGACAATTCTGAACAGCAGCCACACCCCTACTTATAAACGGGTGTGCACACTTGCGCAACCATGTTAAATCAGTTGAATTTCTACTTCCCCTCGCAAATATTTTTTTTTTTTTTTTACTCCGAGAGCGAACCTCAACATCTTCATTTCCGCCACCTCCAGCTCTGCTTCCTGTTGTCTCTTCAGTGCCACTGTCTCTCATCCGTCCATCATGGCTGGCCTCACCACTGTTTTATGAACTTTGCCCTTCATCCTAGCAGAGACTCTTCTGTCACATAACACACCTGACACCTTCCTCCACCCGTTCCAACCTGCTTGGACCCGTTTCTTCACTTCCTGAGCACACTCACCATTGCTCTGGACGGTTGACCCCAAGTATTTCAAGTCCTCCACCCTTGCTATCTCTTCTCCCACCACCCCTCTCATTCATGCACATATATCCTGTCTTACTTTGGCTAATCTTCATTCCTCTGCTTTCCAGTGCATGCCTCCATCTTTCTAACTGTTCCCCCACCTGCTCCCCGCTTTCACTGCAGATCACAATGTCATCTAGGTCCAGTCTTCTGGAAGCTCCTCCTGTCCACCGCGAGCCTGTCTCACATCTTCCCGAAAAGCTGCACAACACCCGTTCTGCCTCAGCTTCCACCACATGGGTCTCTGCTCTGCCTTTGTCTTCCTAATCTTCCTCCCCACCACCACAGTCATTTTACACACCACCATCCTATGCTGTCTAGCCACACCCTCCCCTAAAACTACCTTACAGTCGGTAACCTCCTTCAGATGACATCGTCTGCACAAGATGTAATCCACCTGCGTGCTTCTACCTCCGCTCTTGTAGGTCACCCTATGTTCCTGCCTCTTCTCGAAAAAAGTGTTCACTACAACCATTTGCATCCTTTTTGCAAAGTCTACCACCATCTGTCCTTCCAAGTTCCTCTCCTGGATGTCGTACTTACCCATCACGTCTTCATCACCCCCGTTTCCTTCACCAACGCGTCCATTACAATCGGCACCAATTACGACTCTCTCTCTGTCTGGGATGCTCAGAACTACTTCGTCTAGCACCTTCCAGAATTTCTCTTTCACCTCTAGGTCACATCCTACCTGTGGGGCATAGCCACTAATCACATTATACATAACACCCTCAAGTTCAAGTTTCAGCCTCATCACTCTGTCTGATAGTCTTTTCACCTCCAAGACATTCTTAGCCAACTCTTCTTTTAAAATAACCCCGACTCCATTTCGCCTCCCATCTACACCATGGTAAAAATAATGATGAACGCTCATATTTGTTTGGCAAAGTTTTAAGCCGGATGCGGTTCCTGACGCAACCCTCTGCATTTATCCGGGCTCGGGACCGGCCTACAGTTTGCACTGGCTTGTGCCCCCCCCCCCCCATAGGGCTGCATTATAGAGCTTTTCTATCTACTGCAAGTTAATACAAATAAAACTATTTTGTGTTTTCTGTTGAACCAAGTTATCAAAACAGGAATTCTGTATTTTTTTACTTATTGTCACTACATTTCAGTCTGAGTCTTTTTTTTACGTACTTTAGATTAGGTAAAGGTTTTACACAAATATCTGTACTTGTACTTAAGTACAGAGTGTGAGTACTTTAGCACCCCTGCCTAATAGTGAGAGAGCGCATTTTCATGCAACAACACACAAACATTTGACAGCTCACACCCTGTTCTGTAATTGTTTGCAGCTTTTCATGCTGCTTGTTTGGCGCCACACTGGCTCCACTGAAGGATGGAAAAATGTCAAGTTCCACAAAAAGTTACAAGGACAGGCAGGACGGCGCGGCTTTTGTGGCCCAAAACTGCTTTTTTCCTTCTTTTTTTTTTTTTTTTTTTTTTTTTTTTTTAACCTTCATAAAACATGACATCAATACGTGACATGGCCAAACATGGCAGGTCATCTCATCAGATGGATGTAATCGTCCATCGCGAGCTCCTCTTCAATAACATTCGCTCAGTACTATAGACTCTCTTCAGAGTTGGAAAAAGTGTTCATATTAAGAGAATCGAATCTGTTGCCTTTTCTGGAAAAAAATAATTGGGGTTGACAAGGTGAAAATATTTTCTACTTCAAGTTCTACTTGAAATTCTTTGCGTGTATTTTCATTATTACATTTATTTAGATTACAGCTTCGTTCTCATAACATTTTAAAATATCGTAATAAAGACGACGTAATAAAGACGACCATTCTATCAAGGGGTAGTACTTGTTGATCCCAAAAAGTTTTTCTTTCTTGTAAGATTCTGTTGAAACCTAGACTAAATCTTGAAAAAAAAAATCTTGCTTTCTAAAAAAAATAATCTTAATTTGTCATTAAAAAGAGCTTTTTTTCCCCCCCTCCATTTTTGTTTTTTTTCTTGTTTGCATTGTGCTAAGTCTTAAGTTTGTGTAGCTGTTGCAACATTGGAAGTGTGGAGCTGAAAGACTCTGAAAGAGAGCAAGTCGCTTGGCTCTCTCAAAAGAAAGAAGGAGCCGGCAGTCGGAGGGTCGGCCTGTAAATTCCTGCGCCGCAAAACAGCCGTGAATGGAATTCCTGTGAGGATAGGTCACCCACACGCACGCATGGTTTACATCTTCTGAGCCAACGGAAGCCAAAAGAGGAAGTTGAAAAGTTAGCAAAATAAAAGCAGCCATAGCTGGAAACATGGAATACCAAAAAAATATATATATTTTTGTCAAGAAATTACAATGGACACACAACTCTTGAAGAAATCTGATATAAATACTACTTTTTCTGAACTATAGTTTTTAAATAGGTGGACAAAAATGTGACTTACTGAATGGAAAAATAGGACTTGAAAAAAATATCGCTTTTTTTCTCAAAAAATGTAACTTATCTGAATTTTCTTTTTTTCATGAAAAAAGACAGGAGTTTTTATTGAAAGATTTGACTTATTAGAAACGTTTTTTTCTTTTTAAAAAAAAAACGACAACATTTTCTACTCTGGAAAATGTACCTTTTTTCTTGAAATAATGACTTTTTTTCGAGAGAGGAATTTGAGTTTTAGCTTTAAAATAAATTGATTAATTCCTCAGAAAATTTTACTTATTTTTACTGGAAAAGATGACTCTTCTAGAAAGAGTACTAATTGAAAAAATATTGAAAAATCTGAATTTTTACTAGAAAAATGTCTTCTACAAAAGTACATTTTCTGTAGAGAATTTGTTTCCCCCGGAAAATACATCTACATCTTGAAAATGTATTTTTTTTTTTCCTAGAAAAAATAATGCATCTTGCTCTTAGACCCAAAAAAAAAAGGGAAATGTCTTTCTTGAAAGCACTCATGGCGCACACAAAAGGTCAACAGAGCATATGAGAGCGTAAGGGAGAGTGGATTGGAGACACAAGATGAGCACAGCGGGTAATCCGAAGCGGCGGAAGCCTCGTCGGATCAGATGACCTATCAAAGATCGCGGCGGCCATTGTGCCTCTCAATCACACACGCGCTCGCCCCTTGTCTCACACGTCACTATCACCTCGAATGAAATTGTTTTCCACTCGCCTAGCCCCTCATCTATCTATCTATTTATCTATCTATCTATCTTTTGCAATCGAATGTAATGCCACTAATGTGTGTGTTGTCAGAGAGGGGAGTCATGGAGGAAGCCATACAGACGGTGGTCAAGGTCTTCCTGAAGTCCGGTAAAGGGAAGGAGAGTTTGGGACCCAAAGACTTCCAGAACCTGGTCAAGAGCCAACTCTGCAACATTCTGTCGGTCAGGAAACAAAAAACTAATCATAATAATTATCTTTTTCTCTCATCTATTTCATAGGGGGGGGGGGAATAAAAAATGTCACAAAAGTAAACCAAATGTGAACTTTTTCTTTTATAAAAAAAAAAAAAAATTCTCATTTTCTGTCAGTGGGCGTTTCACAAGAAACAACTTCTGTTAAGGCACAATTTTTCAAGAGCCACTTTTGTACGTCCGCCATGTTTAACAGTGAGTTGTCTCTGTGTAGGACACGGACAGCAAGGAGGCGGTGCAGAACATGGGCAAGGGCCTGGACGCCAACAAGGATGGCAAGGTGGGCTTTGAGGAGTACATGAAGCTGGTGGGCTACCTGGCCCAGTCCGTCAGCGAGCAGCGTTGCCGCGCCGACGACGCCCAACCCGCCCAGAATGCCCAGAACACCGCCGCAGAGAACGCCACCTCGGAGAACGCCGCCCCCAAGGCCGAAACCCAGGAAGTCAAGCTGGAAGCCAACGCAGATGGAAAAATGGAGGGGAAAGTGGAAGTCAAGAACGAGGTGGAGGAGAAGAAGGATGACAAGGAGGATGAGGTGGAGAAGCCTGCTGACGTGACCTCGCCGAGCGTGAAGTTGACCTCACCGAGCGTGGAGGTGACCTCACCGAGCGTGGAGGTGGTGGTTGAGGAGGAGAGCACCGTGGCTGAGGAGACGGAAAAGATGGTTGAGGACGCGGCAGAGAAGATGGCCGGCGCGGCAGACGTGGAGGCCGAGAAGAAGCCTGAGGAATCTGCCACCTCGTAGGGGACAATATTTCCATCCATCCCTCATCTCACTAATAATAATAATACGAATAATAATAATTACCCTACATCAACACTAAGAGCCACTACAATGGCTAAAGGCCTAAATTTATGGGGGAAAAAATTATCACTAGCTAGCTTCCCATCTATAATCTCCTACTTAGTTAGCTACCTAGCGAGCTGAGTAGATATCTTAAGAGCTTTTTCTAGATTTCAATTTAGCTATCTATCATCTACAAGTAGCTACCTACCAAGCTACCAATTTTACGAGCTTTCTGTCTCTGTGAATTACAAAATGCTACCCTATCTACAGATCGAAAGTTGGTAAGATAGTTAGTTGACTTGCTAGTTAGCTAACTACAACTAAAACAGTGCATAGTCTTAAAGTTATGACATACATATGACCACTAGTGCTCTGTTAACTTCATTTAGCTCTATCAAGCTATCATGCCTAGGTAGCTAACTACCTACCAGGCTAACTAGTTATCAACTCTTTGTCAATTTTAAGTTTCTAGCCTGAATATCATGCACATTTCTAGTATGAATCTAGTATTATGATATCAACAAGTAGCTATCCTACTGTCTCACTACCTTGATCTAGATCATTCTATCTGGCGATCCATATATCTCTGGCGAACTAGCTACCACTCAGACCAGTTAGCTAGAGATATCGTCTTTAGCGACCATGCTAATGAGCTAGCTAGCTAGTGCGCTCAACAGCATTCTATCGCTGTGAATTTTGATTCCAACTACTAGAATCTTGAAATTCACCATGGTAGAACGCCAGTGAGCTACCTATAGGCTCGCTAGTTGCCTACCTACCACTAAAATAGCGGTGACAGGGATAAAGTCCCATGTTTATGGCAGAAATATGACCAGAATCAGATTTAGGACTATGAATCCTGAGCCTTTGTGGTGTAAAATGCACTAAAATAACACCGTGTTGTACAACCACTAGACTAAAGCAGCCTAGCTAAACAACATACCACTGCTAGCATGTGCATGCCACTAATAGAGCATATTTACCTCGTATCATGTGAAAATATGGCGCCGTTTACTCCCCCTCTGCTTTAAAGGGAATAGTTATCTTAGCATATACCCTGACCTATAGAATGCATCCACTTGTACTGTTTCTTGATGTTTTTGACTTTAATTCCTTTAATGCAAATTAATTTTCCCACTTTTACGTGACTCACAAATGCTTTTTGGTGCTGATTTTGGCCCGACAATAAACAAATTGTGTTGCCGCTAACCAAACACTGCTTCCCTCCTCATTTGCTCCTCCTCCTTCCCCTTCTTCATCTTCTTTTTATATCCTCACTACACCTGGAAGCGACATTAAACCCAGCGCAGCCACAATTAGACATGGAGATCAGGTGTGCCGCTAAATAATTAAGAATCGAGGAGGGAATCCAAAACGAGGCTCGCCGGTTACAAGGCGGTGCGAGGTTGGGGTCGGGGTGGAAATCGTCCCGAGTGGAAAGAGAGTGAGGGTGAATCCTCCCAGATTGGGATTGAAGAATAATTTTCACACTGCGTTCAGGGAAGATAGGAAACAAGGGAGGACAATAAAGAAACGAGACTACAGCAAGCCATGTTCTAGGCTGAATTGGCTAAACGATTGTTTGGGGGTGTTTGGAGGCCAAAATAATCCGGAGTGGAAAGAAAGTGAGGGAAAATCTGAGATTGGAACGCTGGCGTAATTGTTCATGCCGCGTTCATAGAAACTGGAAGGTTTGTAAATCTAATTTGAAGTTGAAAATGGAAAACAATGAAAACCAGCGATTGGAAAGCTCAGCTTTATTTCAAAAAACGATTTCACTTGTGTTTCTGCCGAGTTGAGAAGTTTCCCAGTTTTGTTAAATGCAGCAGTGAATGTAACCACAGACCTTTTGTAAAATGTGCACAATTTCGCTGTTTTCGAAACAATCCTACTGCCTGTGGTGTTTTTGTGTTGGTGGCCCTCATTTAAGACCCTGTTTGACCTGCCATCGGATCTCCACCCTGACCGGATTAGACAACACACACACAATTTCCTGAAAGCCCTCCCTTCCATCTTGTTTGTCTAGCACAATGAGCCTTTGACCCAAAAAAAAAAACAAAAAACAACACCCAATATCATGATTCTGTGATGCGTTTGTAAAGCTTCCCGTCCTCTGCCAATTTGTTAATTATGATTTAATGCTTTGTAAATTCTCACGTCGTCAATAATGCAGGCCTGAGGAAAAAGGGCTCGTGTTGCACTTAATGTAGGCCTTAACGTGACTACCAGTAACACAACCACTACGACGTGCACAATGCAAAGTGCTTGGCAAATAAAGGTCATGTGCTCCCGGCACTCCCATTGTAAATATTACACACTCTGCTCAGCCTTTATACACCCCTTTTTTTTTTTTTTTTTTTTTTTTAATACAGTGACTAACATATCAGGCATTTGGGGCTTCTGTTTATATATATATATATATTACTCTAAATACAGTGAACCCCTGTTTATTGCTAGGGATACAGTCCAGACCCACCCGCCAAAGGTGAAAATCTGCAATATGTAGAAACAAAACCAAACCTTTTTGAAACACTTTTCTTACCCCTCCCATATGCTTGAAACACATCTAACATATTTTGAAAGTGTTCCTTAGTGCTAACACATAATGTAAAATGCCTTGGACAGGCTAATGGATATGAGCACAATTAGAAAACTTCAAACAACTGCTACTTCCACAGTCATGGAAAACAGAACATAGAGCAATACTCACAGGCATTTGTCCTCTCTGATCTATAATTGTTACTGCAGTTTGGTAGGGGACCTTCTCTGCCTCCTTTTCTTGCTGTTAATTACACTTCATGTCTTTCAGTAGACCCCAGTGTTGATACTACACTGAATGCACGTAACTCAATTTGGACTAAAAATCTGCGATATCGCGGGGGTTCACTGTACTTCTCTTTTCACGGTACTTCCTGTAACTATTGGCAACATATCAGTGTTAAGCTTCCTGTGTACATAAGGCATGAATGTGTGTGTTATCGTTGCGGTCTTTACAGGCTTTAAATGTGATCTTTGGTCCATTGTGGTGGGAAAAAAAGGGAAAACTGGATCGGTGTATTGATAGTGAACCTTATACCTCAGCCGGGAAACATCTCATTTAGTCTTTTGTAAATTGCTTTTTTCGTGAGCCGCGCCCAAAAGCGCTAACTCCATGCAGATGCCGAAAAAAACACGCCGGAGAGGAAAAATGCATCAGGGAGTGTTAGCAAACATGTGCCCACTCAAGATGGGAATGAAGATCAGAAAGAGCCATAGAGAGATACTGTGCAGTCCTGTAATGTGTGCCAGCCACCGAATGCCAGAGTGTATGTGTCTGTCTGTCTGTGTGTGTGTGTGTGTGTGTGTGTGCGTGTGTGTGCACGTGTGCGTTTTATGCATCTCAGTCTACTGTCCCGTGGATCACCATGTAAGCAATCCGTCAATTCATACTATGTAAAAGCTGTATCCTTTTAACGCTTGTGTTATCGTTGAATCATGAATAATAAAACTGTGACAACCTAGCCCAACCTCTCAACTGTGTGAGTCTCCGTGACAACAGACACTCTGAAACACATTATGGGATACATACTATAGATATTAGATACACACTCGCGTACTGTAAGAAAATAGTAGAAAGATACATGGGTAGTATATACAGTAATTGAAAGTTACATGGATCAATACACAGATACATACGACCCCAATTCCAATGAAGTTGGTACGTTGTGTTAAACATAAATAAAAACAGAATACAATGATTTGCAAAACCTGTTCAACCTATATTTAATTGAATAGACTACAAATACAATATATTTAATGTTCAAACTGATAAACTTTAAACTTTAGATAAACTGGGCCCAAGCTCCTCTAAGATGGACTGATGCAAAGTGGAAAAGTGTTCTGCGGTCCGATGAGTCCACATTTCAAATTGTTTTGGGCAATTGTGGACGTCGTGTCCTCAGGGCCAAAGAGGGTAAGAACCATCCGGACTGTTAGGGACGCAAAGTTCAAAAGCCAGCATCTGTGACGGTATGGGGCTGTGTTAGTCCCAATGGCATGGGTAACTTACACATTTGCGAAGCCACCATTAATGCTGAAAGGTACATACAGGTTTTGGAGAAACATATGCTGCCATCCAAGCAACGTCTTTTTCATGGACGCCCCTGCTTATTTCAGCAAGACAATGCCAAACCGCATTCTGCATGTGTTACAACAGCGTGGCTTCATGGTAAAAGAGTGCGGGTACTAGACTGGCCTGCCCGCAGTCCAGACCTGTCTCCCATTGAAAATGTGTGGCGCATTATGAAGCGTAAAATACGATAACGGAGACCCCGGACTGAAAGAATTCCACCTACAATGCTTCAACAATTAGTGTCCTCAGTTCCCAAACGTTTATTGAATGTTGTTAAAAGAAAATGTGATGTAACACAGTGGTAAACATGACCCTGTCCCAGCTTTTTTGGAATGCGTTGCAGCCATAAGATTCTAAGTTAATGATTATTTGCTAAAACAATAAAGTTGATCAGTTTGAACATTAAATATCTTGTCTTTGTAGTGTATTCAATTAAATATAGGTGGAATATGATTTACAAATCATTGTATTCTTTTTTTATTTATCTTTAACACAACATCACAACTTCATTGGAATCGGGGTTGTAGAAAGCTGAATGGCTGCATAGAAGAAAGAAATTGACCCATACGTGGATAAATGAGACATGGATCCATACATTGATACGAGGAAAGATGCATGGATGAATACATGACACATGAGTGATACATGAATTGATACACATAGAAGGATACATGCATTGATAAATGGCTATTTAGACCTATGTTGACACATAAAAAGACATAGACAACTACATTAATACATGCGTGGATACAGTATATAGACCAATACATGGCTGTATAGAAAGCAACGAAGATAGGTGCATACGATACTGTACATACATAGGTATGTAGACGAGTACAGGGATACATAGATTGATACATGGAGACATAAGAAGATACGTCGACAAATTGATATACAGATAGATAGACAGTACATTGCTAGGGTAGATTCTGTAAGTGGTTACTACATGGACACCGAAGAAGATACATACTGATCATGTAGATGGATACGTGGATGTAGTTTATTAATGAAGGGATAAATGGAGGCCATTTGAGTGTGTTTTTCCAGAAGACACCTGCAAGGATATGTCGGCCAGGGGTGGATAGGAAGAGGATCAAAAGGGGACAGGCAGGGTGAAGGACTTTTGGGGGTGAGGAGGAGGAGGAGCAGCACGAATGAGGTGATATTTAAGCCCCTGTCCCACTCTCTCCTCATCCATCTCTTCCTTGGCTCTCTCTCGCTCCATCTTCACCTCATCCAGCACTCAGGAGACCCTTTGCCAGGTAAGACAATCAAAGAGACGAATTATCTTGTTGGGAAAAATCGAAGAATTCATTACTAGATGCTAAAAAAAAATAATTATTATTAATTATTATTAAAGTTAATCATGTATTTCTCTTTAGACAGATTTTCTTTCTCGTACAGGTATTAATACTAGAAAGAGCGCATCAGAAAAGGTCCTGCATTCATATTATGGGGTTTTCCAGATTTGTGGTCCCCATGCCGCAAAAGCTTCACACAATGTGACTCTTTAAGCAGATTTTCACACTCTTACGATCATGAAAGGAGAAAAAAAAGATTGCTTCACAAAAGCTCCTGGATTCATACAATGGGGTTTCTCCTGATTTGTGGTCCCCATGCTGCAGGAGCACCCCATGATTTGACTTTTTAAACAGACTGTTGTACTCATACAATCATGAATGCCAGAAAACAAATGAAAGAAATCCGCTTCCTAGTAGTTCCTGCATTTTTATCATTGGATCTCTCCTGATTTGAGGTCCCCAGGCCACAAGATGTCTCAGTGATTTGATTGTTTCAACAGACTATTGTCCTCATGCAGTAACGAATGCTAGAAAATCAATCAGCTACAGAATAGCTCCTGCGTTTTTAGCGTGGGGTTGCACCTGATTTGTGGCCCCCACACTGCAAAAGCTCAACATGATGCGATTGTTTAAACACACTGCGGTCGTCAGACAGTCGTGAATAACCCCCAGAAAATCAGCTTCAGAATAGTTCCTGTATTTTTATCATTGGGTTTTCTCCTGATTTGTGGTCCCCACGCTGCAAGAGCTCCCCACAATATGCCTCTTCATACAGACGATTGTCTTCAGACAGTCATGAAAAAAATAGCTGAAAAAAAATCAGCTTCCTAATAGATTCTGCATTCTTATTATTGGGATTGTCCTGATTTGTGGTCCCCACGTTGCAAGAGCTCCCCAGAATGTGACTCTTTAAATGGACTGATCTCCTCATACAGGCAATAATACCAGAAAGAGTCCCGCTTCAGAAAAGGTCCTGCATTCATATGAGGGGTTTCTCCTGATTTGTGGTCTCCCTGTTGTCCTCAAACAGTCCTGAATGCCATTCATACTATGCGGTTTCTATTGCTTTGTGTGGTGTTCTGTTTCTGCTGGTTTTCCCACTCGTCCTGCTGTTTTGCCTCCGCTGCTTTCTCGTCGCACTCGGGCAGTCGACCATCGACCGTTATTTTATCCTACGCGCTACGATGGCTATATTGTGTACGCTGGGTTCTAAATATAGCTTTGGAGTTTTAAGGATGTTGGGTGACTAAGCGAGTGTGGAGGCCCCGTCTCATCAAGCACCTCAGGTTACTTGGCCTCTTAGCGTCCGAATTACCAGGTGAGGTTTGTGTTTCACTGCAGGTATCCATTTTGGATAATGACATGCGCTATAGGGAGAGCAATTTGAGCCCTCAACACGAGTTATTTCTATGACCTGGCTGGATCTCCTTGAATGTTTTGAACTCCTGTCTCAGAGGTCTGTGTGCTGTTTTCTGTTGTGTGAAGTTGCTGTATTTTATTTTCTTCTTAACCGCAACCCAAACTGATGTACAGTGACTTTGTGTGTCTGTGCACAGTCTCCACAGCAGCGCGGTAGCAGCAGAAGCGCCGAGATGCCCGACACAATGTGTGTAAGATTGCTTGAAAGCCTCCCTTCCCTCCAAAAAAAGCTGACCTCATACATCTTTACACTGCTACACGCATGCGTGATGCACACACTCACACACATGCACACATATTAGGAAAAACGGGCCAGATAGATAGATCGATCGATAGATAGATAAAATCCTGATTTGTGGTCCCCACGCTTCAAGAGGTCCCCATAATGTGACTGTGTAAAGCAATCTTGAGGTGATGAATATCAAAAAAACACAAAAGGTCCTGTATTCACATCGTGGCAGTTTTCTTGATTTATGGTCTCCGTGCTGCAAGAGGAAGACAGCCCCACAATGTGACTGTGTAAATACATTTGTTGTACTTAGACAGTCATGAATACCAGGGGGAAATTATTCTAAATAGTTTCTATATTCATATATTTTCCTATATACTGCCTCTCCTGGTTTTCGGTCCCCATTCTCCAAGAGATCCCCATGGTGCGACCGTTTAAAAAGACTTTTGTCCTCATTGACTTGCATTCCTATCATTAATAACTTGCATTCCTATCATTCCTCCTGATTTATGGCCCCCACTCAGCTAGAGGTCTTCATGATGGGGCTGTTTAAAGACATTTTTGTCTCCATCGAATGATCAATACCAGAACATACACGGCAATAATTCACTGCTACATTCATATCGTGGGCTTCCTCCTGGTTTATGAGCCCCTTTCCATACAGGCAGACATACTGACCTATTTAATATTAGCCTCAACACAACCTCTTTTCTTCACCTTCCCATCCATTTATGAATCTTCTTATCAGTGGCTCCGGACCCCCCAACCTCGCTCGCTGATGTGAACGCACATGCAAGCCAGTTGCGCGGGTGTCCAGAGCGGGCATTTGGCAGCCGATACTAACTGCTTTACCGCCCCCCCCCCCCCCGCCTTTTCCCTCAGCATGTCCAAGGAGCCCTCTTCCAACCTGGAAAGCGCCATGCAGATGCTCATTAAAACTTTCCACAAGTACTCGGGCAAGGAGGGTGACAAGTACACGCTGAGCCGAGGCGAGCTCAAGGAGCTGCTGCTGGAAGAGCTGGGAAGCTACTTGGGGGTAAGTGTGAGTGTGCGTAAGGTATGCGCAGACATGTACAGACAGGCAACGCACAAAAAAATAAAAAAGGCCCGAATTCTCAATTTCGCTCCGACAGAACTCCAAAGACAATGAGGCGGTGGAGAAGGTCATGAACGACCTGGACGCCAACAACGACGGCGAGGTGGACTTCACTGAGTTCATCATCCTGATGGGCGCGCTCACCGTGGCCTGCAACGACTTCTTCCTAGAATTCAAGACGGACGACAAGCCCAAGGGCGGCCAGTTGGCGGAGTAGAAGGGAGGGGAGGGGAGGGAGGGAGGGAGGGAGGGAGGGTGTTGAAGGAAGGAAAGGGGAGAGGGATGGGGGTGGGAAGGGAGGGAAAAGGGTTGTAAATCACAGGAGATAAGGAGCATTTTGGGGGCCTTGCGCAATGTTTAAACAACACATGTACAGCGCTGTGCAAAATGACTTTCACAGAACAGCAAATAGCAGGACACATACACTACTGAATGTACAATTATGCCCACAGTCTCTGCAAACCAGAGAGTTATTGAAAGCGAGACGTGTGTTTTTCACTCCTCGAGCACAACACACAGGCTTTTTGAATGTTTCTTGCACTGAAAAGAAAAGACATGAAACCGGTTGCACGGGACTCGAACGTGGACATAATATTGAATCATGGCTGATTATATTATCGTGTTGAGCACTGGAATGTTTTCTTCACCCTTCTTGCGCCTATTTTGTAATCTTTTTCTTTCTTTTTTTTGGTAATGACTCATACATTCTTTCCAATTATTAAATGTAATATTTAACCAAATGATAGTCACTCCATCTTGTCCTAGTTTAAGCAACAAAATTGTGTTTCTGTCATATTGTGTGCAGATAGGTAGTTGTGCGCATACATGTGTGTGTGTGTGTGTGTGTGTATTGGGGATTCCCACCGAGCATTCCCACATCCTGCCAACAATATCCTGCAAGTCTTGTAGTGCCTAAGCTGACCCAGATGTCGGACTTGGAGCCACGTGGAAAACTTTTGACAAACCAAGGGGACGTGGGCGAATGGAAATGAAGAGGCGATGGAAAAAAAGGAAGTGTGTGTGCCTGACTGGGTGTGTGTGTGTGTGTACGTGTATGAGTGACTGAAGTCAATTTACAGTTGATTCGTACAGTAGAAAAGAATGGCGCTTGGAAGGCAGCGCTATAATCGCACAGGAATGTCCAAGTTGCGACTCTGTACAAAAGGACCGTCCTTCACGGGGTCCTGCACACAGAAACACACACACATACACACACACACACACATATCGGGAAAAAGATCACACTAGCCTTGAAAGAAAATAACACATGTACGAGACCATCCCAGAACTGTTTTTTTTTTTACCAAAACGTTCTCACAAAGAAATATTACCCCACAATAAAAGTTGTAATTTCACAACAGTGTCCAAGTAGAGAAAGACAAGGACACTCACACACGTGCACAAAGCCATCCTAGCACTATTCTTGCCAAAAATGTCCCCACAATGAAAGGTGTGGGATGTCAACAAATGTCCTACATAAGGTTAGAAAGAGCAAAACACACACAGGCACAAGACCATCCTAGAATTGTTCTTGCGTGGACCAGTAAATATGTCCCCACAAAGAAAAATGTCATATTATGATATAAAGACAGATTCTTTCTTACCATCAACCGCTCTCAAGCCTCCTGTGATTGGCTGCTTTGAACGTGTGACATTTGACACAGTTGGAGCGCAGAATGTTCTGTTCAGTCGGTTGTGACCAAAAGGGAAAGAACTTTTCCTATCACTGTATGCAATTTCCTGGATCGTCACTTCAAAGGAGCTCATATAAATACAATAAAATGAAACAGCGTTTGCTCGCATGCAGTTGTTTTGCTGTCAAACGCAATTAGCATTGTATTTACACGTGTGGTTTAAGAGGTGTACACACACACACACACAAAAGTTTTTTTATCTCCGCCCTGTGGTCTTCTTATATCAACAAATGTTGTGTTGGCATGTTATAGGTAAAATTATGTGAGTAGGGTGCATACAATACATCGTGCACATATTTTTGTAATTAAGGTAATACAGTGGGGAAAACAAAAACAGTTAAGCATGCACATCTTTTTCAGACTGTTCCACTATATTACCATTATTACAAAAACAGAATTATATGGGGGACATTTGTTATTGAAAAAAAAAACGGATTTTATTTTTTGACAGCCCCCTTACCCTATCTTGTTTTTTTTCCTTAAAGAAAAGGATATGCTCAGTTGTAGTCATCATGAATGTCTTCTTTGACAGCAACCTAAAACCCTGTTCAGTTTGCGTGAAAAGGATCATATTTGTGGCGTGGCGTTGACCGCCACCGTAGCACAGCATCGTGGAGCCTTCAGGTAATCAACGCGTCGCGTGCAAGTGAAGAGGGACTACCGGGTGTAGAGTGCAGCTCGCGGCTCTATTAACGGCCAGCCTTTCCAGTTAACAAGGATATTTGAGTTCTAAAGCCGTCAATGGCAGTGAATGTGTTAACGTATATGAAATTAAAAAAAAAATACAACAAAAAATAAAAACATATATCGGATAACGGCTCGTGATTGACTCCTTTTCCAGATGCACCTCTCGGGGATGGAATTGGAGACGCTTTCCTCGGGTTGATGAAATGCATCTCCACGCAGTGGAAAGGAGACCTTAAGGCCTGCGAGGAGTCCGGATATGTATTATTCATTACGACGCTCCGAATTCATAAAGAGGACAAGTCATAAAAGCGATAGTCATCTTGACTCGTCTTGAAAGTGTCGACGGACGGGAGGGCTCGCGGGTTACTCGGGGCGAAGGGAAATCAATAGCCAAGTGGATATGATACTAGCCTTCTATTTGTACAAAAGTATCAGGACAAGTGGCTAGCTTCCACTTGTCCGGAAAGATTTTCTTACTCACTCGGTAGCGCCCCCTCGAATGTTTGGAAAAAAATACATTTAAAAGAAATCAGCCCAAAACACTAGTTTCACTGATTCACATACAATTGGGTGGATATGTCTATCCTGACAGGAAGCACCCAAAAAATCTCAAGGACCCATGCTTGGAATTAAACAAGAAGTTAGCCATTTTGGTTTGATGCAGCCATTTTGGGGCGAATTTCATTCGAACTTGGGACAAACCTCCGACTAGGGAATCCGTCCAAATGAGCCTAAACCGGAAGCAGATATCCTAGACAGATGGGTGGCACCAAATTGTGAACTTTTTCTACCTATGCCATCCAACGTGGATGCTGCATGATGTCAAAACCTGATGAAAAAAAGGGGGAGCGAGGGCCGATTCCCCACCGCTTTTGTGAGTCATCAAAGTTCGCTGCCATGCTCCAGCTGCACGCAATGACGAAAAGTAATGCCTTTAAAAATTAGCGTCACCAATCCGTCTAGCGCACACGGTTCAAATTTAGTCCCAATCGGGCAAAATCTAGGAAGAATTCAGCTTTGAAGAACCCCTGACCCTAAAAAAACAACAAGCCTGCTTCAAACCACAACGGCGGACTTCCTGTGTTGTTTCCAGCATGGCCTCTTGAGACTTTTTTGTGGCTCTTCTCATGAGAGATATTGCAATTAAATTTCACATTGATCAGTGAAACTGGCTTCTGGGGCTGAATTATTTTAAAAAGCTCCAACTGAGCCGGCAGTTCTATTTTTTCACCAGGATGTATCGAAATAGCAGACTTTTGGAGGTTTTTGAGCACGAATATATGATTAATGTATGTAGCCTCATTCAGTCAGCCGGGCATCTTTGCAAAGAGGCCGTTTCTTCAGGGGAGGGCGACATGTTTTGACGCTTTGATCGTTCCCTCCGAGAGTAGACATCAACAACGCTCACCGCCTGTGTTTGGCTCTTCGTATTATTGATGCATTTGGGACCAGAGAGGGGGCGTACGGGAGATTGTGGAGCTTTTTTTCAAATGCATTTCATGTCATCTCAACGAAGAACAAGAAATGCATACGAGGGGTGTGTCTGGCTCCAACAACATCTGCGATCCATCCGCCGAGGCTCGGCCAAAGACGACAATCCGGCTTCCTTTCGAGGATGGCGGGCGGCCAACGTGATGCAACGTGATTTACGTGCTTCTTTTGTTTTGTTTTGGTTTTGTTTTTGTCCGCCTCATAGTTAAGCTTGTTGCAGTTCATTTGAAGTTCAACTATTTGAATTGCATTCCACCTTATAGTGAAGGCAAAAACAACGGCGTGATTACAAACGTATGTCATAGCATCGGGGAACGTTTATTGTTAAGGTGGAGCTGTAAAATTCCTTTCATTTAACCGTTTCCATGTTAAACGTCGGGAATACATGAAACGCATGAGGACGATCGCTCCAGACCTTATACACACTTTCGGTACAGAAGCCAAAATATTGGTTCGTAGCACCACAAAACCTTCAGACTTCTGCTGGAAAGCAATAAATGTCAGGAAAAGGCTACTAGTACGGGGGAGGGGGTGTTAGAGACTCTTTAAATGGTGGCAATTCTGTGCTGACTACCATTGTAACATGAGTTTGAATGCAAATGGTTTATTCTGAACACAGCCACATCCCAACTATAAGAGGGTGTGCATACTTGCGCAAACATTATTTCTCATCTCAAAAAGATTTTTCTCAAAGAAATCAATACAGGTTCAATTTTACAGCCCCAATTCCAATGAAGTTGTGTTAAACATAAATACAAACAGAATACAATGATTTGCAAATCATGTTCAATCTATATTTCATTGAATACACTACAAAGACAAGATATTTCATGTTCAAACTGATGTACTTTATTGTTTTTAGCAAACAATCATTAACTTAGAATGTTATGGCTGCAACACGTCCCAACTTCATTGGAATTGGGGTTGTACATTAATGGTGGAAAAAGTTATTTTTTAATACCACAAAAACCGAGCATTCGAACATGGGTGTGTAGATTTGTTTTATTATTATTATTATTTTTTTTTATAGCCGCTGTATGTAACTCATCACATCGGGGGATGTTTTTTAAAGGTGCAAAATTCCTTCTATTAACCGTTTCAGTAGTGGAACAAACAAACAAAAAATGCAAAATCATATTGATTTTTTTTTTTTTTATTATTTGTTAAAATGTCCTTGTTTTGTTTTTTTTTTTTTTATGAAAAAATAAAATTTGGGCAGAAAACAGCATTAAGAGCTGCGTTCTAATTCACAGCAGGGCCACATCTCGAAAGGCCCCACTACAGAAAAGAATTTCAATTAAATATATATTTGTTAAGTATATTTTGAATCAAGTTAGATTGTTTGAGCGTTTATTGAACTAGAGGTGACCTAGACCCAGTCCTTTTATGATTCTTAGTGCTCCGAGCCATCGTCAAATCGCTGCCCTGTGTTATCTTATCTCTAAGCAGTATAACGGACGTTGTATTCCATGGCTTCTTTTCTTTCTTTCTTTCTTTTTTTTCCTGCGGTAACTGCACAAACAGTTCTTTGTTGTTGGGAAAGGTGGTGTAGTAATGAAGCATGGCCACCAGAGGAAAGCAGAGAGTCAGTTGAACTTGCAACACTCAACTCTGGCTGTCAAAAAGCAGCATTTTGTGTGAATCAAAGGACATTTTTGGAATGAAAATGTCATTTTATTATTTAATTTTACTTAAATACACACATTTTGGATGGGCGCTTTAGGTCCGTAAAGGCCCCGAGGTGATGTCGTAGACCTGAGCGGGTGGGATGTGGGTGACGTTGGCGGGTGGGCTAAAGGCTGCGAGGCACGGGGTGCATCAGGGTCATGTGCTCGGCACCGTCGAAAGGCAGCTGGCAGGTGCGGTAGTGGTGCACCACCTCCGGGATGCTGGGGAACACGCAGCTGTTCTGCTCCAGAGTGAAGCCGTTCTCTTTGGTCTGCGCCACCATGATGTGGACGCAGCCTTGACTTGTTCTGGATCACAAACACACAGAGAGAGCATTTGTATTTTTATTTTGGTGAATTGTGTCATTTCTGGCGCTATTTTTTTGTGAGTCAGCGGCGACCGCTAATTACTCTGCGGTTGAAATTAAGTTTTTTTTTTTTTTTTTTACTTGCTATGATACAGTTTAACACAACTGAATATGATCCATGAGATTTTATTTTATTTTTTTCCTTTTTTTTTTTAAATCTGGACTTTTTTGTTTTGCGTCATTAATATTTCCACACAATTTCTTCGAGAAATGTACCATTTATTTGTGTAGATCTTGTTTTTTTTTTATGTATAGCATTCTCTAAGAAAAAAATGATTCCTTATTTTGATTCATGAATGGATATATTCTAAATATATTTAAGATAAATAAAAAATACGCAGAAATATAGTAGGTTGCAAATAAAAATTAATTAAATGAAATACTGTAACTTCATGCGAGCCAGTCAGTGCAGAGATAAAATAAAATAAGCTAAATTAACAAAAATAAAATAAAATATATAGTAAAGCATATAGTCCAAATGCATTGCAGGATAATTGTAGAAGCACTTCAAGGCAACACTCACTTGAGGGCGATGGAGTATTTGGTGCTGTCCGTTTCGCTGTTTCGGACCAGGAAGCTGGCCTCTTTGCAGGTCAGCAGGTGAAGCTCGGCTTCCTGACGGGTCACACAACCATGGTACCAGCTGAGGGATATCCGAAGTACAGTAACTGAAGGGCAGTAATGATAATGCAATAATGTCAGCATCTGATGTGGAAGGATTTGGGTTTCTTACCTCTGTTTCTCCAGGGGTCGTGTGGGGTCGACAGAGCAGGTGAGAGTTTCTGGGGTGCTTCCGGTACTCGAGCAGGACGACGGGGTCTGCGTTGAGGGCCTCAGGATTTTCTGCGTCCAGCTTTTCTGCCTCTTGTGCTGACGATGCTGCGTTTGCTTCCGGGGGGAATCGTTTTTGGGAGGCCCCTCGGAGCTGTCTAAGTGAGCTGCTGGGCCAAGGGTGGTGCCGAATTGTCAGTAGGGTTGAATAGTTCATTTCATTAGGGAGACATGCGCTGAGATCCAAGATGGGGAAGTAGCGGTGTATCAAAATGTTTATTTTTGTGGTTCGAGTTTGGAATGAGAGTACTAGGAACACCTAATTTAGACTATGCAGGCATACCTAATATTGTGACATACAAAGACATAGTGCGTGTACCTTCGCCTTCTCCACCTCCCTCAGGCTGACCCCCCTCCATTAGGATCTCACCCACTTCCATTTGCACTCGCAGGAGGTCTTTGGATCCCCGGCGTCTGATTTCTACAAGAGACGACGATTAAAGTCAGGTCCACATCAAAGCTCCCCCGAAAGCACCCAACCGTCGAAATGCAGTAGAACCATTGTTACAGCAGAAGTGAAGAGTTCAAACATTCAACACTTTCAATAATTAAATGAAATATTTAAAAAAATATATATATATATTTTTTAAACATTTTATAAATATAATCATCATAAGATAAGATAGATAATAATAATAAATAAGAGTTAGTTTCTTGGTTCCACCGCCAGATCTCCCTGTCGTTTATCTGCTGTGTGCCGCACAATCATTTAAAACCTATTGCCCAGTTTCAAATGATTGCGCTACATAAATTCTGTCTAAAAACAAGATGCTGTGCATCTGTGTTATTGAAATTTGTGACACTTTACAACGAACCCGCAATGACTATTTGTCATGTATGTGTTTTAGAACACTGTTGTCGCTTGGTGCCCCACTATATTAGTCGTATAAACAAATCCACGCTCTGGAATAAGTGTCTTGTTGACATCCCGTAGTAGTGATTTAAGCCTCCTGCATTGACTCACTCACATCATCACATCCTGGAAGTACAACAAAGACAAAAGCGCTGCACATAAACCACGCTGGCATTGTGCAAGAGTTCAAACAATGGCGTGATGCAATGAAAGGTCGGGGAAAACGTGACTGCATGATGGACTGCCGCTCTTCCTGGACGTTGGGAAGTTTTTGATAAATGGTCCGTCAGATCCATATAGGAAAGAGGAGGAGGAGGCGGGCCTTAGGAGCCCACTTCCTTTGTGGAGAATAGCACGGGGAAACAGAGACAGAAAAGAGGAAACTACACCCATTGTCGGAGCGCCCAGCATTGCCGTGGCCACCCCAGGGGGTACACACGCGGGAGGGGGTGGGGATTGACACGATGAAAGTGTGTGTTTTTAAAAAAATACAAAATAAACATACCAGTGATCATCTGCTGGGCATCATAAGGCTCCATGTAGCCGTCATTGTCGCCCGCTCGCTCCGATTCCCGTTGCTGTCTCGTCTGGTGGGCATCGAAGGGGTCCGCGTAGTCCTCCAGGATCGTTACCTGGGGAACACAGAAAAAACATTTGTGACCACTTCACACAATATCGTCGGGAAAAATTGGTAAAAGTCAGCCACAAATGAATGCGAAGTTACCAGAACGGGATTTTAAGTGCGTTCAGATAATAATTTCTTTGGTGAAGCAGTATGTGGCTTATTGTTAGTGGAAGTTGCAGTGAGTCTTCGCAGCATGTGCATGTACATGCGTACTTAGGGTGCAATTTGTGGGGAAATCAACTCATCTGTAAGTCATTTATTTTTAAGGATAATGTCAAATGAGTTTGGATTTATATTAAAGGGTTTTGGGATCATAGTTTGTGGTATATCGACTGTTTAAGTGATCAATATAGGCAATTTGTACTTGTATATATTGTTTGAATATAGCATATTTTGGGTGTAGTATAGACTTCATAAAAGGTGCAAAGCGAGTTAATTGTGTCAGATTTTACATGAATAGCGTGAATGTACTTTTCTTACAGCATCATTTCCCTGATTTCATTCTAAAGCGAAAGGGGACATGAGATGTGGGTGACAGTGCAATGCCGCGCTTTCTTTACAATGTGATAGGGGAGAGGTGGGTGGATGAAAGGGGGGGGGGGGGGGGGAATGGGGTGGAGTGACCGCAGCGTTTTGTATCGAGGGTGCGGCATGGGTGTGAGGATGGAGGGAAGGAAGAGAAGCGAAAAGAAAAGATAGAAAAGACACAATGGGAGGAGTGCGGATACAGTACAAACGATGCAGAGCAAAGACAACAGAGGGCTATTTTTCCACGTTTGGAGCGAATTATTACAATGGGTAGGTTAACAATTACAAGATGATGGGGAAAATATGAATTAAAGAAAGATGATTGTACCTTTCATGGTTTAAAATGTACATGTTTTATAGTTGAAGATACTTGCTGAATTTGTTGATTAATAATAAACAAAAATTATTCTCAAGCTTAGCCACAAGAATCTTTCCACATTTATTTCATTCATATTTTTTAAATGATTTATTTTGCATATGTTGTTGTAGATGAGACACAAAGTATTATTTTCATGTATTTGTTGTCCTATTATGTGATTTTAAGCCTGCTATTTTCAAGATTCTTTTTTTTTTTATTTGATGAACTGTTTTATAAGGATATGATACAAGAGTAAAAATATTATTAGTTTTGATGTTTTTAGGATTATTTTTATTATTTAGAAACTCATTTTATGTGTTATCAGATAGTATTTACATATTTATTTTAGCATCTGTACAGATTTATATAGGCTATGTGATGAATGCTTCAATAGTAATAATACTAATAAATAAAATGAAATAAATGTTAAAAATTGAATGAAATCAGATTAAAGTAAATAGAATAAAATACAAATAAAATAAAATGAAATAAAATGAAAAAAAATAATAATAATCGGAAACATACCGAGTCCATTTTGCACTGCTCGTCTTGTTTGTCTGCATCTGGCACCGCTTGGTGACCGGTGACGGTACCGGGGTCAAAGTTGGGGCTCTTGTCCAGCGTGTCCACACGGATCATTCTGCTGATGTAAGCGCAACTTGGGGTGCTCTTCCCGTTCCTGACCTCCTCCGACACCACCGCCAGTTCTGTTCCGGAATTCTTGTGGCCTTTACCGGCCAGGGTGAGACCCTCCCACACTTTGCCATCTTTCTGTCCCCTGCTAAGCTCCCTGGGCGAATTCTTGCGGTTCCGTCCGGGTAGGAGCATGGTGCCAACTAATCCGCCGCCGTCCACAGAGGAGTTTTTGCTTTGACTCGTCTTGAAGGCGGACGTTTTGGTACCGTTCTTCAGGTTGATGGGGAACTCCTTGAACCATCTCGCCATGGCTGCTACTTGAAGTCCTCTATTGGGCCGACAAAAAAATCCCTTAAAGTATGTTAGAAATACTTGAAAAAGCCACCTAAGCTTTAAATCAACAGATTTTATGCCTAATTCTGACAAATACCAATTAACAACCATCCTTACTTAACCCATTTGGGATTTATCTTGCACCTCAGTCCTCCTTCTCTTCCTTTTCTTGATTCTGAATGGTGGTCTCATTCCTAGGATGGCGTTTACACTTTTCCCAAGTCGCACCGACGCTTCAGACTGAGCCTGGAGAGTAGTAAAAAAAAAAAAAAAAAAAAAGGAAGGAAGAAGGAGGGGGTTAGTGAAGTCAAAAGGGGGGTGGACCACCAGGTGGGTGGACATAAACATAGTCATTGTGCATGGGTTGAATAACCCCCGGAAAAGTGGAGGAATGTGGGGTTTTGTTTACAAATAAGTGATGGCATTCTATTTGTTCAATAATTGCAAAACATAATAATTTTCGAGTTAAAAAAGTGCTGTGGGGCACTTAAAAATCATACAGCGTGTGCTTGAATGTCTTGTTTCGCACCCTCGCGGCACGACTATGATTTACAGTGGTGCCTTGAGATGCGAGTGGCCCCGCCTTGCGAGTTTTTCAAGAAACGAGGCGTCGTTAGGCAGATTTGTATTATCTTTTTTTGCTTTGAATTGAAAGTAAAATTTTGAGATACCAGCGCTGACTCAAGTCAACTCACTTCACAGCAAGCAGCAGTTTGGCAGATAGTCAACAATTCTTCACACAAAAAAAGAACCTTCAACCTGTTTATTGCCACTCCCAGCTGAAGTTTACTAAAAAGAAAATTACAGATTGTGTATTTAATACAACCACATAACTTTGCCTTCACATCTGCAAGCTTAATGAAGATAGTTAATATAATAATACTCACAGGCATATATTCTTCATCCTCTGCAAAGAACGACTAATATTACTGCAGGGTGCTGAGGAGCTGAGACCGGCTCCATGTACAGTATAACTGTAAGTCCGTATTGTACTGCTCCAAGGTAACCAAGGTGCGCACACCAGAAACAGCCGCACGATGCGCATTGAATTGAAGCAAAAACTGCATGAACAATTTTATTCATGTACATTTTTATAAAGTACAAGATTATAGTGGGCTTTTTTATATATATAAAAAAAAACATTACAATTTTGTATTTTTGGGGGGGTAGGCTGGAACACATTAATGGCATTTCCATTCATTTCACTGGTGAAAGATGATTTAAAGCGTCGCTCAGCTTTAATTAAACGCTGCACGGTTGCAAAGTGGTCTGTTCCATAATGGATGTCTCGCAGCGGTGGGTAAATCCGACAGAATCTCTTGATACTGTCGATTCATTTCAACCAAAAGTCGTGATAATGTCACCGAACGTAATCAAATATGACCTCATGTTCAATCTGTTTTGCTTTACAATGGGTTTTTACTCGTGACTGACAAAATGAACGCCCCTATTTTAGTCCTACTTGTAACCGTCCACGATTCAGGCTACTCCTGCTCGTCCCTCTTTGTCCGGTGGCGAGAGAGCAGGCCACGGCAAATTATGGCACAATTCGCGTTTCCCCCCCACTAATTCGAGTTAAATGTTGGACCAGCGAGCATACGCCGTGCGAGCGAGGACCGGTTTGCCGGCCGTGACCCGCCGCGGAGTTTGAATATTAAACAGAACGAGCGGCGTGAGCAACGGAGAAAGGGTACAGTTTTTTTTTTTTTTTTTGTGGCTTCCCCAAGATGGCTAGCTGTTAGCTCGCGAGCTAAAACAGTAAAACGGCATTTGCCACTCCCCAAAAGCATGAAACTGTTGATTGTTTTATTGTTTTCTTATTTTTTTTTAGTGATGTGATAAGCGACTTTCTGTCATAAGTCACAATTACGGGTGTTGAATTGGGAATTTGTGACATAAGAAACGCGGCTACGAGCGAACCACTTTGGGGTAACGTGGCTAGGTAGCCACCTAGCACATCTGTAAATGATCATTTTTAGACAGGGGACGTTGGGACAATCTAATTCAGTTTAACTGGAATTCAGACAGTACAAGGGTTTAGCTTGGCAACAAGCACTCCTCTTTTTTTTTTATTTTTATATATAGATATATTTTTTAATACCTGGCGTAGATTTGGAGTCCAAATCCCGGCGTGACAGACCTGGCCCAGTCACCCAACTAGAACCCGTGTGTCGTTGCGACATGTCCCCGAGGTGGTAGACGTCGTCCTCGCCGCCACCGCGGTCATTTTTAACCCCTTTTTCTCTTGCATATGAACGGTGACACGCCACCTCACCGGCAGTAGTGTTAGCTAAATGGCTGCCGAATCGGGGAGACTACTGGCGGGACATGGAAAACGAGGCAAAGGTAGGCAATTGACTTTCACCACCCTCATCTTCCCCTTCCTCCCACCAAAAAAATACAATCAAATAAAATAAAAACAAATCCGAATGGATTTATCCATTAGGCTGCGCTGGTGCTGTCTCAGCCTCCCTATATGTATCTGACTGTCCCTGGTGGTGGCTGTCTCCCAAAGAGGTTTCTAGACTTCTTGCAATGAGTCGACAGTGAATCCCTGCCTATTCGCGATTGACCATTCACAAACTCATCAATTCAAACACATTTTTTTGTGGAAACTAACAACCACAGCTAAGCCCCATTAATATCGTGGTTCCAGACCCATCCGCAGTAGGTATAAATCTGTGCTACATAGTGACCATACGAAAGTTGTTGTTGTTTTACTCCACCCACGCTCTTTGAATACATTTAAACTTCACAAAACACACTTTCTAAAGTATGCCTTTACCACTCTTGTTTTCAAGAAGTGGCCGATTATTGCATAACATAACCTAAAGGTAATAAAAAGAAGGCTCCCACATACAGTTCTCCGAAAAAGAGGAAACACATGCTTGCTTCAAGCAAGTCTGTCCAAATGGTACCTGCTCACAGTATTTGCTGAAAAACTCACCAAATGGATGAAAGGTGAGTTTTTCAGGGTGTCGTTAGTTAGGTTCCACAGGTAAAAAAAAAATGTGATGAGGTGAGTTTGCGAATATGCAGGAGTACACTGTACATCAATATCCTCATGTTTTTTCCTGTCCACCTCCCCTCATCTTCTGCCTTGTTTGCGGCCTTTCTCTCCTCCTACATGCTCTTCCTTGCGATTCTGGTGGTAACCGCCTGGATGTACAGCATCTTGTCTATGTCGCTTCATTGACCCCATCACGTCTGTCGGACATTGGACACGCAAAAAAAAGAAGGCTCTAGGTCTAAAAAAATACAAAATAAATCCTGATCCACTCTGTCACTAAGGGGTATTGGCCAATCCAAATGTGGCGCTCCTCTCGATTGGTGCTCTGCCATCCTCATTATAACATATTCCCCTTCTTTCCACCCCTCCTCTGCTTATTTATTCCTCACTCGCAGCCTCACAAATGAAGAGTCCAGAGAAGAAGAAGGCGAGGAAGTCCACGTCACAGGTTAGCGTCGTTTGATGACCTCTCAAATAAATGCGAACACGAGGAAGAAAGAGAAAAGTGACCAGTGAAAATTAGACTATGATCAGAATGTTTTGGAAAAATATTGTCTTGACCTTCTAGTTCACATCATCATAACTTGGACATGACTTACAAAAGACTTGTCGATGAAGTGTTTTTTGCTTTTTCTTTGGCTTTTTGAGTACATAATGTTACCACATACCACCAGTGTGGTGGAAAGGGTCTGGCTGCTTGGTACAATATGAGCAATACAACTGATTAATTATCAATTACAGACACAAATTAATTTTACCAAATCAATGTGGGAAACCTACCCCGACAGGTGCCGTTTTGTATTAAGCAGTCAGATACAGAGACTCCTGTAGCGGTACACTAGTACCTACATCAAAATAAATTCCGTTTCTATGGTCGTCTCATATTGGTTGTAATTGCTGGTGCTCTTTTGCCACTGTATTGAAAAAGAGAACCAAGCCAGAGATAAAGGACAGACCTGAAGTCTCACAAGGTTTGTAAAAGTCTCCTGCAAAATGCACAAATCTTGAGTGTGTTTAAAAGTATCTGTTTCCAAATTATACGACCTCAAACAATGTTAGTACCCATTTTTTTTTCCAATGGAAAAGTATCAGTTGCCTTGCAGAATAGGTACCATGGACAAGGGGCAAATATGAAGGGGGTAGGTGGTGCATGCTATGTGCTAATGCTCCTTTTCTCTCATTAAATTTAGGCGGCGGGGTTCTCGCACCTCACAGAGTTTGCACCCCCTCCCACGCCCATGGTGGACCACCTGGTGGCCTCCAACCCTTTTGACGATGATTTCGGCCCGCCATCTCGACCCAGTGGAGGGGGCGCGCCAGGCAGCGCCCCGTTCCTTCCCAGTCCAGGCGGAGGGAGCGGCTATGGCGGCACGGGCCGAATGGGCGGCGGCGGCGGCATGGGTTTCATGGGGGGACCGGGCGCGGGGCAGCCTGGACCAGGACGCAGACCGCCGTTTGGACCGCCGTCCAACGCTGGACCACCGCACCACCAGCTGGGTTTTGGGGGGATGCCAGGCTTTGGAGGAGGGGGCGGGAGCGGCGGTGGGGGAGGAGGTGGAGGCGGTGGGTTCCCTCCCGGGGGCCCGTCTCAGTTCAATATACCACCAAACTTTAGTCCCCCCATGCACCCTGGGTCAGGGTTTAACCCCATGTTGTCTCCAGGCGGTATGGGAGGTCCTGGCGGAGGGGGTCCACCCCACCCTCGATTTGGCATGCCCCCACAACAGCAACATGGACAAGGTGGGCACCCGTTCAACAGCCCTCCGTTACCTGGAGGAGGCGGCCCTAGAGGGCCCCCGCATGGCCCCATGCCTCCCATGGGTGGCATGGGGCCTGGCCAGGGGATGAACATGATGAGTGGGATGGGTGGTGGTCCCGGAGGCAACATGTTGGGGGGCTTACCAGGTATGCCTCCTCAAGGACAATTCCCCCCCTCACAGGATGGCCCCTATCCTGGTCCCAGCCCACCGGGACCCGGCAATGAGGATGGAAAGAACTTTGGGGGAGGAGGACCTCCGTCTGGGCCTCAACAGCAGCTTAATTTAAACCCCAACGGGCCCCCTCCTCCTAATAACACCACCCCCGGCCCTCCTCCTAACTCTGGTCCATCACAGCCTGGAGGAGACTTCCCCGGCCACCCTGACATGCAACAGTCTAATGCCAACACACCTGGCCAGCCGCCCTCGGCGCAGCCCCAGCCCAATCCCAACTCCTCCCCCAGCGGCCCCCTGAATGGGTCAGGTCAGCCCCAGCACCCGACCCCCAACAATGCCAACACCCCCAACTCGAACAACTCCGCCCAGCAGCAGCAACAGTCCACTCCGCCCAACTCTGCCCCAGGCTCTGTCTCTCACAACCAGCAGAACAACACCCCCGGTACCGGCGGTACCATGCCCAACGCGGCCCCCAATTCGGGTCAGAACAACATGAGCAACAACAACAACGGAGGCAACACACCTAGTAACAACCCCAACCCGCCCTCCAACTCCACCTCCACCCCCAACACCCAGTCCCCCTTACCCCCGGGCCCGTCCGCCCCCTCGAGCGGGCCCGGCTCCGGTCCGGGGAAGCTAGGCGGCCCCGGCATGGTGTTCCCCTGCGGCCTGTGTATGTCTGAGGTGCACGACGACCAGGATGCCATCCTGTGCGAGGCTTCGTGCCAGCGCTGGTTCCACCGTGACTGCACGGGCTTGACTGAACCCGCCTATGGACTGCTGACCCGGGAGAGTGCCGCCGTGTGGGCCTGTGACTTCTGCATCAAGACCAAGGACATCCAGGCTGTTTTTGTGCGCCAGGGACTGGGCCAGCTGGTGGCCGTCAACGAGAGCTGAGGATTCCGGGGAAGAATTAAAAAAACACTTGACGAGCCCTTTACTCGTTCACTACATAACCATCACTTGACATCCTTGCTTATATGTAAAAATAGCACTTTGAGTGAAATAAACACCCCTCCAATACCACCACCACAGAAGAAGAAACAATTATGAATGTTAACTGACACACACCTTTTCGGACAACCAGCACTGACACCAACACACTACCTCACACATACTGACTGGCACACAAGCTCCCGCACTGATTTATAATTGTTGACCACCCCACCACACAATAAAAATGTATACAAAGTTCAGTTTGAGTCGCCCTAGAATCCCCCTGCCCCCCACATGTATTTATTGTTAACGTCACACAAAGAGTGCCTGAACTTGTCAAGGGTCTTTTTAATCATTATGTGGTCGTCAGGACATTAAACAATCGCTGTACCCTCGTTACGTTGAATCCAAAGCAGAAGCAGCGGGGCTTACGAGTTGTGTTCCTTCATACCTCATTAAGTAGAGATCGGCATGAAAAAAAAAAAGCCGACTGGTGCACGGAACAAGGTTTTTAAGAAGGACAGCATTCAAGTCAGGCATTTTGTCCCTGAATTGTAAACTCAGTTCTTTTCGGATGTTGTTATTCTTGGAAAGAGTGGCACATCAAACAATGCAGTATCGGTCCCGTGTTGATATTCCCGCTTTCCCGGGGACACCATATGACAAAAGAAAAAAAAAGTGCGGAAAATTTTGTTTATTGATATTGTCCCTTCATGATTCAATGTCCAAGTTGCCTTTCTTTATGATTTCGTTTGGATTCTGGACACGGGAGCTTTTTGTACCAGCTGATATTTGTGCTGTGCGCTGCGCCTTCTGGCGACAGCTGGAGGCATAACATCTGGTTGGAGAAAAAAGGGGTGGGAGTGCGGTGTGTGGGAGAAGTGTTGAAAATTGAAGTAAAGCCAAGGTTCTTTTTTATTTTTTTTTGTACATTTGTCCGATTATTTCCACATGTCTTCTGGGGTTTATATTAAACTTAAGTAACGTAATTGCCGTGTCTTTTATGCCACCCATGACTAAAACGGAATGCTCAGGTCTTATTGAAATGTTACTGGTGAGTAAGAACACTATCATGATAAATTCAATGTTTTTTTGCACTAAAGCATCACCTGTGTGAAACTGAATTAGGATGCTGGTGAAAAACGGGAGCTCGCAGTCCCCGCCCTCTTCCGCATCCTCTGGCCAATAGTGTGTCTCCGGGGGCGTGGCCACGGTAGCAGGCGTGTTTGGCAACAGGTTGCTCTGGCAGCCAGGAGGAGCAGGAGGCAACGATATTCCCCAGCTGCTCGTCTTCCCGCAACGCTTCAGCATATTTCCGGCCAGGTAAATTTGCACCTAATAAATGTATGAAGTATATAATTTGTAATACATTTTCGTCGTATTGTCACCGCGTAGTTAACAGTCGCAAGAAAAAACTAAATGCTGCCTGTTTTTAATTGGATCGCTGCGCGTTGCGTAAACGAGGATAAGACGATGTTATTATAGCAGCTCTAATCCTTAAATGGGATACGACGGCCCTTAATCAATGTTTACGTCTCTTCGCTTGTGGTTTCGACGTGCACCGATCCCGATTGACTGGACAGGTGGGTGTGACGCAACCGCCCCTCAGCAGATAGAAAAACAGGCTTTAATTCTCTGTGCTTCATTATCAGTGTTTTTTTTAAATTATTATTATTTTTAATGTGCTTTGATCAGTTTGTGCGGCTACAAATAACCCTAACCCTGAAAAAAAGTGTTCAAACAAGGAGGCACTTAATTTGGCTCACTTTGAGGTGATTTTAATGAAGACCAATTAGTTGCTGTTTGGCTCAAAGTGAGCCCCCAAACGCAAACACCAAAGGAATACTGTAAGCGATGATAGCTTTTCCAATGTAGTATTTTTACTTTAATTGGACAAACCACAAAATATAAACAAGGCTGGGTGTCATCTTGTTAATTGGGTGGGAATCAATGTGCTTGGGAAAAGATGCATCCATTTTGTAATGTGTTTATTTGACACATAACCGCTTTCATTCCTCTTCATTATTGATGCACATCAATCCCATTGAGATATTGTTGTATATAACAAATCACCCAAACACTGCAATTGATTAGAAACCCTGTTGATAGCAATAATACTGTCCTTTCATCATCAGTTAACCCCTTCTCTTCTCTTTCTCACCCCTGGAGGGAATATGAAAGTAGGGGAGAGAGAAAGTTGAAGCATCCAAGGAGGAAGCGAGGGGGCAGCTTGGCCTGTTTGTCAACATTCCCGCCTCGTTTCACACAGTTGTTGTTTGTGCTCCTGGTAGTCCATCATGAAACAGAAGCAGACTTTGTTTCTATTAATCCACCCATCCTTCCCACTTGTGAGGGTGCAGTCCCCCTCAGTGGCTGCCATGTCCTCTTAATCACTCCATATTCTATCCTAAGGCAAAGCACGCACCGCGCCGTGTGTAAAGGGACTGTCTGGAATCCGAGGAATGTTTATTTATTTTTTGATAGGGAGCGAAACAAAGGCTGACTTTGATTCCCAAGGTAATGTGTGTTACACTATAACTGGTCAGTGAGAGCAGGTTACACTTTAATTGCTGTTGAGGGTCGCATCTGTGTGTAAACTGGAGCCTCTGAAGTCCAACTCAAATTTTCCCCGTCGGAAATGAAGATAATCTGTTCCGTGGTCAAACTGTCACCATCATAAAACCTTATCAACTGTAAAGAAAAACATTTTTACGTGACATTGGAATATAGTAGCCTATATAAAAGTGACATGAAGTTAACAGTGAAAACAATTGATCTTGGTTTCGATCAAGTAACGGAATTGCTTGGAAAGTAACTGTACAAGATACATGCTGGGACGCGGGTCTAAACGGTTCATTCCGATTAGAAAATAAGAGAAATGTAGCAAATTTGTTCTACCATCAAACTGTATAAGCAACGTTCTTGAGTAACATTTTAACATTCATAACTCTCATCATCATCATCAGTACCTTTTTGGCTTGTCCTGTTAAGTGGGAAAGTAAGTTAACCCCTGCTAACAACGTAAACTTTGATCGTAATGAATATAGAGAGTGAGGTTTACTGTTTTAAAGCTAAGTCTCTTATGGGTACTCATGCAGCACTTGCTTGATAACGAGTGAGAAACTAGTTTGAAAGTTACACTTTTCGACATAAATGCTCTACATGTTTTATTAGTCGACTAATTGTCGCTTCAGCCATATTGTATTGAGTAGCCAGGACAAAAGGCGTGCATACCGAACAAAGTCTGTTCCTGTGACTCCAATTTGTTCGGATTTGGAATCATTTCATTCCATAAATTTTCCAAAATTGAACAAATCCTTTCCAGTGTCAAACTATTTCAACAGTCCTTTCATACAATTGTAAACGTTAGTTGTTGCTCATGTTAAAAACAACAAAAGACGGACGCAACCTTGCCGAGGACAAAGTGACCATGTTCACGCAACTCACTTTTTGCGCAAATTACTATCTGTAGTTCTTTTATTAGTAGTAGTAGTTTTGCTTGAGCCATGTAGTACTGACCAGCCAGGATGGAAACATGCACACCACTTTGCACACATAGCAATAGGTTCCAATTCTTTGCCATCACTGGTACTCCGCTGGTTGTATCGCTTTGGGGGGAAAAGCTAAAGAAAAAGCACACTGGTACAGTTAATCCTTACTATGCTGACTAAATTGGAATTTGGCGAGATGGCGGCTCGACATGCGAAGCATTGTGAGACTATTTATGTACTGTTCCACCAATAATCGTGGCCAAATTCTGACGGGCGTTGAGTTTTTCTGATGTTTCGCCATTATTGCTCGGTGGGGATGAGAAAACTTGTGCTCTGCCTCGCTACCGCCACTGAAAGTCAACACGCTCCGCCTGAGTGACTCCTTGGATAACAGTCTGGCAAAGAGCGAGGAGAGGCCCATTACAGACATAGACCCTTTTTTGTTTTACGCTCTACAGAGCCTGAACAATAGGGACGAGTATTCCCCCATCCTTGGTGTACTCCTCTTCCACTTTCATTATTCTTTAACATGCCAAGGAGTGTCGCTTGCTTGCGAGTCATGCTAGAAAACAAACACACAACGGTCATTGGCAGGATTAAAGCATTTTAAAAAAATTTTTGGGCATGAAACAGTGGAACACTGCAAGTGTTTTTAATTGTGTCCATTCAAGCTCCTGCGGTGCAGAAGCCTCATTAATGTCATTAGTGATGTGAACCGAGTTTTATGAAAGTCTTAAAAGCTTCTTAAGACGGAGTAAGCATGTCTCTGGACTGCTGTAGTGGAAACAAGTTACTTATCTAAATAGCACTTAGACAAGTGTTTTTGTGGCGTGTCTATTTTTCATGCCTACGGGAGCGAGTGTTCACTGAAATCAAGGTTGTTTTGGTGTGTGCTCAGAACGAGCCCGGTGTTGGCGAACGTGATCCAGTGGCATGAACACAAAACATTCCCATTAAGAAGGAATTTGAGCCTATACTCTGGCGCAGTGTTCCCCAACCTTTATTGAGCCAAGGCACATCTTTTAATTTTGAAAAATCCCATGGCACATCGCCAACCAAAAATATCTCAAAAAGTGAATATACTGAAATAATGATCATCTCATCTCGATTTACGCACAACCGTACTTACTGTGAAGTCTGAGCTTGTTGAGTTGAACACAAAGTTGATATATTTGAAGGTATAGTGGCGTTGGGATGTCAGAGCACTTGCACCTGGGAGGTTTAACTGTTGACGATACCATTTTTGATTGTGGGGCTACTGGTTCCATGGTTGTAACTATCAATTGGTCAGTTTTGTGGAATTGATGGTTGATTAATCAGGTCAAAATGGAGCGCAATGCTTGTCCACAATCAGCAGTGGCGTTATTGTTTCAGTCTCAACTAGTTTGCCGTGTAAAGAAGTGGCGGAACATGACGTCAGCCTCTAAATGCCTAAAACCCTAAACGGTATAATGGATGGCGGTTGTATTGGTTCACATGGTTGACTTGTGTGTAGCCGGACTGGGATCATTTCCAGCTCATTGCCCCAGTCGCGATTGTTTGGTTTGGCTGGCGAACAGTCCATGATGTAGTCTCCCTTTCACCTGAAGTCAACTGGTATAGCCTCTAGCTCCTTGCGACCCGGCTAGGTTAGATTCTAGCCTCTGGTGTGATCCAGAACACGGATGATTCACCGGATTTGCATTTCCTTCTTCCGCCAGGCTACCTGTGCACCAGCTAGGAAGTGGACATGAGCACCCTATCCGCCAACAGGAAGCCCCTCGTGGACTACGGGGTTCAGATCCGCTTCATCAAGGACCTCCACAACACGGGTGGGGCAGCACCAGACAAGCCCAGAGGAAGTAATGCCACCTCACCCCATCCCGCTAGCAAATACGGGGTGGCAGTGCGTGTTCAGGGGATCTCCGGGCAGCCGTACGTGGTGCTGAATGACGGTGCCAAGGGCGACTCATATGGCGTTCAGCTTAACACACCGGCTACCAGCCCCGCGCCCCCCTCATCACCATATAAGAGCACTCCCAAAACCAACGGCACAGCGGAGTTCACCAACCCTCACAGCGTTGGTGTGAGTAACGCACACTCCCCTGAGGACGAGGACGGGGAAATCTACCAGAGCCCCCTGAGAAGACCTCCAGGGGACGGTCAGGCGGGGAGTCATGGTGAGGAGGAGGCGAGGACTGCGGAACCCCAAGTCAAAGCAGCTGCAAGTGATGTACAGGAAGAGCAAGATTGTACCAGTCAAGAAGAGTACAATGAAGCCGGGTTGAAACCAGTCAAGGTGAACGGTGCCGGACCCAGGGGCTTCAAACAAAACAGTTTCACAGGGACCCCTTCAAAATATGACAACAAGCAGGTTCCAGAATCTCCTACGGAGTCCTCTGTGTTGACAGACGAGAAACCGATTGACACCAACTCCCTCGCTCCGATCAACAAGCTCATCAGTAAATTCAACAATAGGACCCCAGGTGGCTCCCCACAGACCAGGGGCCGAAGCGGCGCGAGACAACAGCTCAGGTTTGAAGAACGCAAGCGCTCCAAAAGCTTGGACGCGCGGAAGGAGACATCCAGCCCCTCGTTGCCTGCGCCGACCTTCAATCCCTACGCTTCCCCTCTGTCCGCCGACTTGTCAAATCGCGTACCGCAGACGAGCTTTGCATCGCAGGCGAAGTATGCCGCCAAGGAGACATCTCCAGTCATAGCCAAAAAGCCTGTAAGGTCCAGCAAGATTGTGATGGTTTTACTTGTCAACAGATTTGCATATACTTCTCGTGTTCCCCTTTCAAGGCGGTACCGCCGAGGATGCTAAAAGTCAATGGTGGTGGGGAGAAGGCTCAAGCCAAGCAAGCTATTTACAATGTTCCCAAAGAAGGGTAAGTAAGTCTGCAAAGGCATTGGGATCAGACTTGGAGCATATAATCCACTCTAGTGTAATCCCCCTCATCTGTTCATCTCCCATCAGCACCAGTGAGAATGACGTATCCCACGAAAGTAAAACCAACCTTGTGTATGAGACCACCAGCAGTTTAAAGGTACACACTTATTTTTCTTAGATATTAACAATGATCCAATGAGGGTTGGGAAAACACAAGATTAGCATAGCTGCTATTGTATTGGCATAAAATTCTTAACGATTAAGTAACTTAACTAGCTCTGGCTCTATTAAACGTAAACATAAAATGTTTCATTTGTTGTATTTATGAAGCCAGCAGTATTTAACTGTTAGCACAAAACATTGAAGCTGGGAAGTAGCAAGTCTGAGCTGTTAGCTTAGCACAAAAGTCTGAAACTGGGAGGTAGCGAGTCTGACTTCTTCTATACTTTCTGGACACTCATCACTGATATAATTCATTACTGTTTGACACAGCCATGTAAAAATATCAATTTGCAGTATTACTTTGAAGCTAGCTAGCTAAGTTTTGATACCAGCAGGCATTTTAGAGGTAGAGAATGAAAATTGGTGTACCTGTATGAAATGGCAGAAAAAAAAACCTTCTTAATGCTTTCATGCTAACAAAATAGCACATTGAGCTGATTTAGCTGTTAGCATTGCAATAAATCCTGAAACTAGGCTAGTTCTTACTCTTTTAAACATGACTCCTGATGTTAATTCCATGTATCTAGTAAAGTTTTCATCACCACCATATGTATTTTTATGCCTATAATAGTCCTTCTAAGATAGCAAGTTAGCAAGATGCTTTTGTGCTAGTAATTTATTTTCCTGCATAGCAAGTACCGTGTTTAAAGGTGAAGAATAATGTTTTGAACCACTAAAAATAGTAGTAAAGACACATCCTATATGCTTTTGTGCCAAGAAATTAGCACACTAAGCTAATCAAGATGTTAGCATAGCACTAAGCGTGTTTTGACAATGTATATGTTGTTGACGTTATATTATACCATGCTAGATGCTCTAGCACAATTGCTCACATTTTTTTTTATGACACAAAATTTAGCTGTTAGCATAGCGCAAAATCTGAATTTCTGACACTGTATAGGCTATTATTACCATGTTAAATTATGCCATTCTATCAATTTATGACATTATAGTGTTAGTGTTGTGTGTAAAGGGGAAAAATGTCCGCTGGTGTTTAACTGCAGCAAAAAAAAAAAAAAAAAAAACTGAACTAATGGTTTGACAGCTAACAATTAGCAAATAGCACGCTGGTGAAGTTTTGCATGTGGGTCAGAGTGTGCCTGGTGTAATGTTCTGCTAATGAAGCAAACAGATGGCTGACAACGTGTCCTCCTTTGTGACAAAATGAAGCCAGGCGCAGTGTTTCACTCAGTCCTGTTTTGTCATCTCACACAATGATTTAAGGGCCGTGTCAATCTTGCCGCTCTTTAAGATAAACCTTGCCGCCGCTCTCATGAACGCATGTCGCCTCTCTTAGAAATGTGCCTGTTATTTTATTTATTTATTTATTGCATAAATCTCCATACAAATGCACCATCATGTGCGTTATGGCCTTGTTGTGTTGTCGCTTGGCAAACATTCAAATGCCCGGTAATTGAGAGGCATTAATATTTATGGTGGATTGGAACCCTGCACTTGCCAGGGGGGCTTTTCCCTACCACACGGGGGTCCTAAAGTGGCCCAATGTTTTTGTGGCCGCCCACGCAGTTTTTGCATTTTTAATGTACTGATGTACTAATTACTAAAATGACGAACTAGGCATTTGTTACATAAAGTTGGAAAGTTAGGATCATTAAAATTCATTTGCTTGAATTTTAATTTCCAGCAATTCATGTTGGTTCCCCCCCCCCTTTGGCTTTTTACCATCTTTTTTGTTACTTGTGCGAGGCCACCCTGTACCTCGCTAGAGTTTAGTTGAGTGAACGGTTCTTCGTTACAGTTGTTCCTGGGAACAGATTCTTTCCATGATTTCCTACAGGGAAAAAATGGATTGGGAGATCTGCATAGATCTTCTACTCTACCTCCATTTTGTGATCATTCCGGAATATGCCATTCATATGTGTCTTTCCGTGTGTGTTTACTGCAGTGTTATGTTCGCCACTGACACTGGTTTGTTTGCCTGCTCCAATGATGCCAGAGGATTGGGTTGCACAACTAGTTTGCTTTTGTCTCCATAGTGTGACATCATGCTTATAACAGTGGAAAAATAGCAATATCTAGCTTGGATTTTCCCCTTTTTAGTCCATGGTTAAGTCAGCCAGTGGTGGCTTTTTGCCATTCTTTTGCAGTCTGAATGCTGAAAATCCCATATTCTGAGACTCCCTAGAGTCCGCAGAAGTCTCCAGTTACACCATTATAAAGTGGATACATTTATTGCTCGTTACCTTTTTGAAAAATAGATGTTAGAATTGTCGGAAAAGTGGATCAGTTTGCTGTTACTTACCTTAGAAGGTTCGGAAAAGTGGCTAAATATGTTGCTCATCGCTGTTTTGAAAAATAGATGTTAGAGGGGTCGTTAAAGTCTCTAAAGTAGGCAACACCGAGCAGCCCTCGCTTCGTCACAACGCCCTAGCTCCGCCCAGATCATTGCAGTAACGAAAGCTGTATTTGGCACGTTCATGAGAACGATCCACCCCCTCAAAACAGCAATTTGAACCAGACTGTGCTGTAATTCTTTATCCTTTCTGACTGAAGAATGTCAGAGACCGTCTACAAAGGGAACTGTTTTTTTAACTTGTGAACAGTGCATATGCCGCCATTAAAAAAGGGCAAAAATTAGGTGCCCTGAGGAGTAGATACTTTTTGTTTCAACGTCTGTGTGTTTTGTTGTCATGAGCGTGGAGGAGGAAAAGCGCTTGCATAGATCTTCTGCAGCCTTGACAAATGGGGGAGGCAGTGGGCGGGCGACACCTGTGTACACTAAGCAGCCTCGTCTGTGTGTGCGTGCGTTTGTCTTAACAAATTCACAGCACGCCACCGGTCTGACCGGTTCTCCGCAAGACGCTGAAAGAAACTAGGGCAAAGAAAAGAACCAAGGCAGATAAGACAGAGCGAATAATGTATGTGCAAGGTTGACTCTAGACTTACACTGTGTGTGTTTGTGTGCAGAGGGATGGAAACCAGAAGAAATTTAACCTCGTGGAGCTCGAGGAGGAACTCGCTTACTGCAAGAAGCAACTGCAGCAAGCCCATGAAGAGTAAGGATGGGTGTAGTATATATGTAAATACCACAGGGCGATTTCAAACATGCAAATCTTAAAACAGATAAAACCTCAACCTTAACCCACGAATATATGGCTAAAAACTAAAATGCCCCCCCCCCCGTACGTGTGTGCATGTAGGTTGGCTGAGGAGCGCATCAGTCGAGAGATGGCAGAGTCTCGCCTGCGTCGACAAGAAGATCACCTGGCCGAGCTCCAGGAGGAGCTCAGGGGGGTCTCAGAAACGGCGCCCCACCCCGACTCGCTGAGGACGGTACAGACGCCACTGTTGACTCTTTTGTGTGTGCAATCAATAATCAATATTTAGACAAAATCAAATGGTAAGCATCATTTAAACAAATGTAAAGCAGAACTAGCAACAAAAGTAATTTTAAATGTCTTGTTGAATACTAATAAGAGAAATTCATCAATAAAGTCATAAAAAAGAAATGCATACATAATTAAAACAATTAAAATGCAATTGAAATAATTAAAACAAAAAATAATGGCAACCATTAAATAAGTAAAATAGCTTATGATTCATGAATAATGTGATTAAAATATTGAAATATGTTGGCAATAATTTTGAAAACAGAAAACGTAATAGAATGAAATGTATAAAAAGGTTTTCGCTTGAAAATGGCAGGTTTTATATATTATAACAGCGTCAAAAGTAAAAAAAAGAAATACGTTTAAAATACTAAGGCAATTGAGTAAAATATAAATTAAATGTAAATATGTGATCATATATAATTAATGCATTGATTAAAATGTGGTAATTTTGAAATACTTGTTTTTAAGTTTTTATTTTTCACTTAAAAGGGAAACCTTTGTTTAAAATTATATGAAGAAAAACATCAATATAACAGATTTAGGATATAATAAATCAAATATTGATTAAAATATAATGTAATAATTTTTAAAAGGTCAAATGGCAAACAGCATCCAAAGTATTTTTAAAAATCTTAAAATAAATAATAAATCTAGTAAAGCAAAAATAATACTGAAAAAGACCCATGTCTGGATGATTGAATATGATATAATAAGTACAGTATTATATGAGTGGTTGCGTGTGGCGTCAGGACATGGCCAGCCTACAGGCGGAGCTGGCCGAGACGTCGGCGCGGCGTCAGCGGCAGGACGAAATTCTGCGGCAGCGGGATCGCGAGCTGACGGCCCTGAAGGGGGCGCTCAAGGAGGAGGTGGAGTGTCACGACCGCGAGATGGAGACGCTCAGAGAACAGTACGCACTCGACATGACCAACCTCAGGAAGACCATGGAGCAGCTGACACAGGTGGAACACTTTAACCGTCTAAAAATAACGGAGTCCATACACTTTACATCAGAATCAGAATCATCTTTATTTGCTAAGTATGTCCAAAAAACCCACCAGGAATTTGTCTCCGGTAGTTGGAGCCGCTCTAGTACGACAACAGACAGTCAATTGACAGAGAACACTTTTGAGACATAAAGACATTGACAAAAACAGTCACTGGGCTATAAAGGGGTTGCTAGTTATCTGGTAATGCTGGTACAATTTAATTTTTTTTATTTTTATACATTATATTATCATGACCTGCGATTGGCTGGCAACCAGTTCAGGGTGTACATGCCTTTATGCATACAAATTCCAAGGTTGTGTTTCAAAATAGATAAAGGACTTTTGCTTTTTCTCCACCATGCACCTTTTGTCTCGTCTTTCGCCTTGATCCCCTCAGTAAGTTAGGCCACGGCGAAGTCGGGCTCAAACTAAGACTTAAAAGAGAATTCCGCCACTTGTGATCACCGTGGAAAACTTTTCAGAATTCTCCTCGCAGCAGATTTTGGGGTTCGCGTTCCGTGCACTATTTCTCAAACGTATGAGGCCAAGTATAAAGGCGGTATTGGAGGAGACGTGTTGCGTGGTAAAAATCGGAGTCGGGGAGAAAAAGCAGCAGGCAGACTTTGAGAGAAAACGCGTTTGACAGTTGTGTTTCAAGTTATTATCGGGATGCATTTTTACATGCAGTGCAGGATGCTGACATCTGCCTAAGGAAGAAACTTTGGACTTTATTTTAAAATCATATTTCTATCGATAGGTCCGTGTCTTGGTGAAGCAACGTGTGCTCTTTATCCAAGTTTATTATTGTACTCTGTGTAAGAAATAAGCTAAAAAGGTAACTCTTTGTTGATTGCAGTACTCTATTTGATGTATTTTGTCAGTCGCAGGAGCAGATCGAGGAGGAGCGCGAGCGCGTCAACGCGTCGCTGGTGAGCCTGGAGGAGGAGCTGGACAGCTGCAGGGATCAGGGAGACCACTGGAAGTCGCAGCTCCACGGCACCTCGCATGAGCTGCAACAAGCGCAACAAAAGTGAGACCCTCTTCATATTTCTGTTTCACCCCAATGGAAGAGGAGTTACATGTGCAAAGTGTATTGCTGTATTGCTATTAGGGATGAATCAAATGGTGAACTATAAAGTGTTCCCCGTAAATTATAGAATTTGTTGTTGTCATTAAACTACTTATTTGAAAGAATGAGCAGGTTATACATGTTCCGCTTTAACATTCTAATCATATCTAAACAATACACCAAATAGTATGGAAAAATGAAATTAAACACAATATGTAAATATACTTGTTTAGAAGTCAATAAAGACAATAAATATTTGCCATTTAATTTTATTCCGTAGTGCTCTAGCACACACATTATAATTAAAAAATATATATTTTTTGAAAATATCTATTTTGAAAATATAAAATTTTCTAATAAAATTACATCTTTTTTTCTAATATAGTCTTGTAAAATTATTTTGCGTATAAAATTCAGATTTTTCTCCACAAATCCCAATTTTGTTCCCATAAAATTATTTTTTAAATAATTGCTTTGTAGAATTCATTATTTTTTTTCTTTATTTAAGGACTTTTAATCATGAATTGTTTATATTGATTTCGGAATATTAAAAGATTGTTTTCTGTAAAATTCAGACTTAGTATTTTTTGCAGCACTTTTATGTGGCAAATTTTGACTTTTTCCTCGCAAAATTAAATATTACCACATTTTTCTCATATTATGATTGTTCTTGTAAAAGTTTGACTTATTGTATAAAAAATAACCTCATAAAATTGCAGCTTTTTTATGAACTATTAATTGCTCCTTTTGCTAAGCAAAACAGCAGCACTTATTGACACGTGTAAATGGTCTCATAACATGGTTCTTTTACTATTACAATTTAAATTTTATGGGGGAGGGGGGTTAAAATTTTGCTAATTTTCTTGGAATATGTCTCATTTTTTCCTTATAAAACTAAGATTTTTCTTAATTCCCATTCAACTATTTAGCTTCAGTCATCACTAGTCGGTCATTTTGTGTTTTTAACATATCTGTTCATCTGAACTAATCGTAACCAAATAGAGTTAGCAATAATCTGCATGCATTATCAGCATACATCCTATTATATATTCTGTGTTATCATTTGGAGCGGGCCTTCATATACATTTGCTGTTTACGTCTTCCACCAGGTTGTCGTCACACATTCCAGCCTTTGGCCCAAGATCAAGCAACTTCTCTTTTTGATCTTTTTCGTTTTTGTCCATTTTTAATATCCCACAGTTCAAAGCAGCATCAATACAAATGTTGTTTTCTACTTTTATTTGAGTCTACTCTTAACTTTCCTCTTTTTTAACCACCTGCACCTTTCATCCAGCAGGACGAGGGGACACTCCAGCAGTCACATGTGAGAAGTGAAAGTTTGGCTTTACGTAGATGAAGATTAAAATCAGACAAGCAGTAATTTTAGATTGGTTTTTGGATGTGCGAGATGTGTTGAGGCCCTTGAGTTACTAACTGCAATCACAAACCCAGTCTCCCCTAAAATCATTTTCAAATTGCTTTAAAATCTAAAGGTAAGTGGCCTTGGACCAGCACCTTCACCCCCTTTGTGCTGCAGCCTTAAAGAAGACATATTATGAAAACAAATAAAAAAACATTTTAAAATTCTGACTTTTTTCCCCCTCAACTTTTTTTCTTACAAAATTGTATTTAGTTTTCTCTTAATATTGAAAGTGGTAGATTTTTCACCAGTTTAGCTTCCAAGTCAGGGGCGGAGAAACTCTGCTTTGAGGCGCTATTCGGCAAATGAGTCCAATTTGTGACATCGCAATAGAGACTTTGTATACAAGCTTAAACGGTAACTTTTCCATAATATGTCCTCCTTAAATGTTTTTTTTTTTTTTTTTGTGGTCTTGCAGTGAGGGTGTAGCGTTTAGCGAGCTTCTTTTAGCCGTGAGGGTCCTCTGTAAGCGCATTGTTGTCCTGCGCAGGCTTCTGAAGTGTCTTTCGGAAAAGGAGGAGTTTGAGAGCAAGCTGAAGGAAGTCCAGGACTCGCTACTCGCCGTGCAGAAGCAGCACTCGCCCTCTTCGGCGGAGGTAACGCAACTCGGATGTGACAACTCTTTGGGTAGGACTTCTCGACGAGGTTACATTTAGAACATGTTTACAAGTAGCTCATTAAGAATGTTATCATCAAAATTCGGTATAAAGATAAGGAGAGGGGGCTGGTCCACCTTGGATTTCAAAGCAATTTTGCAGTTCATGCAAGTGTGAAAAGAAGTCAACCTTGCGCTGATGTTTGGCATGTTGTTTTTTTTCTGTCTCTTGTGAAAAGCCAAAAAAGAGGCAGTTAATGTTTTCATGCTCGTGGCTTTCTCAACCACTTTTTTCAATACCGTTTTTTTGTTTTGTCTGTTAAAATTTACAAAAGAAATCAAGATTTTACTCCCATAAAATATTTCATTAGGTTATTTCTCATGAAGTGTAAACTATTTTCACAAATTGGTGTCATGAAATTGTTCATTTAAAACAAAATCATATTTTTCTCATGAAATGATGACATTTCGTATACAAATCAGACTTAATTCCTGTGATATATTTTTTGCCAAAATAAAATGAGGGTATTTTTCTAAATGTCCATTTTTTTTCTTGTGCAAGTGTATATATTCTGAATAAAATTGCCAGATTTTTTAGAATATTATGATTCATTTTCCTTGATGAAATTATGATTTTTTTTTTTTTTGTTTGTTTTTTTTTTTTTTCCCCCTCAAATTTTACTAAGCCTTTTTGGGGTGGTTTGTTAGAACCGGTACTGGCCCAGTATATTCATGATATAATGTGATAAGTGTCACTGATTAATCAAATAATCATGATTAATTAACGATGCCATAAAATGGTGATAATTTTCTCAAAATACACTTTCCATTAAAATTATGACCCTTATAGTTTTTAATTATTATATTTAATAAATAGGTTAATTATGGGCTCACTAATTGGCAAACCTGTCGCTTGGGGGTTGTTCTTATCTGATACCTTTTATTAAATCATGAAGGTGGTAACAAGTTAATAACCTATTTATAAATCATTTTCAAACTGATTGTGAAACGCTTCCCAGTCTTTGTGCGCTCACATCCATTGATTCTCATCTTCAAGGAGCTTCAGCGTTGCCATGACGATCTGCGCCAGGCCCGTCTGGCGGCAGACGAGCAGAAGGACGCCCTCCGCGACAAGAGCGAGGCCCTCGAAGCCCTGAGGAGAGAGAGCGACGAGCGCGAGGCTAAGCTCCTGGCGCAGATCGGCGACATCAAGGCGCAGAAGGCTCAGCTGGAAAAGGTCCTGCAGAAAGCCAACGAGGTGATTAACAGGATTCACATTAAAATGCGCCAGTGAGGGTTATTCTACACATCAGGTTGTCATTTTTTCCCCCCACAATTACTTTATTTTCTCAACTACTGCCAATCCCTCTAATAGACACCGTGCTCCCAGTTAGTCGCCAGGTTGGTCGTCCACTTATGACCAAAAAAACCGACTCCCTCAAATAGACACCTCCCTGGGTCGTAACTAAATGTCTCAGTTGGCAGACGAAGGTTGACACATGATTCCTAGAGTTCATTGCAAGGCCATTTACAGGTATACTCAGTTGCTCACCAAAAGAGCAGCATCTCTTCAAGCACATACACTCTCGTAAATTGTATATTTTTTTTCATAATATTGCAACATTTTTCTTTGTCCACTTAGGGAAAAAAAAAATTAATCTTCAAACAAAAAATTGTTTTGTTCTCTGAAAAAAGCGGTTTACATTCTTTCTGAAAATTCTGACTTCATTCCTGTTAAAAACAAAACACTTAAATCATTTTTTCCATAACGTATTCTGGTATAAGTTTTCTCCAAACATTGTCATATTTTGCTCTGAATATTATGAAATTTTTCTCATAAAATGTATCATTTTCTTTCTTGTAAAATGCTTATGTAATTGCAGTGGAGTTCCATTCTTTTTTCTAATTCATGAAAATGTTATATTTCAATATTACAATGTTTTCTCATAAAATTCCAAAACTTTTGACCTCGTCAAATTTGAAATAGTTCATCGAGCGCGAGAATGGTTGGCGTTTTGTGCGCAGGCATCTTCTTCTGTGGTGGATCACAGCACCAACATGGAGTTCCAGGAAACAAACACTCGCCTCAGAGAGAGGATCGCCCGCATGGTACTAACCGCATTACTGTACGACGACGACAGCAACAAAAAGAATGCAGAGCTGCATCCACAGAGAACACATATACACACACACACACACACACACACTACGTTATGCAAATGAGTATATTGTACAGTAAGAAAACAAACAGCCTGGCAAATAATCCCCCTTTTTGATGCAAAGGAATCCTTTTTTGTTAGTAAAATAAGATGTAACAGAAACAGATTAAGAACACATTTTACTGCAGTCAAAATAACACAAAAAAGATAACACTTTTGTAATACATTTAAATTTGTATATTGTTAAATTCGATATTTAGTACACCATATTGAACCACCCAATTGGACTGTTTGGGACCAAAACAGCAGCATGTACATTGGGGCCTAAACAACTTAACTTTTTCGTATAAACAGTTCTTCAGATGAATTACCTCATGTTATAAACAAATTGAAAACGCAACAGGTGCTAATAAATGCACAAATGAACCTCGCTCCAGAGGCTGCAGTCCAGCGCAGCCAGAAGCCCCGAGTCCGAGGAGGCGACGGAGGCCCTGGAGGATGAGAACCGCTCCCTCAAATCCCGGCTGGAGGAGGCCAAGCGAGGGGCGTCGCGTCTGGCCAAGGAGAGGGACGAGCTGAGCCGCCGTCTGGAAGAGAGGGACCTGGAGCGGGAGGCCCTGCGGCGGGGCAAAGGCGACCTGGAGGAGCAGAAGAGGCTTTTGGACCGAGCGCTGGAGAAGATGAACAAAGAGGTTTGGCTCTACGCTAACATAACTTTTTGACGTGATTTGCCTCCGTGTTAATTTGAGCTCCTGCTGCGTACAGATGGAGGTGGTGATGGGCGACTCCCGTCAGTCGGTGGCCGCCCTGCAGACGCAGCTGGACGAGTGCAGGGAGCGCTCCAGGAAGGACTTGTTGGAGGCCCAACGCAACAACAAGGACAGGATGGCCGAGCTGCAGAGGGCCCAGAGCAACCTCAAGACGCAACAGGAGGAGGTCAGGACTTCACTCCATTCATATATATATATATATATATATATATATATATTTCTGTTTCTTACATTTCAAAATGACAATTGTGCTTTTTTTTTGGGGGGGGGGGGGGGGCTCACAACATGCTTCTTGTAATATTCAGATATTATCTGAGAAACATTACAAATCTCCATATTTTTCTGTATGGCTTTTTTTCTCCTTTTTTTTTAATCTCCTTTTTTCCCTGCTAATATTAAGACTTTTTGGCAAAATTGTGAATTTATTAACTTACATGTTTTGATTTTATGACAAATTTACAATAATTACAACAACAAAAAATAACTTGTCGGATTTTAACATTCCTAAAATGTGTAATTTTTTTTCTTTTTTTCCCACTTTTTTTTATTGTAAATGTATTACTTTTTTTTGTAAAATTGCAGTTTTTCCCCACAACACTGAATTTTTTTTTTTTGATAGTTACAAAATTCTAACTTCATTTTCCCGAATAAAATCAATTTTTTTTTCTCACGTACATTCCCCAATTTTTTCTTGCAAACAAAAAAAAAAAAGCATCCCATTCTCCCATAATTTGTTCCATCTTCAGAAAATACCAGGTGCATTTTTTTGAGCGATCATTTTACTATAACTCAGTGTCGTACGTTTCAAGGGAAGTTAACCACATTGGAGTGACGTGCTGTGGCTTCAGGTGTCACGGCTGAAGAAGGAGCTGCTGGGCTGCAGCGAGGAGCGAGACAGCGCTCAGCTGGAGCGAGACCTCCTCAGCAACCGCCTCAAGCATTTGGAGAGCGAGCTGGAGTCGCAGAAGGGAACGCATACGGACCGCACCCGCGAGATCAGGGGCCTGGAGGTGAGGGGTCAAAGGTTTACAGCAAGGCAGGCCAAAGAGGGTTAGGGTATAAATATGGTTTGGAATGCTTATTATACCAACAGTATGACTCCTCTTACATATTACTTCAAATGGATGCTGTGCAGAAATTATTATTTACATTTTTTTTTTAAGTAAAATTACATATTTCTGTGCTAAAGTCAGATTTATTTTTCTCCAGAATTTTTTTTTTTTCTGGCTCTACATTTTTCTCCGAATTGGTTTACATGTAAAGTTGTCATATTTTCCTCCTTTCTTTTTTTTAGCTTAATTGGTGCATCTTTTCTCATAAAACCCAAATATTTCAGAGGGCTTTCTAATAAAAAAAAAAATTGAGTTATTTATTTGTTGTTAAATTCAGATTTCGCTTTCACAAAATGTTTTTTTTTTTCTCTTGTGAAAGTTTATTTTTCTTGTAAGAGCACAATATATTTTCTTGTAATACTGAAGCTTTTTTCTGGCTCTAAATTTCAGACTTTCCTCCTCAATATACAATGTTTTTTTTTTTTTTTTTTTACATTTAAAATCATGACATTTTCCTTTTTTTCGCAATTGTTCTCATAAAATTGTCATTTTGAATTTTTAGTTTTTTTGGTCAGGAACGCACCTTTTTGGTCTTGAAAATACAACTTTAACTTTCAAATTCAAGGTTTTTTTCAGAATAAAATTCCAGATTTCTCTTGCCAAAGTTTTAATTGTTTTCCCGAAATTTGTTTTTCTTGTGAAAATTAGATATTTGTAAGATCACTTTTTTCTTGTAGTACAAAAGCTTTTTTTTCATATTGTGAATTTATCTACACTTTCTCATAAAACTTTCTTCCAGTAGAATAAAAACAACTTCTTTGTCAAATTCTGCTTTTCCGACCACAAAATAAAAAAAGAATTTCTTCTTAAATTGTGAATTGTATTTTTTTTTTTTGGTTGAATATAGCTGCATTTTTCAAGATTATGATTCTGCATATAAACCAGATGACTGCAAATCTGGCATCTTCCACATGTTGTAAAGGATAAAATCAAGACCCTGGAGATCGAGCTGGACGAGGAGAGGAGCAGCGTGGAACTTTTGAATGATCGCATCACACGCAGTAGAGATCAGGTGAAACAAACGCGTTTACTTAGTCACGTTATTTGTCAAGTTCTGTAGTTGACCTCCACCCGTTTCGACTTTCAGGTGGACCAGCTTCGCTCCGAGCTGATGCAGGAGCGCTCGGCTCGACACGATCTGGAGATGGACAAGAGTGCTATCGAGAGACAGGTGAGCACGCGTGTATAAAAATGTGAATGATGGCCGTTTTGTGCTCTTTTGCTGACACCGGACCTTTGCAGGTGAAGGAGCTGAAGTCGCGCGTGGCCGACATGGAGGGACAGACGCGACCCTCGGCCGGCATTGCCGTGCTGGAAAGCAAAATTCAGGAGCTGGAGGAGAGGCTGCGCAGTGAAGAACGGTAAAAATAGTATATATTTATTTATAAAATCTCTTATGTGGCTTCAACGGTTCTGGTGGTTGCGTTTGTTTTGTGCGTTCAGAGAGAAGAGCAGCATCCAGGCCTCCCAGAGACGAACGGAGAGGAAGCTGAAGGAGGTCAACGCCACGCTGGACCAGGAGAGGATCCAGCATGTCGAACAAAAGGATCAAGTAAACAGCATTTGTTTTGTTTTCGTTGCTCAGTATAGTTTGACATTTTTCCCCCTCTCAAAATTAAATATCAAAATATTTTTCGAGCAAAATTACGACTCCATTCGCCACAAATGACACTCCTTCATTGATTGGTTGATTTTGGATCTAACATGAACACGTATTATAATCAATCGCAAAACAGATAAGATTTGAAAAAATATATAGCGAGAGAGCTCTTGACCAAATGCTGACTCCGCTAATGGTCCCCAGCTGAACTCTTCCTCCTTTTCCCCTTTGACCCTTGCGTGGCCGTCCCTGCAGCTGACCCTGCGCGTGAAGGCTCTGAAGCGGCAGGTAGACGAGAGCGAGGGGGAGGTGGAGCGTCTGGAGGGCGTGCGCAGGAAGGTGCTGAGGGATCTGGAGGAGCAGCAGGAGCTCCAGGAGGCGCTGCAGGCCAAAGTCACGGCACTGGAATCAGAAATCAAGTAAATGCCATCCATTGTCATTGCTGTTATTTCTTGACATCTGATTTGCTAATTGTCTCGTTTTATGTTTTTAACCAGGCGCAAGGCGCAGCACTCCCATCGCAGCACTTTGGCCACGCTGAGCTCCGAGGACGACGACGCTTTCTACGACATCAACATCGCCGCCATCCTGAACGAGAGCCACCACCAAGGCTCCAACGGCTAATAACGGACCAAGGGAAAAGGCTCACTGCTTTTATTTTTAGTCGGGCAGCGCAGAGGTTGCCCGGGTAATGAGGTAGCATTCAGCTGCAACCACCTCACTTCTTTCCTTTTTTTTTGTTTGGTGAGACTTTTCACAAATGGTCTCGGTGCTGTTGCTGCAGTGTGTTAATGCGTGACATCTCTGTGTTAAATTCCTGATATTTTTCTCATAATGTCGGGACTTTTTTACTCATGAAATTACAACTTTTTTTTCTTGTGAAATCCTGCCATTTTCCTCGGATTATTCGCCATTTCTCCCACAAAAAAGAAGTAAAAAATATTTTTTTTCGGAGTGCTATTTTTTTTTCTTGCAACTTTGTCTTTATTGTCCTTAAATTACGACTTCTATTTCTATTCTCCTAAAATTCTGGCTTTTTTTCTCGCAAATAAAATGGATATTTTGTAATTCTAAAAAAAATATATATATATATATATTTTTTTTTAAATATATATATATATATAAAATATATATATAAATATATATATATATATATATATATATATATAAAATATATATATATATATATATATATATATAAAATATATATATATATATATAAAAAAAATATATATATATATATATATAAAATATATATATATATATATAATATATATTTTTTTTTTCTCAATCTTCATTTTTTAGCAAATTTCTGACTTGTAAAATTGTGATTTGTCTCACAAATTTATCTTTTTCTTCATAAAATCTTAAATTTGTCTTGCAAAATTTAACTTTATTCTCTGAAAATTACTTTTAATTTTTTCAATTTTTCTTTTTCCTCATAAGATTTTTCTTTCCCACTAAATTCTGACTTTTCTCATTATTTCCTAAAATGACAGCTCTCCCCCACTAAATTTTTTTTTTTTTTTTCTTCCCATTGCCACTTTTATTTACAGGAAATTCCTTATTTTTCTCGTAAAAATTTCAACTTGAGGTTTCTTGTAATATTGCAACTTGTTTCTAACAAAGTGTTTTGCTTGCAAACAATCTATGACTATGACTGTTTGAACACAATTGTTTTTATTGTTAAATGCATGTTACGGTTTATCTCCCAGTGTTTGTTTTTGTATTGAAGGTGATGTGATGTTCTATTTTAATATTTTATTTTACAATTCGAATGTGACTGTACTGGGCCTTTTTAATAATCTGAGCCTACACTGGACACTGTATTTGCGATGTACATTATTCAAGACAATCACACACATTGGCACTGTGAATCTAATTCTATTATTGACCCAAATATGAAATGTCTGTTTTTACTGGAATGCTTCAGAAGTGATGGAGGTTGTCCTTGAATGTTGTTTGCATGCTGCTTCTGTGTTGCACACGCGTCTTTTTGTACATGACATTATTTGAAGCATTTTTCTTTCGGTCCTTTCGCGAATGTTGTTTCGAAAGTAAAGAAAAATTGTTCATTTGTGTGATAAAGTGCTGCAATTTTAGTAGATACTTGACACAGATTTTGACGAATAAAAAGAGCCCTACATCAGTTTTTCTCAATTTGTTTGGGTGTTCTAGTCAGAGGAATCTGGTAGTAATCCTTAATTAGCTTCACGGTAATGACTAAAGACGTCAAGCTGCCGTGAAGGACTTATCGCCAATCCTGACTCCTCCCCTTGTTTTATTTATTTATTTATTTTAAACTTCAATTTTAGTTTGGTTTCAGTTTGTATTTGTGTCATTCTCAATTGTATCAACGTAATTACTCCCCTCATGTACAGTACGTAATGCAGAACCACTGCATTTATTTCATGTGAATTGCGAACTATACAGACGACACATTGAACACATACCGACGCTAGAATTAAATTATAACATCTCCATCCATTTTTTTGTACCGCTTTTCCTCACTAGATCAAATAAGGTTAAAATAGTTTCAAATTAATTCAAATTATTTATCTCAAGTTAGTAATTAAATGTATTTTTAATTAAAGGAAATATGTAATAAATATGTTTTATTTGATGTGTTTACTGTTTAATTTATTAACTACTTTTAGTAATTATCTTGAAACAATGTAACACTTAAAAGACATTCCATAAATAACACATTCACTGCCATTGACGGCTTCAGAAGTCATATATCCATGTTATCTGGGATGGCTGGCAGTGATTAAATGATCAAAAATTGTGAAAAGCGTGGCTAATGACTGCTATTTACAAACAATGGGCCTACTAAATTATAAAGAAAAAAGTCTTTTAAAAATGTATGATCATACTTTCCCATACATTTGAATTTGAATGAATTCATTGGAATATGTCGTATTAACAAAAATGTTATCATGAAAATAATGTTTTTTATTTCATTTTATATGTACATGATGATATAATTAAAAAGATATTTTCTTTTACTCCACAACTCAAGCATCTCATTAGATAACCCTCCCATGAAAATAAGAAAAGTTCATTTTTGAGCCAGTAGATTATGTGAGCAGGCCTGTTGTGAACATCAAACAGAAAGCAAAAACAAAAAAAACATTTCATCTGACTTGAGTCGTATGAATAAAACATCCAGCAAGCGCATTCATCCAACAAGTAAAAACAACCCCTTTCTTCCTCTGGAGTGGACGCTCTTCTGAACAAGTTGTACTCACTGAAAATGGAGTAAAGATCACTGTGCATCTCGAGGTAAACGAGTTTAGCACTAGTGCGGTAAATAAAGCACGAGGTAAACTCTTATCCTATTTGCAGGTCACAATACAGAATTAAGTCGGCTGACGTGCCCAAGGTGGCCGGGGTTGACTGTTGTTCTATGACAAAATGTGAAGAATAGTCACACACACACAAAAAAACAAAACCTTGCGAGGCCATGGCGTCGTTTTGGAAGAAGTTGAAGGGGACGTCCGAGGGCAGGATGTTGTGGTGGAGCAAACCGCCACGCAAATGTTTGACGCGAGGAGACGACGTCAACCTCTCTCAGGTCAGGAAACTACTTTGAAACCTTCTTCAAATGTTTTCATTTGTTTTTATATGCTTGCATCAAATTTTGGCCCACAAGGTTGCCCATAAATAATTTACATTCAAAAGTCAATCAGACATCCACACATGCATTTTCTACACATTAAAGCTATTTTACATAACTTTAAATGTAATATGCGATAAAAAATCACAGTGTGCAGTGGATTAATTTTGTAATTTGTTGAGTACAGTTCAGTTGTATTTAACTTTTACAATTTTTTTAAATACCAAAATTGTTTTCATTTCATTTTTTATTATTTTTTTTTAAATTAACTTATATGTGCAATACATTTGAAGTGAATCATTAAGTATTGTTTTCTCCCACTTACAGTTAGGTGCGGTGTCTATGTTCAAACTCTGCATAATGTTACAGTGGTTGACAATAATAGCATTGGAAAAAAAAACCAAAAACATTAAACCAACCAATAAGCGTTTTGGGGGTTGCCCCCACCCCCTCAAAAAAAGAAAGAAACAAAAACAACAAAATTGAGGGAAAAAAAAGGAAAAATAATTTGAAAAAATATATATTTGAAAATATATTTGCGGATAGGTGAATCCGCGGGTGCCGAACAGCGAGTAAGCGGAGGTCCACTGTACATGTACGTATGTTTGGGGGGGGGGGGGGGGGAATACAGTGAAAATACTATGGGGGGGGAAAAAATATACGAACATTTGAAATGCAATTTCAAATGTTAAGGAAAAGATATTCTGATTAAACAAAAACTATCAAATGAAAAAAATACGAAATCAAAATCAATTGCTAACGTTCATGTTTATATTTTAGATGTGTGTGTGTGTGTGTGTGTGTGTGTGTGTGTGCAAAAATGGTGCCTGGAATCAATAGGTCATTTTCCGTCGAGTCTCATTGTGTAAGGGAGTGTCACATGGCAAGGCTTGCTCTTAACTATGTGATGATGTGTCACTGTAAGTACTGTCCGCTACTTTTCACTTTGTTTGCTTTTAACCTTAGCTATTGCGCACACGAGGCTATTAAAGAGCGCTAAGTTGCAAACCAAAACAGCAGCACGTAAACAACGTAATGGTATTTTAAGAATCGCATGATTGGGACTATTTTCTTGAAAAATTATATCTTTATTTCCATAGTAATGCAACCCTTTTCTCCTAAATATACAACTTTGTCATAGAATCAATTCTATATTTTTAATACAGAATTTTTTGTTTTAATACGAGAATTAAATGATTACTTCTCATATTAAATATCATAAAATTCCGACTTTAGTCCCATAAAATGATAAAATTACATCTTTCTCCCAACAAAATTACTGTATTTGTTTTAATTTTTTTTTTATTAAGTTTGATATTTTTCTCGAAATATTGCAGCGGTTTTCCGCTAAATATATTGCTTGTTCCATAGAAGATTTCACAATTCTTTCTCATAAAATTATGACTCAATTACCATTAAATATATATTTTTGTCTATTGCATTTTTGTCATTGTGTAACACATTTTTCTCAAAACAATGAGGCCTATTTCTTCTTTTTCCCCTGCAAATTAGCGGTAAAGAAAATGGATGGATGGATGTTTTCCCAATAGAATAGTTGTCTCAGTCATGTTTGAACCCTTTTGGAAAAACAAGAAAAAACAAAAAAGTTGAGGAAAGAACATTGGTATCTTTTTTTTTTTTTAAGGATTTAGTAACTTGGTTAAAAATGACTGACGCCCTTAGCAACTGCATGATGATATGTATTTTATTTTGCTCTGCATGAACGAACAGAGAAGAAAGTGTCCAGGAAGTGCAGAAGTACACTGCCGAGCCCGGACAAATACAGTCATGTCACGGACGGATTTGCGGCAAGGATGAAACATTCGAGGAAAACTCCCCTTGCCTTTATTGCCTGTATTTACGCGCATGTTCTTTAACTTCTTACATAAGGCATATTTAGGACTCAAAGACATTGTGTTATGGCAACAAAATATGGATACCCGATCGACAATAAATGGATGCCCTTGTGTGGTTGGTTTAAGGTTAAAACAGCCCCCATAATTGTGCTGAGTATTCGGATAATGCCATAAAAAGCCAAAGAGAAATCCAAACATTCACAGCAAACATCGTGAGATTCCATCTTGATTTGATTTGATTCATCTTGATTAGATTTTTCGTTGACTTTGATTTTTGTGTCTTTCCCTGATGTCACCAGAGAAGTCATGTGATGACAACCATAGAACCAGAAATTGCAACATAGCATAGCGATGGACAAAATGGTAGCCTAGCATTGGTAGTGTAGAATTGGAGCGATATAGCTGTTGACAACATGTAAAATGTCCCGGCAACTATAGAACCGGAAATTGCGCCATAGCGGTAGCATAGCGGCGAAAGCTAGCATAGCAATCAAAACGTGGTACACTATTCTTTCTTGGACCATATAGCTAAGGGGACAATTTAAATGTGACGACGACTACAGGACAGGAAGTTGTGGCATAGTCGATAAAAAGAAAAACGACAGTGGTTCTCTCGCTAAGTTGTCAAGTAAAAGGTGATGAATACCACACACACACACACACACACACACAGACACACAGACACACCGCAAATTGCGGCATAGCATTAGCATAGCAATAAAAATGTGAGGATAGCATAGCTTATGCACTTTTCCTATGGAGGCCACACGGTTTGAGAATATTGATTGTTTTACATTTACAAAAAAAAAAGCCAATCACATCAAAACGGTTACATGTCTGTGCAGTGACCGGCATTTTGCTTAGCTTGCCAAGTTGTGTGTTGACATTGCACGCGCTTTGTGTATTCGTGTCGTATGTAGAGACGACTCCTTAATCTCCCTTACGTAACACATTCCTCACGGTGCTGCCGTTCACACCCCCTGTCACCTGGCCACTCAATGAATAAATCATCGCGACAATAATAACACCGAAGGACGAACACGGTGTCACATTATCTTTGCGTGTAGTGGCCAGTGTGGTCCTGCAGGGGGCGCTGTCACGGCCAGAACTCGCCCGTGCTTGCTCGGGAGGAACAACGTGGAGACAAAACAGGGTTGGGCAGCCGGCTGGTGCGCCTCAAGCCAGCCATTTAAGGCAACCAGGCTTCCCACACACGCTAAAATCGTCTGTCTGGATCGCAGCTCCTCCGGTCCATGCCGGGAAGACCACCGTGTTATTTGTGTCGGAGCAGGTAGATATCGCGAGAAGAGAAATTCTTATTTTACTCTTGATATCACAGCCAGCCATTTGCAGTTCAGTCAGAAACTGGGTTTGGATGCTGAGAGATTGCTATTTAAAATGACTTGAGGGTGGAAATATTAAAGAAGAGTACAGTAGTTACAAGATGGTGGAAAGGGGGCAAAGAAACGACAAATGTTCTTTTCGCTGCTCGATCTTTGAGTAATATTGCCACAGTAACTTTTTTGTTACTGCTCGATCATCTGCCCTCACGCAATAATATTTTGAAAAACATGTTTGTCATGGCGGCGGCACAGTGAGCTAAAACACGCATGTTGGGCAAATTGAAGACTTACCATTGAGCAAACACGGGCAATTTCTGGGGCCCTGACATTTCCAGGAGCCACCGAACATCTAACAAAAACTGATTTAGAACGTTTCCTTTGATTTCAAGCAATTATTTTTCTTTTCATCTAAAAAAAAAATCAAAACGCTTAATCTATCATGATTATTTGGATCGTTCCGTCCCTTCTTATGCAATGGACTATTCTATCTTCTTCCTGTGCACGGGGAGAATTGATTCAGGAAGAGGGTAGCGAAACAATGTTATAAACGTGTTGCCGCGACAAATGAAGATTCAGGATTTATTGTATTATATTATATTATATTGTATTATAGAGCCGGATGCTCTTGCCGGTAGCAGCGGCGCTGCTGTCGGTGTCAGCCGAGGACGATGAAGCGCAGAGTGGCACGAGTGACACGTTTTACCACTTTTTATCACTTTTTTTTGTGAGTAGTGCAATCAACAATATGTGGCGTTTCAAAACATCGTCTCCTGATAAGAGAGCCAGCGAATTTGGGATTGTGCGCGAGGGTCAACCGCCGAGGGTCAACCGCCGACTATCATTTGTTTGCAATTGTCCAGTTCCGCCAGATTCAGTGTGTGACTTGCTCAACTTGTTGTTTGTTATAGTCATTGTCCGTGTTGTGTGTTTGTTGCGTTTCTGGACGTTTGGGGGGAAAAAAAAAAAAATCTCTATCAAAAAAATCAATTCAGTCTGCGCTGAAGGACTGATGGATTTCACGCGCTGTTGTCACAAATGTTGATCTACGACCTGTAAACCTCGACGCCACATTTGCAGTGGCCATGTTAAAAACCACACTTCCCTTACAGCTTGTTGTTTTTGTTTTTTTATAAAGCTTTCTGCATTTTTTTCGCCTTACTCCGTGTCAGACCGCCACATCGGAAAACACAATTTGTTCCTGCACTAACACGGTAATAGTAGTAAAGTAGTAGTCAACATTTGGCAAGCGAGGGAATCGTCGCCCTATTTTATCTGATCGTCTTCTTATCTTTGCTTGCGCTCAGTGAAAGCTGATTTCTTCAAAGCACGTGCCCTGTTGAGAACATAAGCTGTACGTATGAAAAATATTCAAATGTAAAAATATAAAGCATGTTGCGAGGAAAAAAAAAAAAAAAGCCAATATTTGGGAATAAAAAGTCATTTGATTGAAATGAAGTTGGAATTTTATGAGAAAAATGTTTAGATTTTTTTTTTTCGCATGATAAATTTAAATTGTATGATTTTTTTTTTTCTTTAACAAAAACATTGACATTTGTGTCATAAAAGTCAGAAACATTTTGTAATATTCCATTTAAAATAACATTATAGATAAAAAGGAATTTTATGAGAACATAATTTATTTTATAGTAAATAATTTTTGTTTATTTTAAATAATTTTTACCCAAAAATATGGCATTGTCCTTTGTAAGAAGTCAGAATTCTATGAGTAAAATGTAATATATTTTTTAAACAAAATAAGTTCTAATTTTATCGGGAAAACTATCTTATTTTAGGAAATAAAAATTTGTCGACGCAGTAATAATTTTAGGATAGAATTCTGGTGAAAATATTAAGATTTAATGAGAAAAGTCATCATTTCATGATGAAAATATAATATTCAGAGAACTAAAATTTTGGAGAAAGAAAATTTTATTTGTAGGAATGAAGTTGGGAAGAAAATCTCATTTTTTAAAGATAGAAATCATTTTATGAGAAAAGGTTTTCAAATACGAGAAAAATATGGATATTTTACAACAAAAAAGGGTGTAAATGAAATGTTATTATTTATTGTTTGTGATCACAAAGTACTATTAATTGTGATGGTAAAATTCTGGGAAAAATAAGATTTTGTGAGGAAAAGTTTTTTTTTGCAGGAAATGTAATAATAAAAAGTCATAATTTTATAAGAATTTTTTTTTTTTTTTTTTGAGGAAAACGGTAGTAATCATAGTAATAAAATAAAACGTTTACAATAAAATTAACTAACTCTTACTCTAAATGTTCTGAGGGACAAACAATCCCAATTTTACACCAAAAAATACGTAATTGTGCAGGGGGGGGGGGGGGGGGGGGGGGTTGTTTTCACATGAAAAAAGCAAGAATTCAGAATTTTATGTGATCATTTTTGAGTATGACAAAAAAACTATTGTACTATGTACTACTACTATACTATTGTATTGAGCATAGGTTGTATACTTAGGTGAAAATAAGTTCTCATTGCAGAAGAATAACGCAATCGCAGTTGTCAGGCATGTTGCTTTTTGGCTGATGAATTATTTGCGGTGACTTCCCAGCTTTCTTGAAAAATGTCCGGTAAATGTTGCAAGCTTACGCCATCCAGTTGAGCTTGGAACAGGATCACAGAATATATTTGTTCACTCGCTGGAAGAGTTAATCATGAGTTCACAATGTCGTTTGTGCACCAAGCACTGGGAGTGTAAATGCTGGATTGGGCGTGCAGAACATTTTGCTTGTGCGTTGTGTTATCCTCGCAGAACAGAAGCCCTCCAGCCACCGAGTTGCCTCTCACCCCTTCATCGTTGATGGTTTTCACAGATTTCATCTTGCTGTCACTCAGGGCAAAATAGTTAACATGACTGCTAACCGGCAGCTCCCCTTAAAGTATGCCACTCCGCTTCCCAGTCGACATGATTCAATCCGTTTTTGGCGAGGGACGGAACGCGCTGTTCTGTTGGAGAAACCGCGATTACCTCATTGACACTCAGGCAATTAAGATCACTCATCCATCATTTTTTTTGTCGGCCTTGAAGTGTGCAGATTGTGCGCAGGATTCTAATGCAGTCTTGTCTCGTCTCATTAAAAGTGCAAATCCAGGAAAACTTTCCTATTGGAAGTAATGAAGTTAGGGCTAACCCATTCTTAATACTAACATTTGAACGATAAAACGTCTTTAAATTGGAAAATTCCAAAATAAAATCAAAATTTACATGAAACAAACAAAATGATGCCATTTCATTTGGTGAGGTCATCGTTATGAGATTTTTTGTTTTGTTTGTTTCACAAGAAAAATACACCCCTCACTTATGTTACAATTTTATTTTGAAAAAAAAGTCTTTGTTTTAAGTTTTATGTTGTAATATTCCGTTGTAAAAATAAATTACCTAAACAAAAAAAATACAGAACAAAATTTTATCAGAAAAAAACATACATTTTATAGGCCTTAAAATTGAATTTTATGAGAAAAATATTTTAACAGTCCTAATTTTAGGGGTAACATTCTGGGAAAAATATCAGCCTGGCAATGACAAGTGACCACACGTGTAGCAGCTGGCCAGTCAGTGGGTGGTGTTTTGCTAGCATTAGCAGCTAACGTTAGCAGTCGTAAGTGTCCCCAAAATCCAAAGAACAAGCAAATGGTGATGGTAATGGTTGTGTTTTCCCGCAATATGAGTTAATGTGTGTTTTTTTAAAAACAACAAGTAGCTAATTTGCTATCTGTCTTGTCCTCCCCTGTGCTCTGTGTCATTGTCTTTGACGGCTAATTACACTTAGCCTAGCGCTCGACTTTGCAATGCTCACATTTCAACTTAACGACCGAACGCGGCATGCGGGGAATGTGTCATTGAAGGGTGTACAACGGTTATTTAGAGTGGAGTTCATTTCCACTCGAGCGACGTAACTTTAGTGATTGAAGACCCTCTTTGGAGTTTCTCAACTATGGTATGTGGCTCACACTTGGCTGTGGAATCTGGAAAAATAGCGGAGAAAACGGCCACATTTAATCTCGAGCCGACCGGTATTTTGGTGTATTAAGTGTGTTGTGACCACAAATATGCATCACTGCAGTGCAAACCCAACAACAGAACTTTTGTGTCTGTTCTTTTTGGCGCAAATAGCATATAATTACTTCTGAAGCTAACGCCCGCGCAATTATAACAATGAATGCGGCTTAGGTTGACACACATTCAGAGGTGGCAAGAGTAATAACATTCTTTTACTTAAGTACAAGTAAAAAAAAAAAAAAACAGACAAAAAAAAATAATTATTTTCTTCAACTTGTTCGACATAGTACTTGAAAGGTTTTGACATTTGTACGACAAAACAAGCCACTCATAGTTATCAGAAAGAGTTTGTAATATTCCAAACAAAATGAGAAAATATTTTTAGAAATTCTATTGAAAAATATGTAGCGTTTTTTTTTTTTTTTTTTTTTTTACACAAGGTCATTTCCATTTTTTTTTAAAATGAGGTCCTAATTTATGAGGAAGTTGTAATGTTAAAAAAGTATTGATTTTTTATAACAAAAAAACGAAAACATAATTTTAGGATAAAGATATAATTTAGTGATCAAACAGTATTAATTGTAAACATAACATTCTGGGAAATATTTTACGAAGAAAAACATGAATCTTATGAGTTAAATGTTGTGATATTAAAAAAAAAAAAGATTTTACAAGACAAAAGCCCCATTTTTTTTTATTGTAGGATTGCATTTTATTTTATGAATGATTATATCCAATTATGTTGTAATTTTAGGAGAAAAAAGTTTTTCAGGAAAACATTAGTAATCATGGGGGAATATCCTGAGTTTCTGCAATGATTTTACAAGAAAAAAGTTTTTTACACAAAAAAAGTACAAATTCAGCTGTTGTAATACAGTAAAAGTAATAAAAAGTAAAAAAAAGTGTACGAAAGTGAAAATGAATTTTTATTGTTAATAAATACTTTTGTGTTTTGATGACGTGGCACAAGGAAGTAAAAACATGTTTTTGTTTATTTAAACAAAGCGCTAGCTAACGTTGGCTCAGGCTTTTTACACTTTGTTCCCATAGCTTTGCTTACGTTGTGAACTAACTAGCATAAAATGCTCAATAAGCTCATGAGAGCAACTGAAAAAAAATACACCTTAAATGTAATGAGGTTTTTTTTTCAGATTACAGGGAGAATTTTACTTACCACCACTTATCAAAAGTGCAAATTAAAAGCTTTAAGGGATTGACGAATTGACGAATAGCAACTGTTCCCAGTCCCCCTCTTAGCATCAAGTACTTTATCAACAGGTTGGCAATTTCTAATTTAAGCCGGGAATCAAATATAAAGCGCAAAGCCAGACGGACGTCATGCATAACAGCTGCACACAGGTTCAACTGTGATTTTTCTTTGTGCGTTCAAAAGAAAAGCTGATGTTAAGTCATTCTTTGCTTTATGACAGGATGGGTTTTCCCCAAAAGGATCACGCTCCTTCAGTGTGGCAATGTCAAGAGTGTAAATACATCTCTGACATTAACAAGTGAGAGAAAATCTACCTTTTCATGAGCTGTCTTTGGGTGTTTTTGCGGGAAGAATGCAGCCTTTGTTAAGAAGCATTGTGAATGTGGTTAAATGCTCTTTTGTCAAGGACGAAAAGAGACGTTCATTGAAATCTTGAGATTTAGCTGAGACTGAAGTTTTGCGTTGCATTCCTGTCCAGAAAAAGCAAAACGATCCGATTTTTTTTGACACTCGCTTAACTGATCTTTCCTTGGCTATGTCAACATCGTTTTTTTTGTTTTTTTTTGCCAAAGAAAGAGCAACGTGCACGCCCAGAGTTTATCGTTTTACATTTGCTGAGTGCAGTCTCACAAGATTTGTTAAAATGTCGTGCTTTCCGGGCATATTTTGACAGACAAATTGCAAATAATCCAAAGAAAAAGCAAATAATAATAAATAAATAAAAGCAACATTTACCCAAGTGCTGAGAAACGTTTGAGACATATTTTGACAGACAAGAAAAAATTCAAAAAAAAAAGCAAAAAAGTTTGATGCGATTTTCCAGGCATATTTTAATCTACTGAAGGTGTCAATTAAAACATTGATCCTTTGATAGTTTTATGTGACATGATTGTGGTTTCTTATGAAAATATCGGTCAAATTATCCAAAAGTGTACTAAAAAGTGTTATTCTGATTGTCATGGTAAACAGTGTGTTGTTGTTGTTGTTGTTGTGAAGGTGTGGCTGGCCTGATTTCCAGTGACTCATGACTTTGCCCATGGGTGTAAACATGCTTTTATTGACACTCGTGTTTTGTGTAGCATGACTGTGGTTTCTCCTGAAAATGTTGTTCAAAATATCCCAAAGTGTACTTGTATTATCGTTATTGTCATGGTAAACAGTGTTGACCTTCTCGTAGGTTGCCAGGCACCCGCCGTCACGCTGTTACGCATCCTCAGTGGCGGGAAGCTTCAGGGCAATCATGTGTCCCCCTTGAAGCTACGCCCACTCTGCCTTTTTCTCTTCTCCGGGTTGCACTTATCTTCCACATCTGGCCCACAGGAGAGCAGCGTCGCGTTGGTGCCGCCGAGGAATCCAGACGAGCAGGAAGGAACGTCCCAGCTCGTCACTCCTGCGCAGGATAGTGTCGAAGTCATCAAAGTCCGTGAGCTGTTTTAGTGGTTTTGCCACGCGCAGTCGCACATGGTGTCGACTGAGAGACGGTGTGTGTCGCAGGTGTACCTGGACGACAGACCCGAGACGGCGGACAGCGTCAGGATGTTGACCGACGAAGTGTCGCAGATACAAGAGGTGAAGGCAGCGTCCTTTAGCGTCAATTGTGGGGTGCTGTTATGTGTCGATGATATGTAATGTATATCATTTGTGTTTGGCTATCAGGTGAGGTACTGTCTGAAGACTCTGAGGGAGCAGATGGCGGCCAGACAAAACGGTAACATCAAGAAGGTAAATTCGGGCAAAAAAAAATCTAATCATTTTAAAAAAGAAGGCAAAACAAGGAATGATGGTGTGTGTGTGTGTGTGTGTGTGTGCGTGTGTTAAATGGAGCACTAAAGTGTGTACTTGTGTCTTTTTCAGTATCCCACCAATGGCTACACAGTCAATAACATGCCGAACAACCTGACACCCGTCACCAATGGCAACACCACTTACAGCTACGCTGGCCACGACGTAAGATCATTAACATTTACTTGTGTGTGTGTGATGTGCTTCCTTTCCATTAAAAAAAAAAATAATAATAATAAAAAAATCAATGAAGCCCATTTAAATGCATATTTAAATTATGATTGAAAGAAGATCCGCTCATCCGGATGTTTCTAGCTTATGTCAGCACATGCGCACACACACACATATATATAGATACAGATGCACTATCCTATTTCCAGCTCATTGACAAAGACACACCGGAACGTCTCCGCTAAGATAATGGCACGAGAAGCACTGTAACATGACACGCACCAGAACTTACCGTAGCACTGTACGCCATCACTCTACCACAAACTGATGCACAACAAAAGATCCAAGTCCAATTCAGCACTTCTTATCACCTGCACATTTTGTGCGTCCTCAGGAGAGTGACGATAATCACGTGCGGCACCTGAGGGAAGAAACCAAGCGCCTCTACGCCCAGATAAAAGACACGGAGCGTCGGCACCGGGAGGAGAGAGAGAGCCTGCAGGTGTGCGCGCTCATTTGTGAGGTGGAGCCTTGAGTGCTCCTCTAAAACAGGTGCTATTCAAATTCCATAAAGATCACTTTGGCTAGTGCGAACTTTGGAATTTGGCGAAGTCGGGTCAGGTGACGTCAGGCTAGGGTAGGCTTGGATAGGTTCAAGACCAAGACGAGTTTAGGTTAGGCAAGTCGAGGCAATGTTAGCCAAGGTTAGGATGGTTAGGTTATGCTCACGCTAGGCTCGGATAACAGATAACGCATTTCTGGATGGCCAGCAGTGAAAGTTGTCAAAATGGAGTCTCCTTCCCTGACAGATGGAGTCGGAGGAGCAGCGGGCACGTCTGGAGGCGCAGTCGGAGCGTCTCCGGCGGGCGGAGACGGAGTCGTCGGAGCGAGGCCGGCGGGTGGAGGAACTGCAAAGGCTGCTGGGAAACTTGGAAGCAGAGAGCGGACTCCTGCGGGACAAAATGGCGGCCGGCGAGGCCGAACTACTGCGGCTTCAGGCGGACAACGGCGAAGGAAAGGACAAAGTGGAAAGGTAAAAAAAAAAAAAAAAAAAAAAAACCTGTGTGTGCGCGTTGTACGGACCATGTGTGTGTGTTTGTTCTCAGGTGTGGCCAGTTGGAAACGGAGGTTGCCGTGCTGAAGGAGAAGATCCACCACCTGGACGACATGCTGAAGTGTCAACAGAGGAAAGTGCGAACTATGATTGAACAGGTACGCACACGCACACAGTCTTCACATTTCAAGTGCTCAGGAAGCCATTAACGAGGAAATTACATTCAGAAGAACATCAAGCAATTGTGCGTTGAAACTGAACTCCTCACAAAATTAGCCTGGCACGGATGTGTGTGCGTCTGTGTGTGTGTGTCTGTGTGCGTCTGTGTGCGTGTGCGCCATACAGCTGCAGAACTCCCGCACCGTCCTCCAGGAGCGAGATCGAGTCATCGGGGATCTGGAGGAGAAGGTGGCCTTCCTGGAAGCTGAGGTAAGACCGTTTACTATGGACAACAGTCAAACAAAACATCCCAAAATCTATTTTCATGAGACTTCATCTTGGTGAGCAACGAAAGAATTATTGCTGTATTTGTGTGTTATTTTACCTTATTTTACTTTTATGCGACAGCGCATGGCTTCTTTTTACACGTCTAAAAATGTCAACATTGTGCGCACAGAACCGAGAGATGCACGACCACATGGAACACTTCCTGTCGGGCCGGGACCCCCGACCCCTCGAGAGCGCCGAGAACAAGCCGGTCGTCATCTACAGGTGGGCTAAACTCATCAAAAAGAAGCCATTTTAATCTCTGACCGTGTTTCATTTTGTTTATTTGTATTTGTTACTAGCAAACCTCTGATGCCGTCCAACCACAGCAACAAGTCTCTCCCCTTCATCAAAGTCATCGAGATCAAGTCATGAATGAAGGACACCGACCAGTCATAAAGTGTAAATATGTATTTAATGAGTGCTTTTCATCTCACTGCTGATAATCAACTCGCTGTTTTTTGCCAACACTGAATCAAGTGCACGTATAACGTCTGTACAGATATGACCGTGTAATCCAGTTGCGTTGTATTGAATGTGAACTTAAAACTTAGATATAGATATACACTAAAGTGCACTCTGTTTGTGTCCTAAATCAGTGAATAGATTTTATTTAAAGGCCAACACTTGCTAGTTTAGCCATCTTGTGAACTGAACTGAGGCACAACTGAATTTCAATGACTCAGAAATTTCAAGTGTTAGGAGAGCACACTGTAAACAAAACAAAAAGTAATTATGTGAAAATAAAGGTGTAATCCTGTAAGAATGAAGTCTTTTTTTTTAATTTGTTTTTTTAAAATCTTTAAGAAATAAAGTTGGAATCCAATGAGGCTATTTTTTTCTTTTTAGAGAAGTCTTCCACCCCAAGAAATTAAGTAATATTTGGAGATCAAATTATAATTTTTTTTAACCAGACACTTTTTTGACATGACATTTTACTCGAAAAAAGTCTCATTTCCCCCCACCCTTTTCTGAATCCTACTAAAGTTTTTTTTCTTCCCGAAAATAAAGTAGTAATGAGGTAAGTCACTTTTTTTCCTCAAGAAAAACAATCATGTTTGTTTAGAAAACAAGTCATTCCTTTAACAAACTGGTAGTTTGGTTTTTTTTTCTACAAGAAAAGCCATTAGTTAGAAAAAATCTTTTAAAAAAGTCACTTTTTTTATATATATAAAAAGATTGTGATACTACAACAATTCTTATTTTTTGAGGGAACAAAATTGTATATTCAAGGTACCTTTCAAATAACAAAAATACCTGTACATTATTTCGTATTTAAAGACCCAACACCACAAGCCTTTTGGCTACCAAGCAGTGCCATCTAGTGGACGGAAAGACATCATGGCTGACTCTCACTTGAATTCGTTGAAGAAACTGAAATAAACATTTGTACAAGTCAACATTTTAATCTGAGGTGACTCGCAAATAAATATCCTATTTACAAAAATATCACTCCAAAAACTTTTAACACAACAAAACACAGTTCAGTCATAAAGTGCTCTCCAGCGTGTTGTAGTTGTCTTTGAAACTTTTCAGCTCCAGGAAGTGTTTGGGCCTCTTGCTGCGCGGGCCGGTCGACGGCAGGTAGGTCACCTGGATGGTGGATGGAGCGTAGCGGGCCGGAGAACCAGTCAGGTCCTTGGCTGCAGACTGGTGCTGCTGCTCCACGCTGCTGGTGCTCCAGTATGCCTTCACGCTGAAACGGTAACAAAATGGATTTACATCCATTGACGAAAAAAGTTGGATTCTGGTATTTCCCCCGTAGCGAAAAATTGTCGGGTCGACTTAGTTCCTCCATTATGTGTTGGGTGTTGTTTATAAACAACGGTGACATGGAAAAAAAGGTGGGGAAATGACTGCTTTTACAGGCAGTGTGAAAAGGACAACATACCCTGACAAGCTGGAAAATTGCTGTGTTGACTCGGAAAAGATGCTTTAAGACATTTTTGCAACGGCAACTCCAGGAGCCCAAAACAGTTCCTTGTCCTATAAAATTCAGTAGTACTTACACATTTGCTAATTCGTTGAGCGCCTGTTGGTATTCCAGAAATTCCGCTTCTCCAAACACCTGAAAGTGAATAAAAGAATGACGTCGGGGACCCGGAAATGGAGCGTCAAAAGCGAGCGACCGTGGGCAGTCCGCACCCCAGTGCCGTGGCGGGCGTTGTCGTAGCCCTCCAGCAGACGGTCGATGAGCGCCCCGTGGCTGCTCTTGATCAGTGAGTGCGAGTTGCGCAGCTCCAGCAGCCAGCTCTGGAAGCTTCGGCCCGTGAAGGCGTTGGGACCGCTGCACATCTCCTCCAAGGGGATGCCTGATGATGAAGAAGGGCACGACGGAGGACACGCCGCGAGGGAATATAATGAGTTGTGTGCCTCTCACCTGAGTCCCGAATGGCATCCAGAGCTTTCATTCTGTACAGGTAGTTATAGCAACCTGCAAGACAGATAACAAATATAGCAATAGCTATTTACACTGGGGCTTCTTTTAAAATGAATGTAAGAGGTAGTTGGAACTCACTGAGCTGAGATCCACGCCTGAGCCTGGCATCATCTTCGGGCAGGAGACGAGGTTCGAACCGGATCTCGTGGACTTTAGACAACCGGGAGTCGATCTGCTCCCGTAGACCCTGTCGGCAACACATTAAATAATGTCAACACAATAAAAAATATACATGATGGATGTCCTGACCTTTCCTTACCTTTGGAGCATTGTGGCCGATGGGTGCGTGCGGGCCGCGGCGGGATCTCATGGCGAAACGCATAATTTGCCTTTTGACGAAGATGAACAGCAGCACGAAGACCTGACAAAACAAAACTAACGTTAGCATAAACAATACCAGTCTAGAATTCAGTAGCGAGCGTAAACTATTTAACTCACCAAGCTGCCATACGCCATCACCAGAACAACATTAACCCCCGACAGCGGCGGCGAGTCCGCCATGTTGGCACCAAAATGTTTATAAATGTTTATATTCCACTTGACAAGCGTGCTACATTAGCTCGGTAGTTAACATGTTGCTACCTCTTCGCAGCGAACCTTGTTTCAAGCGCAAAACTGAAGCTATTTTCGAAATATACATGTTTTTTTTTTAATCATGCTACGAGATGATAGAGTAACATATAACGCTTTGCTGCAGTTGTTTTAATCGAGCTACGCAGCGAACAGTGCATGGCTAGCTTTTCGGCTAAGCTAACGAGACCATTGGCTGCCTCACAATTACCGTAATAACAGCGAAAAGCGCCAATCCGAAACTTAATTCTTTCGCATTTAATTCACAATTGTGGTGCATTACGGTTTAAGCACATATAGTACTGGTGTATGTGTGTGCTGTATTTATATACTGCACTTTATTCAATACATATGTATTTTTTTAACTTTTGTAATGTATTATCTGTTTTTTGATGCAACGCTTTTGATCTTTCCACCAGTGGTCAAGTCCATGCAAGCTTTGTGTTTATTTAAAATAATATATATATGTTGTTGTTGTTGTTGTTGGTGTTGTTGTTTTAAACGACAGTCGTACTTACAATCGCCGGCACATTTTATCTTTGATGCGCATCCGTCGCAATGACATGTCACCGGCAGGAGCTGAAAAAAAAATCCCCAAAATAAAGCTTTATTAGTTAGTGATCACATGTTTGCTGGTCCAGTTTCCTCCAAGCACTGTGCAGCGGCAGACCACATGACACAGCGCTCTGTGGTGTCAGAGTGGACGAGAAACGGGTAAAAGTGGCTTGTTGTTGTAGCGTGTTATAGAAAAAGAAAAAAAAATCGCAAGTTTCGTGTGCCAAAATTTCCACGAGGGGAGGGGGTGGCGATAGTGGTTATCGTGTCCCAAATATCGTCTAGGAAGGTCGGGGAAGTAGATCACTTGTCGGCCGGTGTCTTGTCTAGTCTGGAGCCGGGTTCCTGGTCAGTATGGTGGTGTTTATTGTCATTTTTTTGAGGGGGGAGGGAGGGGGCACACCGAGGCCCTAGCTTGAAACCTATTTAATGCCGTTTTCCTATTTTCCGCATTAAGAGTGACTATTAATATTGTGGCGGTGTGGTCGTTAATATCGTTGCTCGCTAACTAGTTAGCCTTAGCCACGTCCAGTTAGTTTGTTCACCTAGCGTGGCTAAGTCGTTAGCATCCAACTACTGGGGAAATTGCGTTTTTTGTTTTGTTTTTTTTGGTCGGTTAAGTTAAACACGAATAGGTAACTAATCGAATTCAGGTAGTCCAATAATTAGCTTTTAAGCTAATTAGACATGTATGCTGATAATGGAGTGGTTAGCGTAGTTAATCAACATTCGCGAGCTAGTGTTAGCCCCGTGCTAACGGTTAGCCTCGTCGCCATGAGGTGTAGTCACTCGAGGCGGAAGCCCACCGACACTTAAAAGCTTGATGCTTTTCGCACTTATTCCACATTCTTTCTTAATGTCTTGATTTTAGGCAAGTCGAGTTGCTTGCTATGATGGACAGGCCTCGGCGCCAGGCTTGCTTCCTTGTGTGTGTCAGTCCAAGCCGAGCGTTTTACGTAACGTGTGCGAGATTAAGCAGTCGTTTTCTATAACGAGGTTGGCAGCACAACAAAAAACGCACAAATGTGTTCCCCTCCAAGCTGTCCCCCTAAAGTGTGTTTGTTAATAGTTTTCCATTGTGAGGTGGCTACTACTTCACAGTGCACCACTGATGTTACTTGCATTATTGGCAGTTATGTTTTGACTTGTAAACAAGTCGTTGCGCACTTTCTGTGTTGTACCTTGGAGCCTTATCTCATGTGTCCACACCTCTTGCATCGCCTTTGTGTTGTGTTACTGGAAGTGTGCGATGAAGTCACTCATGTCGCTCTCTGTTTCTCTCCAGGTGTGATTTCTTGTACATAACCTGTTTGTATATACTGTAAATGATGACGTCCATGGGCGGAAACCGGGCCCGGGGCAACTGGGAACAGACGCAGCAAGGCCAGACGCAGGGTCAGACACAGCACAAGCAAAGGCCTCAGGTACGACCTTGTTCACATCCATCCGGCGAAAGTGGATCAGAGCCAATCACTGCCTGAAAGTGGAAAAATACGCCTCCAAAGCAAACACTTCATACCTTCCTTGTGTCACGACGAGGATTAACTCCACTTTCACGCAGCCTGCCAACTACTATTATTCCACCTTTTTTCTTTGGTTGGACTTCTATATAAATGTCACCAACATGGATTTGATAAAACATAATGGGTGCACGCTTACACAGCACTGCGTACATGTTTTGTTTGTTACATTCCATTACAGATACACACCCAGCGCTTCTCACAAACAGAGGTGCGTTATATGTACACATACATATATTACACTTAGTCCCGCAGATGCAAAACTCACACAATATATCAACATAGGATCCGTTGGGAAGTTCACGCCAGGTGCTTTCTCTGTGACCTGGAACAGTATGAAATTCGGGGCGTTGTTGGAGTGTGCCATTTGGTTCAGGCAGTACTGACAAATTCAATATGGCGGCCGCACTGACGTATCCCTGTCAATGGCCAACACGCTCGTTCGTAAATTCATAGAAAATGGAGCCTGCTCTGTCTCTGAACACAGCACTCTTGGGGTGCGGTGAGAGCAGCGGACTGAATTTCTGAACAAACCCAGACACCTAGGCAAAGCTAGGATTTGTCTACGTTTGCATGACGTCACAACAGGAAGCAGTCGCTCTACTATAAAAGACTATGACCAAAAACATTCGAGGATTTTTTCTGCCCGGAGCTGATCAAGCTGCGTGTGGAAGACCTCAGCGTTGAAGGAAATAGAGGTTTGAACGGTCGCCAGCCTTCCTTTGTTCTTTTCAGCCTCTAACAGATTAGAGGGATGAATTTTCTGCCTTCCAAGGTGTACAATCAGAGCCTGCTTCTCCTTTCACATGGCCTGTAAAAGATGTAATTTTTTTTCGCCCTTTTCTGTCTTGCTGTTCTGTATGAATGGCACCAACAAGGAATGAAGGGATTCATTTTACCCAACAATTTTCCACCTTCCGAGGTAGTATCAGACTCTGTAGCCCCTTTCACACGGGCCATAAAAGCAGGCATTTTGTCCTGTGTTACTGGTCTGTATAAACGGTGCCAGCACAGAATGGTCACCCCAAGCAATTTTCTGCCTTGGTTGTGGGTAGTCTAATAATAGACTGTAGCCACTTTCACACTATTCATAAAAGCTGGCATTTTCAAGTCTTATTTTGTTTTTGCTTGTCACTGTTCTTTATAAGTGATACCAAAACTGAATAGAGGGAGGAAGTTAACCCAACAATTTCAGGTAGTATAGGTAGGTGGCTGTCACCCCTTTGACCCCATCAGGTAAAGCCTGTACTTGTTTGCCTTTCTGTGCCGGTGTTATGTCTTGGTATTTTTCCATCTTCCCGAGGTTATTTTAACGAGGAAAAAAAGATATTTCCCAGATTGTTCTTGTCATCTGAAGCTCATCGTGATAAATGTACTTGTGTCCTCTGGCAACAGGCCACTGCAGAGCAGATTCGACTTGCGCAGATGATTTCAGACCACAATGATGCAGACTTTGAGGAGAAGGTCAAACAGGTGAGAAGCATTCTCTTGCCAGCAACTCTTGTCCCTTTTTAGAGTTTTGCTTCCTGGATTTGCAAAATGGCCACCCCTTAATTAAGAGAGAAAATTAAAGTGAACTGTGTTTTGGTCTGCTAGCTCATTGACATCACGGGCAAGGACCAGGATGAGTCTATGATCGCACTGCACGACTGCAACGGGGACGTCAACAGAGCCATCAATGTGTTACTGGAGGGTAGCCCAGACACTGTGAGTCTTGCTGTTTGGTGGGAAAAATCAAAATCAATATGATGTGGATGAATGTTTACATTTAACATGCATGTGGTGCAGTATGCAATGGAGGGTATGAAGTAACAAGTTTTTTTTTTTTGTATATATAATGTGATGAAGGTGGCGTTGAAGGCAATTAATCGATGACACTATTTTTTTCAGCAGAGAACAGCAGTCCCCAACCTTTTTTGCACCATGGACCGGTTTCACGTTAAGACGTTTTGACGGACTGGCATAAAAACTAATAAGAACCAGTGATTAAAAATACAACTCAGCCATTGTGCTGTATCTAGTTGTTGTAATTAGTGGAAACCTGTGTGTTTTTCTTGAACAAGCAGGCTGGTCTCATCTTGTGTTCCAAAGCATAGCGTGTTGCTAGATGTGACATCGTAGCCAGGCTCCCAAAAAATTAACCGTTTCACTGTTTCTTTCACGTGTGCCTTTAATTTGTTTGAGGATGGACTTGCATAGCTTACAAGTGAAAGTGCTACCACTCATTTTTGTTCAGATATTTCCACACGCTTGTATGTAAATCGACCCAGCAAGTTTACAGCTTCGGAGGTGGTGTCTTGTAGACCATTTCATGCTGCCTGTAAAGGATGACATTTATTCACCTATATTTTGTACGTTGTAATTTTTTGTTTTGTAATTTTCCACCTTTAGGGGTAGTATCAAAGACTAACTCTCTGCCGCTGCTCCTAAAGCAAGCATCTTCATGGGAGTACAAAGTCACCCCAGAAATGTTCTACTTTTCGTGATAATATTGTGGTTCCCCTTTCACGCTGCCTGTGAAACTGCCTTTTTCCACTTTCCATTTCCCAATTCATTATAAACTGCACCAACACTGAATGATGGGACAAAGTCGACTACACGATTTTCCACCTTCGGAAGGTAGTGTCAGACCCTGCAGCCCCTTTCATGTTACATGTTAAAATTGACTTCTCCTGCTAATTTTCCTTGTTACATTTATGTAGAAACGATGTACAATGGGGGGGTTGAAATCGACCTTGCAATTGTTCGATTTTAGGATGTAGTATCAGAGGCAACAGAAATTTATACGTCACACTAGTTTTCGTGACTCATCTAATTTCTAATCTAATTTTGTGATGCTGTGTTACTGTATTAAAGCACTATCTTGTTTCACTGGGCCCTTTTTTTTTTTTCTGCTTTTCTCCTGGTGGGGTAATTTTATGGGATGTCTGTGTTTTCTTTTATCTCAGGACTCGTGGGAGATGGTGGGGAAGAAGAAAGGCGTTTCGGGCCAGAAGGAGGCCAGCCAGCCGGAGAGTGGTGAGGACGGGAAAGAGAACCGGGAGAAAACAGAGAAGGATGTAGCACGTCGGCGAGGGGGAGCTCCTCGCAGGGGCCGTGGGGCAATCAGAGGGCGAGAGTGTACGTCTATAAGTGTTTTTTTTTTTTTTTTTTTTTTTGTCCAATTGTTACTTAATGTCTGAGTCCTCTTCCTTCCCTCCAGTCCGAGGTCAAGAGAACGGCTTGGATGGGGGCAAGGCGGCAGTTGTAGGCCGGGGTGCGGAGCGAGGCCGGAGGGGGCGGGGACGAGGAAGAGGGACACTTGGTGAGTTGTTACCACTTGTTTTGACTTTAATCCCGTTTCATGTGAACGATCTCAAGTTTTGCTTTCTCTTTCCTCCTCCTCAAGGAGTGTCGGGGCGGCGTGGAGGCCGATTCTCAGCGCAGGGCATGGGGTAAGCGGAGAACACCTGCATATCCTCAAACAGCCAGAGAGAGGGGCCCTTTTGTTCCACTGTTACCTGTTGCCATGGCCACATGAGAGTATTACCCAGGATCTATTGTTTGGTGTTAATTCACAGCAGAGGACGTTGTGCAGCCAGTGGAACGAAACTGTGTAGGCCCACATCTCTTCAGAATCTATTGGGCACTATTTACTCCACAGTTTCTCGTGAAACACTTCAAAATCCTACATACTGAAATGAAAAGCCCATTTTATATGCAGTAACGTGGGGGGGAAATCCAACTCTCCAGCAGTCCAGTTCAGGGGAGATAACATGCGATATGATTATTCAGTTTCTTCATCATGTGTGACTCCTACGACATTCCTCCAAAATAACTCCACAACTCCCAACCCGGTGCCTTATCCTATACTGCATGTGTGGAACTACAAGCTAGGGAGCCAAAGCCGACCTGAAGTGTGACTACTTCATGTTTCTTGCTTAAATGGGTTTATTCATTTCATTCTGTCTGGAAATCGGCACTGAAAAAGCAAATTTTCTTTACTTTTAACAGATATGACTACAAATCTTTTCAGCAAATACCTTCTTGACATAAATTCAACAATAGAGGTACAGTGGTGCCTTAACTTACAAGTTTAATTCGTTCAATGACCACGCTCGTACCTCAAAACATATCTCCAATCATCTTTCCCCATTGAAATTAATGGAAATACCATTAATCCAGCTCTTCCATAAAACGGAAACCAATCAAACTGTGCATCATGATTTCATGCATTTTTTTCGTGTTGCTTCTGGTGTGTGCGCTTTGGCCACGAGGGGGCAGTATGATGTGTGTGTGTGTGTGTGTGTGTGTGTGTGTATATATATATATATATATATATATATATATATTTTTTTTTTTTAACACACCGCTGCTGTAATATTTGCAATTTTTCTCGGGATAAAAAGAATACGCCTGTGAGTCTATGTGTTGCTGAAGTGTTGGGGTTCAGATAGCCATTGATTTGATTTGTAATTCAAGTTGTTGTTAACAATTGCAGGAGCAATTTTATGTCTATATAATGAAGTGACTCTACATTCGCGTGACTTAAAGGTTTGTGGGAAAGCATAACTTGTGGCAAAAATGAGTGACACCCATGTTACTGTGTCCCTTAAGGGGCAGACCCTATTTTAGGATCTCTCTGGCTTTCATTAGAGTTGGAGACTTTTATCAAATAGATTCAGCAGATATTCATTTCTTTATGGCAAAAAGTTCTTCCTCAATATTGATTTCCTCTCTCTTCGCACACGAGCCATTCTTTCCTCCATACGCTCACACAAGAAAGGAAGCCTCTGCTGGTGTGATGTTACTTGTACCTCTTCGAGTTGCCTGTAATTTCCTCATCATACATGTGCACTTGAATGAGAGACAGGAAGTAATAGGAAGGAGAGGGTGTATTGGCACTTGGTGGTTTCATTTAATCTCGAATATGCTTTCTGCTGACTTCTGCACTCTTTTTTTAACTTGCCCAATATGTTTAAATGGGTGCACTATACAAGCATGCAATCAGTGGTATTTCCACCACTGAAAAGGTAAATTGTCAGTTCAACTGTTTTTTTTTTCTTTTCTTTTTTTCCCTCCTCTCTCTCTCCTCCCCACCGCCAGAACCTTCAACCCTGCCGACTATGCCGAGCCAAGCCAGACAGACGAAAACTACTGCGGAGGCAGCACCTGGAACAACACAGGTGGCATGGAGACAGAAGAAGGAGCTCGTGAGTACATATAAAAAAATATTTTCATATTTTGTACATTGATCTTAATTGAGGAATCCTCTCTATCCAGGATTGGAATACGCTCCGGGAGAGGGAACGTCTTACCCACCTAAGTTTGAGTCCGCACCCGGTAAACCTTTATTGCAGATTTTCATGTACGGTGATACCCGTTTGGAACGAATCCCCCACAATAGACGCACCCACAATAGGTGAAAATCCACAATATAGAGAGACCTGTGCTCTGTTTGGAATCATTCACTCATTCTCTACTCTCTAATTACTGTATCGGTCTTGTAATACACTGGACTATATAAAGTAGTTCACTCATCAGTCAAATGAAAATGGTTTTCGAACACTAATCGGACGCGCCATTAAGTACGCCATTGCTGTCGTACCACATCAAATAAATTATAACAATAGTGTTTGAAGTTGAGCGTGTTTTACAAAATTAAATTAAAACAAAGCACTTTGTCCTGTGTTGTGATTGGGCTTTTTCTGTATTGGCGTAATGCATCATGGATGTATTGTTTTTTTCTAAGGACCATCGGTTGGTTACTACTTTTTAAGATGCATTGAAGGCACCTTAGTCACTACACATTTGAACAGCAATTCAAAAAGGCATTTATTTTTTTAACTTTTGTAATTCAAAGTGTGTACATATCTGTGCACAAACTGAACCATGCATAAATCGCACACATTACTGTGTTCAAAGAACAAAACCCCCCCAAATCAAGAATTTCTCTCAAAAATTGAAAACATAAGTCAATGGATATTTACTGCAAATCAATGTAACTTTTGCTGTTGCCTTATAGAGATAAGGAATGCTCTGCTTCACCTTGGCAAGTGCCCCCCAGTGTGTTCTTTTTCTTCATTTTTGTATACCCTCGAAAAGGATTGCTCACAACGATACCTTGTGACAAAAGGTATGAGTCGCAAAAAAAACAGGCTTTCGACGACTTGGTGACGCCAAAAGGCTGACAGCGTTGTTGTTCTGAAGTGTTGTCACGAATCATACAAGGGGGGTGAACGGAATTTAAAAATATCCCCCCCAAAAATCTTTTCTTTCCCCACCGTTTCCTAATTGACTTCTGTAGCCTGTTGACGTGCACTGTTTACACTGACGGCACTATATAGACAATACTGTATGTATTGTAGCGTCTGCGTATTTATGTTCCTCTAAGAGGCAGGGAGTCTGCATGCGAGTTTCTGTGTGAACTGCGGCGGACAGCAGCTCCTGCGTGACTGTGCTCAGTGTTTTACTGTATTCCCAGCGTTCAATAAACACCTGAAAACTGCGTGTGCAACTGTGCCTCTCCTTTTTCCCACACACGGTGGCATTACAGTAAATAAATATACTGTCACTACCCATTGCTATAGATTTCTGCTATACAGAGGATTTTCACGGTCACAAAAAAAAAATATCCATGATATAGTGCGGGAAGGGTGTATTAACCCACTTGTTCCTGTCACTGGTGCTGAACAAATATATGCCCCACTCACAGGTGCCTGGAGGACACCCACAGAGGAATGGGGCACTGAGGACTGGAATGAGGATGTGAGTATTTGACCTTCCCCCCACCCCCCAAGGAAATTCATGTAGAACTCAAATCTATATTTGTTCCAATGTCATGAAGTGACTTTAACGTTTTATTTTCATACCATGCAGTTGTCAGAGACCAAGATATTCACAGCATCCACCGTGGCGACCATTCCACCACCGCAAGAGAATGTCACCATCACCAAAGGACAGAGGTGGGACAAAAGCTCCCTTTACACAGCCTGTAAAAGCTGACATTTTCCCATTCTTTTTCAATGTAGCTGTTTTGTATAAATGACACCGGCCCAGAATGCGGGTACGAGGTAAACTTGGCAAATTTCTGCCTTGGGAGGTCCTGACAGTCGTAAAAGATGTGGGTCAGAATTGGACAGCGGTGTCAAGGTTCTATATAAAAGGCACTGGTGGTGGATGTTACATCTGTTGTGTGGCAATTTTGCAGGATTTCGATGTGAAAGGCTCTAAAGAGTTTTCATTTCAAGTTACATGGAGAAATTGACTAGTTCAGGATACATTGTTGTTGATCAAAGTTCTAATCTCCCCTCCTAGGATTGACCTCGCGGTGCTCTTGGGGAAGACTCCCCCGTCCTCCTCATCTGAAACGGAACCCCAACTCATGGAGTCCCCCCAGCCCTCCACCTTGCCCCAGTCGCTGGTTTTCAGCAACTCCAAGCAAGGACCCCCTATCTCCCAAACCTCCTCCGGCACACCTTACACCCAGCACGGCATGGTGAGTGGTAGTGATGACTTTTTCTCTGGCTGTGTCACAACTGACACTGTATTGTTTTGATGGCAGGCCAGCATGCTGAACAAGAGTTTTGGGGAGGTAGTGGACCAGAAACCAGGTACTACCAGCGGGACCACTGGCTCCCAGTTCCTGGAGCAGTATAAAACAGCCCAGGCGCTGGCTCAGCTAGCCGCCCAGCATTCCCAAACTGCGGCCCCTAACTCCAACCCCCCGTCCTGGGACACTGGTGCCAACTCACGGGCACAATACGGTGAGATGGTACATGGTCTACCCCAGACTGGAGTCTCTTTTTTTTTTTTCTTCTTCTTCTTCCTTTTCTTGCAGTGTTGCGTATTGCTCATAGTATGTGACTGGTTGCCAGCCATGCGTAGAGCACATAAACTATAAACAAACTGTTCACATTCACAACTATGGACAGTTTGACTGCACCCCGCCTCTCGCCCTAAGTCAATTGGGATAGGCTCCAGCTAACCTCTGAGACCGTGACCCTAATGAGGACAAGCGCTATGGAAAATGGAAGAACATTGTGTGATCATGTTGTTCCGTGCAGATATGAAGACTCAACCAGAGTCGGCCATTCACACGCCTTTCGCGAAGCGCCCGCCATTCCAGGCCGTCACCACCACCACGTCGTCCATGTTGGAAGTTTTCCTGCCTCCCGCCGCTGCCGCCTCCTCCGCTTCCTCCTTGCAGCCGCAAACGACGTCCTCGCCACACGCCGTGCCGCCGCCCGTCTCCTCACATCCGAAAATGGCATCGGTCACGTCTCTGAGTCAGCAGGTTTCTCCGACTTCCTCGGGCGCACAGGGCTCCAGTCCTCTGCCTCTGCAGCAACACAAACTCAGACCGCAGAAGAAGAGGACCTCCATTGCAACAAAGGTGAATGTATACGCTTTTTACAAGTTTCAAAACGTACATTATTTCCTCCTCAAATAGGAGGCTCCATTAGATAGGGTTCTCTATTTACGAATTTTCATCCTATGGCAGAATTAGAATTTTATTTTAAGGCCATATTACCCAGCTCTACCTCTCACCTTTATACAACCCCAATTCCAATGAAGTTGGGATCTTGTGTTAAACATACATAAAAACAGAATACAATGATTTGCAAATCATCTTCTACCTATGTTTAATTGAATACCCTAAAAAGACAAGATATTTAATGTTCAAACTGATAAACTTTGTTTTTAGGAAATAATAACTTAGAATTTTATGGCTGCAACACATTCCAAAAAAGCTGGGACATGGTCATGTTTACCACTGTTACATCACCTCTTCTTTTAACATTCAATAAACGTTTGGGAACTGAGGACACTAATTGTTGAAGCTTTGTAGGTGGAATTCTTTCCCATTCTTGCTGGATGTAAAGCTTCAGCTGTTCAACAGTCCGGTGTCTCCGTTGGCGTATTTTACGCTTCATAACCCGCCACACATTTTCAATGGGAGACCGGTCTGGACTGCAGGCAGGCTAGTCTAGTACCCGCACTCTTTTACTATGAAGCCACGCTGTTGTAACACGTGCAGAAGGTGGTTTGGCATTGTCTTGCTGAAATAAGCAGGGTCGTCCATGAAAAAGACGTTGCTTGGATGGCAGAATATCTTTCTCCAAAACCTGTATGTACCTTTCAGAATTAATGGTGCCTTCACAGATGTGTAAGTTACCAATGCCATTGGCACTAACACAGCCTCATACCATCACAGATGTTGACTTTTGAACTTTGCGTCCCTAACAGTCCGGGTGGTTCTTTTCCTCTTTAGCCCGGAGGACGAAAGCTCGGGCCCAGAGAAGCCGGCGGCGTTTCTGGGTGTTGTTGATAAATGGCTTTTGCTTTGCATAGTAGAGTTTCAAGATGAACTTAGGGATGTAGCGCCAAACTGTATTTACTGACATTGGTCTTCTGAAGTGTTCCTGAGCCCATGTGGTGATATCCTTTACACATTGTCGGTTTTTGATGCAGTGCCGCCTGAGGGATCGAAGGTCACGGGCATTCAATGTTGGTTTTCGGCCTTGTCGCTGACATGCAGTGATTTCTCCAGATTCTCTGAACCTTTTGATGCTATTATGGACCGTAGATGATGAAATCCCTAAATTCCTTGCAATTGTATATTGAGGAACATTGTCCTTAAACTGTTCGACTATTTTCTCACGCACTTGTTCACAAAGAGGTGAACCTCACCCAGTCTTTGCTTGTGAACGACTGAGCAATTCAGGGACGCTCCTTTTCTACCCAATCATGGCACCCACCTGTTCCCAATTAGCCTGTTCACCTGTGGGATGTTCCAAACAGGTATTTGATGAGCATTCCTCAACTTTCTCAGTCTTTTTTGCCACCTGTCCCAGCTTTTTTGGAATGTGTTGCAGCCATAAAATTCTAAGTTATTGATTATTTGCTAAAAACAATCAAGTTTATCAGTAGTTAATAGGGATGATAATTGATAAGAAATTATCAATGTTGATGCCATTATCGATTTGATTCCTTAGCAGTGCTCATATTGATTCCAGATAGGTTGTAATATCTTGTCTTTGTAGTGTATTCAATTAAATATAGGTTGAACATGATTTGCAAATCATTGTATTCTGTTTTTATTTGTTTAACACAACATCCCAACTTCATTGGAATTGGTTGTAAATGAATTGAACACACTTACTTATATAGTTACAGTTGAGAAGAATTTATACCCAAACTTTGAATCTTTCATTAGATTCCGGCGATGGCGGTGGAAATGCCCGGCTCGACAGACATCTCCGGACTTAACCTTCAGTTCGGAGCGCTGCAATTCGGCTCGGAGCAGGCGCTGCCCGAGTACGACTCTGGATCCTCCAACGTGGTGCCTGTCAACCCTATGCAGAATAGTCTCTATGCCACCCCCAACAGGTTTGTACATCAATGCAAGGTAGTTCAGGTAATTGGAGTGATTTCCTCCTTGCGTTTGTCTTATAAAATCAGTTAACATGATGTGTCAATCTGCAGTGAGTCAACTCCAGCTCTTTCCAACTCCAGCCAGATGGACATGTATGAGCAGCGAGCGCCTCAGTCGCGACGTTATCCTCCCTCCGTTTCCTCCTCCCCACAGAAGGACATGCAGCCCAAGGTAGGCCTCGCAACATCCAGGCCAGATGTTCTGATGCGCTGAATATTAAACCAACCCCCCCACCCCCTCTGTGAGCATTTTCCAAGATCCGGTCCTGTTTGACTTATCAATAGGCTGTTTCCATAGAAACCAGTGAGCTCACCTTCATTGTTGCTTTTACAGAATGGCTTCAGTTCACTACAAGCGGCGCAGTCTATGGAAGGCAAGTGTCTTTGTCCTCGATACTCATCGATAAGAGGAAAATGTCACTTATTTTTCTGCTATACCTGAATTACTTTTGTATTTTTTATTTTCTATTTTTTTCATTTGTTCATTTCTTGACATGTATATAATTTTCATATCTTTATTCTCGCATTTATTTTTTGTCTATTGCATTTCATGCATTCATTTTCTTTTATTTAATTCTTCTAATTTTCTCCCGTCATTTAAAAAAAAATTCCTTTTAATTTCTACCTTTTCTCATTTTCTTAGGTATTTATATTTTATTTTCTCATTTCTTTGTCTCATTTTTCATGTTCCTGTATTTTTTTCAAATTTCTTTCTCTACTTATTTTCTCATTTTTTTTCTTTGCATTTATTGTATTTTTTCTTCTGATTTATTTTTTTCCTTATTTTCTCACTTATTGTTTTTTTATGCATTTTCTCATTTCCATTTTCCCCCTAATTTGTTTAGTTTATTTTTTAATGTAATTATTCTTTTCTCATTCATTTATTCTCTAGCTGCAGCGAGTTCTGCAGTACCGGTCAAGCCCACGTCGGACTCTGTGGCAGCACCTGCCCCAGTAGCCGGCATGGGCACTTTGTCGGACGGCGGCTCGGGTCCGGCCTCCCTCCTGACGACGTCCAATCAAGTGTCGCTTGTCGGCCTTGGGCAGGGCGAAGAGCTGCCGCCGAGCACCGTCCCACCTCCTCAACACAACAGGTGATAACACGAGTCTACTCCCGCCACATATGGACCGCAACTGTCGGTAAAAGAGACTTGATTAAACTATTGTCTTGTTACAGTGCGCTCTCGTCACAGCAAAACAGCCTTGCTCCATCGTCGGGTCGAACATCCAACTCAAACTTAGTGGTAAGATCCCCGGACCACACAGCAGGGTACACACAGATTGCCTCACTCTAATGGGATCCTAATGTCACCTGACCGCCTCTTCCCTCCACAGCACCCAAACGTAGATGGTGACTCCAGCCTCCATTCCTCCTCATTCCCCTCCGTCTCTGTGGTTTCGTCGTCGGTCCCTTCCTCAGCCGCGGCGGCGCATGTGTCGCTAGGGGCCCCGGTCTCGGCCCCTGCCCCATCTGGTCTCTGCCCAGTAAGCAACATGTCCATGGGCCTCAACACGGTGTCCATGGGCGCGCAGGGCGTGGCCTCTCCCGCCGCTGCCTCGATGTCCGCGGTGGCAGCAGCCTCCGCCGCTCCCTCCTCAGTGACTTCCTTGTCATCGCGCAACTCTGCAGCATCCTCAGGTCAGGCATAAACCAACATAATATTCCCTTACGTTGAACCCCCCGTTTATCAATGGGGATATGTTCCACACCCACTCGCATTAGGTGAAAATCCATGATACAGAGAGACCATGAAACCCTTTAAACACACTTAAACTTGCTTTCAAAAGTTTTTCAATATTCCAGAGTCCCTCTTCTCACTCGCTCTCGTTTTCTAGATAAGAGGTCAAGTGTGCTCACTTCAAGCTGTTTGTCCTTCCCAGTAGAGGTTTACTGTAAAACTGACACACAAAACAAAAGAGAATAAAACATGTTTTTTCATATATTTACTGTGATGATGACTTTACTACAGCATTAGAGAACATTATTGACAGACAACGGAGCATTCTGACATGGTCCAGCCGTGGTAGTATTAGAGCTCATAGATCGTGTTTTTTTCTGTCAAATGTAGGGAAAGTGCTTCCAAATTTGCCCCCCGGAGTGTCCCCTCTGCTGCCCAATCCTTACATCATGACCCCGGGACTACTGCATCCCTACCCAGTGAGTGCTATACAAAGTCCGTGTGTAAGCGTGTGTGTTGTGTAATAACAAAACATACCGTGTCAGACTCAGGTGTACGGCTATGACGACCTGCAGATGCTGCAGACAAGAATACCGTTGGTAAGTGGGCATTACCGTGTGAGTCGTCATTTTGTTTGTCACATAATAGTAATAATCTGTTCCCTGTGCGTGCATTTCCAGGATTATTACAGCATTCCCTTTGCAACCCCAACAACAGCACTGACTGGCAGAGAGGCCAGCTTGACCAACAACCCATACTCTGGTGAGACTTCCTCAGTGGCCCATTTAATAAGCACATTTGTATTGGATCTGAGACGTTTTTCTGCGGTCATCCTCTGTCTAGGTGATTTATCCAAGTTCGGTCGAGGTGACGCGTCCTCGCCGGCCCCCGCCACCACATTGGCACAGAATCAGCAGCAGAACCAGACGCAGACGCACCACTCGACCCAGCAGCCTTTCCTCAACCCCGCGCTGCCGCCCGGTTACAGCTACACGAGCCTGCCCTACTACACCGGCATGCCAGGCCTGCCCAACACCTTCCAATACGGCCCTGCTATGTTCCCGGTGAGGATTGGACACACAAATCAAGCAAAACCTCCACTTGTTTTTCTTTCTGTATTAAAGTGAGGGATGTTTTTGTTTTTCTTCCAGGTGGCTCCTACCTCGTCAAAGCAGCACGGAGTGAATGTCGGTGCGTCGGCCACACCCTTCCAACAGGCTAGCGGCTATGGTTCCCATGGATACAGCACTGGTGAGCTACTATGAATGGAGAATGCAGGTCTTGTGCTATATGATATGATGCGTAGTTAACACTTACCACTGTAGGCTGTATAGACGGAGCTATAACAATATTTATAGATATGCGTTTGCATCTGCTCATGTAGTGGGACAGAATGGTAGACTGACAGTAATGTCCTAAACTGCGGATGTGACTGCCCCTTGAAATAGACATTTTACAAAGTGAAAGCTTGGCTAACGTGTCCCGTCTTCCAATGCATGTTTGCTCAGAGCAATGAAACCTGATTTTGTGTGTGTGTTAATACAGTGAACCTCCACATGTTCACGGTTCGGAATTTGCAAATTCGCAGGTTTGTTTTTTCGAACGTATCCTCAGTTATTCAAAAAGAATCTCGTCCACGTGATATGTGGTAAGGCTAAAGCAATAAAATTATTACTTTGGCACCATCTGGTGGATTCTTGGTGTTGGGTTTAATTCACTGATAGTGTTTTTTTGTCTGCTTTTGAGATGTCCTGTTTTATTGCTCGTCCTTGAATGCGCCTCGTGCACCGTCAGAAGTGAAGAAAGTATGTTTCTGCTTCTTTCCCAGTGCAGCTTCTAAAAGTTGTAGTCTACTTTGCGGTTACAATTTTGCCTGTATTCTCTAACATTTATTATTGTGTTTAAATGCTGAAAGGTGATATTTAATGCCGTCATACCATTTGTGTAAAGAGCTAGTGTGCATATTTGTTTGCCCATGTGTGATGTCAGGTCAGTTTGTGCAAGTGTGTTATTTGGGCTAGTATGCTAGAAAGTACTATTGATGCACCTCATGTGAAAGTGGTCTGTTTTTGTTGTATAATTACCGAATACATTCATTTATGTAACATGGGCTCTTTATTGAGTACATGCTAGATGCATGGAGTTGATGCTTTATGGTAGTGTCAATTTTAACTCCTTTGCTGCCATCTTTTGGCTTACAAACTCCTTTTGGGGAGGTGTCAATTATTTGTGGATTTTCGCTTCAGTTTTTGACGGTGTTTACCATAACCTCTTACACCCAGGACTTCCTAACCATTTTGTGTTTTCACATGGTGACAGGACATCACTCAATCAGATCATGTTTATCATTTTAGTGTAAAAACATAAAAAAAAAGTTCTTGTACACAACTGCTTTACATACAACCGAGCATGAGAAGTGAGAACTTGGCACTGTTCTCCTAACGTTAAGAAAATTCCCTTAGACACAGGTGCCATTGCGCCCATTTACTGCTCTGATACCTCTAAAGTGTCAATTAACGAATATATATTTTTCACACCATTTAGATCTAATTGGATCTTTTCTTTGGTTAGGAATCACTGGTCTACATGATATTTCTATGCTTCCCCCCAAACCAGCCATCTCTTGAATAGCACCAAGATGACACTACCCGTCAAACAAACATTTGTGTTGCTGCTTCTGCTGCTTCCTGCTGTCACTCAAGCTCACTTTCCACCTTCCCACACACAACCTGCCTGCTTCCTCACCTCCCCCCCTCACATAGCACTTGCAAACTATTGTTTGCACTATGTAGTTTGCAAGTGCAATCTGAGGCAGGTCTGCCTCCCGCCTGGTGTGTCTAACGCTGTGGGCTGCGGCTGTGTGTCTTGACTGTTGCAGGCTATGAGGATGTGGGCCAGGCTTCAGGGAGTGGGGATTTCTGTAAGGGCGGATACGGCAATGCCGTGGCCGCCGCCGCCGCCGCTGCTGCCGCCGCCGCTGCCGCCGCCGCCGCCGCTGCTCAAAACAAGCCGGCCAACTCCGTCAGCGGGCCCGGAGTCGGTGAGTGCCGCCTCGTGCCGGATGGTAAAGGCCGACGTCACCATGACTCCATCCACCCACCGCTCCCTTTTTGCTCCTATTCTTTTGCCTCGTCACTGTGTGAAGACCATCACGCTATGCTTTTAGATGTTTAGCACTTGAACTTCTTCAGATAAGAGTTTAATTCTTTCCGTGATCACGCTCCTAACTAAAAACACTCTTATCCCAAATAATCTTTCCTCTTTGAAATGAATGGAGAAGCCCTTAATCCGTTCCAGCCCCCTCCCATCAAAAACAAAGATTTTGTAATGTTTTTTATTAAGGAAATTTAAACTACATTATACTTTATTGGAACGAATAGTAATAACATAATAAAATGGAATGTAAATCATAAAACTGTTTGTGCATCATGATGAATTCATTGCTGCTCCTTCTGGCGTGCCCTATTTTGCCATCGGGAGGCAGTATAATAGTCATGCAGACAAACGAAGAGTTTCGGAACTTCTAGAAGCTGCACTGATATTGTTTTTTGAATATTCTCATTCATCCAAGTCATCTCATCGTCAAGGCGTTGAATCGATCGCAACTGGACTGTTCTGTTTGTCTTAGAAGACGTTTTGCCTGGCTAGTGCGTCCTAACTTTTTTGCTTTGTTTTGTCCAGCATTGAAGGCCTTTGTTTCTTTCCTAGGCGTGTCCGTGACCTCAAGCAACACCGGGGTACCTGATATTTCGGGTTCTGTTTACACAAAGACACAGGCAAGTACCGTACTCTCTTACAGAGGTTCTCAAACTTTTTGGGACCAGGGAGAATTTTTTATTTTTTATTTTTTCATGGACCTCTTCATAATCCTAATGGCAATTGATTCACTGAGTAGTAGAGTGGGCTAACAAATTTTTTCTCATGTTCCAGGGGAGTGATTTTAAGTTTGATGGTTGCGACTGAAAGTTTAGTGCCATAGTGTTACATGTCCAAACGTTTAAATCAATATTTCATGAAAGATGATTGTAATAATAACTTTATAATAATAAAGTATATATATATAACTTTGGATATCATAACTTTGGATATCATGCAGGTGCACTGGATCCAAAGCTAAAAAAATAAAATAAAATAAAATTTAAAAAAAAAAGTGCTCAGTGCAATTATGGACTGCCCCCTATGTGTCAAAATTTGAACTAATCGTTGATTGACTAGTATTCATCTGAAATAAATGTCTTAAACTATTAATTTCTGCACTTTACAATGACAATAATGGAGTTAGCTCATTCTAGTTTTCAGTGGCTTAACTAAATTTAACTACCATGTGTACCAATAAATGCCATAGGTATTAAAAAGTTGCATTTTTATTTTTTTCAAGAAGAAAAAGTTGCATTGTATTTTTTTTGCGGGCGGGGGGAGAGAAAAGTTCTGTTTGATGGTTCAAGAAAAAGAACAAAGACTCATGCAGTTGGTGTAAAAAGTAGAAATTTCACGCGGACAAAGGGTATTTTTCGGAAGATGGTCATAATACTATGACAAAGTAAAAGTTAAATTAGGGAAGAGTCATATTTTACTCTCAATATTCCTCTTTCTTCTGGAAAGATGCCTTTATTCTGTAAAGATTAGGATGATATTCTCCCCAAAAAACCCTCACATTTGTTTACAAATGAAAATAGTGCTTTACCACTGTAATATGACTTTTGTCTTTATTAATGCAGTGATATCAGATTGTGATAATACTGTAAGTCACGATTCTATCAAAGGTACGGTCGCCAGGAGTAAGAGGTTTATTATGTTTTGTTTTTTATTTGTGTGCCGGTCCCCAGGTAGGTATGTACTATTTTGAATGATAAAATAATTCTTTTGCGGACCCCTAAACTGCAACTTGTAGACCCCTTTTTGAGAACCAATGTTCTATTAGCCTCCTTGTAGCGCAAGTATACAGTACGTGAACGTGGCCGCCTTTCTTCTTTCCAGCAGTCATTTGAGAAGCAGGGTTTCCACGCCGGCACTCCCACGGCATCCTTCAGCCTCCCCTCGGCCCTGGGCAGCGGCGGCCCCATCAACGCCCAGGCCGCAGCGGGCTATGCCCCGGCCCCCTTCATGCACATCCTGGCGCCGCACCAGCAGCCCCACTCCCAGATCCTACACCACCACCTGCAGCAGGACGCACAGGTGACACTCCATGCACACGCTAGTTTCTTGTCTTTGTGCGCCTGGCTTTTTTCATTCCTCCTTTCTTCTCTCTCCTCTCTTACTAGTCTCAATGTTTTCTCTTCCACCCCCAATCTCCTCTCTCCTCTGCTGTCTCCTGGTTTAATGCATCTTCTTTCTCATGTCCCATCTCCTCTCCTGTCTTTTTCCTCTTCTTTACACCCTATCTTACTTTCCCATCTTTCTTTTCCCCTCTTTTAGTCACCTCTCTATTTTTGTACGTGTGTGTGTGCGCAGAGCGGCGGTGGACAGCGCAATCAGACTGCATCCCTTCAGCAGAAGTCTCAGATCAACAAGTCTGCGTACAATAGCTACAGCTGGGGGGCAAACTAACATCCAGCGTCGGAGCCCTGGACCCCCACCGTCCACTCACTCACAAACAGAAGCTGTGAGGGAATGGGGAGGGCTCATCTCCTGAAAACCAACTCCATGTAGGTTTCCTCCTGCTGAGTTCCCCTCTGGCTGTTTTCCGTCTTCTCATCCCTTTGCGAGGATGTGCCAGAATGAATTCAGGAAGGGGCTAAATGGTTGGAAAAACATGACGTGACATGTTGAGTGTTTGGGGAATTTGTATTGTTCAATCCAGCACCAACCCTTTGATTTACGTTGTAACAGAATAATTTCCTAAAGAGAACGTCTTTCCCGTATGGTTCTTTATGTTGCTGTTATGCTCTCTATCAGACCCCCCCCCCCCCCCCCCCCCCCCGCTTTTTTCCATACTAATTTGGAGGAATGAAGTAATGCGGGACGGTGGCGATGGAGGGGTAGGGACCGCTTTTCTATTCCACACCCCCTCTGCACAAACTATTCATTTGCTTGATTGCTGTTTGGTTTCTCTTCCCCCCACAACCCCTATTTTATGTCCTTTTTAAGTTTGAAAAAACAATTCTCTAAATTTGTTAGAGTTGTGAAGTTTATTTTTTACTAAATATATATATATAAATATATATATATATATATAAGCGAGCTGGCTTGGAGTGAGGATGTTTGTCATGTGATCGCGTGCATGTTTGTACACATAAAACCAGTAAGGGGGGGTAGGTTGTTTTGGGGTTTTTTGTTTTTTTTATTATTTCCTAGCACAGACTTTTCATAGTGTATAAAACATGTACAGTAAATGTTGCCATCTAAATATGTTGTCACACAAGTTACTAAATGACCCTTTCCAAGACCAATCCGCACCTCAATCTGCCTTCCATAAATGATCCAGTTAATGTCTTTCAGTTTGGGAGACCTCCATGCGCCACCCCTTTCTGCACATTTTAAAGGAAACCTTACAGCATCCAATACTGATGGACAGAATTGTACTTTTTGTTTTGTTTTTGTCAGTGATTTAGTTTTCTTTTTGTACTGTGCATTTTAAAAAAACAAACAAACAAAAAAACAAATGTAAATGGGAAAACGTGTCTTGTACATATAAACAAAAAAAGTACTGTAGTGCCTGTTTGTTTGCTTTACTCCTCAGATTCATTGCAGATCTTAGAGCTTTTGTTCCCTTTTTTATTTTGTAAAAATATATAAATACTAAACAAGGTCAAAGACATTTTCATCATTTTGCGGGATGTGAATGTCTTCAGGAATCCATAGTTTTATTTCCTTGTGGCCTAAAAATGTAATTTTGACCAGTGACAACTGTTTTACACTGACTGAATCTCACTTTTGGGATTCAAATTGGCTAATAAAAGAAAATCGTGAAGCGTTTCACATCGCGCTTTGCTGTCGCCATGATGTTTAAAAGCAGCTTGACGGTAGTTACGTCATTGGAAACAGCGTTTTACGACACTGTTGGAAACGTGTTTTTATTATTTTTCTCCCCCTTGCCGTCAACACCCAGGACTGCTATAAGTCACTTCCCCCCCCCCCCCCCCCCTTAAATCAACCGAACCTAAATGAGCCTTTTCGATTTATTTCGTGGCTTCTTCGGCGTTCCCGGCGGCCATTTTCGTGGTCAAAGGTGAGTTTGTGACAGGCGAAAGTGACAGCTGGCATGTAGCCAACATTTAGCTAGCACACTTTGAAAATATGCTGTTTAGCACAACAATGATAACATTAAGCTTTTCTTTGCCACGTATTGTTTTAGCCAGCAAATTTCATTTTAGCCATTTAATTATACTTCGAATATATAGTTGGAGCCGCTGTTAATGGTCTGAGCGAGCATTTCAAACTTGCGACACAAAGTGACATTTAAGTAATTTGGTGTACAATGGAAGCAAACATGTTGAGCTGACTCGTGGTATTTTCTGTTGTCACCACACACACAGTGGCGGCTGCCTCGTAGTTTAACGTCAAGCTAGCACAAAGTCGTCCAGTTAACCCCCGTTATTCGCGGCGTATAGGTACTGAGCAATGCCGCGAACAGCGTGTAACAAGTAATTTAAATGTTTGTAATTACGAAATAAATCAAATTGATGTGCAATACTATGCTCGTGTCAGTGAGGCGCTAGGTCACATGCCATAAGTGTTTTATGATTTTTTTTTTTTGAATCCTTACTGTGTGTCACTTGGTCTTTAATGCTTTATCCTTTGATAGCTTATCCCAGTGAGGCTGATGTGTGCAATAGCTCCTTATTAAATATGACATGCTTGGCTAAATATAATCTTATTCGTCATCTATTCAACAGAATGCAACGTGAAGCTGCAACAGCTTGACAACCATAAACAGATTCTGAAAGGGGGATGTTCTGAAAGGGATGTGACCACCGAGTTTAGAGTGTCAGAGGCGTGTTAGAAGTCATAGAAACTAGAAGGGCGTAGAAGTCGAGGTTCTTAGAAAATAAAAATAAATACGCACCTGTTTTGAATTTTGCTGTTCAGCTCCTTGTTAGAGAACAGCAAAAGGTACTGAAACATTAAACATTTGGACATGTGCATTCAACAGATAGAGAAGGTCAAATTAAGTTCACCTTTAAAGGTTAAAGTGCACTTCAGGTTCATCCTGAAATTTCACTCCGAAGCCCAAACGTTTTTGTATAAATCTAAGCTATTAAACAAAACTAACTTTTGTGATATTTTTGGGGTCAATATTTTTAATATTTTTTTTTTCAATATTTTTTGTTCGGGGTCAAAAAATGGAGGATTTATCACCACTTTGAGTGCTAATCTAATTCAATAGGGACCCCTTCTTTGATGCCATGACCCGTGATGAGGACGACGATGAAGACGACGGCTTCTGCTATGATGGCTTAAGGGGGGGCGGGCAGGACCCCTTTGACAGCGCATGGAAGTTTGGCTTTCGCTTTAGTCCCGAGGGGATGAGAATCCAAGAACCTCCTCTGTTTGGAAACGTCCTCAGGGAGATGGAGGAGATTTTTTCCCAGCTGGGATGCTGGGACTCGCATGCCGGTAAAGCCGCCGTCTTGGTGATTGCACGTGGGAAATATTTTGACTCGTGATGGCGCCCATCATCTTATACTGTAGGTATTCCCAGCGTTGCGCCACCGCCGCTTCACGAAGGAAGACGCGGATCCAGCGGGAACCCCCTGAGAGACTTCATGCTCAAATCTCCTGACCGTGACGGACAAAGAAGAAATGATGTCCGTCCTTCCTATGAGTCACCACAATTCCCGAGCTCCGCTCCTTTTTCAAAAGTAAATGAGACATCCATTGTAGAACATGTTTGTTTGCTTTTATTACAATCTGGCAACTATTCTTTTTTTGTCTTCAGTTCACTGATGTTTGGAGACAAAGACAACAGAAAACTCCAGAAGATGACTGTAAAGAAGACAGAGGTGAGTGATTATTATATAGTGGTACCACCAGTGTCCCAAATTATACGTTTTTCGAGTTATGGACCATCGCTAGGTTTATATTTTTTCCCAAATTGCATTTTTCTGCTGCTGTGTTTCAACCCAAACTTGAGGTGGCTTTCACGTGCATACCAAAGCAACAGGTGGCGCTACAACGAGGCCGTTTTAGCTAACCAGAAGCCTGAAGAAAGTCATTTCTAGAGAAGACACGACAAGTAAAATTTCAAAGAGAAAGGGGCTGATACTGGAAAAAATTAGCATGAATTAGCTCAAGGAGGAAGATATAATATTCATAGATTGAAAATGAGCAAAAACATCCCCCCATTCACAAATAAAAGAAAATCCTTCTGCAGTCCATTTAGGCAGCAGATGGAATCGAGACAGGTTGTAAAAGTAGTGTTGTGCCTTCATCTGGTTAATTGGTTGTAAATTTCCCCGATCTTTCAATCAAAGTGATTTATCCCAATTCCCATCTCAATTATGGCTGCTTCGGCAGCTCACTAGCTTGCGGCTGGTGCAAGAAGCTAACGTAGCAGTGTACAATAGATCTTCATCATCAAACGGCACAAACAGATGTGAGATCCTAATAAACATCCGTTGGTCCTATCTTAATTTTTCCAGATCTGGACTCTGCCGTATCCTCTGGCAGTTTGGATCAGATTCTGGCGTCACCCGCTGACCAGTTGCCGAGTCAGCAGCCTCAAAACAGGTCCTTCTTCCAGTCCATTACCGTCACCAAAGTGCTGAAGCCTGATGGGGTGAGTTCGTGTCGTATTCTTTTAATACATTTTATTGCCACATAAGTAACTAGCTGATGGCAGCTAACTAGTTAGCGGCTAGCTCGATTTATTCCAATTCCCATCTTAAATACAGCGATTTTTTTAGCTCACTAGCTAGAAGGTTGCATAAAGAAGATCATGTCAAAATTCAAATGCACTACACCAGTCACGGAAAATCCGAATCAATATCGTGTGATATGTTGATGTCATACGTTAGCATTTTAAATATTAGCATTTAGCATGAGCGTGTTTTTGCCCGTTGACAAGACGCTGGAGGAGCGGCGCACGGTCCGAGACAGCCGAGGCAACGAGGAGACCACCATGACCCGCTCGGGAGGCCGTGGCGGTCACGAGGGACCAGAACATCAAACCGGACCTGCCCTACCAGGTCAGTACACAGACTCATATATAACATTTTCCTATATGCAGTACAGTGAACCTTTGTTATTCGTGGGGGTGAGGGACCAAGACCCTCAAATCTATTTTTAAAAAAAAGATAAAAGTTTTTCACCTATTGCAGGTTGGTCTGGAATGCATCCCCCGCAATATATGTGGGTTCCCTGTAGTTATGTTCTACACAAAATTTGTTGACTCAACGAGGGTTCATTGCAGCATACGGTATAGGAGCTGTGCTCATTCAATGCCTGTTCTCATTTCAGGTACTTCCTCTTCAGACATGAGTGATGATGACAGCGACTTCTTCTCAAAGCTCTTTGGGGGCTTTAAATGACTTCATTCTAACACACACACATTTTATTTATGTTGTAGAGTTGAACTTAATTGTACGCTGATGCCGCAAGGTGAGATAATTTTGCAGAATAATCCCTAATTACTACAATGTATTTATTTTTGTATTGCCTTTGTTGTGTTTGTTGAATGAAAATAAATAATGTTGACATTTGTTATAATGTAGAAACAAATGCTTTGTTGTGAATTTGTGGCTTTGTCTGAGGTTTTTTTACAAAATAGTTTTTAGAATTTACACGGCGGGCGGAATCGAGCGCTCGCGCCGTATGTTAGCCACTACCCTGCTTTAGACAGCGAGAAGGGGGCGAGCTCGAACGAGCCAATGAGAGCAGCTTAATCAGGGCCAACTGCCAGCAGGTGCACACCTTTTCCCCAACTGTCTGAGGTTCTGGTTCTGGAGAGGAAGGGCTCAGCTGCCACATACAGTAGGCTATATGTGTAAGTATTTTTTTTTTTAATGTTTCACCAAACCAGCAAATAATATATAATAATAAGAATTTGGACATGCATGCTTTTTGTTGACATTTATCTATATTGTTTGACAAAAGTAATGGAGTCAGTAGTAATGTAATGGCTTTCTAAATCATGACTCACTACTATTAAATAAGTGTTTATTTACTCAAGTTGTGGCCAATGAGGCATTTATTTACTTAACTGCATAGAGTAGCAGATGTCTATTAGGCCAAAGATATCACTGCACATCACCAAACCAAACTGTCATTTTTTATATATGTGTGTGTGTGTGTGTGTGTGTGTGAGAATACAATGATGATGATCGAACATGGAATCTTGGCGTATTTAGATGAACACAAAGCTCTATAGTCTTGTCTGAATGGCAACAATTAATAGTACCTTCTGCCATCTAGTGGAAGAGAAATTAATTTATTTGCCTCTTACTATATGTCCCTAGCATAGATGCTAGAAATACATTTAAGACCAATTAAGTGAACTTGGATGATTCATATTTAATTTTTTTTTTAATTTTTTTTTTTTTTTAAAAAGTGTTTTTGAATTTTAAATTAGCCTACCATTAAAATATATATTTTAAAATTACTTTGTAATTAATACCGACATTTGCTGTCAATTGAAAAATGAAATCAACCACTCATATAACACTTAAACGTGGCAGCTAGTGAGCAGCTAACTCAACTTTATGTGCCATCTCATCAAATATCATAAACAGAAGAGCCAAACCAAACTCACGTTCTCTTTTTGTAAATATCTGATGAAATACTGAAGTATAACCGATTTTTAAAATAGCTATAAAAATAAATTAACCACTGTCATATCACCAAAAACCTTGGAATAGTCTGCACCTTCAACGCTTTCGTCAGATGTCACAGACGATCCAAATCGAAGTCTCTTTTTGACATATTTATTTGGAAACTGCACAAAAGTATGTATGGCATTTTCAGCAAGCAGACAATCATGGGGGGGAAAAAAAAAACATGAACGTTCCACTATTATCATCCATCTATATAAATATGATATGACACATATATAAAAAGATACAAACAAGACAAATGTTTTTTTTGTTTGTTTTTGTTTTTTTCCCAAACGTTATAAAAGAAACGTAATTATTGATACACATTGACTTCCTCCTAGTGGGGCGCTTGTTTGATACTTGGAATAAAAAGGAACGGTACAAGTACAAATACTACACGTATTCACATTATCATAGCAAGTTTTTTTTTTTTTTTTTTCTTGTAGTGTAATCATGTATTTACATGACAAAAAAACACGTACTACCCCCTTCCTCCTCTTCTACCTTCTTAAGGAACACAGTCACTAACCATCCTGGCCAGCTTGCAGCAGTGTTTGATATAAATAATAAATATTACGAGTACAAATCAGAGTTCCAGGGAGGTCAGTAAAATGGCGGCCGTGCAGCAGAAAATATTTCACTCAAAAGGGGAGGATGTCCAGTCATGCATCAACAAGATGTAGGATGGCTAAAACATTCTAGAGCAGTGGTTCTCAAACTGGGGTCTGTAAAATAATTCACAATGAAGTTTTTTTTTTTTTTTAAGTACATTTTTACAAATGGGGAGTCAATTAGACAAACATACTAAGCTAATTACTCCTCCTTGGCTTTGGGCAAATTAAAAGCTGTGATACGGTTGTGATGTACTTACCTATTCACATTTTTTTGTGCTCTTTCTATAACACTCTTTAAGATGGTGCCAAAACTCTGGCTAATAGGAAAGTAGTAACTATGTAAAATGTAAAGAAAGTGAAGTCATACATCTCGACTGAGAGATAACATCCTTGTTTGTTGGGGAAGAGCTAAGGTTAGTAGAAGCTTCGCTGTCTTTGCTGAATCTGAACATGAAAGTTAAATCTGTAAATCAATTATTTTTAAGGGTAATGTTTGTTAAATGAATTATAAATATTTAAGTGTTTGGGGATTGTAGTTTTCGGGGTATTTACAGTTGACATCATAATAGGTCTTGGATGTGGCCGTAAACTTGTATTTTTTTCTCTTCGTGGCTAGGCTTAGTCCCTATACTCCGAATATCGGGGGTTTATTATTAATAATAGAATAAACTTGTGCTTTGGCACCATCTTGTAGCCTCCTGATGCTGAGGAACAATGTTGATGTTAACAAGGATATTTGACTTTTAAAGCCGTCAATGGCAGTGAATGTGTTAATTTTGACAGGCCACTGCCCTGTCTAATAGAAATGTAGTGCTTTGCTGCCATCTTATGGCATCTACAGGCAATTCTGAACCTTTTGACGGGGGGGGGGGGTCAATTACTTGCAGATTTCCGCTCTTCGCAGCAGGGATTTCACTGTACTCAAAGATGCATATTGAATTTAATTTGGTTAAATTCCTTTCTCTTGAACAGAATATTTAGGTTGAAACGTTTGGCACCCAACAGTTAATTTCAATGTCATGTAGGTTGTGCACATGTTGATTATGTTAATTGGCATGAGGATTATGACGGGGTCCTTTGTTAAAATTTCTCCCCAGGACCCAAAACGTTTGAGAACCCCTGTTGTAGCTCGGGTCGGTTGTGTCCTACTGGGGCTTGTCCGTCTTGTGCGCAGTGAGGAACGCCATGCCATGGGTCCGGAAGTGGGTATTGAGGTCCGATGCCTTATCGAAGCGCCGCCCGCACACCCTGCAGATAAGGTTGCCGTCGGCATCCTCACCCAGCGCTTGAGGCGAGGCCGCACCGGCGTGGGGCGAGCCGTCCGGGGAAGCTCGTCCCGCGCCGCGGTCTGCGTCGCCCTGGGCGTCCCGCACGCGGTGAGTGATGAAGCGGTGTCGGCCGAGCGAGCCGGCCGAAGCGAAGCACACGCCGCACTGCACGCACTGGAAGGAGGCGGTGTCGGCGCGGTGCTGCGGGATGTGGCGCTGGAACTCTGCGCCGTCTTCTGTGGAGAAGCCGCACGGCACGCAGCGGAACACGCTGCCGCTCTCCTCCTCCGGCTCAGCCGAGGCCCGGGTTCTTTTGGCGGGGCCGGCACCCACTTCCTCGCTGTCCTCCGGGGCATTCTCTTCATCGGCCGCGGGCCTGCTGCCGGGAGCGCTGCCCTCGCCGTCCTGCTCTGAAGAGCTGCCGGGACCTTCTGTGCCCGTGGCAGCGCGCTTCCTGGTCATTGGGGCCGCCTATGGAGCCCAAAAAATGTCAGACTGGTCCAAAAAGGTGAGTAATAATACCCACTTTCACACTGAACTGGTCTACAAGTTCTCTTTGAGCCTTGTTGTAAATACCAACTTTACAGGTGCTTACTTTTTTTTTTTTTTTTTTTCTTCTCCCCTCAAGTGGACAACTCGCCTGGTGCCGCTTTGATGCATTTATTTTTTTCAGTCGTACCTGCAGCTAGAAAAACCAACTGGTGCCAGACTAGCACCTACTGGGACGCAAGTGACCGACTGCCATTTTACAGTAAGAAGCCAGAAAACAAGCTAGCGGCTCTGCGTGAAAGACGGTAGATGAGGAGCGGGGGAACCAACTCACCTGTCCGTCCGTGCCTCTGTGCTTGAGTCGGATGTGTTTGTCCAGCAGGAAGCGGCTGCCAAAGGTACGTTTACCCTCTGTGCAATACCTGCCACGATATTTAATAATCAGGATTATAAACTCATTAAAGCACCAGAGACTATTCAGTATATCATTAGGTACGAGTACTATGTAATGACATTTGATACAATACAATTTTATTTGACCATTGCCAGAGAATGAATTGAACACCCCCTCCCCCAAGTGACGTGTATTTACAGAAACGCCACTCCTAATAATGAATGAACAACCTTGCCACTACTTGATAATACAGTATGAGACGGGAGACCTTGCCTGTATGTAAGGGTGTGAAGTTGAACACCCAACACACTCCGCTTAGTTGTGTCAAAAGCAACTGTCACTGTCCATCAAGTATTTAATGTCATCTAATTATTGGGATGCTGTGTTGTTTCAGCAACTTTGCAGAATCTCCGTGTACTGGGTTATCGGATTAGCTTTAAGACTTTACAGATGCCAGGTGGGAAAGTTTCTTACTGGCAATGGAAGACCCTCTTGTTGCCCTCATGAATGACTCTCTCGTGGCGTCTGAGGCTGGACGACGTGCTGAAGTTACCCCCGCAGATACGACACGGGAACTGCGGTTGCGGGGGGGGGGGAACACAGACTGCAGTTAAGTAGACATTAAATGCAATGGCAAGGGTCAGTAGCCATTTTTAAGGCACCTTGCCGTGCTCCATCTTGACGTGGCTGAGATAGTCTTCATTGTCGGTGAAGGTGCTCTGGCACTGCGGGCACGTCCACTCGGTCGGGGCACCGGGCGTCGCCCCTACCACCCCCGAGCCTGGCCCCTCATAGTCCTCGTCCCCGTCGTCGTCCTCTTCCTCCTCCTCCTCGTCTTCCTCTTCCTCCTCCTGATCTCGCCCCCAGTCCTCGCCGTCGGAGTTGTCGGGCTTAGCGGAGGGCTTGGCCTTGGGGCCCGACGTGGGGACGGCAGCAGCGGGGGTGTCGGAAGCGGCTCCCTGTTTCGCTGCTGGGCCTCTGTGCGCCGTCTGAATAGAGTGACGATGACAATATGAGATATGGGGAACACGCCAGACTGGTTGCACATATAGACAACCATTCACGTTCACACCTATGAACAATTACATAGTAGCACTGTTTGTACTTGGCATCAAACTTAAGACAAGGTACCATGAGGGGCAACCTTGCTAAGGCTGATCCAACCAATCTAATGTTTGCCTTTGTTGACACCACGCTCCTTGTGGAAGGCAAAGAGCGGGCAACACTTGAAAGGCACAAAATACAACAATATAATGACATTGCTGTTAGTAAACGCGTTCAAGAAGACAAGCGGTGACCCACCTTGATGTGCTCCATCATGGAGCCTTTCTGCGCATACAGCTTAGTGCAGTCGGGACACTTGAACACGTGCACCTTTTGCTTGGCAAGATGCGTGTCAAAGTGCATGTAGAGCAAGGGCTTTTGGGTAAAAACTGTGTCGCACATGACACACTTGTAGATCATCCTGCCAAGAGATAAAACGATTAGAGTGACGGCGACTTAAATGTGGAGGAAACCAAGTGTGTGAGGTTCATACTTGGCCTGTCCGCCGGTGAGTGCAGGGTGCTGCGTGCCGATGTGCGTCTGGGCGCTCGGGGCCGACTTGAACGCCATGGGGCAACTGGGGCATTTGTGGAACACCTCGCAGTGGGCCGTCTGGATGTGAGACTTGATGGAGTTCAACCCGCCGAAAACCACTTGGCAGCTCGAGCACCTTGAACCAAGCACACGTGACCAAGAATGCTCAGAAAATACTAGGGGGGAAAAATACTACATCTGGTCCCTTCCCATGTTGTGCGCTCACCTGTAGCCGATGCGCCTGGCAAAGTGGAGGCAGGCCTCATCCAGGTGGGTCTGGAAGCCGGCCTGCCGCGCTACACCCCCGCACTCGGGGCACACGTAGGGTGCCTTGTGCTTGTGGATCCTCTGGTGGGCGGAAACGGCGCACGTGTTGGGCAGCATCATGGGCGGAGCGCACTGAGAGCATGTCTGGAACACGACAGAGGGGAACAGGACATCATGCAAAGTACAAAGTTCAAACAGAATTTTCTGAGAAAATTGGACTGAAAAGTAGACACCCCCCCCCCAAAAAAAACCCCAAAAAGCCCCCAAGTCTGTTTTGCTTACTGGGGTATTTTGTGTGTAATGTTTTGACTTTCTGGTCACATGACCTCACCGAATTGGGCGCGGCTCTGATCTGTTGGAAGTGCGAGACCAGCGCCGTCTTGCTGGAGAACTGCGTCTGGCACTCGGGACACTTGTAGTTGTTGTACTGCAGGTTCTCTGCCTTCTTGCAGGGCAGCGGCATCAGCGCCTGCGGGCCCTGAGGGGCGCGGCGGACCTGTCGGGGCGGACCTCCGGCGGGCGCCGCTGCTCCATCCTTCATTGGGCTGGAGCTGGCGGTGGAGGGGGACGAAGAGGAGAGCATGCCTGGTGGGAAAAGAGGAAGTCGCTGAGGTTAAAGCAAGGGTGGGCCCCGTTTTTTGTTTTTGTTTTTTTGGCCCATCGAGTATCTACAATTCAGGTGTGTCTAACTAATTTTTGTCTCGGGCCGCATTGGTGTTATGATTTCCCTCAGAGGGCGGGGAGGACACTGAAACCATAGAAATGTTTACTCACCAAATCATATTATTACCATTATACAACAAATTGAGGGATAACTAGTTTTGAAATCAGAAGACAATGATAATAGTTTGTTCAAGTATTGTTTTAAGTTACTGTAGAAGAAGGGTTTTGTAACAGAAAAATGCAGTATCTCAACATTATTGTTTGTTATTATGTCAATTTGGAATTCGGGTACAGATTTTTAGCAAAAATCACAGACGTTGACAAGCATGATTTGCTTTCGCGGGCCACATAAAATGTGGCGGGCCGCATCTGGCCCCCGGGCCTTGAGTTTGACACAGCGCAATAATATGTTTCATTAACCATTTTTTCCAAAAAAAAAAAATAAAAATGACATGCATTATAATAATAATTAAACAAATCATTTATTTTTGTCTCAAATATTTGTTTAAACAAACATTACATATCAGTAAAGCAATTACATACATTTAACATTTTATTTAAAGTGGTTAGGTAAATTATTTATATATATATATATATATATATATATTTATGAGAATTATTTAAACAGATTTTTCTTTAAATTTTTTAAATCATTAAATTTATACACTTAGTAGTAGTAGTACCCCCAAGGTTTCCCAACCCTAATTTTTGTGCTTACTACCGACGGGCGTGACGTCCTGCTGCCCGATCATCTGCTCCACGGTGACGGGCCTCATGACCAGGTGCGAGCACTGCATGACCAGGCCTCGCTCTTTGTGCTCGCGGGCGTGCAGCAGCAGACTGCACTTGTTGAAGAAAGCCAGCCGCTTGGCGCAGTGGTTGCACGTCACCTCGATGCGCAGCGAGCGCCGGTCGTAGTGGCGCGCCAGGCTACGCTCCAGGGCGAAGGCGTCGCCGCATTCCAGGCAGCGGTAGCCCGCGGCTGGCAGCGGGAGTCCCCATTCCGGGGGTGGTGGTGCCGACAGGTCTGGCTTATAGCTTGGCAACAGGTTCTTGCTGTTGAGGATCTTGTTAAAAGCCTCCACCAGGCTGGACTGGCTACGGGAGATGACGGCGCCCGTGCTGTTCACGATGGAGGCGGGTTTATTTGACTGGGCGGTGCCACCCGCGCCGTTGGGCGACCCCTTCGTGGCGGCCCGCACGCTGATCCCAGAGAACTTGGGCGACGAGGCCACGGCAGGAGTGGCGGGCAGGGCGGCGGATTTTGTGATGTTAACGGCGGTGATGGAAACCTTAGCCTTGTCGGAGCCGGCCATTTTGTTTTGTACTTTAGTGGCGGCGGCGAGCATGACACTGCTGGCGGCGAGCGTGGACACTGGTAGGGCATTCAGCGTGCTCACATTCTGCTGTTGATCAGTCTTTTGAGCTTTGTTGGCCAGCGCCTTGCGCTCACCTCCCCCTTTCGGGTCGGGACCTTTGCCCCCGGCGGCACCCTTGGAGGCCACCCTCGTTACCGTTCTGGTGATGCCACCCGTGGACGTCTTGATGGTCTTTATTCGCACTTTAAGGGGCCGCGAGGGAGCCCCCGGAGCTGCCGGGACAGCGACCACAGCGCCCTCGGCAGGGACAACTTTGTGCTTGCCTTCGTCCCCCTCCAGCTTCTCCTCGCAAGTGTTTTCCGGCTTGTCGGCGTTCCCATCCGCCATCTTGTCGATCCCGTTTCCTACCTCCATCTCCTCCTCCTCCTCCTTTGGCTCCCTCAGCTCAGATGACGGCGGCGTGGAGGCCACAGCGGGGCTGGAACACCTCTTGGCAGACACCAGTTGAGTGGTTGACTTCGGCGCCTCCGGTTCGGGACTCTCTGGTGAGTCCCTCTCCTCGATGACGTGCTCCGGGTGCTTCTCTTCTGGCTGAGGGGTCTCGTTCCCACCTGAGCCCGACTGTGGGGTAAGAGACGCCCCCTGGGGGGTGTACCCTGGCTTGGGGTGAGACGGAGTGGACGACGTAGGCTGGGTTAGATCTTTATAACGACTGTTCATCTGAGTGGAAACCGGTGAGTCTGGGTTCTCCTGGATGACCAGTGGACTGTCCAAATCTGCATCTGAATCCTCCTCCTCTTCCTCCTCCATCTGCTCGTGCTGATAGTCCGCCATTTTAGGGGCGCCGTTAAAAGACTTGATGTGTGACGAGAGTGTAGCGGGCGGGGCGGGAAGAGCCTTGGCGGGCGGGAAGTAAGTCGGGGTGAGTCCTGCAGAAGATCCGGAGGGTAACGCCGCTTTGAGGCCTTGCGCTCTTTCCTGCGCGGCATCCTGCTGCTGCTGCTGCAGGAGCTGCATCTTCCTCGCCCGGCCAACCGGATCTCCAGAACCAGGGCCTAGGAGAGGCTTCAGTCTGTTAAAAATGTTCCCTCCCTGCTTAGTGGACTTGGCTGCACCTGAAGTTTCCGCTGACGATTTAGGGGCACTAAGGGGCCACGTGGCACCGTTGGACTGGCTGACGGAGAGTGGGGCGGAGACCCCGGACACCCCGAAACCGTTGTGGTTGAGAACTTCCGATTCCGCCATCCCGCCAAGACGAGGACCCACATCCACCCCGGCGATCACGTCGATAGCGTCCGGCTCTCCATCTCCATCCTCGCCGTCGGCCGCCGTCTCCGCACGTACTTTGTTTTTCACAATCACGCTCACGATGGACGTGTCCCCCTGTGGGTCCGAGGGGCTGGACGGCCCCACTGCGGTGTCAGACTTTCCCAGAGGCGCCCCGGCGGGCCCGTGCGGTCCCTCTGCCTCATCCGGCGCAGACTGGATGGCCTCCTTGGCGTCTATGTCCGGAATGTCAAATGCTGCCAGCAGGTCATCAAAGTCTGGGGTCTTCATGTCCCCCATTACGGGATTAGCGCCTGGGAAAGGGTAGAAAAAGGAATATTACAGAGCTTTCATGACGCAGTCCCCCACGTTTCAAACTCTCCCTCCCTACTGATGCAAACCCTGGACTGGTCGCCAGTCAATCACAGGGCACGTATAGACAAACAGCCGTACAATGAACCTAACATGCATGTTTTTGGAATGTGGGAGAAAGACGGCATACCTGGGGAAAAGCCATACAAGCAAGGGGAGAATGTAAAAACTCAGCCTAGATTCAAACTCGGAACATTTGACTGCGAGGCAAAGGTGCTCACCACTAGTAAATGGTCAATCTAATATTTAGTTTAAAACAACAATCAAATACAAATTACGGTTATTTGGAAAATTAGCAAGTGTAATTATATTTTTACATGCAGGCCAGAGTGTGACATCGGTTAGCATTAGCCAGCTAGCCCGATAGCATCCAACCCCTCCTTCAGCTCATATTTTACTCTGAATGGGAGGCTAAAACGGCGTCTTTGGTGGTTTTAATACGTGTCCGACACCAAGGCGGTTACTAACGTCCGAACGTAGTCTCCTTACGTGTCGGCGACATCGGCTTCTTAAAGCCGGAACGATACCCCCCCCCCCAACCACTCAATTTCCTCGACGGAGGGTTGCTGGCTAGCTGGCCAGAGACGGAGAAGAAGGGGGTCAGCGAGCTAACAGGCTAGCCTTCGCCATTTAGAGGGGGGGTCGGGGGGGGGGGGGGGACAACAACAACAGCCAGGCGATGGAGTGACAGCCATTACAAGACGTCAACGATGGCGCAGCGTGGGACTGGCTGCCTGAGGTTTCTCGCGTTCACAAATGAGGCGTTTTTGATTGTTTACCTGGACGTGCGATTTCCGACTATCCTTTAGCTCGGGTTGCAGCTGAAAACGCAAGCGCTTCCCGTCACGTGACCACGGCCCGCCAGTCAGGAACGTCAAAACGCACCGCATTGTTTCAATGGACATTTACTGTAGTGTAGTTACATTAGCATATATACTCTTATTACTGTGTATGTACTGTATACACGTCACTGATAACTTAGCATTGCATTGACAATGACACATTTGTCCTCAGTAACAAATTACTTACATGGAATTTTTTATGATATAAATATTTAAAAATAAGTGTCCTTTTGCGTCCTGGGGTTAAATTTATTTACTTAATTTTCTTTAATTACATATGATTATCATTCGCTGCCCTGAGTGAGATTTAAATAATTCTTCAAAATTTTATTTATTTTTTTATTCTTAAGCATACTTGGGTGTCCTGGGTTACACACTTAAATTCAACTATTTGAAAGCAGTATTTCTTTTAAATAAATGTTTAAAAATTCTTAAATTAAAAATGAATTACTAATTGTATTGGTAGCATGATCTAGTGGTTAGCATGTGCATATATGGGTTTTCTCAAGGTACTCGGGCTTCCTCCTACATTCCAAATGTAGTGCCCTGCGATTGGCTGGCGACCGGTCCAAGGTGTACTCCGCCCCGCCCAAAGTCAGCCGGAATAGGATTCAGCTCACCCGCAACCCTAATAAGGACACATGCTATAGAAAATGAATGGATGGTTGTTTATTGGGGTGCTTTTAAGAGTCTGAAAAGGTTGGTAAATGACATTACTATGTGGTTCATGATCATCATTTCACAGCTAAACATTTGTTGGCCCTCATTTCTTCTTCTCGTCGTCTTTTTTGCTGTCGGGCTTGCTGCCCGTCTGCGAAGCCAGGGAACCCATGGCGTTGCGGATGGCTTCGTTGTTGGGGTCCACGCCCGGCAGGTTCTCCAGCACGCTCTGCAGGAACTCTGGGTCTTGCATCACGTCGTAGTCGTCTTCCTCCTCGGGTGAGTAGGCAAAAGCGATGAGCGCCTCGTTATGGGCTTACAATTAAATAATGTACTCGTCTTGAGTGAGAAAGACACTAAACAACACAGCTTTGCTTACCTTAACAGAGTCTGTAGCATCCATTGGAACACTTGTGTCCATATCACTATACTCTGGTACGCGACAAGACAGGGAAAAAGGTTATTGAGGTCCCCGAATGAGATGCTTCCCTCCCTCTGCAGTTGAGTGTGGTTGACGTGGAGCTGACCTCCTCCGGCGAGGGACATCTGCATGGCGTATGCGATCTGCTCCTCCTCAGTCATGCTGCTGAAGTCGGGTATCACGGCGGCGCCCGGCTCAGGCTGCGACACGGACATCTTCAGCAAAGCCTCCTCTGATTCTGAAGGGGGGGGGGGAATTTATTTGATGTGTTCGGTTGCTCTGTTAGGCGGTATGGGCCGTACCATCCACCGCGGGCATGGGCACACTGCCCTCGGCCACTGACGCGGCCGTGGCTCTGCGGGCCTCGTCCTCCTGCCTCTGACGCTGCTCCTCCATGGACACGCGCAAGGCCTACAAACATGATCGGGATGTCATCACTGGAATGCAAGGGAGGAACTCAAAGTGTGTTGCATTCATTTAGCCCCTTTTCCCACTAAACACTGGTTAATTAAAATGTGGTTAGTCATTTTTTTAATTTACATTTTATCATGAAATTATAGTTGATTTATTGGAAATACTAAAATAAAAATATACGAGTAAAATAGACAATTTTATGCATACATTTATTCCTTTTTGAAAAAAGTTTTATGTAAACAATTGTTTTTACAAATCTAGTCAAAATAGTAAATGGTTGATGTAATTAGTGAAACATTTCCTACAGTTAATTTTATCAAATACTTTATTTATTGTAAATAAACTTGCACATTTCAAACAAAACATTTTAGTATTTTTATTAACAGTAAATCAATTAAGGAAGTAGTTTTACAAAAGCATTTGAAAATATTAAATTTAATTTATTGTAAATAAGTCAAAACTAATTGGTAAATTTTTTTACATATACTTAACTTTTTTTGTTAAGCAATTGTTTATTGTAAATAGAATGAAAATAAAATCGAAGTAAAATTAACAATTCGACAATTTCAATGTTTCTTATTAAATAACTGGTTAATTGGGTCACTGGAAATTAAAAACAATTAAAATATCACAATATAATTGTATATCAATAATGTATAAATTTTTATAAAAAAAAATTTTTAAAGTAAATGTTCCACATCTCTCTCCAAGTACTGACGTCGTGTTGTGTTGGCTTACAAGGGCGAGCTCCGGGTCGGCGCTGGGGTCGACGCCGAACTCAAAGTCGCTGGCGCCGAGGCCCATCATGGAGCCGCCCTCGCCGGCCAGAATGGGCGAGGAGAGCAGGGCGTCGGCCAGGCTGGGTCCCGGGGGCACTGTGACCAGGTGAGAGCCCGCGCCCTCCTTGCCGTTCAGCGTGTTGATGAAGGCAGTCAGCTTCTCCGTGTTCAACTCCTGAAGCCGTACGATAATGTACCTTAAGAAAAGCCATTTCTTCAAATGACGCCCTTGTCTCCAATGGATGCCGTGCCTCACTTAATTGGCCTGGGTGGTGTTGTGATGTCATCACCAAATGCTCCACATCTCCCGCTCTCAAGTAATGACATCTCATTGGTGTTTAAATATGGTCCCAATTAATTCTGACCCATACTCACCATACCCATATTTTTGTAAATGAGCGGTAAGGTTATTAACCTAAATTAGAGGCCTTTACATGTACAATGCATTTTAATGTTAGTGAAATGAGTGTAGGTCATATTTTTCCCAAAATAATTCAAATTAATGTAAATCACGCTAGTATATATTTAAATACTGGTATATTATCACATTATCCAATTAGAATATAATTGTGTAGGATTTGACATACTGCAATTTTGTTTTGAAAACAATTTCTGTGCAGTAAAATTCTCCTCACCTCTTCTCCAAAGTTGATAATATCCACATTCACCTTCTCCTTTTTCAAGCGCTTTGCCATTTTGACAAGCTGTACCACACAAAGAAAAAGACAATTTAGAGTCAGTTGTTGTTTAGAAAAGAAAAACAAACAAACAAAAAAGCCAGACACTAGTCTAAACCAGAACTCACTTCTTTTTCGTTATCCTCCACGGGACTCCCCACAAAGGCGATGATCCTCATCTTGTGGTTTTTACCTTGGCGATGCTTTAGAGCCAGCTACACAGGAACACAAACACACACTCAGTTTAGTTCTGGTGCACACACACAGAGTTGTATTCATTTTTAGCCGGAGACACACATGAGCCACTCGAATGCCTGTGCAGAAGCAGATGTTCCCTCTGGGCTGGACCGCATGAAGCTTGGACAGGATGCGTCCAGAATCAGGCGTCAGCGTGGTCAGCACCTCACAGTTACTAGGACAAATAATTAATCATCCTATAAAGAGCGTACAGTGGATATATAAAGTCTAGACACCCCTGTTCAAAGGTCAGGTTTTTGTGATATAAAAAGTGAGACCAAGATAGAGCATTAAAAAAATAATTATGATAATCCACCATTAATGTGCACTATTTCAATGAAATGTACACTTTTTATATCCACTCCATATGTATACCCCAAAAGGGGCTCTTACTTGGCCATGGTGATGAGGCCCACGTTGTTCTCGGGGTTGCTTCGTGTTTTGGAGTGACACACGATGTTGACGGCGTCTTGCTGAGCTTGGAGCCTCGTCGGTAGAAAATCGCCATTTCGCATGTACTCGCTGTTGTCCACGCTGGTGACAAAAAGAAACATTAGTATGGCAAGTTATTTTCAAAATATGTGTATTTGAGATTGTAAAAAATGCATTAAGATTGAACTCATAATATTCTGAGAAAAATAGATAATTTTTAGATGAGTCATAATTTACCCAAAATAAATTTAAATATTTGCTTGTTTACTTTGAACATGGCTTGTAGCAAACAGGAGTTCTTGCAACATCTATGATTTACTAGTGAGATGAGAGCCCAGACCTTCTCTTTCATCTATAAGCGCTTTATACGACAAAGAGCGTGTAAAAATGTATGTTCTATTTCATCCCTCCAGACCGCTTCATTTTTATTTTGTTTTTATGACCGTGGTCTCTTGAAAAAGAGAATATTATAAATATTATTAGATATTTCTGAGAAACAAGTTGTCTATTTCGGAGAGAAACATTGGAGAAGAAAAAAAAAACATTTTTGAGATTAGTTTTATGAGGATAAATTTTTATATTTTAGAATGTTTTTATTTTTTTAGATAAATCATATTTCCAAGATTAATATATAGTGTATGTAAATACACCGTTTTCATAAAATTACACCTTTAAATCACAAAAGAAATATTTACTCGCATAAGATTACGACTTTATTGACGTAAAATTACTACACTTCGAAAATGTAATCCTTTATTCTTGTAGTTAGTACGGACTAAACCTTACATTTATTCATATTAAAAGCATAAAGACTATTACTACGGTGGTATTCTTTTCAAGTTGGACCCCTTCGTACTTTCTCAGGCTAGCAAGAGGTTAAACATTTTTTAAAATATTTTTGTTGACAGTGACAATAGGTTACGATTCATATTAAAGGCTCCAAAATGTAGAATACGTACGAATGTGCAAGTATGAGTATAATGTAAGGTACTACAACTAGCATTACCGAAATGACTCAGCTGTACTAGACGTCAAAGCGTCGAGTGACATTTTCTAAACCGTTCGACGCGGATACGAACACCGAATTCAACACCGCTTGTTTTTAACTAACCCCTTTAATATCAGTTTATTTCATAATCCGTTTAAAGAGGAAAACCACGTTGAAATAACAATAATGTGCTCCTTACCAGACCATAGTACTTTCGATCACCATTTTGGAAACTTCTGGTTGAAACGGCGGTTTTACAAGCTTATAGCCCATTGGACGACAACTGAGCATGGCCGCGAGTGATTGGCGGTGGTTGATTGGCTGTGGTTTTTACCATCTTGTCTGTGATTGGTGGATGAGCTTTCTATTGCTTTGTCACCGGTATAAACACAAGCTAAAAGAATTCGTCCCCTGATTTGTCGCGATCTCTACCAGCTTTTCTATGATAGGAGGAGGAGATTTCTATTTGAGACGTCACTGGTCTAAGCAAACTGAAAATTCGTCATATGTGGATATATAAAGATTTTGGGGGGGGGGGGACTTCATAATGGAGCGGGAAGAAATCAAATATAAATTACAATATTATTAAATTAAGATCTAATCTTTTATGACAACTTTTAAAAAGATCAAGCCGTATCATAAAAGTAAATTTTATTTACAAAAGTATGATGAAAATTCAACAGACAGCAAAAATGGCATACAGTAATAGACTAATAAATACACAGGATTTTGGTCCAAAAGGCACATTCCTTAAGGATAAAATAGCAATCTGCCCCAAATCACAATTATTGCACCCTTTCCAGAACCTGTAAATCAAACATTGTAGTGTAAAACACTCATAAATAACTCACCCTCATTGTTACTGTTTGTACAGTATATGGTGTAACATCGCCGGAGTATCAAAATTGTAAACACAGACTGAAACCAATAATACAATAGAAATTAGACAGCATACATTATTTTCAATGTACAGGTCATTTTGTTATGGCTTTGATTGTGTCTTGGCACTCAATTCTGGTGGTTTGGTCCATCCATTGAACATGGTGGCTTTTCACCTCCAAAAGTCCTTAATTTACGCTGAATAACGCTAAATTGAAGGTGAGAAACATCTTTGGTTGCATGTCAAAACATTCCACTGAGATGAGTAACAATATGACATCATAACTCCAAAGGCAATCAAACGGGAGGTAAAAATGGTACCCAAAGAAAAACAAAAACACCTTGTTTTTGGCTAAGTTTCAGTTGAGAGTTGTCATCAGGTCTTTCCATTTGCCTCATTGGATTTAGGTGCTTCCTTTACCCCTGTCCAACAAAGAAATAAGAACATTTACCACCATCATGAACATTAATATATAGTAGCATAGTAGGCCTATGTGTTCATCAAAAACAAGGCAGAGGTTTGAGTCCTAAAATGTGTATTTCATATTGTATTGTTGGAAAATGACAACTGCACTTAATGATTAATTTAAAATGGCGCACATAAATGTTCAGGACTCTTCCTAATTAAATGTTTCAAAACAGTTTAAAGTGATATACAACAGAACTCAAGAAATGTACTCAGTTTAAGCCACTGTTATGCAACTGTTTGAACATTAAATTCAATTATTCTCCTCCCACCACTAGAGGGAGCCCGCTTACCACGCTTTGAGAATCACTGCGATCCAATTCGGCTAATAGGCGTGGATAAAACATTCCAACACTATGACATGCTGGAACATGCCGGAAGCGCTGAATGCAACGGCGCGCACAACCATCCTCACATTTCCAGTTTTTACCATTGTCTTGCGCCGCGTCTTCTTTGCTGTCTGAGCTCTTCTCATCCTTTACAACGGGCTGCTGGTTCTGATTCTGGTTGCTGCTCTGTTCCGCCTGCTGTGCTGCGGCACTGTCGGTCTTCCTCATAGTACTGTGGCGCCTCTTGGATGGTGACGTCTTCACTAAAATACAGGATGTAAATCGGATTATTTAAAAGTAGTAGTGAAGTAACAGCGATAAACGCCTTTTAAATAGACAATTCCCCTTTACCTAAAAACAAAAAGTAATTTCCTCACTTCATTTCGTTCACACACGGACATGACAGAGTTCACTGCTAAGCCCAGTTGAACTCTCCTGTTAACCAAAACAGCAGCACCTACTGAGGTATGTAAACATCCTCCAATGGAGTCTTAAATGCATGGTAACAAGTTCCCTGCGCAGTGGTAAAGAAGATCTTACGTTATGTGGAGATAAAGATGAGATAAAGAAAGGATGTCTCCCTATCTGCAGTTGAGTAAATACACAGATATGTACAGAATATCCCTACATTGGACCCTCTTGAAGACCGTGTTGCACATGAACTTCTGGAATCGGTCGGCGTAGAAATCCGGTCTGTGCACTGACACCGCATCCTGAAAGTGAGACAATCACTCAACGCGTGCGTTCAATCGTTTGACGAATCGTTTTTAAGGACTTTGCCGGTCCAACGTACCCCGTCTTGAACCAGAGATTTCCACGTGTGCTCCAGCATCTTGACAAATCTGCGAGATGTGTAAACTTATCCTAGCATTTTTTTATGCATTTCTTTTTTAAGAATTTTAAAGCACAACGTTGAGAAACAACTGCTCACCTGTAAGACTGCAGAATGTCAATGATGCCAATGTACACCAGCAGTCTCTGGCCTTTGCAGTTTCGTGCCGGAATCCCTCCCGTGCTGATAAATCAAATAGTATTAAAATATGAATTGGAAAGGGATTAAACGTTAAAGAAATTAAAGGTGAGCTGAGGTCAATTTAAGTTTTTCCAGTAATTTGGGAATTTTCACAAGGGAAATGTGGAATTCTTCAAAAAGTAGGACTTTTTTTTTAAAAACATTTTAAATCAAAATGATTCCATGATTTTATCATGAGAAAAAAATGTGGAATTCTAGAAAAATGTAGGGATTTTTTTTATTTATTTAGAATGGTTTAATAAATGTGGAAGAATTAGGGTTAAATTGAGGAATGTTTACATGGAAAACTGGAAATTGTGGACAAAGTGGGAATTTTTAGAATGTAAAAAATAGTTCACAGGATGTCCTGTATGGTTTCAATTGAATGAGAACTGTGGAAGGATTAATACATTTTAAGAATGAAGTCATGGATAAAGTGGAATTCTTGATAAAGTGGGAATTGTCCTGAATGAGCTAAACCGTTCAAAGTTGGAATGCTTTGAATCGGCTGAGAAATAAGGAAAGTTATGTGTATAAAAATGTCTCCATAAAATATTACTGAGAAATGTTCTCACGGGAACTGTGGCTTTGTGTGAATGCTTGACGTGACGTGTCGTGACTTGACACTCACGGGTCGCGGCTTCCCGGCGAGCCGGGGTCCATGGCTTCGGCCTGGATGGCCTCCATGGGCGTGTTGTACAGGACCTTCTGGTTCTGAGGCTTCCTCCTCTCCGCTGCCGGCTCCGTCTGCGCCGTCTCTCCGCCGGCCCGATCTACCATGTGAATCCCGAGCAGGAGGCTGTAGTCCATGATCTTAAAACTCTGTAGCACCTGAAAAACAAAAATAGAAAACTGTCACTGTAACCAGCATTAATTGGCTGTCAACTGCTGCATTCGATCCTTGTTTAACAAGATAACAAATATGCACAGCTGTAAAACAGACAAATATACAGTACAGCATATGAAAGGAAATGTGTGTTATGTTGCCGTTCAGAAAAATAAGTCACAAAAAAAGAAAAGCTAGAAAGGGGCTTTTTGAATGCGTTGCTTGATAGATTTCCATGCTTTGTGCTCTTCTAGCACCCGCATACTGTAATGCCCTCGTATATTTATATTATACTTGTCCATTAAGTTCTCCTCAATTCCCCAGCCTAACTTCCCATGAAAGTCTCCTGTTAATTTTCCACTTTCTTTGTACCTCCACCGCTGTGTTGAACTCACCAGACAGTCCCGCTGCACTGTCTTGCAGAAGGCGTTGTACATATCGGCGTCCAGCAGCATCCCGTCCGGCATGTCCTGCAGGAGGTCCAGGTCCTTATAGGTGGGCAACGCCTTGGCCCGTTCCTTGGAGGAGGCCCGGCGGTGGTACGTGGAGCCCTTCAGGTCGAACTTGAGGTGCAGCTGGACCGAGGAGGGCAGCAGGTTGTTCATGACGACGATGCGGATGTTGGTGCCGTTTCTCTGGATGCAGTAGAGACCGTAAAATTTGGGTAGCAGGGTCCGCTTGTTCTGGTTCAGGTTCTGGAGGATGGGGAGAATGTCAGAAAGATGGGGACAGATGGAAGTAGGAGGACAACTTTTGAAATCTCTCAAGTGAAGGAGGACGAGGGTCTGCTATGTTTACTTCTTGTTAAGGACATCACATTTATTCGAGATGAGGCTGAGGGAAAAGTACAGCAATGTGTGCTGGGGGGGCTTACCATGAAGTATCCAGGAAGGAGCTTCTGCAGGAACTCGGCCTCCTTGCGCTGCAACGTCTTCATGATGAACTGGTCGTCGTTGGAGAGGTAGAAGAGAGAGCCACTGGCTCCCGGGTTGGACAGCTCGATCAGGTCCTCGCTACACAGAGAACACTGGGAGAACACACTGTGAGCTGAAAATGGCATTAAAATTAATGTAAAAAAAGGAAAATAAAAATCAAACATACCATGTAGTCATCAGGCTGGATGGAAAACATTTCCCTGAAGTAGCGGAACGCAATGGGCGCATACGTCTTGAACCTGAAGTCTCCGTAGTGGTGCGCCGGCGTGTGGCTGCTGCCTTCACTGCACAAGAGGAAGCAAGTCGCAAATCAAGTCGTCATCAAGTGATAGTCAGTCACACTTTCGTTTTTTTTGTTCTTTAAATGAGCCTCGACCAAAGGCTTAAAAAGCAACTTGAGGGCAAAAAAAAGAAGCAAAACAACAGTAAAATCTGGAAGAAAAGTTACTTTTTCTAAAGAAATACACAGGCGACGTCGACTTCACTCAGTGTTTGTATTGTTTTGTTGCTGTTTTTTTTTTCACTGCATGGAAATACTGCAGAAAAGAAAAAAAAAAAGTCTTGGTAAATTTTAGCCAAGCAAGTCCCAGGTCCTAAAATTGTTGACTTTAGTCCACCTCGAGTCAAATCATGTGACCTCCGCTTTACTGACAGTTTGTAAAAGACACAAAGCGCATTAGCCTGCCCAATGTCTTCGCTTTAATTGTTATGGATTCAGGCCACCCACCCGGGGAAGTAGATGCTCTCCACCTCTTCGAAGTCCTGCAGCAGCACGTCCCGCTCGGACTTCTGAGCCAAGCTGCACACCGTGTGCGTGATTCCCAACTGGATGGCACCTTGCAGAGCCCACGAGGGCGTCTGGAAGGTCAACGAGAGACGTGAGCGTGAGTATGCCAGTAGAAAATGGATGGAGTTCAGGGGTCCCAAACACGAAGCAATCTGTTATTGACCACTCATCTCACCTTTTTGTAGACTGTCTCCCCGGTCTGATCCACTCCACGGTGGCCAATGGTTTTCTTCACAACCGGAGCTGGGCCAATGCCTGGAATCTAGCGATAAGGACAAAAGCATTATTCGCTCCCGTCCAAAATTTTTGGAACAGTGAGGTCAACTGCTTTGTTTTCACCGTGGACTGCAAACGCAATTGTGAGTCGGCAGCCAAAAAAATTGTCAAGGAATTGGCCTCTCTTTGTGACCCGTTACATTGATTATTCCCCAAAAAATAAACATTAGGGTTCGGCCTGTGAAAACTACATTTATACTCCCGGTAGACGTTTAGCCAACATGAAAAACAAAGGACTGTCTATGAGTGGAAAAACAAGCAATTGTGAAGGATTTAGCCTCACCAATCCAATACTTTTAAAGGGAAATGTATTTACCAAAAAAAATAGTCTGCATGTTAATTTATTGCAGTTGCACTGTTATAAAAGCCCTCAACCCCCAAAAGTCTTAATTATTTTGATAATCGATTATTATGTTATTTTTTCGATTTATCGATGAATCAAGATTTAAAAAAAAAAAAAAAACAAACATTGTTTCCATCCCTTTAATTAAAAACCAGGAGATTATTCCAAATTGGCAGCGCAGACAATGCACAAAAAATTGATGAAGATTCAGTTCCTGGTTTGGTCCGTAATATGTCAGAAAATGGGCAAAAATGTGGATCATTATTTTCTAAAGTTGAAACAGATGTTAGAAAATGTCTTATTTTGATTAGATACAAAGATAATCAGTCTGTTTACATCACGGATTACAGAGATTTGAGAATATTTAATGTTGAAAGCCTGAATTTATTTTTTAAGGATTTGGACAATTTTAAGTTAATGTCTCTAAACGATTCATCGAACTAGTTGTCGATTAATGTGATCATCGATTTGTTGTTGCACCTCTACTTACCTCTTTCCCCGCCTCAGTGGAATCTGGAGACAAATGGGAAGACAGTGTAAAGATATTTGTTTAAAAAAAAACAAAAAAAAAACCACACATTTTGGCGATGGCAGTTGTTTAAAAGTGAAATAATACTGCGGAGGAGTGCAGCTGGGCTGAGGCCCAAACATGGAGACACACCTTGTTAACTTTTAGCTGAATATACCATTTGTCTTTAAGGAACTTTATACAGGCACCATTTTCTGATTTGTTTTACTTTGGCGTTTTATAATGTTATGGTGACATAGCTAATAGAAAGAAAGGGGGGGAGGGAAAGAGACGTTATATTTGCTTTGCAGCGTGATGACGTCAGACTTACGTCCAGGGTGGCTTTGGAGCCCTTGCGGCTCCTCCGGAGTTGCGGCCGTGGCCATTCCGAGACTTGTTCAAACTTCTTTATAAACACACCGAAGCCCAAAAACTAACTAAAATTGGAAAGGAAACTAAATAAATGGTCAGATAGTGTTGACAAAACGACATATTTTGCGGCGTAAAGCGCCCGATGTCTTTGCGCTTTCGTAAACAAGGAAGCAAACGCGGAAGTAGTCGGCGGTCGTCCACTGACGGAGTGAGAACATAAGTTCCGGCCAAAGTCATTTCAGAAAGAAATATCACTTTGAAAGCGGCCCAACCACACCCAGACACCACATTTTGCGCGCTTATGTACATAATGAAAGCTGAAATCGATATTGTTTTATAAATCTTTGTTTTGATTCATGTCTGTCGTAGGTATGGGAGCGCTCAAACGTATCTTATTTTGAAAATGAAAGGCTGAAACAAGGGAAGTGTGCGTACACATACGCTTCAATATCATGATCTGTCAACGTTTCGAAAAGAAACAAAATAAAAACTCGTATGTCAGAGTTGAAAATTGTTGGTTTATTATATTTTCAAGTACACATTTTCATTCGGGATAAACTATAAACAACCTTAAAAAAGACACGTCCCGAAGGCATCTTTTACCTTGAAAACAGGGACCTCTTGTGGACATAGTATGGATTGCAGCGACACAAACATTTACTTCTACTGTATTTTAAAAAAGAATTAAGTGGAAAAATATGAAATATGAAATACTCATGCAATAAACAATACGAGGCAGGAAGTACTACAAGTGGCACACTGAAAAAAAATACATTGATGATAGTCAGAATCTTATCAGAACAAAGTCGAATATTTTCGAAATTAAAGTCATAACATTACGAAAATAGATTGGTAATATGTTCGAGAAAGAAGTTGTATATTTCCGAGATTAAAAATTGTATAACTTAAAAATTAAAGTTGTCGGGAAAATATATTTATATATATATATATATATATATATATATATATATATATATATATAATATATTTTCGAGCTATGAACTGTATACTAGAATAGTCATATATTCTCCCAAAAAGTTATATTTCCTAGGTTAAAGTCGTATTTACTTAAAAAGACAACTTTTTTCGAAAAAATATGACGTTTCTTGAAAATATCAAGATTTTCTTCTTAAAAATATGCACCTTTTTATGTAAAAGATATGACATTTCTTGAAAATATACTATTTGTTTCTTTAAAATACGCACCTTTTGATTTAAAAATTACAACTGTAATCTCAAATATAACATTTTTGAATCAACTTTGATCGTAAAATGTATATATTTTTTTTAAATCCCAAAAATATGACTTTTTTCTCGTAATAGTTTTTTTGTTTGTTTGTTTGGTTTTATTGGTGTGTGCGTTGAATGAGTTGGAAAAAATAAAACAAATCAAATAAAATTGCTGATTGGCAAACTTGTGAGTTACATTTTTGGAGGCTTTAAAAAAAGAGAAAGTTCCTTTGATTCTTGATTTGGTTTTAGAGTTGCACGGCAGGCCGGATCGAACACTCCGGTTGGCTGAAAGCGCTTCTCGTCTTCTGAGCACCTATGGAAAAATTCAACCATTTTTTTGGGTATGATTTTTCATCATTTATTCCGAAAACCTTCTGTACCTTTAGCAAGCATTCAGGTCAAAGGTGAAGCCGGGCTCGTAGGGCATTGCGGGCGCATTGTAGTCCGGTGTGGCATTATAGTCCGGGTTTGACAGGTTGCTGTCAAAGCAGGTCCAGCGTTGGTCACCGTACTTCCTGCAGCACTCGTAGTGCGCCGTCATGGTGCCGTACTCCTCAATGCAGAACTGACCCAGAGCCTGTTTCCACTGACCACAAATAAAAATAATATAGATGGGGAATTAGCACGGACAAAAAACACACCCACTGGACGAGTCACAGAAAGGCACAGAAGTGGACGTCCTTGGAAATTTTCAGAGATCAAACACCTGTTGTGAATTTTGCCATTCAGCTACTTTGTTGAGAACAGCATGTTGTGCGAAAACTACTGAAACACCGAACAGTTGGGCATGTGCATTCAAGGGTTTATAGAATGTCAAATTCAGCTGTGCTCTTTGTGATTAGTGTAGGCAATTTAAAACAAGTACTAGTTGAACAAAAAAACAAACTAAAAAATAATGACAATAAATATTAAAATAAATATTACAATAAAGTACGGTGACTGGTTACAACCAAATTTCTGCAAAAGTATGCAAAACCCTGACTTAAACCTTATTCAAATGTCATGTTTTAAAATGTTGCGTTCGACTCACAGCTTGCCTCGCGCAGCAAAGTACGCCGATGTCCCTGTCCTCTCCCTCCAGACCGCAGCAAAGAGCGTACCAGGACTCCAGACGGTTGATGGCCTTCCCGCGCCGCTTGAAGTGTCCCGCCCCCGACCTCGGGAAGAAGCTGTCCGGGTACCTTGGGCGACCCTGACCTTGGCTACAAATGGCCGCCTGGTTGAGCGCCGTGGGCCATGCTGGCGGGAAAGGCACGTCCACATTTTGGGACTTTGCTGGAGGAACAGGCCAAATGGATCATCCTAAAGGTACTCGTTGTAATTTAACAATGAAAAATCAATATTACCTCCAACATTTGCATTGGAGACTATCAGAAGAATCCCAAATCCCTGAAGAAGTCCAATCCAGTTCATGGCTGGAGTGAATGTTTTATTTATTTATTATTAATATTATTATTATTATTATTATTGTAGCAGTTCCTTTTCTTAATACGTAGACCTGAAATGCAACAAGTTCACAAGCAGGGAGCTTATATGAGCGAGTGGGAGGGAGGCGCTGGGTGTGAGCCTGTCCCCCAAAGGGGTGGGGGTGGGGGAGGGAGGCAAGATTGAGGAAGTGGGAAACAATATCTGTTGAATATACAAAAAGTTGACGTTATAGGGATGGGAATTGATAAACGGAGCGATTAAGAGTCCATTATCGGTACTGCTTATCGATTCTTATTGACTGTGTTGTAAGCAGCCTCGCGTGTTGTAAGCAGCCACATTTTAGCGCGCTTCTGCCTTGACACCATGTTGGAAAAGTTCAGAAGAAGAATGGATGAGCCGAATCGACAGGCAAGCAAGCAAACCATTCCTGGGGAATCGAATCGCTGGGAAACGGTTCTCCATTCCCATTCCCAGAGACAGTAAAAGTACTCAAAATGCCTTTAAAAAATTTGGGGGGAATATCAACACAATATTAATGAATTAGTTACTGGTTAATATGAATACTGCTGTGGGGGAAAAAAAATACTTGTTCTGTTACAGAGGATGAATTATTTTTTTTTTATCTTTGCTAGGATGTCAGAATAAATAAATAGAACAAATATTAATAATGCATATAAAATTCAATGAATAGACTAAAATGGAGCAAATGTAATATAAAATTAAAGTAATAAATTACAATACAGTGACTGGTAACAGTTTGGCATGTTGCTTAGAGATAAATAAATGAATGCAAATAAAAACTTTAAGTAATCATAGTTTTAACATAAAAAAATGCATAAAATACAGTGAATACATAAATACAACAATTCAAATTTAAAATAAAAAAATGTAATATACCACATTGTCTGTTTGACGTGAACAGTCCAAGCTTTTTTAAGTTTAAAAAAATACTTGACATACTTAAAAATATATGTATTTTAAAATATATTTTCAGTAGGGTGGGAGAATTGCGCTTACAGAATGTTGTAAACTCTCGTTTACATGCAAGTCAACCTGGAAGCCAATTTCTTATCAACTGTTTCCGAAAAAATGTGCTGACTGCGGACAAAGTGTGCGGGTGAAGAACACGGCGCACCCTGGCCTGTTTATAAAAGCGAGTCTTCCTCCTCCCCAAAAAAGGTCACGCTAAACTCCCTCTGCCAAAAACATGCTGAGTTGGCGCTTTTGTTATCAAAAACAGCAGCCAGTGTGTTCAACCAGGTGCTTCCTGTTTTCACACAGAATCCCAATAAGTTGTTTTGACTCCAGTTGGAATGGCGTTACATGTACGGCAGTTACGCAATAGCCATGTACAGTATGCTGTACAGATGCGCTTTCCCTCTGCTCTTATTGTTTACCCACTCTCGATGTGATCGGTGGCGGTAACGCAAGCAGCTGTAATTGTGACTGGAGTGCATCTCAAGTGTGTCGCGTGTCACCGGTGTACGTGACGCTTTGCAAGGTGATCCGCCGTACCGCTGATTTTGCTTGGCCGCTGACCAGGGCGCACACAGGACAGAAACTCCGTATTGTCACTAAGCCCGTTTAGTGTGCGCAAAAGCTACAACGACACTTACTTAGTGATTTCACACGAGGCACAGCCATACCCGTCTAGTGTCTCTAAAAGTGGCCGCGACCTCCCTTCTACAAGAAAATATTGGCAAAACATCCATCCTCATCGTGACTTCAGCTGAGGTGTCGCCATAGCCGCCTACTGCGTGTAAAAGCAACAAAGTTACATCTGTTAGACACATCCTACCCCCCTACTTTTAGTGACTCCGGCTGAAGTGACTGCTGCATTCCTTCTGCATCGCGACGACAAAACATATCCCCCAAATGTCCCTGTAGATCGTTGGTGTCCAAAAGTGACTTCAGGTAACGCACGTGAGTGTGTGCAAATTTTTTTTATCATAAATTGTAACAATTTGGGGGCATCACGACTGCGGTTGTTCCACTCCATGTCTGTCTTGAGGTCAGAGACTGACTTTCTCCCCCCCCCCCATCGGCTAGTGAGTAATTCATACCCGATGGGTCCTGCTTGACACCGAATGAGCATGTCTCCTCAATTTGACCTGCAGACGCATCACCACTGTGGGCCGTTGCGTTAGAAGAAGGGAGGGCAGGAGGGAGCGAGGGGGGGGGGGGTCGAGAGAGAGGGAGGTGAGTGGACGCATGTGTTGCAACAAGCCGATTATTGAAGGCTACTTGATGAGTTCCTGCCTGGCAATTTGCATCCGTCTAGGCAGGAGGTGGAGGAAACCGCTTCCCAGACAATTGCAGCGCTTTTTTCCCACCCCCCCCTAGTAGTTAAGAATGACAGCTCCATTCTTCTTGTAAGTAGACACCTGCTCTTTTAACATGACCAGCCCCACCAGGAGCCTGGGTGACCAGAAGGGCATCAACGAGAGTCCCAGTCACAAAGCCGACACACCGCGCTACCGGAGCTGGAGCAGCCTGCGCTTCTCCCGATGGCGGAGCGGCTCCCAGAAGGCCAGCTGCCCCGGGACGCCCTCCGCCAAGGCGGACAAGCGCAGCGACGTGAGCCAGACGCTCTTCTCGTTGGTCAAGACGCACAACGACGACTACACGGCCGACCCCGCCGGCCTGCTGGACCTCAACCGGGGTGACGACGACGACGGCGAGGAAGTCGATCTAGACCAGTCCACGTACTTCCAGAAGCAGTTTGGATCCATGCTGCAGCCCGGTGTCAACAAGTTCTCGCTGCGCATGTTCGGCAGCCACAAAGGCGTCGCTGCAGAGCAGGCCAGGGTCCAGTCCTTTGGAGTGTGGATCATTCACCCTTATAGTGACTTCAGGTGAGCTGCACCCATACCCGTCTAGTATCTAAAAAGAGCTACAATGTCCAAAACAGTTACGACTATAATATATGAAAATATATTACCAAAAACATCCATTGAGGTCATCCATCGTTATAGTGACTTGGAGTAAGGTGAGGTGAAGACCTTGAAAGTATGAAAAGATTCTGGTAGGTCAAGGGTGTCCTAACATTTATACTTCTCGTGACTTCAAGTGTGAAAATACCATTCTCGTGTGTCAAAATTCCCTTCTACACATATGACTACAAAAAAAAAACAGAAAAAAACTTTCCCAAAACATCTACAGTACATCGGCCAGGAATGTCTAAACATCCATACTTAGATTGACTTCATGCAACTCATTAGTGGAAGCCATACCCATCTCATGTGTGCAAAAGTTACGACTACATCCCTTTTACACGCGAATACAAAAGATGGTCCCAAAACTTTCCTATAGGTCGAGGGTGTCCCAGCATCCATCCATAGAATGACTTCATGTGAGGTGCAGACATTCCCATCTAGTGCGTCCAAAAACGACATGTCTTCTTCTAGGTATGTGATGACAAAAAAAAAAAAAAAGAATCCCCAAGCATCCCTTTAGCGCATTTCTGTTCAATTTAGTGGACTTCAGGTTGTTAAATTGCAGACGTACCGGTCTAGTGTGACCACAAAAAATATTCCCGACAAGGACAGGCAGCGCATCCTAATTTTTTAAGACCAGCGTAGCGGCACAGCAGCTGATTCAGTCTGTGGTATAAGGCGATGAAGGGATTTGATTAGTGATACAGTATATAGGACAAGATCATCTGGATTATCGAAGCCTCATGGTGACCCTCATTGTATTCTACTCCATAATTTCTGCCTCTGTTTTTTTAAAGGATTTGCCAAAAGATGGAAAACGGCTCACTGCAATCTATTTGCCATCTTACTTACGAATAATAGCTGCTAATTCAAACAATGCATAAGCAGCATGCAGGACAGTGGCAGACGGACAACGCACGTGGGGGGAAATGATAAGAATAATTCCAATCTTGCTTTATTATGCAATGATACGCAGACAGCTGTGCTGGGGATTATTGCAGGACCGTTTTCCTTATGCCGCAAACTTGCCTTTAAAATGGAGGTGGAGGTCAGATGATCCGTCCCAATGACTTTATTTGGCTGCAAAACAGAGGTCCACAGAGGTCAATCGACGGGAAATTAAGGGCGGGCGATGGGGGAAATGACATTGTGTAGACATAAGGCCAGGTTCTTAAACGCCAATCTGCCAAAACGTCTGTCATTTTTAGGCCCCTCCCTCCCCAGCTACTCCTGCGTTATTGTTGTTTTTATTAGCTTTGTGATAGTCAGATTTTAAAAAAGAGATCTTTGTATAGGTAGATTTGATTCTTTTCATTTTTTTTTTACACATTTGGATGTATTATCCTTGTACTGTACATGCAATCAAAGCCATTTAGTTTTTCGTCTTTGTAAAAGGCAGGTTTTTTTTGTCCAGATATTTTTCTTTGTGAACAAAGATTTCTAGAATTAAAATGTTATTTACATTCAAAGGGCAGAACGTATCAATTTATCCCCAGATTTGTATAGTTATTTAGGATTATTCATTAATTTGATTGCAAAATAATTTATTCTCTTGTACTAGTTTCTTTGTTAATATAGATTTTTAGAATTATACATTTCATTATCCTTGTGAATCCAGATTTTAAGCCTTTTAGTTTTTGTTTATTAAGGCAGAACTAAATGTATTTATTTATAATTATATTTGTACTTTTCCATTTATTTTATCTTTCTGGTGGCATGTTTCTGCGAATTATTGTGTACTTTTTTTTTTTTTTTACATAAATCAATCAATGCAAACCTCTTTCTAATAAAGCCCCCCTCACAGTGTTGAAGTTAGAACAGAATATGAATACTAACCTCCAGGATCTCTGGCGTGGCCACTTAATCTGTTGCAACATGAGAGGAGATGACCAAGTCCTCGTTAACCGACAGGCGGACGTCGTGCACGCGGACTTCCGTCACGTCCTTTTTCTCAATGACTTTCCATCCCCTGGCGTCTAATGAAAAGAGCCGTAAATGAAGTCGAGACGTCGGATTGACTGACAGCGGATGGAAAAAGTATCTGCGGGAAACCCAAAACCGTCCCCACAAGACACTGGATGGCAACTTGTCGGACATCTGACAGAAACATTTGGGAGCGTTTCGGCCAGCGGGGTGACATTGTTGCGGTGCGTTGGGTGACACAAGGGTGCGTTGTTAATGAGAGTGGATCCGCTTGTTGCCACAATCACGAGCGCCCTCACAAGAAATGGGTCATGTGCGCTGTTGTGAAACTTAAATAGCGGTGTAGCGTCTTTGCACGTTAGCTTGCTGACAATGTGCCGATTAGTCGCCACCAATAAACACCTCCATCAAGTCGACATCTATTTAAAACTGTGATCAATTTAAAGACATTATTCACGAAGGGAGGTTGAATAGCTGAGTTGGCCACTTTTACTAACCAAAACAGCAGCACCTACCAAGGAACGTAGACAGTGTCCCCTCGAGTCCAACCGGTTAAAAGGTTTCCTGCGCCGTCTTAAAGATCATCTTGGGTTCTGTGGAGCTCAAGTCTTGAGTGACTTCAGTGTTCCAGTAGACTCCGATTATGTGGTTGTCAGCGTTGTCGTACGTTAATTAAAACAGTAGTACCGACTGAGGCACTTGTACAGTCAACGTGGGAGATCAATGAGATGCTTTCTAAGTAATCCCGTCAGTTCCTTTCAGGTTCTACTGGGACCTGGTGATGCTCTTGCTAATGATGAGCAACCTGGTGATCTTGCCCTGGGGCATTACGTTCTTCGAGGACCAGAACACCATCCCGTGGATCACCTTCAACATGCTGTCCGACACGCTCTTCCTCATGGACCTTGTCTTCAACTTCCGCACGGGCATCCAGGGCGAGGACAGCCACATCGTGCTGGACCCCAAGTACATCCGCCTGCACTACCTGCGCTCTTGGTTCCTGGTGGACTTCATCTCGTCCATCCCGGTGGACTACATCTTCCTGGTGGTGGACCTGGAGTCGCTGCAGGACTCGACCGACGTGTACCGGACCGCCCGCGCCCTCCGCATTGTGCGCTTCACCAAGATCCTCAGCTTGCTGCGACTCCTGCGCCTATCCCGTCTTATCCGCTACATCCACCAGTGGGAGGAGGTACAGTCTTCCAGTATTAATCATCACGTCACAAACAGTATTAGCAGTATTAAGGACAACAACAGTAATATGAAATGAGACAACCAAAAGCAATAACAACACTTATCTAAGTTGTGGTTGTTAGTTTGACAGGGGATCGCAATAACATTTAATTGAATGTAGTTTTCAGCAGAGACAGACAACATAAGGCAATAACTTGGTACATGGTTAAAGAGGAGACTGACTGAGAGTAAAACGACAACAAACGGCAGTAACAAAAGGTTGTGTTTCCTCTGGTACAGATGTTCAACATGACGTACGACCTGGCCAGCGCGGTGGTGCGCATCGTCAACCTGATCGGCATGATGCTGCTGCTGTGCCACTGGGACGGCTGCCTGACCTTCATGGTGCCCATGCTGCAGGACTTCCCCGCAGACTGCTGGGTGTCCAAGAACAACATGGTGGTCAGTTCACACTCGTTTTTGTCAGTAATCTGTCTAATCCTATTTGAAAATGTGTACATTGGTGCCAAGGAACTATGTTGAAGTTTTTTTTTTTTTTAGCGACTGCTGGAGGATCGGTTAAAAAAATTTGAATTTGCAAATTCACCAATAGCGAACCGCAAATAGGCTGGTGATTGTTGTACTTCTTTCCTATTAGAGAGGGCTTTGGCGCCATCGTGTGACATTTAAGGTGTTTCAGAAAACCCGCAAAAATCACAAGTAGTTTTCGGATTAAAAAAAAAAAAAAAAAAAAAAAGCTTTAAAAAAGTTTAAAAAGCTTGAATTGCCGAATATGCGACCTATGAATCAGCGAGGGGTTGACTGTACTAGCTTCCTATAAGACAGGGCCTTGGCGCCATCTTGTGGTATCTGAATAGATGAATATTTTATTTTATTAGTTATTTTTAGCAGTGTAGGTTACAAAATGGGACTTGGAAAATTCAGAGATGATTACTGTCATGGTTCTTGACTTGTTCCTTTGGTCCTGGTCAGAACACCACATGGCACATCCAGTACTCGTACGCCCTGTTCATGGCCATGAGTCACATGCTGTGCATCGGCTACGGCGCCCACCCTCCGGAGGGCATTAGCGACGTGTGGCTGACCATGGTCAGCATGGTGGTGGGCGCTACCTGCTACGCCATGTTCCTGGGCCACGCCACCAACCTGGTGCAGTCCTTGGACGCCTCGCACCGCCATTACCAGGAGAAGGTAAGGACGCCGCCTCGTTTACCGCAACACCTACACAGCCGACGTGGAATCTGTAAAGCTGACATTTGCAGCATGGGGCACGTTTATTTACTATGTGTTAATAAGGCATTTTGTATTGTTTTCTTATCTATGAAATTATATTCCTATCTTTGTAAAAGGCTGATTTTCTTAATGATTATCTTTATAAAGGTCATTGTTAAAATACTGTATAGTTTTAGATTATTTACTATCTTTGTAAAGGTAGTTTATTTTTAATTATTTGGAATTATTTATTTTATCTCTGTAAAGATAATTGTTCATTTTATCATTTATCTTTGTAAAAGGAAGAATTTTAAAATGATCTTTAAAGGTAGTTATTTTATTTTTGGGAAATTTTATCCTAAATTCGTTCAATTATATACTTTAAAAGTAATTATTAAAGTTTTATCTCTATAAAGGTCCCCATTTTTAGAATAATTTTTTTTAAAGGAAGATTTTTTTTAAATAATTTGCTTCAAAAAAAGTGTTTAGACAGGTTTAGAAAAAAAAAAAGAATTACTTTTGTAGAGGTATATTTTTTTTATAAGTCTAGTAATTTATTTTAGTCATTTATTTTAGATTTGATGTTTTTGTAAAAGACCGTAACATGTGTAGTTATTATTACTTCTTTGTGGGAACATTTATCAGAAATATATTTCATTAAATAAAATAATTTGAAAAATGCATTTGGCCCAATAAAAGCCTCCACCCTAATTAATATCACAATGAGTAAACAAATGCTAAGGGTCAGCATTTATGGAAACGGTGTCGTATACTTCTCCTTAATTATTAGTGAAACAGTGTTATTAGAAAACATATGCAACATTATGTAACGTGATGCTCGCGGCTAAAGCTAATGGACAAATGGCGGCTCTTGCTAAAAGCTATTGCAAATGATTTTGTAATCCACGCAAATGAGGAATAAATCCATCATTGTTGTGATTACACAACACATGGTGGCAGACGTAGCTCATCTGTCCTGCATGTTAAGGTTGATTCTTGTTTCTTTTCCTCCAGTATAAGCAAGTGGAGCAGTACATGTCGTTCCACAAGCTGCCGGCGGACGTCCGGCAGAGGATCCACGACTATTACGAGCAGAGATTCCAGGGCAAGATGTTTGATGAGGACAGCATCCTGGAAGAGCTCAGTGATCCGCTAAAAGAGGTGGGCTATTTTTTTAAATACCTAATAATAATTTTCGTCATAAAAACCTTCACTTTTGATTTTCTCTATGTATGTAACTGAACTGTAGTGCACCCAGTGGCAATTTTTCATTTTGGGACAGGTTAGGTAATGGCCCACAGGTGATGTTTTTTTCCCCCCTGTTCTTTATAATTTGGATTTATATTTAATACAGACTAAATGAATGAAGGAATTAATTTGTTCAAAGTTGACATATGCCATTATTTCCATTTGTCAACGTGGCACGTGAGACTGAGTGAAACCCGTAAAACGCCTGACCGGGAAATAGGATGTTTTATTAAATATACGTTTTATTTTTCATGTTTGTTGTTTGAAACACAACCTGAATTATTCACAATTATCTTTAAAAAATAAAATTAGCGTGACAATAGAGTGACATTTCAACGTTAATATTTTTTACCGCTCTTCTCGGCAGGAGATCGTCAGCTACAACTGCCGGGGTCTGGTGGGCAACATGCCCCTCTTCGCCAACACCGACCCTCACTTCGTGACCGTGATTCTCACCAAGCTGCGCTTCGAAGTCTTCCAGCCCGGAGACTTCATCATACGCGAGGGAACGCTGGGTCGGAAGATGTACTTCATCCAGCACGGCACCGTCGTAGTCACCCCGCGGGGAAGCAAGGACGTCAGACTAAGCGACGGGGCCTATTTTGGGGGTAGTTATTTAACGGGATTTTTCTGTGGAAACACCATTTCCCCATGATTTAACGTGAATTCTCTTGTTTTCAGAGATCTGTCTGCTGACTCAAGGTCGACGCACAGCTAGCGTGATGGCCGATACCTACTGTCGTCTTTACTCGCTGAGCGTGGACAGCTTCAACGAGGTGCTGGAGGAGCACCCGCTGATGAGGCTGGCCTTTGAGAGCGTGGCCGTGGACCGGCTGGGGCGGGTCGCCAGGAGGCCCAGCTCCCAGCCTCTATCAAACAAGTGACCCCCCCCCCCCCCCGCCTCCCCTTTCAACTGGAACTGAAAACAAAAGACAGCAACAAACTAATAAACTGAATGTGACTCATGAGCAGTCTTGTAATGTAACGGAGTGCAAATAATCACGTACTACGACTGCTAAAAAGTCATCAATTTTATTTAATGTTAATCTCCACTTTTGTTGTAATATTACCGGTATACATTTTTTCCCCAAATCCTTCCTACCATCTGCAGTTGAGTAAATAAAGGCCACCATTCATCGTCATGTAAATGGTGTGAATGAAGACTTTTTTTTTTCCCCCCCCCATGTACAGTTATCCTTCACTATGTTGCGGTGCACTTATTGCAGATTCAGTGCATCGCTGATTTTATTTTTTTATTTTTTTTTTAATGTCATATAGTGCAATCACTCTCGTGCACATCTCTGACACCGTTAACCGTATTGGCTATATGATTTTAATGTGGGAGCAATGACTCGCACAAAGTCAATAGTGCTCTTTTTCATAACAGAAAAAGACACCTTACTGAGTAATCTCAACTCATACAGCCGGTAAGTCACCAAATTGCTTGAGAACACAAAGAACATGACCAAAAAGCTATTGTTTATAACGCAAGCCACCATCATAGTTTTATGAAATTCACAAATACCTGACAAATTGCTGGTGCACACATTTATAACACCAAAAGGAACAAATACAAGTAAAAGTAACGCTCAGCTTGATATCCGACAATTACAGTAGTGTAGTTAAAAACATCACCGCAGTGTTTTCACTGACTACATCGCCAGGACTGTCAGTGTGAGCAACGGTTTTATGCTTTCTAAGACTGAGGCTGGATGTTGGCAGCAGATGGATGGCAGGAAATCCTCACCGTGTTGCGTTTGTAATCTCACATGCTGTATGTATCTGGGTGGGCTTACTGCCTAATGTTCACCAAAGATAAACTGCGGTGATGTCATAACTCCAACGGTATAGCTTGTACACATGCACACCAGGGGTGGGGCAGCAATATTAGTTGTAGTAGCCTGTTCAGACTCAACAATTAAATTATTTTTTTTTTTTACAAACTGGAAAAGATTTAAATTTCAACATTACAAAACAGGAAGATGTACATTTTATTTTGATAACTTGCGGCGGATTCCCAATTGTGTCTGTATTTGTGGCGTGGAGAAAGAGATTAATGATTATTACAGAATAAATAAAAACAAATACTGTAAAATGCACTTTCGGCCATGCGTAGTCGCTTCGCATTTGAAGATTTGATTGAAATAATAAAGATGACTACAATAAGACTTTTTTTGTTAGAGTAAACTGTAAGTTGCTATCAATGTATAAACAAGTAATTTCATATTAACTAATTAAAACTTCCTGGAAGATGAGCAGCACTTCCGGTCACGCACATTTAAAACATTTTTTTTTAACAATTGATCATTTATGATTGCCAAAATAAAGGAATCTTTTCTTAAAGTTATAAAAATCTAGGTTGTTACAAAAATGGAATTACTAAGTACATTTGTAATATGGATGGGTATATCAAACAACTTCTGTAACGTTAGCAACACGGGTATATCAAACAACTTCTGTAACGTTAGCAACACAATAATTGACGATTTATGACTCGACCTCAGGTCGTTATAAATGTCAAAATAAATCCGTAGCCGGCTTGGTGACGTAAGCGCACTTTGTCAGGGGACGCATGTACTTCTGCTCGTGCGTTAATAATTTGATTTGATATATGAAAATAGAAATATTACGACTTTTGTCGATTTAGTTGACTGAAGGTTGTCGAAAAAAATTAATAAAAAAATACGAATAAGTAAATAAATCCCAGGTGGCCCACTTGGTGACGTGCACGACTACTTCCGAAATGTAAGCAGCGCTTCCGGTGTGGCTTTCATAAACTCTTGGACGAAGAGCAGGTACGTGATGGCTTGCTTATGCGAACCCAGCATTTTCCTCCTTTGGCTCAGGCAATGTTATTCTGTATTAATTACAACAACAACAACAAAAAAACCTGGTCGTTTTATGTAGGTACTCGGTCGCGGTGCTGCCAATTCTGCTCTTCACTTGTGAGGCGGGCAAGGTTATTGCAGCGAGTCAGCCTAGCATAACAGGCTAAAGCTAGCAATAACCGCGCAGGCGTGGAGGTCACTAATAATATATGGATAGCAAACATGTAAACATTCAGTTTATGGTTATGGTTACAATCCAGCATTGGACGACAGTTGCTAATCCAGTGTGGGTTTAGTTAGCATTGTGTTCGCACTTAGCATCTGTGATTATCTCACCTGCATAACAAAGTTACACAAGGTCTTATTATATAATTGACGAGGGTATAAATGGTTCATTTGCTGTGATTATGTTGTATCTTAGTGGACTAAATGCACAAATCATGTTTGTCTTGTATTTCAAATTAAACCAAATTCTGTGTTTGCTTTGACAGTATGTGAAATGTAATTTATGACATATACATACCATTTTATTAAGCCACTATTATTAGTATAAGTGTTTGTTAACAATAAAATGTGGGGGCTAACTTAGAAATGCCATTATTATTATTATTATTTAAAATAAGCGCTAGTGTGTGTGTGTAAATTATATTCTGCAGTTCAAATCTTTTGCGTTATCCTTTTACAATGTTTAGACTGTGTGTTTGTGGACATTTCGTTAGCAATAGACAACGGATCCAATACAAAGAGCTGTATCTAAAACAATGGAAGATAATGATAAATAAAGGTTGGGATAATACATTGAATATATTAAAATGAGTGTATACATCCAAAATAAATGAAATTGTATAAAATGTAAGCAAATCATTTTCACAGTTAAAAGAATTGAAACGTGTAATCAATTTTTAAGAAAAGTACACGTTTAAAAATCAAATTAAAAGAAAAGTAACATGTGGTTCCAAATTTTGACTTCCCAAGGATGCTGTCCCTGACTCGGGCTGTCGTGAGCGGGGTGGCGCGCGCCCCGGCGGCGCTCAGTCAAGGCGCCGTCGTCCGATTCAACAGCACCGTGCAGGTACCCTCCATATATATAAACAGAAAGTATGAAAAAAAACCAATGTTTCAATATGTCTGTTTTTTTTCTCCAAGAGTCCTCCTAAGAAAACAAAATTTGGGCCACTGGCTGATGAAGACAGAATTTTCACCAACCTCTACGGCCGTCACGACTGGATGTAAGACCTTCTGCCAAAGTCAAGTACAGTTTATATTAGTTGAGTTGAAAACCATTTGCTTCAGGTTGAATGGTGCCTTGAAGCGTGGCGACTGGTACAAGACCAAGGAGATTCTTCTCAAGGGCGTGGACTGGATTATCAACGAGATCAAAGTGTCAGGCCTGCGCGGGAGAGGAGGCGCGGGGTTCCCCACTGGCATGAAGTGGAGTTTCATGAACAAGCCCAGTGACGGCAGGTCGGAAACATACTCATAATACAGTAATACCCATCACTTCACGATTCAAAATTTCACTTTCTTGCGTTTTTTTTCCCCTGTGGAACTTATCCGCAGGTATTTTCTGAAAACTTACCTATTTTGCAGTTTTTTTGGACTGGTTCTGATATGCCCTTAAAAAATATGATGCTACTCAAACCCTGTCTAAAAAAGAGAGTAATTAGTCCAAGGAGCTACAGTGGTACTGTGTGATGGTTTGAACCCAAACTTGATCAAATTTAGTTCAAGGGTTCTGTCCTTATTACAGTACCTACAAATATGTTTTTTTGTGTATAGAGTAAAACAGACAAACAAAACAAATGACGATTTTGTTCCCCCCTAAGGCCCAAGTATCTGGTTGTGAACGCCGACGAGGGTGAGCCGGGCACGTGCAAAGACAGGGAGATCATGAGGAACGACCCCCACAAGCTGGTGGAGGGCTGCCTGGTGGCTGGCAGAGCCATGGGGGCCCGCGCCGCCTACATCTACATCCGGGGGGAGTTCTACAACGAGTCGTCCAATCTGCAGGTTGGTTCACACTCCTCTGAATGAAGTAATTGCATCACACACAGAGCTGTTTGTATTACTGAATGCTGGTGAACATTGTGTTACTTTAAAATTTATCAGTATCGTGTCGATTGTGTGTGTGTGTGTGTGTGTGTATGTGTACCTGTGAATGAATGAAGTGTCTATAACCATCTTACTTGGAAACATCACGTGTTTAGGTGGCCATCAGCGAGGCATACGCGGCGGGACTCATCGGCAGGAACGCGTGCGGCTCGGGCTACGACTTTGACGTGTTCGTGATGCGCGGTGCCGGCGCCTACATCTGCGGCGAGGAGACGGCGCTCATCGAGTCGCTGGAGGGAAAGCAGGGCAAGCCACGACTCAAGCCGCCATTTCCTGCCGACGTGGGTGAGTCCATAGACAGGATGTGCGGCATTGAACGCCTGTCTTTAGAAAGGAAGAAGAGTATTTATTCCATATATTCAATTTTAATTCTGCCTGTTTCAATGATGAAGGCGTTTTTGGCTGCCCGACGACTGTGGCCAACGTGGAGACGGTGGCCGTGGCGCCCGCCATCTGCCGCCGTGGAGGCACCTGGTTTCTGGGTTTTGGCCGGGAGAGGAACTCGGGCACCAAGCTCTTCAACATCTCCGGCCACGTCAACCACCCGTGCACCGTCGAGGAGGAGATGTCCGTCCCCCTGAAGGATCTCATCGAGAGGCACGCAGGTACGTTAGAAGCCTTGCGATTCCTACCGTCACGTCGCAGTGCTAGGTGGCTACATATTAGCATGTAAACGCCACATACTGTATATCATGGCAAGGAGTGCTGATTTAGTCAAGTGCAGAGACTAGGTAATATGTAATTACAATGAATAATTAAAATAAGGCATATTACTTGAGTACTGGCCTCAATTAGATTAGAAGCCACAATTTCAGTGAATATGGTAAACAGAAACGTTAAGCTTTTCATGTCTCATACATCTGTGAACCACCATTTGTGTGACAGGCGGCGTTCGCGGCGGATGGGACAACCTGTTGGCCGTCATCCCCGGCGGCTCGTCCACGCCGCTCATCCCCAAGAAAGTGTGCGAAGATGTGATGATGGACTTCGACGGCCTCGTCCAGGCTCAAACCGGCCTGGGCACGGCCGCGGTCATCGTCATGGACAAATCCGTACGTTTTTTGTCACAGTCCGGCAAGCGTCTTATCGTATTCATGATCTAAATTTGGAGCGTGGGTCTTTTTTCAGACTGACATCATCAGAGCCATCGCCCGCCTGATTGAGTTTTACAAGCACGAGAGCTGTGGCCAGTGCACACCTTGCAGAGAAGGTCCCGACTGCCACCATACGTGATTTACACAAGGTTCTGTGTGAGGCTAATTTCTTCTATGTTTATGAAGGGGTGGACTGGATGAACAACATGATGTGGCGTTTTGTGCAAGGTGACGCGCGGCAGTCGGAGATCGACATGATCTGGGAGCTCAGCAAGCAGATCGAAGGGCACACCATCTGTGCCCTGGGAGACGGCGCCGCCTGGCCCGTGCAGGTGAGCCCAATGGAAATCAGATCAACTGTCATACAAGTGACAAGTATATGGCAGCTAGCGAGCTAGCGGCTAAACAAAATTTCCCATTCTGATCAATCAGATTTAGATTTTTTTTGACGTAACGAGCAAATTGTGGCTAACAAGCAAGCAGTTAGCACAATAAACTAACAGTAGTCTAAATCGTTACTTAGCACCTTTTTCCCTTTTGTTTCAGGGCTTGATCAGACACTTCAGGCCCGTGATGGAAAGCCGAATCGCCCAATTCCAGCACCAGAAGCAGGCCAGAGCTTAAAATGTCTGCTTACTCTTCATCCTAGCTGGCGTGCTTCTCTGCCTCATCGCTACCTGAAACACCCGAATGCTTGTGCTCTTCACAAAATATTTAAAATAAAAAAGTGTTTTGTTTTTTTTTTTGTCTCCTTGTCTGATGGAAATGTCAATAAAGTTCTATGAACCGTAAATCCACATTGACATGTTATTAATCCTGCTTGTTATTTTCAGCGTTGTTTTTAATGGTTTATACCAGTGGTTCCCAAACTGATGTCTTTCCCAGAATAAAAGGCATTATATTACTAAACTAAAGTTGTATTTTTGAAATTCACTTGTTTATTCCCCTGTTAAACTTTGACTTTCATATCATAAAATTACAGATTTATTGGGGGAAAATATGCTTTTTTTGTATTTGTAACAACATTTCACTTATCCTAATGCCTTTATTAGCATAATTATTATATTGAAATTGAAATTACATTAATCCGGTCCAGCCCCCCCCAAACAGTTTTTCCTTCCAGGATTTGTATACACAGGATTTTAAAACAGCACAATCTTCTATATATGTGTGGCACAAAACATTATAAATGAGAATGTGAAGAATACACTGGTTTTATCAAGTTTGCTTACCGTGCGTACTGTTACGTTTTTTTTAATTAGTTTACTGTATCTGTAGAACGTACTCCGAAGTATCGCGACATCAGATTCGCGATATGACGGGATTTTGCATGTCACGTGACCCGGACACCTCTTGGCGCCGCGGTTTCCTTTACGGTCAACAGGGGTAGGATAATCTGTTTGTTTTCCACAAATATTCATATCTTTAAAAGTCATACTCGCTCCCAATAAGTACTAGTTAAAATAACCATGCATGGTGACTCGTGGAACAAAGCAAAGACTTCAAATTAAAAAATACAATGACCCGTTTCGCTATCATTCGAACTGCCTGTGGTTCGTTTGTGTCGTTTTCAACCAATCGTGGCCACCTATTGACATCTTATCGGCGTCATAATTTTTAAATGTTGTCTTTTTATTATTATGATTATTTTTCAACAGTTCCGCGTGAAGTGAATAAAGACATGGACGTGCTGAAGATCGAGGAAGTGATCGTGGGTACCAACGTGATGAAGACCAACCCAGAGATGAAGTCTGAGTCTTCTGCGACGTCCCAGTTGCAAACTTGTAAGTTGTCCTCCTGACTGACTGAAGTTCAGATACGCTACTTACAATCATGGAAATTTCAGGATGAACCTAAGATGCACTATAACCTTTGCAGCTCACCTCAATTTGACCTTCTCTAAACCTTTGAATGCACGTCTTACTGCTCAATGTTTCAGTACTTTTTGCACAAGTTGCTGTTGTCTAACAACGAACTGAACTGCAAAATTCCATGAAAATATATAAGGACATCCACTTCTGGTCTCTCTGTATCTAACTATCCCCAAAAAATCACAACAGTTTGATCCATGAATGGACCAAAACATTCCTGGTTAAATTCGAATTTGTATTCGAACGGTGCTCTTCATCATGCTGGTCACATTTTGACGTCATGAGAACAAGATGGCAGCCAACATTTGATCAACATTACTTCACTCGGCTCCTTGTAGGAGAACAGCAAGTTGTGCAAAAAGTTCTGAAACATTGAACAGTTGTGCATGTGCATTTTAGGTTCAACCTGAAATTTCGACCGAAATCCAAATTTCCCAAACTTTTTCTGGGCAGCGTATGTGCCTAAAGCTTCCACCTTTAATTGTTCTATGCGGTTGGGATGCAGCGGAGGATTGTGACGATCTGCAGTGTCCGCAATGTCTCATCACCTTTGTCACCACCAAGGCCAGGCAGAACCACCTGAGGAGGACTCACCCGGATCAGTACACCAGGCAGCTGATGCAGGTAAACGTGGTCGATATTCGTCGCTCTCCTGCTCCCGTGAGCCTTTTCTGGCTGGCCGGTGGTCAACATTTTACGTCTTTCCGCAGAACAACACATTGTTCTCGTGTTACAAGTGCGATAGAATTTTTGCTTCCCCCGAAGAACTCAGCGTGCACCGGGACATCCACCACCGGACCGACGACATGCCCGTCTGCTCCTCCTGCCACAAAGTGTTCCCAACCTTCAGTAGTGTGAGTACAAGAAACACAAGTACACTGAACTCATGTTTATGGCGGGGGATACATTCCAGACCCATCTGCAATAGGTGGAAATCTGCTGTATGCGTGATGATTTTATTAGTTTTACCCCTCCCACACTCTCTAAACACAATTAAACTTATTCAAACAAAGACTCAAACAACTGAACTCACATGACTGACTGCAAATGTTTGGTCGCAGCTCTTCAGGCACAAGCGAAAGGGCTGCGTGAAAGGCGTGTGGCGCTGCCGAGACTGCGACGTGCGCTGCCGCAGCCTCCTCCACTTCCACATGCACTGCATCGACGAGCACGACCGGGACGTGGTAGCTGCGGCGAAAAGCGGCGGGCGCCTCTGCTCCATCTGCTGGCGCCACTTCCTCACCGACGAGGCGCTGCACAGCCACCAAGAGAGGGTCGACAACGCCGAAGTCAAACTATCCGGTAAGCGCCACCTGGAAGCCAAGACCAGGAAGGCGGGGGGCAAGAGGAAGAAGAGGATTGAGGAGGAAGATGATGATGAGGAGGACGATGACAATGAGGAGGAGGAGGAGGAGGAGGAGGAGGAGGAGGAGGAAGAGGAGCTGCAGATCCCGTGTCCCGAAGCAGACTGTGATCTGGTGTTCCCTTCCATTGATGCACTGAGGGCACACAAGAGGAGCCAGCACCCCCCGCCGCCTTCATCTTCTCTCAAAAAGCGCTGACCACGGCATAAATGCCAGTCTGTACATAACTACTTTTTCTTTTTGACGCCACGGCCTTCCTCACTACTACACTTGACAGCAATCTTTTCCCTCATCAGCGGCCATTTTTGATACTTTCAAGTTCTCGAAAGGCCATTTTAAAGTTCTGTAAAAAAGGATGAGCTTATTATTTTATTTGAGCATTTGTGAGTGCATTGTTTTTGAAAAGGAAGTTGTAAAATTTACCAGTAATTCTACAATCAATATTTGACTTGACAAGTTCTTTGAGGTTAATGAACAATTGTCTGCATTAAGCAACAGATATTCATGTTTTTTTTATTATTAAAGTGTTTTCCCCAAAAGATTTGTTTTTAATTTTCTTGAGACTGCACACAAAAATGTTCATTTCCTTGTATTTACAGTATGTACATAGTTTTGAAATTTTACTTTATTCATATATATATATTTTGTATCTTATTTATGTGTATATATTTTCATATTTAATTCAATGTAGTAAATGTATATGATAGTTACATTTAATGTAATTAAAAATACATTTAAAAATTGCGCGCATTTTATGTGACTATTTTGATTATAATTAAATAGAAAGTTTCTCCAATCAATATATAAAGTAAAATACATTTAATAGATTTTAATGAAATTTAACTATACAGTATTTTTACTTTAATGTATATATTTTAAATGGTTTTCATAATATGTAATATATTTAATGAGTAGATTTTAATGACACTCATATGTAATTTCTCCAGATTTTCGCTTATATATTTTAACTGATTTCAATTAGATTTTATACAATATTTAAATAAACGCATATATACTATACATTTAATAAGTGCATGTTGCATTTAATTACAAATACATTTTTATTTCATATATCGAGTTACATTTTTACATAGATATATATAATGTAAAATATATCCAATAACTAGCGTTAAAGTGCAATTAAAAATATATTTAACAGGAATTGCAGAATACAATTTTAGTTTTAATGTCAAAAATTAGCGCAAAGTCACAAAATCGAGGTCCGGAAATTAATACATAAATATGTGTAAGTAATTATAAAATGACATGAAAGTAATGCCTATAATCTAGTTAGAATGTGAACTACTGTGTGTACTCCCATGTTTGTTTGAGCTCGGCTACTTGTGTTAAATGTAATACCGCCAATTATAGCTCATTATATTTAATATTTGAACATTTTTAAACGTTGTGAAAAATAGTAATAAACGAAAGAGGTGCAAGCAAAGAAAACAAACAGAGCGGCGAGAAGTATTTTTTTCCCATGATGCACTTGTCCTCCCTTCCTATCTGGCGCCTTCTGGCCGGGAGCAGTCCAGGTCCATCTTGGCTCTTCGTCTCTGCCACCGCCGTCGTCGTCGTCAGACGCCAGCACGCTCTTCTTCTCCTTGTTGACGTCGTTCTCAGTAATGGCGGCGTCGGGAGGCGGATTGTCGTCGTCCGCCAACGTCGCAGCGGCCTTGTGCGCGCAGACGACCGCCCGAGCTCGCTTCCCGGGCCGGCCGTGTGCAAGCCGCGTCGGCCGGCTGCGGCTCGGCAAGCGAAGCAAACGCGGAAGGCTGAGCTCGGACGACGGCGAGTCGGCCGACGGAGGCCCGAGGCCCGTCAACATCGGCCTCGCGTTGAGCGACGACCCGGCCTTGCTGCGCCTGCTCGGGGTGGCCGAGAAGCACGGGCGGCGGAGGGAAGCGGGCTTCGACTCGAGCGAGGAGGTGAGCGAACTAGCTGAAACGCCTTGTCAACAAAATGTTTCACTAGGTCCAAACACACGAGAAATGGCGCTTGTATGCACTTGTTTAGGAATTACAAAGGATGTGGAAGCCCCTTGATACGCTAGCGGCAAAGTAGCGTTTGTTTCGACTTCCACTTTGTCCCGGTGCTTGTGCGGCATTAATTGTTCGTTTATGTTCGGAATAGACGCGTTTTTCAGGAATATCGGTCTCTGTCTCGCTCCACCAGGCGGAAACTTTGGTAGCTAGTGACGGTTGTTTATGGAAACGACCGTCGTGTAGTAAACTTTCGCTAGCTCTAATGCTTAATAAATAATAATAATAATGAAACAAGAAAACATAACGTCTTCAATTCGTCTTTGGTTTTGCGGATGTTTCGTCTGTTCGTTGGGGAAACGTCATAGTGGCAAGTTGATCATCACACTGCCCACGTTGGAACTGTCAGCTGACTACAGGATGGACAACTGTGTGCAAAGCCGTTTGAGCATGTTATTGGATATCCTTGATATCCATTTCGAGCACCATGTACTAGAATACTCTGTGTACTTACTACTAGTACGATTGTGTCTTTACTAATTATGTTTTTCCCCCCACTACTAGTGCCAATTTAGACCTCTAGTACAACCTCAAGAAGGGTATCAAGGATAACAAATTAATGCTCAAGCACCTTTGATATCCTCGATACCCAGCTTAAGGTCCATGTATTAGTACGCTCTTGGCTTTGCTAGTAAGACAATTCAGTGCATTAGTAGAACAACTGCCACTTTTGGCCTACTAGTACAAATCTAAGTTACATGTACTAGTATGCACTATGCCCTCACTTGTTAGACAATTAATTGCACTTGAACAACTACGGTGTACTAGTAGAACGACAGTGTCTTACTTATAATGTATATTTGCATTCCAAGTGCCACTTTAGGCCTACCAGTACATAATTAAACCTTAGGAGTAAACTGTGCTAACGATACTAGGCCCAACTAGGAGGCAGTTTTTACGCACAAGTGAACTCATGGATCCTACTCGAAGCAGCAAACTACTAGTATGCCAAAGTGGTCCTACGAGTGTGCAGAAATGTCATAAAGAAAAATATTTGTTATGTATAGTATGCTGACCCCAACTGTCGGGTTTGTACATAAACTCTGGAGACATAACATTGCCACAACAAAATGGGAATCAGAAAGGCCCTTTGCCAGTCAAATGTGTGCCTCATGGATGGTCAATAAAGTAGCTGTCAACATTTTACTGTTGCTGATCAATTGACCCCATTTTTGGTGTTGGCCCACAGTGGTGGAGAACCCTGACATTATCAGGAAGGTGTTGTTACTATACACTGATCACTATTAACAAGTTCACCTCTTGGTGTTTTTTTTTTTTTTTCCCCTTAATGTTTTTGTTTTTGCTGAAAAACTCACCTGCTGGTGTTTTTTCTGTGTGTGCTCTTTCTATAATGCCCTAAGATGTCGCCAAAGCCCTCTGTCATAATTGGAAAGTAGTGCAGTAGTGATAGGGAAAGTGATCCATATTGGTCGGTTCTCAAATAGCTAATCCCTGTTTACACAAGGAAAAAACAAGGTGGTACTAACCAGGTATGAAGGGGTACAAAAAGAGTTAGGGTTTCAGATTAGGGTTTCATGGCATCAGTTGATGTAATCAAAGCCTTGTGGACTGATACCAGAATGAAAGAGGGAAAATGAATTGGAAAACTGGTCGAATGTGCTTTTTTTTTCCCTCCCTCTGGCTGTCGTTTTTTTTTTTTTTTAGTTGGAAGGCAAACTCTAATCCAGCATGAATGGATTATTAAATCCATGGCAGATACACGTGACCCAGTTCTGTTTAAAGAAACAAACATGATGGATGTTGGCACAGTCACTGTCCACGATGGATGGATGATTACTAAACACCATATTTCCTGAAATTCTAGTCCTCGTGCGTCATTGAATTAAGACAAACTAGCACCTTTCTTAAATAGACGTCTCCTTTTAACCATCAGGTTTTTAAAAAATAATAATAATTACTGCATGGGCAATAAATGGTTAATTCAAGGGATATATCACTTTTTTTCCCCCAGATCGTTACCAGTACGAGTATTTACTCTTGAGTACTCATTGATCGCGAGTACCGATACCACTAGTACTTTTGATACATAAAACACAATGAGATATAATTGTGAACAAAGACCTTACTTTCTTACTGACGCACATGCTGAATCGCTGCAGGGTAGAGAGCCAACTACTGAACTACTGACGAGGGGCACTTTGTGCCCCCCCCCCCAAGTAACGGTGGCTGGCATCGGCATGCTTCACGAGTGCCCGATTCCGTGAAATGAGCCCCGATACCGATACTTGGTATCAGAACTTGCCCGTCCCTAGTTAACTTGATCCCATTGGAATGCTGTCCGTGGTGCAAAACAGTCTTGGGTGTACTCTTTGTGTACTCTTAAAATATTTAATAATCTTAACAAATATTTAAGAATACCAAATAGCGACGAAATTTTTTTTGAAACCAGTTCCCACTTCTTTGACTAACATGATTCCTATTTCAGTCACCAAAAATGGTTCCCACTTTAATTAACCAAAATGGTTATACCCTTCAGTTACCAAAATGTTTTCCACTTAAATGAACCAAAAGTGTTCCCCACTTCAGTTAACAAAAATGGTTCCTACTTCATATACCAAAATAGTGGCAACCTCAACCAAAATGGTTTCCCACTTCATTTACCAGATATGGTTTAAAAAAAGCCACGATATTGTGGGCTTCCAGAGTTTGGAGGTTTATATTAACCCTGAATGACCCATTGTTTTTTTCCGTCAGGAGGAAGACTTTGGTGGATTTGGCGTAACCTCAGCTCGTTCACCGAACAAGGCAAAACTTCACAAAGCTGTGCAGCCTCCCGAAGCTGCGGAGAAACCCCCTGCAACCAAACCTCTCGTTGGGCAAATATTACCCAAGACCCCCAAAGCAGCGCTGATTGGGAGTATTGTATCACAGAGAGCCATAAAAGAAGAAGGATTAATTGGGAAGATTGTTCCGCAGAGCTCCGAAGATGAAGAAGGGCTTATTGGGAAGATTGTACCACAGAGTTCCGAAGATGAAGAAAGGCTTATCGGGAAGGTTGTATCGCGCACCACTAAAAAAGAGTGGGTGGGTGTCAAAGAAGTGCCAAAGGGGACGCTTAAAGGGCAAGGCAGGAAGATGAAAGGCATCAGGACAGGTGTCGGGGCAGCACGACAAACTGAGCGAGACCAAACTGTCGAAAACACCTTTCAGGTTGATGGAGTTGAGGTAGAAATGTCAGACAACGCTTCGCCGCTGAGGCCCGCCAAGCGTGCCAGGCTGTTGGCGGCATCCCTTCAGCGCCGCCAAAGGAAAAAGATGATGAAGGACGTTGCCGCGTCCCCGGAAATCGGGGCGGAGGCCGGCGCCCAGAGCGGACCGGAGGCAGCAATGCCACTGGAGGGGATGTCGCCGCCGCCGGTGTTGTTGGGGCACCGCCCGTATGCACGACACTCCCGCAAGTCCTTATACGGCCACAGGAGGAAGATGAAAGATCAAAAGAAGAAGATGAAAAACACCTTGGCCGCCAACACCGCCAGTCCTAAAAGGAAGCGCATCAAGCACATTTTTTACGCCTACGTCACTGATCCCAGTCCTACTGCTTCGTCAGAACCCGAGCCCGCTCCTCTTACGGAGCAGCAAAACTCCCCGACCGTGACGACTGCACGCTCATCCCGAGTCATTAAAACACCAAAGCGTTTTTTGGATGAGGCGATGTTGCCCTTTCCAAAAGGCCACTTGTCCTCCTGGCTCAAGAATCAACCGAAAGAGGATGAGAAGACCAGCACATCCTCTCACGAGTCCGTTTACGACACCAAGCTGGACAAGGACGCTATATCCGCGACCGACAAGTCGTCGTCTCCAGCGAAGCTCTCGGCGAGACCCGTTCACGCCACCAGTCACCTGGACTTCTACAAGAAACTCAAGAGGCTTACCCTGAAGCTGGCGGAAAAGAAGAGAGGCCAGTACGCCTTGAGGGCAGACGACAAAGACGGCACACGTCCGGACGATTTAAGCGTGCATGTCAAGAAGAGGAGGAGGCGGAGGTCCAAACTCACTGTGGAGGAGTTGGACTCGCCCGGTGTGGTGAGGAAGCTCGCCGTGGTCGTCAACAGCGACGCCAAGACGTCCTCACAAACATCCCCGGAAGATGCCGACAGGAATAGTAAGCACAGCTTGTTTTCTTTGATAACATTGTGTCAGGGTTGGGGTTTCTAATTAAGGTTTCAATTTGGGCTTTCCAATCAAACTTTCAGGCCAGGGTTTATAATGAGGGTTTCAAGTCATGGTTAGGGTTTCAAGACAGTTTAAGGTTTACAAAAGTAGGAGGACGAAGCCAAAACAGATCATTATCTCGAGTCCTCCGTGGTTGGACGATGAGGCCGTGCCTAATAAAGTGTTCCCCTTTCCGTTTCCACAGACGACGCAGGGAGCAGCGAGGCTCGCCCGGCGGGGGCACTGGCGCCTGAGGCAGGCGTGGCCGGAAACCGCGTGGTGGGCCTGAGCGGAGCCAACAAGAGAATGCTACACCTGCTGAAGAAAGCCAAAGTGCAGCTCATCAAGATTGACCAGCAGAAGCAGTTCAAGCTGTTGCAGGTGAGTAGAGAACTCTTGTAGAGCTGCTACATGAATATAACATACATAAATATATCCTAATTAGGACCTTTTCTCTATGAACAGATGAGCTCCAGTGAGTCACACATGGCAGTGAGCGGAAGAAGGAAAAGGAGAGTCAACCTGTCTCCTAAACTGGGAAGTCCTCAGGTAATATGCACGTTTATGCTTCATTCATTTCTATGGTCACTGTCATAGCCACACTTATTTTGTATACAGGAAAGGAGGGTGGCAGCAAGTTGGCCCCACTACATATTGTGTACACACACAAGAGTTTTACTTTAATATGAACACTACATGAGATTGATCAAATTTACAAGTTGTAATTTATTACATTTTTAATAAATAAAATGTTGTTATTATTTAATACTGTTTATTATATAATGTGTATTCAACTTGTCTAAAGGCACCACTGTATTAATTAGAAAATACTTTATTTAAAAAATGTTTGTAATTGGAAATAATTGTATTTTTTCAGATATTTTATTATTGCAACTATTCATTCAAATGAGTGCTTAATAAAATAATGACTTATTAAAACATTGTATAACTAATGGTATTTTATTTTCGATTAGATGTCGCTTTGCAGTGTATTTTAATGCAAAATACAAATTTTAAAATAGGCATTAAGTAGTATTTATTATATCAGCGTGAGTAAACTACAATGTACCAACTTTGCTTATTTATAAAAGCCTGCACAAATGTAAATGCAAGAAACTAAGATAAATAATAGGTAATGTAATTGTATGATTACATACCGTAATAAGCCCCCTGCGATTGGCTGGCGACCAGTTCAGGGTGTACCCTACCTTTTGCCCGGAGTCAGCTGGGCTAGGCTCCAGCACGCCCGTGACCCTAGTGGGGTGAAGCGGTATGGAAAATGGATGGATGGATATAATAATAAAACATGTTTTGTTGACAGGAGCAGCCTTTGGGTGGTCCCAGGATCAAGCACGTGTGTCGGGCAGCAGCAGTTGCCCTGGGCCAGCCGCGGGCAATGGTGCCCGACGACATTCCGCGGCTCAGTGCCCTGCCGCTGCACGAGAGGGAGGGTATCACCTTTTCTCCCGCCATTGAAGGTACGCTCCATGCACACTTGTTGATCTTTAACTGGCACACTTGACAAGTGCATCCTTGGTGCACAACCATTTTTAGTCTTGACTGATCCTCAATGGTGTGACGCAAACCATGGAGATGACCCTTTGTTTGTTCTCAACACTCAAACCAATCCACCGAGTAGACAAATATGTAAAGAGGGCAGTTGAGAAGGCATTAAAAAAAAATCTCCACTTTGGTACATCACACTGAACTTGTAGTAAATCATAGATCCACCCCACCACAGAATAAATCCCCCCTAAAAACACAATTCACCAATTCCAAAATGACAAAACAAAGTTCTTTGTAAGCTCAATGTAGTTGTAAATCAATTATTTGCCAGCAAAAATATCTTTTGTCACACACAGATTAGCCACTGCTGTTGGAAAGCTTTACCCAACACTGGTCGATCGGCCATCACTCTGTATGAGGTGAGAAAGTGCTGTTGGACCATTAGTCTCGCTGCCCTGAAGCACACGTAGGAACAATCTCGCACCACATCCAAGAGGCCTGGGCTAAAATCTACACAGATATATACATCACAATTGATTCAATATTATAATGCATAACGAATATATAATATCTATCTGCAATAATAACAACAGAAAAGACACTGAAATGGAAGCATACAGAAAAGTTGGTGTGGTGTGTGAGAAAAGATTGATTGCATTATCAAGAATGATGAATTGTTGCACAATGTGTTTTTTTTTTTTATTGTGCTATATCATTCAACAAGAGGAAGAATGATGCAATGGAAAGTATTAAGAATGATACTGCAGAGGTATATCAATGTTATTGTCTGACTGTTTATTAATGTTTTGATTTTTAATTTACGGTATTGCCCCACATTTGCAATTCGCTACTCGTGGTTTCACCCATTTGTAGATTTTTGCGGTGAACCTCTCCTCAAAATCCCGCCTATTCCCTATTTTTGTGCTCAGGCCGAAGCACTGTCTGAAAGACGTATTGTTTGGCCGTGTTTTGTGGCATTTTGGTGCCAAGCAACTCCATTCAAGTGGGGGGGGAGTGGGTCATTTAGAGAGGCCATCACACTTGCTATCTTGTGGCATTTATAGGCAATCATAACACTTTTTTTAGGGGCCACTATTAGTTGCAGTTTTTCGATATTCGCTGCAGGGTTTGTTCCCACTACTGTGAAACAGCCGTATTACATCAAATAGTGTCCGACCCTTGAATGAGACGCCATTGATCTTCAGATTGGACAAATAAACTTCTCTCTAAAATACATGCCACTCTTTAAATAAATAAAAAATTCAGTTCATCGATTGTTGTTCACTCATGAGAAATTAAAGAGCTAACACCTCACCTACAGAGCAATCAGATGAATTCAAGTATGTGGCGTCCTAACCACTGTGTTGTAAACAAGTTCCCCGCGCGGTGCTAAGACGATCTTGTATTATGGGGCGGCAGGAGTTCTTTAACAGCAATTCCAATTGACTGACATGTGGTCACTCCACATCCATGTTTTTTATTTCTTCTGCCCAGTCATCCTCTGTTCTTTTCTCCATAATTGTCCGTAAACGCCACTTTTCACTTGACATATATTGTTCTGGGCGGCACGGTGGACGACTGGTTAGAGCGTCAGCCTCACAGTTCTGAGGACCTGGGTTCAATCCCTGGTCCCGCCTGTGTGGAGTTTGCATGTTCTCCCCGTGCCTGCGTGGGTTTTCTCCGGGCACTCCGGTTTCCTCCCACATCCCAAAAACAAGCATTAATTGGAGACTCTAAATTGCCCGTAGGTGTGAATGTGAGTGCGAATGGTTGTTTGTTTGTATGTGCCCTGCGATTGGCTGGCAACCAGTTCAGGGTGTACCCCGCCTCCTGCCCGATGACAGCTGGGATAGGCTCCAGCACGCCTGCGACCCTAGTGAGGAGAAGCGGCTCAGAAAATGGATGGATGGCTATATTGTTCTGTATACCATATTAACAAAGTGCTATTTCTGTTTGTTGAAAAATACAAATTCATGTATAATATCATTAATATTATTCAAAAAATGTGGCCTCTCCCTTTATAATAAAACCAGCACGGTATCTTTAAATGTGTTAAATGCACTTTGGAGCTCTCGTCCATCCTCTTCCTCTTGCAGATGTCGCAGATGATGATGATGATGATGATGAGGACATCTCTTTTGGAGGCGGGGCTCAGTGGCTTGTCTCCCAGGAACCCCTTCAGGAGCAGCCAAAGCAGTGGCGGCGGCGTGGCCGGCGCCGCGGCCGCAAGTTCAAGAAGCGCAAGATCCTGAGCCGCTACCTGCCCGGCGGCGTCCGCTCGCGGCGCTGTGGTGCGTGCAAAGGGTGCCTCGTGGACAGTGACTGTGCCAAGTGCGCCCATTGTCGCGACAAGCCCAAGTATGGCGGGCCAAATACGAAGCGACAGTGTTGCATGTAAGCAAATGCGTTTGTGCGCCTCAATATACAATAAGGAGACATTCTGCTTTAATTTTCCATGCAAATGAGCGACTGCTCACCCTGGCCCCTGGGTGGAGCTAGGCGGTTGTGACGAGACGAGGGCCACTACTATCCCAAAGTGTCACACAAAAAACAGTGCATATAAAAGGCTACACACACCAACGTGAACAGTTGAATTAAAAAAAGATGAACACATTTTTGTGCTGTATTGTCAACAGATACAGAAGGTGTGAAAGAATTGAAGCGGCAAAGACGGAGCGCTTTGTAAAACAATTCAAAGGTACGCATTGTTAAAATTACATTCTTCCTCCGAATAGTAGGGAGGGGCACTTGACTGACGTTCCTATTTAAAATTAAGTACAGCGGTACCTTGATTTATGAGTGCCCGAACTTACAAGTTAAAAAAATAATAATTAGTGAGCTTCAGATACATAGCCACCAGTGTTGAGTGAAGGAAAATAATTCATCAATTAAAGGGGAACTAAACTCAATTTATTTATTTTTTTAAGTATATGTATGTACCCCACTCATATAAAAATGGTATTTGAATTAATATTGCCATCGTGGAATAAGAATTAAATAGATGAAATCATCAATTTTCACCCATCTTATAGGCCGCCATCTGCTGTCGACCCGAAATTAATTGCTAATGTCACGTGACCAAACCCGGAAAACAGCCGACTCCCTTTGTATGCTGCGATAACTAACATTACCTCTGCTCAATGAAATGATGATTTGCACAAAATTGTAGCAAGTTTGTGTAAGAGCTTGGTTACCACACGGATTAAACACGTAAATCAAGGTACCACTGTATAAAAAAATATATAAATTTGGATATGAGAATCTTACTCCTGTTTAAATGCCAGTGTCATTCATATTAAGAAAAGTGATGTCTTTTGAGTGTTCATCAGTCATCGTCTTTTCATCTCCATTTTCTCAGTGCGGGCCAGGAAGTCCAAGGCGGCCGTGTCGAGCAGCGACGATGGCAACTGGGGCTCCGTGCAGTCGAGGAAGACGTTAGTGCCGACCAAGATCCGCAAGCAGTCCCTGCGCGACATCACGCCGCGCTCATTCAGGAACCTGCTCAAGTCTGAGTCCGATGAAGAGCTCGAGGATGAGATTATGACGTTCAAGACAGAGAAAGTGACCGTAAAGCAAGGTAGGTATCAACTCTTTTGTGCTCCTTCTTTCAAAAACAATCGAACTGTGTCTTAGGTGTGTGTCTGTATGTGTGTGTGTTTTTGGGGGAGATTTAGGACTTGAACTGTCCCTTTGTGATGGCCCTCCTCCAGAGGCTGTTAAGCAGCGGCGGCCATTTTCTAAAGGAAGACCAAGAGCTTACAAGGTAATAATGTCTGCAAGTGTGTTTCTTCTCATGTAGCTCCTTTAAACTCCTGGGGTAAATTATTTGGACTATTGTTTATTAGTCCTTCCTGTTATTGATTTGTTGTGTGTTTATGCTATTTTTTTCACCAGCTTAACAAATTCCCGACAAGAAAACAATTTCCAAGTAATTTACTTCCAGGGCCTCTTTTCTCATTTTGTCCACCAATCTAAAATGTGCTGGAATTAGATACTCAGGGATATTTGATCTAGCTTGTTAGCGTTCAGCCTCGCTTGCTGTTTTCTCTTTACTTTTACTTGTTTGTTGTATGTTGTAGATGCTTTCAGCATGTTTCTTGAAGAGGGTTGAATTATTTCACTAGCTGGTGTTTGGGATGTTGAACAGCAACTACCTTTTATGTGAATAATGTAGACTTGAATTTATTTGACCACAGACTGCTGAGCTTTTCTCTGTTTGTGTGACCGTCGGAGATTGCAGAAGAAAGCACATTAGCGGTTTATTACAATTTATGCTGAGTGAGAGTGGAGTTTGAAGCAAAATAAAAAGGATAGGGAGAAATTCAGATGGTGATGTGGAGGCGCGTGACATTGCAGAGCGACCACAGGTCAGTCCTTCTGGAGCTCAAAGATCACCTTTAACATTGCACAGGGAACCCCTTTACAGCATGTGTTAAGACCTCCGAGAGACTTTTCATGTGCTTCGGTAGGTGCTGCTGTTTTGGTTAGCAACACTGTGTGAACAGAAGCATCAATGAACTGGGATGATTGCAATTGCTACACGGCCATCCGTCCGTCTGTCCCCCCGAGATATTTGAGATAGATATTTAAACTAAATGGGGTATTTCTTGGAAATTATATAAAAACCAGCCGACTGGTTGTAACTATGTGGACGTAAAAGCAAGCATGCCTCTGTTTGTAGTTTTTCCCCTTTTATCCGCCTTACTTACCCTGGCTAACATAGTGTTTGTACAATAGGACTTCTTTCTTTCTCTGTCTCCTCCGTTGCATGCGCCTCTATGCAAGTGTAGCTTTTGGAACCTGTATGGCTGGTTGGCTTAGGCAGTCCCCTCCTCCGCAGGAATTGCAGAACACGGAAGAGGCGGCGCCCAGCGATACGTTCCCCTGTTCCGGCCCACCCGGAACCCCTGTGTCCAAACTGCGGCGGCAGCTCAGAGTACACATATACCGCCTCCCTGATCCTCACCTGCAGCCGCCCCAGCGCCTGGATCCAAACCTTAAACAGTCAGAACCCGAATCGATGCGGCCCCTAACACAGTCTAGTGAGCCGCACGCACTGCATGCCGTAACGCCCCAGCTCGTAACACGGCCTGCGTCTGAAACGCAGCCCCCTTCACGTGTCCTCGTGTTGCGACTGCACCCCTTGGCTCAGTCTGTGGTGCACGCCGCCGTACATGGGCGGAAAAGTGAATCGGCGCCACCCCGAGGGAGTCCAAAGTCCGCGTTGCGCTCAGCTCCAACAGAGTTTGCGACCACGTTACACTTTCAAGGGGACGCACTGTCGCAGATGCAACCCCTCCACGTTTTGAGTGACAAAGAATGCACAGAGGACAGAGCAGATGACGCCCGAGATGACGCCCAAGACGGACAAGAGGGGACGGTGCTGCAAAGGCCGCCAGGAACTGACCCACACTGTGTCCTTCCTTCCCAGAATGCCGCCGAGGGCTCGTCGGTCAGCGCACCCGTGGGTTTTCCTAATGGACTTCCCCAGAAGGGCCCAGTGCTGAACAAGACTAAGATCCGTGTGGATTTTAAGGTAGGCTTGGATGTTGGACTCAAATTGCTAAAGTTTCCCATGAACTGCTCAAGACCCAAATTTAGCGTGTGCCTTTACAGACTATTAAAAATATAATTGGAAATGGGAAAATGATGGTATAAGGAAGGGATACTATGCAATCATTTGAAATTTTTTTCATAATTTTAAGATTTTCCACACTTAACATCCACTTGAGACTACAATCGCTTGGTTTTGGGGGCCAGTTCTGTCTCATGCAAGTGCTGAGTATGGCTTAAGTTATCATGACTACTTGGGGCAAAGCTGTTAGTGTGTTGCGACTGAGCAAGTGACAACTCAGTTGCAGCTTTGTTGCTATATTTAGCGACTATTCTAAGGCCCGTAGCAACAGTTTTCAAAAAAGCGACTAGCAAGAAGTCTAGCAACTTTTTGCGGTGTTATTGGAGATGTTTGGAAACTCCGAATATTTGCCCCTCTTGGGTCCAGACTGCAAATGGATGACAATTGGGCAAGGCCATTCCAGGCCAATTTAACTCTATGGATCTACTCACGGGCAGAGAAACTCTTTAGTGCGTGGTATGACGTACATTACGCGGCTTCTGATGTCACAATTCAGAAAGCTTGGGCACATTTTCAGAAAATGGGCAGCTAACAAAACATTAGTTGGTTGTTTAATTTCACAGTTGATGATAAACAGGCACTTCAGCCACCCAACGTTTTGTATACACTTTCAATTCTGTCTGCAAATTAAACATTCATTCAATTTGTAATAACTTAATTTAATTTTTGGTCTCCAGGAGGACTGTGCAGTCCAGAACGTGTGGCTAATGGGTGGCCTCAGCGTCCTCACGTCTGTCCCCACCACGCCTCAGCCCGTCTGTCTGCTGTGTGCCAGCAAAGGACGACACGAGGTAAACCGACCACCTGCTGTCTGACTGTCAATTTCTCTTGAACTAACTCTGCAATTCCCTCTTAGATGATCTACTGCCAAATATGCTGCGAGCCCTTCCACAGCTTCTGTCTCTCTGCTGAGGAGCGCCCCCTGGGGGAAAACAAGGAGAACTGGTGCTGCCGACGCTGCAAATTCTGCCACGTGTGTGGGCGCAGGAGCAAAGTGTCTAAGGTCTTGAAGCCAGCTCATTTTTGGCTTATTCTGTGATTATCCAAGTGTGACATATCCAATTGGTGACTCCTGATATCAACTCTACTCAGTTGTTCGTTCTCTCCAGCCTGTGTTGCAGTGTAAGAGGTGTCAAACCTCCTACCATCCCTCTTGCCTGGGACCAACATACCCAAAGCCAATGAACTGCAGCTTACCCTGGGTAGTCTTCATATTGTTATCAAAGCTAAGAATTTAAAGAATCATTTTAATAAACGTTAGGTTTGACTTTTTGTTAGAATGTTGTGTGTTTTGTTTTGTAAAGCTCTGCATGACGTGTATTCGCTGCAAAAGCTGCGGCGTGACGCCCGGAAAGTCGTGGGACGTGGCCTGGAACCACGAAGAGAACTTCTGCCCTGACTGTGCTGTTCTTCACGACAAAGGTTAGTTAGTAAGACTTTGTGGCGTTCGAACATACTGTAGCTGGTAGACTTCTGAGATGTTGTTTAAAGACAAAATAATGTTAAGTGAAATAAGTCGTCAGGAAGAAAATGGGGAATGGGCCCTCAAGTGATGGGTTTCCTGACTTCAGCCCTCCAATAGCAGACAGAGTTTGGTCTTGGAGCCTTAACCCCTGGATAAAGTCTTTGAGTTAGCAAAACTTCATTTAATTGCCAGTTTTTTTAGGTGTCTTCATCAACCCAAACCTATTTGAATTGAAAAAAAGGTAAATAGAAAAATACAGCCAATTGCAATTTTTTTTGTTTACATTTAAGTACAATGTGAGTGTACCGCTCGTGTTAATTTATGTCATGATAATTGTGATATCAAGTTTTCATATCCTTTCATGTGTGATAAATCATTGTAAACCTTTATCTGTAAAGGAATGTGTAAAGTTACATTTTAAAATTTAGTGTAGAAAGTGTAGATAGGTTAACAACGATGTAATAAAACTAAAGTAAACCTACCTCACCCTTTGAAGATGCCTGACAGATGCATTGTTGTTACATACTGACATTTTATAGCTTTTTACAATAGTATCTGCTCTGTAATTGTTTTTCTGTGATTGAGATTTAATTGTTCATTCCACTGAGCAGCCACACCCTTTCCGAAGTTGCACTATGTTCTGTTTCTTGTCCCTATGGTTATCATCACAACTTTGGGACATGTTTTTTTCCAGATTTCTTATGTTGCTCTCCAAATTGTTCACTATTTGGACACTATGACAATGATGTCTCTTACGGTACATGCGCAGGTCACTTCTGCACAGTTTGCAACAAGTGCTACGAAGAGGACAGCAGCCAGCGGGCGCGCATGATTCAGTGTTCCAAATGTAGCCACTGGGTGCATCACTGCTGTGAAGGACTATCAGGTGAGTTTTATTACAGGACAAAGCCTATATGGTTATTTCCTCTTGGTCATGATCATGAGTCAGTGTGGTGTTGATTGTCATTGCAGAGGAGCTGTATGGGCTGCTGTCAAGCCGACCCCAGGACGCAGTCTTCACCTGTTCCCCCTGCCGTCAGCACGCTGGCGAGAATGGCAGCCTGAGGGAACGTCTGCAGAGCCAACTGCTCCTTGGCCTGGATGAGGTGCTCGCCGGCCTCCTCGCCTCCAGCGCCACATGGCACCTGGCGTTCTGTCAGTCGGTACGCATACTTATGCCCTCAAGACGTTTTGCATACTTGTATCTTGCTTTTAATGGGTATGTGTGATTCAGTGTCAGGAAACAAACAAGACTGAGTTCATCGGGGAGCAGCCACCAGTGTGTGATCTACAAGCCATGGACAGAAAGTTAAAAGGAGGCAATTACTCATCCATTGTGAGTATGAGCTCGATGGATATAAATTCATTGCTACAAATTATGACACATAAATACGCCTGTCTTGGTCTCTTTCACCCACTCAGAAAGCATTCCATGAAGATGCAGTCTCTATAATGAGGAAGGTGGCTCAAGGAGGAAGAGGATGAAAAGCCATCCATTCAGGCCAGGGAACATTATGCCAAAGTAATCTTCCCAACTTAAAGGAGACAAATCGTGCTCTCCCCCAAAGAATTACAGCACTCTACGCACCCACACATACACACTTTCCGAAATAGGCAGATAAAGTTCGACAGATTTCTTTTTAATTTCACACTTGATGGGTGGGCAGCCGCTCAGAGATCCAACTATTTTTATCCAAGCAACTAAAATGTGCATCCATTAGTGCAGGTAAGAGGGAGCCTATCCCAGCTGATCTTTAGGCGAGAGTCAGGGTACACCCTGGACTGGTTGCCAGCCAATTATATGGCACTTGTCACCAAACAACCATTTACACTCACATTTGTACCTACGGACAATGAACCTTTCCATAATATGTCCCCTTTAAAATGAACATGCTGATTTCACGTCATTGTGTGTAGGACATTTTCCCTTAGTCTAACAGAATTATTGCCTGTTCTGACAGTTGATGGTGCAAGTATTCAGCTGGCTTCCCGTATACCACCAAAACAAGTTGAGGTCGTTCTCTGAGGACCTGCCAAGGTAAGATCAACACACATTCACTGGCCACCATATTAGTTAAACCTGCACAATCTACTGACATCCAATCGCATCCCATTCTGTGCAAATTCTTTGCTCTTCAGTGGTGTGCTCCCCGAAGCCGTCATCCCACCCTCTAAGGAGCACAGCTATGCGCAGTGGACGCAGAGGACATACCAGCTTAGGGAGAGTAGAGGGACGCAGGCGAGGAAAGCTGACCTGCTACATTCACAAGGTATGGAAGACATTGAGCAGCTGCTGCCTGTTATGTGTATTGTGCTCACAGTCAGATGGGGAAAATGTCAAATATTACCGGTTTCACATTTGGCAAAACCAAAAGTAAGTACTGTGCTGATTAGTTACCAGGTACATCATTCACTACGACAAGTAAACTCCTCCCTCTTTGTATCTATCAAGGCCCCAAGTTTGAATATAATAGTCTTGTACATACAGGTGTGATGGATGCGGAGGCTTCCAAAGATTGCCGACAGTGTGCTTTGTGCCAGCAATATGGTGACTCTGCTCCCAAAGTAAGTTGAAGCTGCATTTTCTTTCTTGTTGCACTGCATTTAAATCTGAATTGAGTTTTTCGTCTCCCTCGGCCAATCACAAAAGGATGCAGGACGACTGTTGTACTTGGGCCAGAATGAGTGGGCCCATATTAACTGCTGCCTTTGGTCTGCCGAAGTGTATGAGAACAAGGGCGCCCTCCTCCAAGTACACACTGCAGTCTACCGGGGCCGCCACTTGGTACTCAATCACCTAACAGTGTCGGTTGTTAAAAATTAATTGAATTTCACACTATTTTGGGGGGTTCTTCATTCCCCAGCGTTGCGACCGTTGCGGGCAGTCGGGCGCCACTGTGGGCTGCTGCCTCTCCACCTGCCAGAGTAACTTCCACTTCATGTGCGCACGAGCCCAAAACTGCGTGTTCCAGCGGGACCGTAAGGTGTACTGCTTCGAGCACACAGAGCTCGTCAGTGTGGAGGTGTGTCGGGGGCGTTGTTGTTGCACTTGATAGTAATTTCACGTAGAAAAGCATTTTTTAACTGCTTGACTATTTCCCTTAGACTGTCTCTGGGGAAGGATTTGAAGTCCCACGGCGAGTCTACGTTGACTTTGAAGGGATCAATCTCAAGAGGAAGTTCCTCACGGGCCTCGAGCCTGAATCAATTAATATGACCATCGGTACACAAATTTGATTATTATTATCTGGTTGTACAACATTTCAAGCTGCAATAAAGTGGTTATTATTTTCTTGTTAACTGCCTTTGATTGTGCAGGTCTACACGAGACAAGTGACAACAATTTTCCTTGTGTTTTTAGGGTCTCTACAGATCCAGAAACTCGGTGTGTTGTCAGAACTCTCATCAAATGGGAGGATGTTATACCCTGTTGGATACCAGTAAGCGATCGTCTTCTTGACGTAAACCCTAATTGTGGTCAGTTCGGAAAAGAAATTAATTTCACATACGAACACACCCTCTTCGTTTAGGTGTTCTCGATTATACTGGAGCACCGTGGATCCGCGCAGACACTGCAAGTACACCTGTAAAGTGACCGAAGTAAGCACCCCCCTGCCCGGCGAGGAACAGGAGCTCCTCATGAAGCGCGATCAAGAGGAAAATCAAACTATTGTCCATAGTCCCAACAGAGGTAATATTCAATTTTAGCTTGTGGTACGACTCTTGGATGGTGTTCAGATGCTGAAATGTGTGACATTGTCCCCCCAGATGTGGAGACTCTGGACAGTTTAAGCACCACATCCAGCCCCCTTTCCTCTGCTACTCCATCACCCAACTCAAAACTGCATCATTCCCCTGGATCCAAACACCACCACTACTCGCAGACAAGGAGGCCCGCTGGGGGATCATCCCGACCTCTCCCGTCTCCAGGTATACAACAGAGTGTCGTATTTGAAAGTCAGGTCAATTGTATTTTTATTGTGCTGATTCACAACAAATGTTATCTTAAGCCACTTGATATGGAGCAGGTCTAGGAGAACGCTCCTCATACATTAAGTATCTGAATACCGCATGAGCAACTGTAACTATCCAGTAGTCTAACTGGAAACCACGTTAAAGCAGAGAGTAACCGAAAAATGATCACAAATACGAAGAAGTGTAAACGGCTGCAGTAAGTTCATACCCTTGCTATTCGCGTGGGTTAGAGACCTGACGTGAATAGTGGCCTGGCCTCCGAAAAATGTTTAAAATTGCCTATATTAATAGTTTAAACCCTAAATATACTCCAAACTATGATCCCCCAACACTTTAGTGTAATTTCAAATTCATCTTACAGCATTACCCTTAAAAACAAATGGCTTAAAGATTGTTTGATGTCGAAAAACTACACCGTAAGCATGAGGACTCTGGCGTTAATGTCAGCGCAAACCATAAAAATAGCAAATACTCATTTCCTTTTGGCCATTTTAGTTTTTGACTTGGTGATACTTAGAGAATAATTTTTTGAAAGTACAGTACATATAGCGCAACGATTTGTTAGTTTTGGTTTGGCACTTACTGTACGTTGAGCAGCTAGCCATTGCAAACTATCTTCCATCACTGCTAGTAGCAATCCAGAGCTTTCTCTGCATCATCTGGGAAAGTGTAGCACCCTGCTTTCTCCCATGTCAACCCCACATGGAGCCTGACCTGCTTGTCTGACATCTATGCCAGCTACTCCTCTCCTAACATGGTATCTTAGGAGCAGGATGTTCATGCGTTAGCGTAGGATGTTACAGAAAGAGCACAAATATACAGCTATGCGCTGCATTGTCCATAACAGTAAGTTGGTGGCGAAGTATTTAAA